>NC_067465.1:6237500-6858750 GCF_025434085.1 Hippocampus zosterae | reverse complement strand
TGATTGATCATTGTGATAAATCGTCTCTACCGTGGACGACCGGCTTTTGCCTTGGCCCCACATTTCTGACATTCGGGGTTCAAATTTCTGCTCTGGTGTTCCCGGGTGGGTGGTGTGTGTGTTTGTTTTTTCATTCAGTGACCGTATCCGTGTAGTGCAATCATTAATATCTTTTTGGGGGTGCCCCAAGCCGTTAAGAAAAAAATACAATTGTGTGTTCTTCCCCTTATAAATCTTATTTTTTTTCCTGACAGGCCTAAAATAGCCGTGACGAAATGTAATTTCGAGGTGGAACGAAGTAACGTGGTGTTGTGAGCCGTGGCAGAAACCGGTCCTGGACATGTGCAGCCGAAGGTGCAAAGACTTCTCGAGTTTCCGCAAACACCTGTTTATTCTTAACAAAATAACAGTTCCTCAGCTTCACTACGCGCCATTCATGAGCGCAGCTGTCGGGTACACCTGACGTGAATGCACGACAAAAAGAAAAAGTGTTTTCCTCAGGTTTCTGGAAAAGTGTGATCGAGTGACGTTCCAAGAGGCGCCACCGTGTGGCGCGATACCGTAACTACACCATAACGGACCGTGGCAAGAAGCACGTTAAAAATAACGACGACAGAGTGACGGCGTGGAAGACCGGGCCGGTCAGGAAGAATAATGACGAACGATGACGGATTTGCGAATGACGCGCCCACCCGTGGCGGACAGGAAGCAGCCTCACCTGTAAAGGAAGTGGCTTCTCTTGGCGAAGACGCTGTGCCGGGACACCCAGAAACTCAGCACCGGGCCGAACGTGACTGCGGCAGACAGTGCGAGGTGGAAGTGTCGACGGAACAAAGTGTTTCCCAGCAGCCGGGCGGCCAGGTCCGTCAGGATCACCAACATCGCGTTGAGGACCATCTCTCCCGACGGCGCAAACCTCTTACCGGGACGCAAGAAATGGCCTGTTGCCGTCTCCAACGAAGTCCTCCAACAGAGTTCTGTCCGGCACGAGCCGTCACGGGAGATAGGAAGCCAGGCTAGGATTCCCTGGACGCAAGACAAAATAATCGCGTCGGAAAGAAAACACACAATTCAAATTGAGCATTGATCGCTTACTGCCTCGACTCGGTCCGACGCCTCCGTGCAGGGCAAGTCGAGCGAGCCAACAGCTTTGCGGCATCTCAGTCTGGCAAATCCAGCCGCGAAAATTCCCAAGTCACGGTGAGACTCGCGACACGACGGAGTGTCTGTGAGGACTGCGGGAGAAACACGAGCCGCCACGAGTCTTCTTTGACTTTGAGCAACAATTTGACACGAGTCAGTTGCTGCGTATTGACTGACCCAAATCCCTCCGCAGAGACCGCCGCAAACTGAAAGCTTGTCCAAGACGCCCAACCTTCGCGCGTGCTCTCACACGCACACGCACAGCAATATGATGGGGACCTGGCAATGTCCTTTTGTCCGGAAATCACTTCAAAGGGCAAATAAAGTACAGTAACTTGATTGTATGTAGGATTTATCTCACAAGAAGCAAGAACACACAACGGCATGAATATTAAACATGCCATACAAATTATGAGTACCGATTCAAATGGAATGTGTGTGTGCGTTTGCGCGTTTATTAATAGCACTAACCTTTCCGCTGAAGCGCAACAGCTGTGGCAGTCCATCTGCTTCTCCTTGTGGGCTGGGTGGGAAAAAATGGAATGACTTTTGGATCATACCCAGTCAGTAAAGGCATTTGGCCCGGATTCGGCATGAAGCTGGCACAGCTGGCCTTGAGTCGGCACTGGCGTAATGCATGTGGGCCCAACACGGCCCACGAGTGGCAAAGGAGGCACTGGCTTGACTCTGGCAAACCAGATGACGGCCAGTTGTGGAGTGAAGTATTTGGGCCAGAAATCAATGTGCAACTCAGGCCCGTTTATGGCCAGACAGTGTTGAGGCACCCTTAAATGCAGTTTCAGATTTCATCACACACGCACACACCCACACACACACCCACACACACACACGCACACGCACACGCACACGCACACGCACACGCACACACACACACACACACACACACACACACACACACACACACACACACACACGTGAGGTTCAATCAGGCCCGCAGGATAATTTAAAAATAAAACAAAGATGCATAAAAGACACAGAATTAATATTTTTAATAAGGTGCAATTCATTGAGTATCCGCCAGGGACACTGTTTTGACCAGAGAAGAAGACAACAGCAGCCTCAGTCCGTCACTGAGACAGACCCATGACAGCAGACGCTATCAATAGCACTCTCACATTTACACATTTAATAGCACTCTCCTTCGTTTGTAAGGTGTAGGTGTATATTTTTCAATAACAAATACTTGTTAAAGTTTGTACAATCAATGCATATATGTGAATGATAAAAGTAAATTGCACATTTGTTGAAGGAAATGTAAGGTGCTTCATGAAATGTTTTGTAAAAGATACGTTCATTAAATTTCAACTTGTTCCAAATGTTCTTGTGCTTCTTTATACCAAAACAAAGGAAAGACATTGTTTTGGTTGTTTATAGCAATGTATGGTATCATTTTAATGGTCCGGCCCACTGGCCCACGACCGAAGCCGTATGTGGCCCACAATGTGAAATGAGTTTGACACCAGTGATGTAGAGCAAGGCGTTTTTAGACGAAAAAGAATGACCATGAATAGTAAGCCGTTTTTAGCGGGAAAAAACGACCATGTATATAGTAAGACATTTTTAGCCGAAAAAAACGACCATGTATATATAGTAAGGCGTTTTTAGCGAAAAAAAAACCGACCATGTATAGTAAGGAATTTTTAGCCGGAAAAAATGACCATGTATAATAAGGCGGTTTTAGCCGAAAAAAACGACCATGTAATGAAAGGCTTTTTAGCTGAAAAAAACGACCATGTATAGTAAGGCGTTTTTAACCGAAAAAACCGACCAGGTATAGTAAGGCGTTTTTAGCGGGAAAAAAAACGACCATGTATAGAAAGGCTTTTTAGCCGAAAAAAACCGACCATGTATAGTAAGGCGTTTTTAGCGGGAAAAAAAACGACCATGTATAGTAAGACATTTTTAGCCGAAAAAAACGACCATGTATAGTAAGGCGTTTTTAGCGGGGAAAAAAAACGACCATGTATAGAAAGGCTTTTTAGCCGAAAAAAACCGACCATCTATAGTAAAGCGTTTTTAGCGGGAAAAAAAACGACCATGTATAGTAAGACATTTTTAGCCAAAAAAAACGACCATGTATAGTAAGGCGTTTTTAGCCGAAAAAAACAACCATGTATAGTAAGGCGTTTTTAGCGGGAAAAAAAACAACCATGTATAGAAAGGCTTTTTAGCCGAAAAAAACCGACCATGTATAGTAAGGCGTTTTTAGCAGGAAAAAAAACGACCATGTATAGTAAGACATTTTTAGCTGAAAAAAACGACCATGTATAGTAAGACATTTTTAGCCGAAAAAAACGACCATGTATAGTAAGGCGTTTTTAGCGGGAAAAAAAAACGACCATGTATAGAAAGGCTTTTTAGCCGAAAAAAACCGACCATGTATAGTAAAGCGTTTTTAGCGGGAAAAAAAACGACCATGTATAGTAAGGCGGTTTTAGCCGAAAAAAACAACCATGTATAGTAAGGCGTTTTTAGCGGGAAAAAAAACAACCATGTATAGAAAGGCTTTTTAGCCGAAAAAAACCGACCATGTATAGTAAGGCGTTTTTAGCAGGAAAAAAAACGACCATGTATAGTAAGACATTTTTAGCCGAAAAAAAACGACCATGTATAGTAACGCGTTTTTAGCCGAAAAAAACAACCATGTATAGTAAGGCGTTTTTAGCGGGAAAAAAAACGACCATGTATAGAAAGGCTTTTTAGCCGAAAAAAACCGACCATGTATAGTAAGGCGTTTTTAGCAGGAAAAAAACGACCATGTATAGTAAGACATTTTTAGCCGAAAAAAACGACCATGTATAGTAAGGCGTTTTTAGCCGAAAAAAAACAACCATGTATATATAGTAAGGCGTTTTTAGCCGGAAAAAAAGACCACGTATAGTAAGGAATTTTTAGCCGAAAAAAACCCCCAACGACCATGTATAGTAAGGCGTTCTTAGCCGAAAAAAACCGACCATGTATAGAGAGGCTTTTTAGCCAAAAAAAACGACCTTGTATAGTAAGCCGTTTTTAGCCGGAAAAAAACGACCATGTATAGTAAGGCTTTTTAGCCGAAAACAAAACGACCATGTATAGTAAGGAATTTTTAGCCGAAAAAAACGACCATGTATAGTAAGGCGTTTTTAGCCGAAAAAAACGACCATGTATAGTAAGGCGTTTTTAGCCGAAAAAAACCGACCATGTATAGTAAGGCTTTTTAGCCGAAAACAAAACGACCATGTATAGTAAGGCGTTTTTAGCCCAAAAAACCCGACCATGTATCGTAAGGCGTTTTTACCCGATAAAAAATGACCATGTATAGTAAAGCATTTTTAGACGAAAAAAACTTTTTCGTTTAAAAACGCCTACATGGTCGTTTTTATACTGGCTTTTGATCGGGATGGTGACAGGAAGGAGAGCATGAGAAGAAAAGAGGACATGGAGAGTTCAACAATTTGATGGACAGAAAAATCCCATTCAAGAGTAACCTGCAACCCAATTTGGACCTTGTGTTCATTGTTAAATAAAGAAAAGTAATTTTTCCAGTGTATGTGGAATAATATGTAAGGTTCACAAATTATGACAATAAACATATTTTTATAACAGTTGATTTGGAGCCTTTTTTTTAATGTGGGTCAAATATGGCTCATGAAAGGTGTGGCTGAGTTGAGGTTGAATTCAGGCTGATATCAGGAACCTTTTCTGGCCCAGCGTCGGGCCAGAGTAGGGCCAGATATGGTTTTACAATGCGGCTCAGATCTGGGCCGAATGCGGCCCACATCCTGGATGGTAGACGTGGGCCACCGCAGGACCGTCCGTCAATCATTGAGGTATATGGGCCAAGTGTACGTGCCGTGTCTGCCCCAGAGCTGGGCCAGACCAATTTTGCTGACTGGGTATATGACCAAGCATATGCTGTCTGCTGTTATTGTGTCATTCATGTACTGTTTCACTGTATAATTGCGTGACTCGTTGTTACTCCACGTCCAGCACTTGGTAAAAAGACAATACACGCAAGGAATTGACTTTCCCGGCGACGAGCCGTCCGGAGGAGCATAAACAACAATGACCAACAGGGGGCGACAGAACGCAAAGCCTGGCGGGTCGCTATTGAGCGCCCCGATATTTTCTGTCGGTGTCACAATCACAAAAATAACCCCAATCGAACCCAATACCTCTGACCGTGTGAGACAAATTGTGTGAGAAAAATTTGAGCCCAAAAAGTGATTTCCCACTCAGATTTTGATACAGGACGAAATGAAACATGTGGTGCGTGGGGCCCCATGGATTTACAGCCCCTCCTCATTTGATGACCTACCCAGTAAATTTTGCCAAACATGTTACGAGAGTAAATTCTGCTTCTTTGTGGACCTGTTCTTCATCATCGAGACATCATTTGGCATCCGATGCCAAAAGAGAAGGCTTGACCATTTTCGCGCCAATCGTTCTGAAAGCTGGAGTACATGGCTAATCAAAGGCATCCATTTTGGGCTCCTGACACGCACAAGAAAAGTTATAACTTACTACAAACACACTTTCATGTACGGGAGCTGTTTTTCGGACTTTTTCCATCGTACTTATTTATTTTCGTATTTCCAAGTTTGATTGAAAGACGCCAGATATTGTTGACAGGGGATTATTCTCGCATCGGAAGGTTTACCCCGATCTTATGAGATCATTTCATCAACAGCCAAGCTTTCCCGGCTTTGCCTTTGAAGGCCACCCGCGGACATCTTACTTGCCGATAAAACCCGCGTACGCTGCCAAAGCGTCAGGGGCAAACCACAGCTACCGTTGACGACAACCAATTTCGACTTTTCCCAGAAAGCACAGGTTGAAAAGGTTATAACCTTTGTTTATCTGTCAATCGGGACTTCAGATCAACGTGTGGTCGCGGTCTCTCATCACTCGAATCTCACCCCTAATCCACCCGGCGCATTGACTGACAAAGCGGGCAGCTGCCGCTAAATCCGAAATGCCTCTGCCTTTGCACTGCTGCGGAATATGTTCCATAAGGTTGAGCCAAAAATCGGAGTGAATTAAAAAAAAAAAAGACTTGGTCCAAGTGCGGACCGCCGTTCGGAACTGTTCGCGTAAGGCTGAATGGGAGGCTGGCTTTGTCGAGCGCCATATGCTGGAGAGAAAGCCTTATATACTCCAAGTGTACCCGACAACCACACAGGATATCCAAGAAATACTGTGTGTGTGTGTGTGTGTGTGTTTGTGTGTGTGTGTGACACACACAGTATAACAAAGTCCATGGCAATAACGTTGAATAGCTTTTGATTGAAACATACTTAAAAGCTTTGAAAAAAACCCTCCCTAAACCTTTGAAGGTCAATGAAGGTCAAAACTGAAATCAGCTCATTTTCTAAAGTTCATGCATTTTTTTTTCTTATATCCATCTCCAGTGTAGTTCCTCACAAGCCATGAACTGACTTGTCATGTGGGCGTTTCAAACGACATGAGGAAAGCTGCCAGTTCTGTCAGTCGGCTGTTGTTTTGTACTCCCCATGATTGTGTGTGCATGGCTTAGCTCATCTACTGGAGCAGTGACTTCATTTCTGGCCCGGTGCTATCAAGTGCAAATGCCACCGCCAAGTGAGGTCTCTGAAAGACACACACACACACACACACACACAACACACCGAGTGTCTGCATTGTGTCTATGTTGCGGAACCGTGTGGTCAGAAAAGATATGAAGGGGTTATAAATACCAATCAGATGTGCTGTCGAAGAAGGTGTCCAAATGCTCAAAAGCCAAAATAAAATCATCAATGCGGCGTGTTTATGTTTGGAGCGAGTGCTCAATGTCAAGGTCGAAGATGAGCCCTCTCTGCGTTCTTTAGTGCCCCCACGTGGCTACCTGTGGTAGGTGCAAAATATCACTCTCCTCCAGGTTCTGGGAAAGGTCTGAAGAAATGGGCTCCAACTTGGAGATGAGATTCTCGTTTTCGATACAGCTTGTCCTTGTCAGGGTCAAGGAGGAGATGGAACCTATCCCAGTTGACTCTGGGCCTGGCGTGGATGAGTTCCCGGACTGGTCGCCAACTAATCACAGGACGCATACAGACAACCAACGCTTCACACTCACCTTCGGCTGGCCCTTCATTCTTTTTTTTCACTATTTTTTCCCCCAAAGCAATCAATATCTGCATCATTCAGGATCCATTCCTTTCAAGTATGTCCACAAGTTCTATTTGTTTCATCAATCAAATGACATTGGCTGATTTCAAAATTGAACCCACACCGCTTGCGCCACGACGCCAACAGCGAGAAATTTACGAACAATCATACAATCTTCTTCTAAAGGTGAGAACCTCGGTCATCCGGGAGGGGCTCCGAGTCGAGCCGCTTCTCCTCCACATCGAGAGGAGCCAGATGAGGTGGCTTGGGCATCTGATTCGGATGCCTCCTGAACGCCTCCCTGGTGAGGTGTTCCGGGCATGTCCCACCGGGAGGAGACCCCGAGGAAGACCCAGGACACGCTGGAGAGACTATGTCACCCAGCTGGCCTGGGAACGCCTCGGGATCCCCCGGGGAGAGCTGGAAGAAGTAGCTAGGGAGAGGGAAGTCTGGGTTTCCCTGCTAAAGCTGTTGCCCCCGCGACCCGGCCCCGGATAAGCTGTAGAAGATGGATGGATGGATGGATACAATCTTCTAATTTATTATTTAGTGAAAGGAGTCAAAACTCCAAACCTTTTTGGGGGGTGGGGCAGGTGGGGTTTGTTTGTCCACAAGTCACTGATGGCGTTGTGGTGAACTCACCTGACTCGTGTGCGGGCGGTATTGTGGGGGTGTTTTTACATGTGCCCAGCCACTGGAAAAAAAAGATCACATTTTTCCAGTATTTTTTGTTCGTAAAAGATTTTAAATATGATATTTTTAAAAACAAAAACAAAAAAAAACCCAAACATTTTTTTAACACCCAATTATTTTCGAATAATTGCGATCAGCTGAAAATAACTGATCACACACCCACATATTCACTCGGCGTGTCTGTTCTCGCCGGCATCTTGACAGGCATTTCCATCCTCTCCGAGCCTCACTTTGGAAAAATGATTTGGCAGAAGAGTTGACGGACAAACGTGGTCCAAACAAAGATAGTGGAGAGTCTGCGCTTTGGATGACTCACCTACGAGTTATGCGGCAGAAAGTTCCTGGCGCCGTTCCCAAAAAGTCACGTTATTTGGGCGTGAGGGCTCCAGACAAACAGGGCTGGAGGGCGGCCAAACAGGATGAAAGCTGCGCAGAGCCGGGTCACAAGTGATGAAAGTCACGGAGGCCTGTTTGTGTTTGCGTGTGCGTGTTGTGTACGTGTTTGGATGTTGGGGTGGCGGCCTATTAAGCCTGGCTTGTCAGGGGTTATAAATTTGATCCCAGCAGGTTGCACTGCAGCTTCCTCCTCACCCGGATCTTGTAAGTCTGCTCCATTTTCAGTATCGTGTCTCATCAGAATGAGCAAATTTGGAATTTGTTAGAAATTCTTCTCTTACCTTACGCCTTATAACTCGTTTCTTTCCTCTCTCGTAGCTGAAGTCCTCTTTCTACTCGCGTCGTCTTCAGACCTCTTTGGAGTCAAACGCGCCGGTAAATGATCCTCCACATCTCATTGCTTTGACTCCACATTCATTCTTGAAATGATGATTCCAAACGATGAAAAAAAAAAAGATGATCATCGTCCCATGATTTTCATCCATTTGATTTGTCATTGTAAAAAAAAAAAAAAAAACCTGCGCGAAGGATGTTTTTTTGGGGGGAGGGAGGGATGTCCTCATCCTCATCCTCATTTTTACAGCGCAACCATGGGGGACGCAGAGATGTCAGTGTACGGCACAGCCGCCCCGTACCTGCGGAAGTCGGACAAGGAGCGCATGGAGGCTTCCACTCGTCTCTTCGACATAAAGAAGGAATGTTTCGTCCCCGATGCGGTGGAAGAATTTGTGAAGGCTTCCATCACAAGTCGAGATGGGGACAGCGTCACTGTGCAAACGCAAAATGGAAAGGTCAGTGACAGAAAGTACAGGATGGGATCAATGGCAATGCCGACTGAATCGTTCTGGTGAGACGGCGATACACGAAAGCTAAATGTGCATGAAATACCCGGCGTGCGCCGATGTTTTGCCTTTGTGGTTCGCGGGACGTTTCTTCGTTGGCCTAAAAGCAGCAAGGAGGACAGATTCAAGTTGGACTTTCAAAATAAAGTGGATTTTGCTCATAGTCCAAGTACCATTCGCGACAATTTTGATTGTAAACTCAAAACTCGATTTAAAAACAACCCCAAAAAAATAATCATTGGTCGACAGTTCAACGGCAATGCTGCACTCATGTTCCGTAGACGGTGACCGTCAAAGATTCCCAGATTCTGCAACAGAACCCTCCAAAATTTGACAAGATTGAAGACATGGCGATGTTGACTTTTCTCCATGAGCCGGCTGTGCTGTTTAACCTCAAAGAGCGTTACGCGGCATGGATGATCTACGTGAGTACAACCGCAGTCGAAACGAGTTCAATTTGCCATTGTCAATACAAACAAGTGATGAGGACACAAAGGAAGTTGAGATACAAGTATTCCCAAACGAAAGCGCTTGGGTCAACCCTCACTCTGACGCCGCTCACCTTTCAACCTTTCATGGCTGGGCGGAGCTTTTTGGTGACATTTTTTTTTTCACCCTCTTTTGACAGTGCACTGTTTTCTGCTTCCTAGTTGGCCAAAGAACTGTCGTTGTCAATGTCCACAGTCTGCGCACCACATCTCTACCCAGCTTGCCAAATTAACGTTTGCAAGAAAAACAGGTTGTGAGCTTTGGTTTCATTCTGCAGTATACTATTGTATCATTGTAAAAAAGAAATAAAGCCGACTGAAACTGCGGTGACTCAAAGTTCAACAATGTACCTTTCTACATGATGGCAAAATGACAATGTGATTTAGGTTATTGTGCCCCCTGCTGTTACATTTGAGGGTTGCATTGAGTGTCAGGGAGTGGGCCATGTTAATCAGGGGGTGATGTGGGTTTTAGGGAAGAGACGAAAGCGTGAGGTGCACATGGCAACAGCTTCGATTTCTTTTCATGACTCCTCATTTTTGCTTATCGCGGCTTCTTATGGGCACGTAACCCCCTGCGGCTAACGAAATGTGATTTCCACTGTTTTTTTTTTTTTCTCTCCTTGTGACAGACCTACTCGGGGCTGTTCTGCGTCACGGTCAATCCCTACAAGTGGCTGCCGGTCTACAACCAAGAGGTGGTTGCTGCCTACAGGGGAAAGAAGAGGAGCGAAGCTCCTCCTCACATCTTCTCCATTTCTGACAACGCCTACCAGTACATGCTGGCAGGTAGCAACTGTCAATCAATCTTAAGGCAAAACTCAGTTTGAGCAAATTTTAAGACTAACAACGTGACTTTATTTTATTTTATTTTTTGTGGTAGATCGTGAAAATCAGTCCATTTTGATCACGTAAGTACTTCACTCATTTTTCTGTCCATTTTGACTCAATGCAGGAGCGATATCAAGACATCCGCCCTTGAATTGCTCAGTTCTGAGTGACGCTCTGAGAGAGAAAGATATATTTGGGTCGCTGATGGCGTAGTGGTACACTGGCCTGACTTGGGACTTGACCCGAAGTCAGCGGGGAGAGGTTCCCGCAACTCCCCATGACCCTCTTCAGGATAAGCGCTGTTGAAAATGGACAGATGGAGGAGGAAGAAGGGGGCGGGGATATGACCCTCGCACATTGAACACATCTTGTTGAATAAATACCTCCTGAAAATCCACGAGTAGTCAACCGGAACTGAGAACTATCAGCTTGTATTTCCCAATTATGTGCGCGGTGAATTTCCAAGACGAGTTGCGCGTTGACTGACAACTCACTTTGTGATTACAGCGGAGAATCTGGTGCCGGAAAGACTGTTAATACAAAGCGTGTCATCCAGTATTTTGCAAGCATTGCGGCTGGAAGTGTGAAGAAAGATCCCAATGCCAAAGACAAGGTACACCAATGATGATGCGATGCAGGTTCGCGACGTTTGCTAAACAGACATGATTAACATGGTACATCGGACAATGCGGTGTTCGTTAGCCCGGGGAAGTCGACTGTAGGCGTTCGACACGTGGACAAAATTATCATTCAAAAATAAGAACAGGAATGAGGGATACAAATGTAATGAAAATCTGACGCTGCTTTTGAATTGTGGTTCCCTTCAAATCGAAAAACTTATGAACAACAATAACGGTATCCCAAGAAAAGAATTTTACCAGAGGGACATGGGGGAGTGGGGGGGGGGGGTCCTGTAATTAGCAATCACTGGAGTCTTTCAACTTGTCATCAGTCATCCTCTTCAGAGTAGTCGATGTGCCGGGAACAGTAAACACATTCGCCATGGACCCGACAAATCCAAGGAGAGAGTTATTTCGGAAAATGAGGAAGAAAATGATCAACAGGTCCGTTCAAAACAACAAGACCACCTCCAAGCAGCTTGTGATTGCGATTGCACATTTTTAGCGAGAAATGCAAAATGCCAATGATATGTGGCCCAACAGAATGAGTTTGAAAATCAAACTCACGAAAGGGAGCGGCGACAATAAAGATGGCGGCCTTCATATTTTGGGGCAATGGCCGCAATCCAGCAATTTTTGGAACTCTTTATACGCCGTGTGGTTATTTTGACCCACTCTTGATGAGCAAGGTTTGGTTTGTTTGGTTTTTTTGAACAGGGGTGTGTAGACTTTTTCAACCACTGTTGAGAGAAAGATAGAAGGTGTCTTTTTTCCAGCAAAGCTAATATTTCTTTCCAACAGGGCACCCTGGAGGATCAAATCATCCAGGCTAACCCCGCCCTGGAGGCTTTTGGAAATGCCAAAACCATTCGGAATGACAACTCTTCGAGATTTGTAAGTTGACATTTACGGTTGTTTCAACACATTGCCGCAATATCCCATTGGATGTCGAGAGGTCTTCACGAGGCCCAACTCCATCCGCCAGGGCAAATTCATCCGGATTCACTTTGACACCCGAGGAAAGTTGGCTTCTGCTGATATTGAAACATGTAAGAAGAAAACGCCTGCTCGGTCAGACGCATTTTGCTCGGGTGCCACCTCTCACGAATGTCCATTTAGCCAAAGGCATCACAATCTCCCTTTCGACCCGGCAGACCTTCTGGAAAAATCTCGAGTCACTTTCCAGCTGAAGGCCGAGCGAGATTACCACATCTTTTACCAGATTCTGTCCAACAAGAAGCCAGAAATTCTGGGTGAGTTTTGCGAGCGGGCCGATCGGTGTGTTCTTTTCTTGCACCCTGGTCGCCAGCCGTCTTAACGCTTGTGCCCTTGCCTCGCGCTCCTTCTCATTCAGAGATGCTGCTGATCACGAACAATCCTTACGACTACGCCTTCATCTCACAGGGGGAAACACAAGTGGCCTCCATAGACGATGCAGACGAACTGATGGCGACAGATGTCGGGCTTTGATTTTTTCGAATTTATTTATTTGGTTTAAACTCAAGGATGTCGACTTTACATTGTATAAATAGTGACCCGTCATGAAATGATTGTGCAATCTTCTTTTTGACAGAACGCATTTGACGTGTTGGGCTTCACACAAGAGGAAAAGAACTCTGTGTACAAGTTGACCGGCGCCATCATGCACTACGGCAACATGAAGTTTAAACAGAGGCAGCGGGAGGAGCAGGCAGAGGCCGACGGCACCGAAGGTCGGAGCCGTCCTGCGTTAAATCGGCTTCATCTCACTGCGCAAGTAAAGGTAGTTTGGTTTCATTTCGTTTTCGTCTTCAGATGCTGACAAATCAGCTTACCTGATGGGCCTGAACTCTGCTGACCTGGTCAAGGGTCTCTGTCATCCGAGAGTGAAAGTGGGGAACGAGTGGGTCACCAAGGGACAAAATGTTGCCCAGGTGAGAAAGGGAGAAATCCAACTTCTTCTGCCGTGTGCTTTTTTTCCCCGAATTGAGCTTGTTCTGACTCCGCATTGTCAAAGCTGTTTATCGTTGATGATTGTTGCCGTCTTGAAGGTGTACTATGCTGTCGGAGCTCTCTCCAAAGCCGTTTATGAGAAGATGTTTCTGTGGATGGTGGTCAGAATCAACCAGTCATTGGAGACCAAGCAACCTCGCCAGTACTTCATTGGCGTTCTGGATATCGCTGGATTTGAGATCTTTGATGTGAGCTCTGTCTGGTAGTGCTTGAGACGAGACGACATTCAGTTCGTTTGTGTTCAATGAACACGATGAAGACGCGGGTGAGGAAATTCACGTCCATCCGCTTTCCGTTTCAGTTCAACACCTTCGAGCAGCTGTGCATCAACTTCACCAATGAAAAACTGCAACAGTTTTTCAACCATCACATGTTTGTGCTGGAGCAGGAGGAGTACAAGAAGGAGGGCATCGAATGGACTTTCATCGACTTTGGCATGGACTTGCAGGCCTGCATTGACCTGATTGAAAAGGTGAGAGACACTTTCTGGGAGAGGCTGCGACTGATCAGACGCGAACAACTCCAATGTAATGCTCCCTCCCCCTCAGCCCATGGGCATCATGTCCATCCTTGAAGAGGAGTGCATGTTCCCCAAAGCCAGCGACGCCACCTTTAAAGCCAAGCTTTACGACAACCACTTGGGAAAATCCGGCAACTTCCAGAAACCCAGAATCGTCAAAGGGAAACCGGAGGCCCACTTTGCCCTGATGCACTACGCCGGGACTGTTGATTACAACATCAACAACTGGCTGGTGAAGAACAAGGATCCCCTGAACGAGACCGTCGTTGGACTTTACCAGAAGTCGAATCTCAAACTATTGTCGATACTCTTTGCAAATTACGCTGGAGCAGATTCAGGTACCAGTGAGTGGATTTTTGAATTGATCAAACCAGAACGTTCTGTTATCAGGTTCTACTTTGCTCTGAACAGCTCTGGAAGCTGGTGAAGGCAAGAAGGAGAAGAAGAGAAAGGGTTCATCTTTCCAGACTGTTTCTGCCCTTCACAGGGTAATTTTTTTTCTTTTTGTTTAGGTCTCACTTTGGTCCTTAATCATCGTTCGACATGAAAACCACTCATGGTTATAATCCATCACAACTTCATCCACATGAACAGGAGAATCTGAACAAGCTGATGACCAACCTGAGGTCTACTCACCCCCACTTTGTGCGCTGCATCATCCCCAACGAGACCAAGACTCCCGGAGCCATGGAAAACCCGTTGGTGATGCACCAGCTGCGCTGTAACGGCGTGCTGGAAGGCATCCGAATCTGCAGAAAGGGCTTCCCCAACAGGATCCTCTACGGAGATTTCAAACAGAGGTAGAAAGACACCATACACATGCTGTATTTTTATACCCAAACATGGACTCACATTTTTTTTTCTTGAACTATGAGTTGTAAAATAGATCTAGGTAGGTCTAGATTATTCATTCAGATGATGACTGTTGGATTATCTTTGGTAAAATGTGCTTGGTCAGAATTTATGGTTGCCGGTGTTGCATTTACATCAACAATTCGGATGTGAGATGCGTAGGGAAGGAAAGTAAGAGCTTCATCTGCAAAATGATTCATCCAGAAAAGAAGCAGGTGAAGGTCTGTAATATATTACCCTTAAGACACTACCATACAGTGTTTCAACGATCAGAACAGAGGCTAAAATACAAATGCAGATGTGATATTTTTTTGCGGCAGAACGGTGGCCAAATGGACAGAACATCCAGATCACCGTTGTGGCCGCGAGGTTCATATTCGTGATATATATCACAATGGAGTGGTCTAGTTTTCCGCAAAATCAATTGGTGATGAATGCTTATGACTAAAATGGACCTCATTTGATCACCCGAGGTATCGCATTTTGAATCCCGCTGCCATCCCGGAGGGACAGTTCATTGACAGCAGGAAGGGAGCCGAGAAGCTCCTTGCTTCACTGGATATTGATCACAACCAATACAAGTTCGGTCATACGAAGGTGCTGCTTCTCGTCCTTCTGGTTCTGAAGGATCATGAAACATGATTTCTCTGCGTCAAGCGGAAATAACATGAATGCCCGTTCTGATACCGACAGGTGTTCTTTAAAGCCGGACTGCTAGGCCTACTTGAGGAAATGAGAGATGAGCGTCTCTCCAAAATCATCACTGCCATCCAAGCCAGATCTCGCGGTCTTTTGTCTCGTATTGAGTACCAGAAGATGGTGGAGCGCAGGTCTCTTCACCGTTTGCACAGTCGACACGATAAATATAATTTATGTGCATCCAACCATATGTATAGAAAATATCAAAGTGTTTTATTTCACATAGTATTAACTCTGCTTCAATTCAGGGATGCCCTCTTAGTGATCCAGTGGAATATCCGGTCGTTCATGGGGGTGAAAAATTGGCCATGGATGAAGCTGTATTTCAAGATCAAACCACTTTTGAGATCTGCAGAAGCAGAAAAGGAAATGGCCAACATGAAGGAAGAATTCCTGAAGTTGAAAGAAGCTTACGCCAAGTCTGAGGCGCGAAGAAAGGAATTGGAGGAGAAAATGGTTTCTCTTCTCCAAGAGAAGAATGACCTGCAGCTTCAAGTTCAAGCAGTGAGTCCCACAAAGGTAGCATAGGAAGCATTCCTGAAGGTTGTTGCTCATGAACAATTATCACCTGGCAGGAGCAAGATAATCTTTGCGACGCTGAGGAAAGATGCGAGGGGCTGATCAAAAACAAAATCCAAATGGAAGCAAAAGCCAAAGAGTTAACTGAACGACTGGAGGACGAGGAGGAGATGAATGCTGAACTAACAGCAAAGAAGAGGAAGCTGGAGGACGAGTGCTCTGAGCTGAAGAAGGACATTGACGACTTGGAGTTAACTCTGGCTAAAGTGGAGAAGGAGAAACACGCCACGGAAAACAAGGTGTGACGACTGCTTGATTCCTGTTATGTCCTCGTTCGTGAATAGGAATGAACACCACACTTCTTGATGAATTGTCACGATGATTCCAGGTCAAGAACCTGGTCGAAGAAATGGCAGCTTTGGAGGAAATCATTGCCAAGCTGACCAAGGAGAAGAAGGCCTTGCAAGAAGCTCATCAGCAAACGCTGGATGACCTTCAGAGTGAAGAAGACAAAGTCAACACTCTGACCAAGGCCAAGTCAAAACTCGAGCAGCAAGTGGATGACGTATGTCTTTCAAATTTTGTTATTTTATATTTGTGACTCTGTAGGTATCAATGTCTTGTTCTTCTAGCTTGAAGGGTCTCTTGAGCAAGAGAAGAAGGTTCGAATGGACCTTGAGAGAGCAAAGCGGAAGCTCGAGGGAGACTTAAAGTTGACCCAAGAAACTCTTATGGACCTGGAAAATGACAAACAGCAATTGGATGACCGTTTGAAAAAGTAGACATCTATTTGGCTGATCGACGTAATCAAGAAGGAGCCTTAATAATAATCCTGTTTATGTTTCAGGAAAGACTTTGAAATTAGTCAGCTGAATGGGAAAATTGAAGATGAGCAAGCCATAATAATGCAGCTGCAGAAGAAGCTGAAAGAGCTACAGGTAAAAAAAAAATCACAGACATAAAAAAAGAAGGATTGAAATCGACTGCTAAATCTTTCACTGTTGGCAGGCCCGCGTGGAGGAGCTGGAGGAAGAGCTGGAGGCAGAACGAGCCGCCCGGGCCAAGGTTGAAAAGCAGAGAGCGGACTTGGCCAGGGAGCTGGAGGAGATCAGCGAGAGGCTGGAGGAGGCCGGCGGAGCAACGTCGGCCCAGATCGAGATGAACAAGAAGAGGGAGGCCGAGTTCCAGAAACTCCGCAGAGACCTGGAAGAGGCCACTCTGCAGCACGAAGCCACGGCGGCCACGCTGAGAAAGAAACAAGCCGACAGCGTTGCTGACCTGGGTGAGCAGATTGACAACTTGCAAAGAGTCAAGCAGAAACTGGAGAAGGAGAAGAGCGAACTCAGGCTGGAACTGGACGACGTCGTCTCCAACATGGAACACATTGTCAAGTCCAAGGTCAAGTCGTGTTTCCACAGTAACAGAGCCGATGGCATGTTTATTGAACGTTGGGATTTGCAATCTTGAACATAGGATACACCGAGTAGAAAAAAAAAATTGTCAGATGACTGTTGTTTGCACTTTTTTGGGGGGGGGGGCACTGAATGAACAGCTAAAAACAACGATTGTGTCCTGCGGTACTGCATGTTCTTCTTCCAGGTTTATTTGGAGAAGACGAACAGAACTTTGGAGGATCAAATGAATGAATACAGGAATAAGTGTGACGAACATCAAAGATCCCTGAATGACTTTAGTGCGCAGAAAGCGAAGCTTCAAGCTGAGAACGGTCAGTCAAGCTATACGGGAAAAGATGGAACTTGTTGAATACGCAATGAAGAAATGCAATCACCTTTTCCAGATGAGTATTTCAGACAGCTCGAGGAGAAAGAAGCTCTCATTTCCCAGCTGACAAGAGGAAAGAATTCTTACAACCAGCAACTGGAAGATCTGAAACGACAACTGGAGGAAGAAATAAAGGTTAGAGTAGATCACATTTCAATCATGTCGCTGTGTGTCTCGGAAGGAACCCAAATGAAACGGTCGACTCATTTTAGGCCAAGAACGCCTTAGCCCACGCCGTGCAGTCCTCTCGCCACGACTGCGACCTGCTCAGAGAGCAGTACGAGGAGGAGCAGGAGGCCAAGGCCGAACTGCAGCGCGGCATGTCCAAAGCCAACTCGGAGGTGGCTCAGTGGAGGACCAAGTATGAAACCGATGCCATCCAGAGGACCGAAGAGCTGGAGGAGGCAAAGTAAGCTCAAGACACCAAATACATCACTTGAACATGCCCCAGCAACTCCAAAACTGCCAGCAACGTTTTCCCACCACATCGATTATAAAACAATCAACATGAATATGCAGGAAGAAGCTGGCCCAGCGTCTGCAGGATGCCGAGGAGGCAGTGGAAGCAACGAATGCGAAATGTTCCTCTCTGGAGAAGACCAAACACAGACTGCAAAATGAGATCGAAGACCTCATGGTGGACGTGGAGAGGTCCAACGCCGCTGCCGCTGCTCTGGACAAGAAGCAAAGAAACTTTGACAAGGTCAGGATCGATCATGCCACTATCGGTTTAATGCTGCTTAATTAGGGCCAATAAAATGGTGGAATTTCGTATCTTATGATGAGGAGATTTAAACATTGGCAATGAAAAGTATGTGAACCTCTGAGGCTTGCACACAATTTAGATTTCTGTGTAAGGTCACAAAATCGACAAAAAGCCTGATTCAACTTTGAAAATCAAACCGCATTTTGCAACCCGTTTATCCGGCAATCCGCGTCATTCCAGATGGGGTTTCGTACTTTTTCTAGCAACCGTATGCATCGATTGCAATTCTTGAATTTCAGCGTTACATCTGAATTCTCAGGTGCTGTCCGAGTGGAAACAGAAGTATGAGGAGTCTCAGTGTGAGCTGGAGGGCTCCCAGAAAGACACCCGAAGTTTGAGCACTGAGCTTTTCAAGTTAAAGAATTCCTATGAAGAGTGCCTCGATCAACTCGAAACCGTCAAGCGAGAGAACAAGAATTTACAGGGTAACGGAGTGAACTGACGTGATTGACTTGATGACAGATGGCATTTCCCGGAGTGATGACGTGACCAATTCATTGTCGATATTTCCCAAAACATAGAGGAGATCTCTGACCTCACTGAGCAACTTAGTGAGGGAGGAAAGGCTATTCATGAGCTGGAGAAAATTCGGAAACAGCTGGAGCAAGAAAAGGGTGAAATTCAGTCCGGTCTTGAGGAAGCCGAGGTACAAGAGCATCCAAACTTTCGTGGGTTTGTGGTGATTCAACAAATCGGCATCCATTGCAGGCCTCCTTGGAGCACGAGGAGGGCAAGATTCTGAGAGCCCAGCTTGAGTTCAACCAGATCAAGGCGGAGATGGAACGCAAGCTGGCCGAGAAGGACGAGGAGATGGAGCAGTGCAAGAGGAACCTGCAGAGGACCATCGACACCCTGCAGGGTTCTCTGGAAGCCGAGTGTCGGAGCAGGAACGAGGCCCTTCGTTTGAAGAAGAAGATGGAGGGAGACCTCAACGAAATGGAGATTCAGCTCAGTCAGGCCAACAGGCAGGCGGCTGAGGCCCAGAAGCAACTCAAATCTGTTCACGCGCATCTCAAGGTAATCGACAGAAAAGATATCGCTATCGATACAACATCCTGTGGATTACAGTCCGGTTCCTCAAAATCATATGGTTTGATGTCATCATATGAAGGACTGCCAACTTCAGCTGGACGACTCCGTCCGTGCCAACGACGATCTCAAAGAGAACATCGCCATTGTGGAGAGACGTAACAGCCTCATGCAGGCCGAGCTGGAGGAACTGAGGGCCGCTCTCGAGCAAACCGAAAGGAGTCGCAAACTTGCTGAGCAGGAGTTGCTGGATGTCACGGAGAGGGTGCAGCTACTGCACTCGCAGGTGAATGACCACTATTATTGCACAGCCCAAGCGCAGAGGGGTTTACAAAAATGCCTCTTAAAGTGGACATCACAAGTGGTTGGCGCAGTAAAATCAAATGCCTTCTCCTATTTAGAACACTGCTCTGATAAACCAAAAGAAAAAACTGGAGGCAGACACTTCCCAGCTTCAGACAGAAGTCGAAGACGCTGTCCAGGAATGCAGGAACGCTGAGGAGAAGGCCAAGAAGGCCATCACAGATGCCGCCATGATGGCGGAGGAGCTGAAGAAAGAGCAGGACACGAGCGCCCACCTGGAGCGAATGAAGAAGAACATGGAGCAGACCATCAAAGACCTGCAGCACCGTCTGGATGAAGCGGAACAAATCGCAATGAAAGGAGGGAAGAAACAAATGCAGAAACTGGAGGCCAGGGTAAGCGTATGTCTTCATGTCTTAATGGCAATGAATGAGGAGCTGCAAATGACTGAAAAATGATTGGCTGACTTTTCGCAACGTTATTGCAACCAAATTGTGTTGTTTTGTGTAGTTTTGGTATGTTTTCCATGTTTTTTGTTCTCGGTTAGGTTAAGGAGCTGGAGAGTGAGGTGGAATTGGAACAAAAGAGGAGCAGTGAAGCTGTGAAGGGAGTGCGCAAATATGAACGCCGTATCAAGGAACTCACCTATCAGGTTTGATGCTTGAGGCACTTATCTTAACCGCGGACACACTCCCTTTCGAACCGAGGTAAACGCTGCTCTGATTTTGACAGACGGAGGAAGACCGCAAAAATCTTGCCCGTCTCCAAGATTTGGTCGACAAGCTGCAACTGAAAGTCAAAGCCTACAAGAGATCTACTGAGGAGGCTGTATGTGTGAACCCATTCGAAGCAAACACGGTCTCCTTTCCCCACCCCCATGACTGTCTATTCTCCGATGCCATTTAAAACAGGAGGAACAGGCTAACGTTCATCTGGGCAAGTTCCGGAAGCTTCAGCATGAACTGGACGAGGCCGAAGAACGTGCTGACGTTGCGGAGTCCCAGGTCAACAAGCTGCGCGCCAAGAGCCGTGACACCGGCTCTAAGGTTGGAACATGATGCGCCCCGGCCGCCGATACGCCACCTGACCTTGACATAGCCGCGTTTAATCTCCATGCTGCTTTGAAACGGAGGCATTACTACCTGTACAAGCCCTTCCATTTCACCACCTCAGATGATTGTCGCCAACTGTTCATTTTATTGCTTACTGGCACATTAACCTGAAGCTCTAAAGGCTGTTTCTTTTGTCCCCCATCCCCAACCCTCCCAGCTGCAACAGAAAGGCTTTGAGGAGGAGTGACGTTTGGAGTCTCCAGAAATATCTTTGGTTTCCCGTGTGAAGTAGATCCCCCTCAACCATCACGATTCACCGATAGCTGGAGTGTCTAATAAAAGCTCATCAAGCATTGCACTGCCTTTTGTATTTGTCTCCCCCTTCCAAGCACTCTCACCCCCGCTCGATACGAAAGAGGCTGATGAATGGCATGAAAAAAGACATTTCATGGATTTGAGGATCTTACCAAAAGAAAAAAAGAGAGAGAAAAAAAACTATGTTGCCTTTATCTCCCAATACACCACTTCAAGAACTCCAAACCTCTACAGTACAATCACTTTTAAATCGTATGAACATTTTTAATACATGAATAACAGTACTCACAACAGATACTAATGCTCCTAGCTGTCTTTTTAGGCCAAGTCGTACATAATACATAATGATTCTGAAACGCCCCCCCCCCCCACACACACACCCAAAAACAAAAAACTCTGCAAAGCTGCAATGGTTAAAATAGCTTCATAAAGTCAATTTTTTTTCTTGCAAAGTGAATTTTCAATCATGGTCCGATATCGTCCTCCAGCATGAATCAAGCTTCGGACGCACATAGAGCTGAACAGATTGGAAGTGATCGTATCTGAACCAATGAGAAATTTGATCTATCTATTTATCCCTAGTGGTTGTGCATTTAGTAACAAGGACCCTCATTCCATTCATCACAACACATAACCCATTCATCTTTGCGTCTTTGACAATTAACTGTTTTGAAACGATTAGAAAAAAAATTAATAAAATAATTTTTTTAAAAAAAGAATTGGCCACAAGGCAACACCCCCCACACCCAAAAAAATTAAAACTGTAATTGTTGGCACAATAGGCTCTGCAAGTCAGATGTAATTTGTCCAATCTCGGCATGTGTGGTCATTGCTCATCTTGCGCCTCACAAATGACAACTTGCGTTGTGGATCATGCGGGCATTAGGTTTTGCTTCAGAAGGGTCGAAATGTTGTATGTTTTTTTTAATTACATTTAATAAGACCCCAATGGAAAAAAACACGGCACTCACTCAGTTTTGGTGTGTCGCGACGCCTGAGTAAGGGGAAGCGCAAATCTCCTGGTCTTAAAATAGAGTTAATGAAATCCCGTCTGCGAGAGCCTTAAGGTCAACAATAAGGCACATGTAAGCCCCAGCAGCTGCTCAGTGAATCCCTGCTAAAGTCTGCCCCTTTCTCCAAATGGCTCTGACCGCGGATTTCAGCGAATCCATTTGTGTTTCTACATTTACTCCTCATAATCATACGATGATTATTTAAATTATTTGTTTTTTGTTTGTTTTTTGCTTGTGTCTTTACCAACAACTTCAACCGTTATGACTTCTTATATTTCAGGAGTGTTGTTTGTTTTTTTTCTTTCTCATTAACACTGCTGTCACGTTGGAGTCCTTTTAAATTAAGACTGACTCACGATTGGATTGGGCAGGCAGGAGACGGTGGCCCCAGACGCACTCGGGTTGAAATTCTGGGAGCCGCCTGTCTTCTCTTCTTACAAAACACGTCCTCGATACCCCGAGGAGACAATCTTAAGTCTTAAGAGCTAATGAAAGGAAATTCACACGTCCGCATAAAGAGGCGAAGAACATGCGTTAAGGATTAACGCCATTACGTCCCTTGGCCCGAGGGAAGAACGCTGACACAAGAAGTAGCAGGAGATAATGTTCACACCTTCGGAATGAGACATCTTTAGGGGGTGTATAATAGTCGGTCATTTGCCATTCGGTGGCATTGTGATTTTCCATACCTGTCAACTTTTCAGAGCGCCAACCTGTATAAACTACCCAAAAAATCCTTATAAAGAGCAAAAAAATCCTTAGAACATACCAAAGCATTTTATATGTCAAAATAACGGCAGATAAAAACCCATGAAATTTTCAACGATATTTATTGTAGATCTCCATAATACAATGTCTGGCTGAAGTATGCAATGAATACTCTGCTGTTTTCAACTAGGAACCACGTGAATTACTGGAAAGTTACCGGAAATGAAAGCATTCGATTTAAATAAATTTAATAAATTAAAGAAATAAATAAAACGGAAATTTTCAGAATCCGTATGATTTGTGCGATACGGCCTTATACGTAAGATTCACTACAAAATCCGTATGAACTATGGCTAAACCGTATGATTTGACAGGTATGATTTTCGATTTTATTTCTCATCAAATGACACCTTCCGTACAATGAAAGGTCCGACCATTGGGAGGGAAGCAAGCAAAAGTAAAAATGCAATACAAGGAAATAAAAAGCACCATCATGGGCATCGTGCAGCTGCTCTACGCCAAAAACCTCCACTTCTTGCGGGTTGCACCCGCAGCTTCTCGCATTGCCCCGTTTGTAAATGTGTTAGGGCATAAACGGGGCATTGAACAAGGTCCCGTATGTCTCCTGAAAGGAGAAGAAGTTTGACCTGTGATCAGACATATCTTCACTCGGTCTTTAGCGACTGCAAAGAATTTCTCGCTTCCATTTGGCAACCTGACGCCGGCTGTCGCTAAGAGGGCCGCCCGCTTGTCAGCGGCTGTTGACCTTCTTTTTATCTCTTAACCCCTGAAGGGACTGTCATCACCGGTGCTTAGGACTGTCTGGCCAATTCCTGTTATAGCACACGTCGCGGATGGAGGCAAGTTTGAAAAAAAATGGTTCGATAAACCATAAGAGAGTTTTTGTTTTGTTGTGGGTATTTTTATTTTTATTTTTCAAAGTCAAAAGATCATTCCAAGGCAATTGTGAAATGATACAAAAACACCATCGTCGTCCGTATTGGATCGAGGATTTAGAGTCTGACATAGTACAGATACAACAAGGGTGTAATGGGCCATCGTTGTTGCTTCGGCGATTTACTTTACATACTCGTCCAATCCAGCTTTCACGACAACCGAGTCCCTTTCGTTCACTTCGAGTACACGTTTAGATCGCAGTGACATCCATCCCTCTATCTATCCAGACGTTCAAATGCAGACGATCACCTCGGGGCAACAGATGCCACCTGAACGTCAGAAATAACAGTTGCTTTCCGTTTGGAGCTCAAAGAGAGCAGTTCTCAAATATTTGCATTTTTCGGTTTCAAAACGCTGCCATGCACAATTGAACGGCCAAGCCGACGATGCTGCGCATCCTGTTCTTTAAACACGGTCAAGTACATGAAGTAAACCACTAACGCATGTCCGCTTCTCAAGGATTGAGTCGAGAAAAAGAAAATTAATACAAAAGAAATGAGTGAAGGAGAGCCTGCTGTGAAATGGGCATTTGTGTGGCCAACGTGTGCTGCTTGCTGTTGATCCTTGATGTGGGCAAAAGCCACTGTGGCTGCTCTCCTCAATCAGTGCGAGGTTTTAAGAGAGCATTTGACACAGTTATCTTTGTCCTCAAAGACACAATGCCACGTCAACAGGGCTGTCGGGGAGCAGTTTTGGAATGCGAGACGGCTACTCTATGGTGACCTTGGCATGACAGTTGGAGTCGGTCATACCGGCGCGGCCCGCTGTTGTTTGCCATCATTACGGCCTTTCAGTGAATCTCGGGCACGTCTCCTGCTGAAGATCTTTGTCTGTGCGGCCTCACACTTGTCGCCTGGATAATCTCGCAAAGCAACGTTCTTTATTTAGACCTCCCCACTTAGCGTCTCATGCTGTTTATATTGCAGCAGTGGCCCTTCTATCCGATGATAACTCACCCCAACGTGTTACGGAGGCCACTCAAGCCGCATGAGTAACCGAGACCCCTTCGGCGCACGGGACCCCTTGCCAACGTGTTACTTCATGTGGCCCGCATTGTTGCCGAAAGAATACCAGTACAGTTATACATTTGATGAGGCGCTGACACCATTCCGCTTTACTCCAGATGAAAAGGAACACTATCGTCTAATAGTCTTGAGGATGCTTGATTCTACCCAACATCCATTGTTCCCCGGCAGTAGTTGCTTGTTGGGATGACGACAAAAGAATTCCCCCCACGGGGTCTATTTACGGATCGAGTCGTGTTTCCGTGGCTGCTTAAGGATACCTAGGCTTAATCACCACCCTGCGATGAGCTCCTAATATGGCCTGGTCAGGAGACCCCCCCCCATCACTGATAAGATTCTGACCGGCCAATTTCTATATTGCTCTCTGTCAATCACTTCCCCCTCCTTCACTGAGCCTCAAACCGACCAACCCAACTCTGACACAATGGCATTCTTGCTTCTAACAAGCATCCTCCATATATGGCGGAGGGGCTTCCTTTAAAAAGGGAACTGATTGCGAAACCCACAATAGGTCACCGTTCTATCACAAGGTAAGGCGTGCGGAACATTGGACTGTCATCGTGGTCACTGCCGGTCACGTCCAGCGTTGTCTTTCTCCACACAGGGCCATTACACCTCAGTCTCCTCTGTAGGGATTCCTAAGGTAAGACTGACTCTTTGTCCGACATTTCTTGGGAATGCTCAACTGTGTATTTTGCTTTCAAGCTTCGAAATGGGTGACGCCGCCATGAAAGAGTTTGGGGCCGCGGCCCCCTACCTGAGGAAATCGGATAAGGAGCGTCTGGAGGCTCAGACTCGTATCTTTGACATGAAGAAAGAATGCTTTGTTCCTGACACTGAGGAGGAGTTTGTGAAGGCGTCCATCACCAGCCGTGACGGGGACAAAGTCACCGCTCAAACTGCAAAGGGGAAGGTCAGTGATCTGGCACGATGCTTCCTCACCAGAAGGGCAGAAAGCAACATATTCAGTGATCTGCAGTACATGAAAAGACGGGGACGCAGAACATTCCGAACATTTGCCAGATGTTTTTGTGGACATGTATGTCAAACAGCATACGGAGAGAGATTCTCAACAACAACAAGAGCACTAATGTTTAGTGAGTCTACTTCTACGTAGTCTCCACTCTCAACAAAGCATTTCTTCAAACCGCATGAAAATGTAGTCCAAGAGTTGTACACTCAAAAAAGGAAAACACACTCACGACATAAAGTTACAAACCAACGTGTCCAAGCTGTTGCGATGATAGCGAGCCAGAAGTACAGCGACGGCCATCGTACGAGGGCGCGCTTAATGGTATTTTCTCTTTGTACAGACGGTGACCGTAAAGGATTGTGACGTGCACCCTCAGAACCCGCCAAAGTTTGATAAAATTGAAGACATGGCCATGTTCACGTTCCTTCACGAGCCCGCGGTGCTGTTCAACCTCAAAGAGCGTTACGCGGCATGGATGATCTATGTGAGTCAAGGTCTTTCCCAACTGTGAATGATGGCGACTTGCAATTTTACAGGAAGCAGAGTTCAAGTGCCAATGATGCCAGAGCATCTTTTTTTTCGTCTTTGCCAGACCTACTCGGGGCTGTTCTGCGTCACGGTCAATCCCTACAAGTGGCTGCCGGTCTACAACCAAGAGGTGGTTGTCGCCTACAGGGGAAAGAAGAGGAGCGAAGCTCCTCCCCACATCTTCTCCATCTCTGACAACGCTTACCAGTACATGCTAACCGGTAAATCTAGCGAGTTAATGACCATATGCTCTCATGTTAAAAGAGTGGATACACACTACAGAGGGTGTGGATACGGTTCTTAAGTGTCTCTTCCATTCCTTTTCCAGACAGAGAAAATCAGTCAATTCTCATCACGTGAGTTGAATTCAAGTCTTTCTTTGTTTTTGGAATGTTCGCGGAACAATGCCTGAATTTAACCGATGATTGAGCATTTCAAAGTGAGCATTCCTGATATTCCTTTTTTAGTCAGTCGGATGACAGGATTCAAGCCAAAATTGGCGATTAGATGTCAGCGTCTTGTGACATCTAATGTCTTACCGAATGTGGTTGATCGACGACAAGCCCGAACTGCGCTTTCAGTGTCTGTTTCCAAGCAAATCGATATTGTTCCACAGTGGAGAATCTGGTGCGGGGAAAACCGTCAACACCAAGAGAGTCATCCAGTATTTTGCCAGCATTGCAGCTGGCAGTGGGAAGAAAGAAGGAAGCTCGGAGAAAAAGGTGTCAAACATGATCTGGCAAAATGATGAATCAACCAACTCAAGTCTTGCATTTGATTTGTTTTCAGGGGACCTTGGAAGATCAAATCATCCAAGCTAACCCAGCTTTAGAAGCCTTCGGAAATGCCAAGACCATCAGAAATGACAATTCTTCCAGATTTGTAAGTTTCACTCGTAGAAAAACTTTTTTTTTCAGTATTTGCCCTCATTTGTTTTTGTTTTTCTTTTCAACCAGGGCAAATTCATCCGAATTCACTTTGCTGCCAGCGGAAAGCTTGCATCGGCTGATATTGAAACATGTCGGTAACATTTCATACATGTGATGGCAAGAGCTGGGCATTGACAGTATTTATTTGACCGCCCTCCTGTTCAATATACGTCAATAGATCTATTGGAGAAGTCCCGTGTCACCTTTCAACTTAAGGCTGAAAGAGACTACCACATCTTCTATCAGATTCTCTCGCAGAAGAAACCTGAGCTTTTGGGTAAATAAATAAATTGAGAAAAAAAGACATTCCGATCACTGACTCGGGCTTGTTTTGTTGCGTCTGATACAAAAAGTCACATTTGTGCTTGACTCTTTTAGAGATGCTGCTCATCACCAACAACCCCTACGATTACGCGTTCATCTCCCAAGGAGAAACAACTGTTGCCTCCATCAATGATGCTGAGGAGCTAATGGCCACTGATGTGAGGAATCCGACCGCAACCTTGTGCTATCACGACAGCATAAGTCTTTTTCGATGTAGTGGAGAGGAGTGTCCCGACCCGTCCCCCTTCCCCTCCCCCTAAAAACTTTGATCATGAGGCATACATTTGCTGACAGTGAAACATCATCTGTACATTGAACTCAGGATGCCTTTGATGTGCTGGGCTTCACCCAAGAGGAGAAGAACGGCATTTACAAACTGACAGGTGCCATCATGCACTACGGCAACATGAAGTTCAAGAACAAGCAGCGTGAGGAGCAGGCAGAGGCTGATGGCACCGAAGGTAAGATGGACTCTGCAATTCCAAAACATGTCCATTTAGATTCAAAGAAAAAAAAATGTGATTTATTTTTTTTTCTTCCTCCCCGTACTCTCAATTGCTCAGATGCGGACAAAGTTGCTTATCTGATGGGCATGAACTCAGCAGACCTCATCAAAGGTCTCTGTCATCCAAGAGTGAAAGTAGGAAATGAGTGGGTCACCAAGGGACAAAATGTTCAGCAGGTAAATGTTACAAAAGTGGTATGACTGTTGATGATGTTGCAAAGCACGTAAGTCCTTGTTGCACACATATCTTAAGGTAGTGTCGGCTCTATGGCCCACTGAAAAACAAATTCACAATGTCCGCAGCATTGGGACAGCACATTATAAATGTATCCCTTGCTCGAAATGCTGCAAAGCATGACAATGACTAGTAAAAGTGGATTCGGCTCTTGTTTCTTTTCTAGGTCTATTATGCGGTCGGTGCACTGTCTAAGTCAGTGTATGAGAAGATGTTTCTGTGGATGGTGATCCGTATTAACCAATCTCTGGACACCAAGCAACCTCGCCAGTACTTCATTGGCGTTCTGGATATCGCTGGATTTGAGATATTTGATGTGAGCTCTTTCTGGTAGTGCTTGAGACAAGACTACATTCAGTTACTTTGTGTTCAATGAACACGATGAAGACGCGGGTGAGAAAATTCACGTCCATCCGCTTTCCGTTTCAGTTCAACACCTTCGAGCAGCTGTGCATCAACTTCACCAATGAAAAACTGCAACAGTTTTTCAACCATCACATGTTTGTGCTGGAGCAGGAGGAGTACAAGAAGGAGGGCATCGAATGGACTTTCATTGACTTTGGCATGGACTTGCAGGCCTGCATTGACCTGATTGAAAAGGTGAGAGACACTTTTTGGGAGAGGCTGCGACTGATCAGACGCACAAAACTCCAATGTAATGCTCCCTCACCCTCAGCCCATGGGCATCATGTCCATCCTTGAAGAGGAGTGCATGTTCCCCAAAGCCAGCGACGCCACCTTTAAAGCCAAGCTTTACGACAACCACTTGGGAAAATCCGGCAACTTCCAGAAGCCCAGAGTCGTCAAAGGGAAACCGGAGGCACACTTTGCCCTGATGCACTACGCCGGGACTGTTGATTACAACATCAACAACTGGCTGGTGAAGAACAAGGATCCCCTGAATGAGACCGTCGTTGGACTTTACCAGAAGTCGAATCTCAAACTATTGGCATTACTCTTTGCAAATTACGCTGGAACAGATTCAGGTAAGAATGAACTAAATGCAGACAGTGTGAACACTGTACCGCTTGCCCCCGGTTGTGTCGCAATAAATGATTTGTACTTAAATTCTGTACTTGTTAATTAACAGATGTTGGAAAGGGCAAAGGGAGCAAGAAGAAGGGTTCATCCTTCCAGACCGTGTCAGCCTTGCACAGGGTCAGAATATGCTACAAGATTTTTTTTTCTATTTAAAAAAAAAACCAAAACATCACCGTTATCACCCAGATTCGCTGTAAACACACTATTATGACTTTCACAGGAGAATCTGAACAAGCTGATGACCAATCTGAGGTCTACTCACCCCCACTTTGTGCGCTGCATCATCCCCAACGAGACCAAGACTCCCGGAGCCATGGAAAACCCGCTGGTGATGCACCAGCTGCGCTGTAACGGCGTGCTGGAAGGCATCCGAATCTGCAGAAAGGGCTTCCCCAACAGGATCCTCTACGGAGATTTCAAACAGAGGTGGCACATCTAAATAATTATTAACGCATCCTCCACAACCTAATCATGTAAATTAATTGGGATTTTACTTTGAAATATTTTATCCATCCATTTTCAGATATCGCATTCTGAATCCTGCTGCTATACCTGAGGGTCAGTTTATTGACAGTAAAAAGGGCGCAGAAAAACTTCTTGGGTCTTTGGATATTGACCATAATCAATACAAGTTTGGACACACAAAGGTAAGTTGTAAATGGACGCATCTAAACTGAGAGGAGTACAGGATGTACTTTTGAATTCTAAATCTATGCACATGATTAAAAAAATAATAATTCAACTCATGAGCATGAAATTTAGCTCATGTCTGAGTGAAGGCAGTAACAACACAATGCGGTGGTTTCACGATTAATTGATTAGAACATGAAAAAAATCATTCCAAATTTTTTCTTAACTTTTGTAATAATAAGGGCATGTTATTACAGCACCATGACACCAAACAATTTCTGGAAATTGGGATGAACTCCTGAAGAAGGATGATTTCATTTCCAAGCGCATCCAAAAAGGTAGTAGATAATAACAGCGTGTACAATGTTCAAAAGGTGTTCTTCAAGGCTGGTCTCCTCGGGCAACTCGAGGAGATGAGGGATGACCGTTTGTCTCTCATCATAACCGGAATCCAGTCAAGATCAAGAGGTCTGCTGGCAAGAGTAGAATTCCAGAAGATTGTCGAGAGGAGGTGAGAGCAATGAGGCCGACAGCATTTTCAGGCCAAACGACCACAGTTTGATATTCTTTCAATATTCCTGCATATTTTTGAACAAATGGTTAAAGCAACGGATGACATTTGACAGGGATGCGTTATTGGTAATCCAGTGGAACATCCGTGCCTTCATGGGGGTTAAGAATTGGCCTTGGATGAAACTATTCTTCAAGATCAAACCTCTTTTGAGATCTGCGGAGGCAGAAAAAGAAATGGCCAACATGAAGGAAGAATTCCTCAAGTTGAAAGAAGCTTACGCAAAGTCAGAATCTCGCAGGAAGGAACTGGAGGAAAAAATGGTCTCTCTTCTCCAAGAAAAAAATGACTTGCAGCTCCAAGTCCAGGCTGTAAGTTTAATGATGTCATTGTTCACCTTTTCAGCACTGTTTTTTTTCTTTTAACCTGGGCATATCATCAGTTCTAACGTTGCCTTTGCAAATTAGGAGCAAGATAACCTGGCTGATGCTGAAGAAAGATGTGAGGGGCTGATCAAAAACAAAATCCAGATGGAAGCAAAAGCCAAAGAGTTATCTGAACGGCTGGAGGACGAGGAGGAGATGAATGCTGAACTAACAGCAAAGAAGAGGAAGCTGGAGGACGAGTGCTCTGAGCTGAAGAAGGACATTGACGACTTGGAGTTAACTCTAGCTAAAGTGGAGAAAGAGAAGCATGCCACTGAGAACAAGGTGTGACGACTGCGTGGGTCCTGTTGTGTTCTCGTTCATGAACACCACACTTCCTGATGAATTGTCACGATGATTCCAGGTCAAGAACCTGGTCGAAGAGATGGCAGCTTTAGACGAAGTCATTGCCAAGCTGACCAAGGAGAAGAAGGCCTTGCAAGAAGCTCATCAGCAAACGCTGGATGATCTTCAGAGTGAAGAAGACAAAGTCAACACTCTGACCAAGGCCAAGTCAAAACTCGAGCAGCAAGTGGATGACGTATGTCTTTCAAATTTTGTTATTTTCTATTTGTGATACTGCATGTATCAATGTCTTGTTATTCCCCTGGTCTAGCTTGAAGGGTCTCTTGAGCAAGAGAAGAAGGTTCGAATGGATCTTGAGAGAGCAAAGAGGAAGCTGGAGGGAGACTTAAAGTTGACCCAGGAGAGCCTAATGGATCTGGAGAATGACAAGCAACAACTGGAAGAGCAGCTCAAAAAGTAAATACCAGAAATTTCTTTCATGAAATGTACACCCAAAGTGAAATCTCGCTAGGTTAAAGAAAATATTTCTTATATATTCTATAATATTTCATTCCAGGAAGGACTTTGAAGTCAACCAGCTCACAAATAGAATCGAGGATGAGCAGGCAGTTGCGATTCAGCTTCAAAAGAAATTGAAAGAGCTTCAGGTAAAAATGAAATGGTTTGAAATGTGTAGTTTTCCCAAACAGCAGTGACGAACCAGCGGTGTCTGCTCAGGCCCGCATCGAGGAGCTGGAGGAAGAGTTGGAGGCAGAGCGAGCCGCCCGGGCCAAGGTGGAAAAGCAGAGAGCGGACTTGGCCAGGGAGCTGGAGGAGATCAGCGAGAGGCTGGAGGAGGCCGGCGGAGCAACGTCGGCCCAGATCGAGATGAACAAGAAGAGGGAGGCCGAGTTCCAGAAACTCCGCAGGGACCTGGAAGAGGCCACTCTGCAGCACGAAGCCACGGCGGCCACGCTCAGAAAGAAACAAGCCGACAGCGTTGCTGACCTGGGCGAGCAGATTGACAACTTGCAAAGAGTCAAGCAGAAACTGGAGAAGGAGAAGAGCGAACTCAGGCTGGAACTGGACGACGTCGTCTCCAACATGGAACATGTTGTCAAAACAAAAGTGAGCCAAACCTTTGTCTTTAATTCCAAGTTGATTGACTTCAAGCCGAGACAGCACATGCGGATGCATTTGCGTGCTGACAGACATGTTCCAATTGCAGACGACTCTCGAGAAGACGTGCAGAACTGTAGAAGATCAGATGAATGAATACAAGACCAAGTTTGAAGAGGCGCAACGTTGCATCAATGATTTCAACATGCAGAAAGCAAAGCTTCAAACTGAAAATGGTATCTAATGTATAGCTTTATTTGAAAGTCATTCACCACCACAAAGTTCAGACATTAATGGAACGTGTGGCCAAAATGCTAGGAGAGTTCTCGAGGCAACTTGAGGAGAAGGAGTCTCTGGTGTCGCAACTCACCAGGGGAAAAATGTCCTACACTCAACAAATTGAAGACCTCAAACGACAACTGGAGGAGGAGACCAAAGTAAGGACTTTGCTCTGAGGCAGGTGCCGCCAAATTGGCAGTTTAGTTGACAAATATTGTTTTTCGTATACGTACGTGATATTTTCCTGACAGGCCAAGAACGCGTTAGCCCACGCTGTGCAGTCCTCTCGCCACGACTGCGACCTGCTCAGAGAGCAGTACGAGGAGGAGCAGGAGGCCAAGGCCGAACTGCAGCGCGGCATGTCCAAGGCCAATTCGGAGGTAGCTCAGTGGAGGACCAAGTATGAAACCGATGCCATCCAGAGGACCGAAGAGCTGGAGGAGGCAAAGTAAGAGTTTGATAATCCACCTTGGCTAAAATGCCTCTCCCATTATTTCACCGTGACTTCAACTGTGTCTGGCAGATCAGCTTTTTGTTTGTGTTATGTTCCGGCTAAAATGTAAGACGAACAAAAAGTTTGTTTGTTGGATAAATAAGCAGCCACTCCAAGTCGTTTTGAGTGAAATAACGAAACAATAGTGGAACATTCAAAGGTTGAAATGGTGGTTTCTAAAGGAAGAAGCTGGCTCAGCGTCTGCAGGATGCGGAGGAGGCCGTGGAAGCAACGAATGCGAAATGTTCCTCTCTGGAGAAGACCAAACACAGACTGCAGAATGAGATCGAAGACCTCATGGTGGACGTGGAGAGGTCCAACGCCGCTGCCGCTGCTCTGGACAAGAAGCAAAGAAACTTTGACAAGGTGAAGTGTGCATATACACTTGTAGAAATGCCACAAAATGTCATCAACCATTGTCTACATGGCAGTTTAATGGGTAGAGAGTTGACTCACTCAGAGGCCCATTCGTGGAATGACAATCTATGGTGATTTAATGCCCCCAACATCGATGACTTGATGAGGGAGTAAAGGAGGTTCAGATTCTTTGCATTAACTTCTTCGACAAGCTATCAAAGCATGAAAATTTGGTTGACGCCTGCATTGTTTTACAAAAAGGACCTAGAAAATCTTGGAACACCACAAATACAATATTTTTAAATACCAGAATGGCTGCGAAACCAGAAAGCAGCAAAGTCCATGGTCAGTCAATCCATGCCAAGCCTCGGTACAAGAGTAGCAACCCATTATACAAGAGTATGCGGCGAAATATCTTTCTGTATATTCAGCAGACTCTCAAATCTCTATCCACTGTGCCTTTTTCTTTCCTGGTAGGTCTTGTCTGAGTGGAAACAGAAGTATGAGGAGTCTCAGTGTGAGCTGGAGGGCTCCCAGAAGGAAGCCAGAGCTCTGAGCACCGAGCTGTTCAAGTTGAAGAACTCTTATGAGGAGTCTTTGGATCATCTGGAGACCATGAAAAGAGAAAACAAGAATTTGCAGGGTATGCTCTTCTGCTGATGCGTACACGACAGTTTTCTGAAAACGCTTCAACGGATAGTGCACACGAGACATCTCTATCACCCGTGATGTTTTACAGAGGAGATTTCCGATCTCACTGAGCAACTTGGTGAGAGTGGAAAGAATATTCATGAGCTGGAGAAATTAAGAAAGCAGTTGGACCAGGAGAAGAGTGAGATCCAGTCTGCTCTCGAGGAAGCGGAGGTTCGGAAATGTTACAGTGAAAAACAAATTTCCGCATGGTCGTCATTTGTTCACAACAATTCACGGGATCCTTGTGTCTGCTAGGCTTCCTTGGAGCATGAGGAGGGCAAGATTCTGAGAGCCCAGCTTGAGTTCAACCAGATCAAGGCGGAGATGGAGCGCAAGCTGGCCGAGAAGGACGAGGAGATGGAGCAGTGCAAGAGGAACCTGCAGAGGACCATCGAAACCCTGCAGAGTTCTCTGGAAGCTGAGTGTCGGAGCAGGAATGAGGCCCTTCGTTTGAAGAAGAAGATGGAGGGAGACCTCAACGAGATGGAGATTCAGCTCAGTCAGGCCAACAGGCAGGCGGCTGAGGCTCAGAAGCAACTCAAATCTGTTCACGCGCATCTCAAGGTGATTTTGGAGCACTGCATTTTCACAAAACATACGGACGATTACTAGAGTCATGATGATTGCTGTCATCCCATCAAGGACTGCCAAATTCAACTGGATGAGTCTCTCCGAGCCAACGATGATCTCAGAGAGAACATTGCCATTGTGGAGAGGCGGAACAACCTCATTCAAGCCGAGCTGGAAGAACTGAGGGCTGCTCTCGAGCAAACCGAAAGGAGTCGCAAACTTGCTGAGCAAGAGCTGCTGGATGTTAGCGAGAGAGTGCAGCTACTGCACTCTCAGGTAACAGACTATTATTGTCAACGGGTGGCTTTCTGCGGCAGCACTTGTTTTACTTTTTGAAATCTCACATCTCACTCAAACAATTCGCAGAACACCGGTCTGATCAATCAGAAGAAGAAACTGGAAGCTGACGCATCCCAGCTTCAGAATGAAGTCGAAGAAGCGGTGCAGGAATGCAGGAACGCTGAGGAGAAAGCCAAGAAGGCCATCACAGATGCCGCCATGATGGCGGAGGAGCTGAAGAAAGAGCAGGACACGAGCGCCCACCTGGAGCGAATGAAGAAGAACATGGAGCAGACTATCAAAGACCTGCAGCACCGTCTGGATGAAGCTGAACAAATTGCATTGAAGGGGGGGAAGAAGCAAGTGCAGAAGCTCGAGGCCCGGGTAAGCATTAAATTCATCCACCTCAACGGGAATAAACCATTGAAATTGTCATTCAGTCCTCGCATCAAGGACAAAAGCGGCCGAGTTGCTAAGCACAACAAGAACTTATGCATGTTAACTCACCAAGTTATCTGTTCGAGGGCCAAAACGGTGGGGTTTTTTTCTTTCAGGTGAGGGAACTTGAAAATGAGGTGGAGTCTGAGCAAAAGAAGAGCAGCGAAGCAATCAAGGGAATGCGCAAGTATGAAAGACGCATCAAGGAACTCACCTATCAGGTGGGATTTCTCTTTTTCTGGTTGCAGAAATATCATCAATAAAAATGTACGCCTCTTTATACACTGTCCATTTCGTCACCATTCTAATTTATTCCATCACTGAGGCATGGGCAGAAACAGCTTTCAAAGTGTCTTATTCTGTTCAAACGAAGGTGCTGAGAGAATATTTCAACTGAACTTGTGTGTCTGACCTGCAGACTGAGGAAGATCGCAAGAATGTGGTGCGTCTCCAGGATCTGGTTGACAAACTGCAACTGAAGGTCAAAGCATACAAGAGATCCGCTGAGGAGGCTGTGAGTCGTTTTCCAAGTGTGGGCCAGGAAGCCTTCACTCATTCACATCAATCTCATTGAACATTTCAATGATATAATTTTGTGTTGGGTGCATTCCTGTAGGAAGAGCAGGCCAACACTCATTTGAGCAAGTTCCGTAAACTGCAGCATGAGCTTGATGAAGCTGAAGAGAGAGCCGACATTGCTGAATCTCAGGTCAACAAGCTGCGCGCTAAAAGCCGTGATGTTGGCGCCAAGGTAAATGTCGCCTTGACGATGTTACACAAACCTAACAAGTAATGGACATCTGTCTTCACAAAACTGAGATTGACTAAACTAAAGGCATGTTGTTGTTGTTTTTTTATGACTTCAAATGCAATGTGTCAACCGTCCGGGTTTTTCTTACATTCTGTCATAAAAGTCCGACAGTGTCACGCAAAGCATTAGCTCATCCCAAAAGACAGTGCAAGGAACATTATTTGAGGTGCTAGCTGGGATTTGGGCCCGCCACTTGAATACCGCAAGAAATGCTATTTACGAGGGTGAGTATGTTGGACAACAGCTAAAATATCTGCCTCACAGCACTTAGGAACGGGGTTCTGAGCTCGCATTTGGCATGTGAAGTTTGCATGGTTCCCACCACGCGTGGGTACCGGTACTCTGGCTTCCAATCTGTATTCCGAAAACCCGAAGGTTGGGTTCACTAAAGACTCGAATCTGCCCAGAGCTATGAATGGGATTGTGACAGGTTTGTCATGGCCCGTGATTGGCTGGCAAGCAGTCCAGCCTTTTGGAGTCACATGGTATAGGCTGCAGCTCACCTGTGACACAAATGAGGACAAAGTAGAAAACAGATGAAAGGAATTTGTAGGTCTGCTGTGAGTCATGGGCCCGGTCAACTTTTCTCCTGCTTACGTCGCTAGAATGTATGTAGGTATTTATTTTTGAGGAGGTGTGGGAGGGGGGGGTAAGATAGAGTGGTGTTAGCTTTGTTGTCTGTCACTAAATCGTGTCACTTTGCCTATTCTTTATTACAGAAAGGACTGGAAGAGGAGTGAAACCCACAGACAGCCATGCAAGAACCATCGGCTCATTTGTAGTTTCCTGTCTCTAAAGTATCAGTAGAATAAAGCAAAATGTGCAATAAAATGTACGTTTGTTGTTTTGGGTTTTATTTACAAGAAATGACAGCAAATATACCCAAACCTGTGGCATAAAGTCCCAGCCAAAAGTTCAGAAAGACCTTAGCATTCAGTATCATGAGGAAGTGTGGATTTATACATCATGCATGAGAAGGAGAGAATCTGTCTTGACATGACCACGGGTGCTTAGCAACCTAAAGCGACCACTCTGAACAGCATAGTGACTTCCTAGAATTCCTAGAGCTGAAAATGGGAGAAAATGAAGACCGGACTTGTCTCCCACTGTCTGTTTATCTTCACTTTGCCAAAGCCAATCTGCACGTCATTCTAAACACAATGCGCACACACATACCCACACAAAAAGCCAAAATGTTTTTGTTTTACCTTCAAGCTTCTTTTACCAACATTTTTTAACATGGGAGAGTCTAAATTTGCACTGACACGGGAGCAGGAAGGGAATTGAAGCTTGGAGGTGAGATATCAGCAGCCATGATAGCTGATAAAACAGCTGAGATTGAGGCCAACGATTTCAAAACAAATTCAAATCGGTTCTTACCAAACTGCTGTATAATGGCACACCTTATTTCAAAAGTCAAGGAGAAGGATTTGTCTATTTTTCACTATTCATTCATTATTGTCCATTTTTAATATGCTTATATTGATATACTTTTTGTCTTCTGCTTTCTCCCTTTCACAATTTTGCTGCAGTAAATCGGGAATGTGTCCATTGTGAGACAAATAAAGGTTTTCTTCATCAAATTTTGCACTTAATTGAGTTAGATACAACCGGATGTGTGGAAAAGGGGTGAAAAGAATGCAATTCATTTGTTGATCTTGCATTTATAGAATATATACTATTAAAGCAAGCATAGCCAACAGATCAAGATTCTGACACCCCCCCCTCCCCTCCTTCAACATGAAATGTGTAAGTTTCATCGAATGAGTTGTATTTTCTGAGCGCTTTGCATCTGTTAACGCTCATCCGTTCACGAGGGCTGACAACTGTTGCGTTTCTCAATCAGGGAGAAACAATCCAGACAAGAATTTCACACGGTTATCTTTGTCGTCAAGGCCAACGGAGAGGGAACAATACGATGACGACAGCGCGAGATAAAGGGCGTAGACCTCTCAGGGATCAGCAGTCGTGTAAGTCAAGTCAGTCCATGACCTCAACAACAGCTGCCACAAGCCAGTCTCACAAGTGTGTCGCAAATGGGTTGCCGGCACCTTCACCACTGACCTTCAGAGAACTTTTGGATTAGTTGACCGCAGCTCACTGTTTGAAAACTCAATTGCAGGAATAGTTTGGATTCCAGTTAACAGTGTTCATTTCTTTCTTTCTTTTTTGGGTGTTAAATTCCAAATTGGAAAAACAACCCCAAAAAAAGTGAATTAAGTTTGCATTATTACATTCATTGTCTGCGAGTGGGTAGTTCTACATTTTATTTGGCTGTCTTGATTGTCATTCATGTCTTGTCTCATTCATCATGGCTGTCTTGAGTGTGGATATAGTTTTTAGGGCATGGATTGTATCGCATGTACAGTAATCCCTCGCTATAACACGGTTCATCGTTCACGGCATTGCTGTTTCACATATTTTTTTTTCATGCAGTCCCCCCCAAACTCCCACCCAGTGCAACGCTGCATTGTGTTCTGCATCCTGATTGGCTGAGGGACTATAGCCTAATGTCAACAGCGCCCGCTCCTCATCACTGTGCAGCTTGGCAAATTTTCTCCATGACAAACCCACAATGTCGACGAAAAAAAGCCAAATAAAAACAACATGGACACATCATTGAGGTCTTTGGGACTCTAAAGTAGATGGCACTTTTATTTTTTTGTGTCTGTATTTGGCTGTGTGTCAAGTATGCAGCCCCTGCGTTTGACCAAGGACCCAGAATGATGTTTGGGATGACTCAGAAGGAGTGGGCCGGCCCAAAATGCTGATACACTCAGCAGACTGATGATGCCCAACCTCTCACTGTCACAATAATGAACAGTGTGGAATTGATGAAAACAAACTAAAAAGCTTTGATGGCAAATCTTCCAAAAATCAATTTTGACCTTATTTGAAACAGATGCTTCAGAGAAGATCAAAATGGAAATATAAGCTAGTCTTCAATTTTGTGTTCAAATTTGCTTTATTCGGCTCCAGTGGAGCATTTCCTCAACAGTCATGAGGCTCACCGCACATCTCTGCTCGTGTGCTCAAAAAACGTCAGAGCAGCAAACGTAGATGAAGGGACGCATGATGCCATCTCTGATTCAACTTTGTTGTTGTTGTTTCGGGTTATTGGGTGACTTTTGTCTTAGTAGTGTTCTATTTGGCAGTTTGGTTATTATTTGGTCTCTGCACAGCAGAGCGAGAAGTACGAGATGACCCTTGTAAGAAGCGGTACAGATAGAATGGATGTCTTGAAGCGCGTAGCCCATTGTGGAGACGGCAGAAGCTCGGCATGCTATTTGACAGACTGTAAAAGTATTGGAAAACTTTCCCTCCATTTGACAATATCGGGTCACTTTGTGTTGGTCTATGTGTGTGGAAAAGGCATAGAAACACGACAATATATGAACATTTACTCCCATTCATTAGAAGAGTGCCACCTAGAGGTTTCATTAAATACAGTATTAGTATCAATATTATTGGTAAAGGTGTGCGAGGGCGTAAAGGAAACACATGTAAATATTTTTGAAAGCCTGCATATTTACACAAATACCATACATTTTCCAGCAAAGTCTTGCAAAAAAAACCCCAACAACAACAAAAAAGCCGTCAATTTGGTTTTCAATGTACACTCCTTCGGTATGGTTAACTAGTATAATAATAAATACTGGATACTCACAACTCAAAAGAACATATTTGATACTACTTCAGCATTGCATCGAACAACATTTTCAGGTGCCCCTCTTTTCACTGATACAGGCATTCGCTGGACACTTAATTGAAAGAAGTCATTCACTTGACTGCAAAATTCAATCAGCAGAGGGCACTTGCAAACTTGATCAATTGCAAGGTGCTGAAACAAGCCGATGCGTTCATGTTTGTTTTTTCTCCAGTTTGCTGACTCAAACGTGGAAGATAGAATAAAGTGAAATGACTAACCTTGAAAACAGCGCTTATATTTTCCTCTTTGTGGCTCACCGCCTTCCCCAGGAGTGCTGAAAAGAACAGGCAGGGACTTGAACGTGTCCATCTTTGCTCATGACAACATACAAATACTACACATTGACACCGGCGCAAAATGATCATCTTAAGTGAATTACCTGAGCCAGACGTTTCCTTCCCCTCGTCTGCGTTTCCTGGCGACAAAGCCCACAAAGAGGTCCGCAGACTAAGCAAGTGAGGTGAAAAGACAAGACAAAAAGAAGGATCGACTTCGGTGAGCCCCCAGCTGAATTCAACACCCCCTCGAAAGCTGACGATGAGACCTTTGGCTGAAGGCGCCGCTTGTCAACGTCTGGATACCACGGCTACAGCTGAGAAGCAAGGGCACAGAATTTTTTTGGGGGCTGCCAATTTGATCAAATTCAGGCCTCCCGAGATGCAAAGATGGAGCTGAAAAGAAAAGCAGCCATTCTTGCAAAGTGTCCGTGTATATGGTTGACTTTTTTCATCATCAACGACTCTGACAAATGATCTCTCATCTGAGAATTCCAGAATCCTTTGGCACATTGTCGCACGAGGCACGATCAAGTGTGCGATATGACACTTTTCCGCATTTGGTTCGATCAAACGCATTGTACATCCTTGTTTGCCGAGGGCGCCGTCACCTGTCACTGTGAATCAGCGGAGGAGTTAAAATACGTCCCGTCAACTCGTGTCCCCGAGCCGCCCTCCGAATGAACAAACTCCCAGGGGTAGCAAGGAGCAATGTAACAAGTTATCTTTGTACTAACAAAGCGCACGCAGAAGACAGCAACGCCGTGCCAACGGCTCACCTTATGTCCTCTGCCGCTTTAGCATAGAAGCTAGCAGTCAAGGTCAGAGTGGCTGCGGCCGGTTTTATTCGATGATCGATGGTGTGGTTTTTGTACGTTGCTATTAGAACAATTACTTGTTCAACCGACTGCTCATTTACAACGTCCAAAGAAATGGAAACGAAAGCGTCATGGCAGGAACTCAGTGCAGACACTGGAGGGTGGACACGCATCAGGGCGATAAATAGCTGCGCATTTGGACTCTGGAAGTCCGCATTGGGGTAAGAAACCGCAGGATGATAGCAAAGGCGGTGCAGAAAGACGCTTCGTGCCAGGCCCATCGAGTCGGCAGGTTGAAGCTCCCACGTCAAAACCGCTTCGGGTTAATTCCGATACTGTACTAGGACCTTAAAATATTTGAGGAGAAAAATCAGAAGTAAGCCGTGAGTCGGCAGCCAAGCGCACCGGCGTTTATTCAACTTGAAACCGGAAGTCGCCCACTGTTCTTCAAAATGGCCGCTATTATTGAGCAAGGCATTACTGAGCAACGGAGTACTTACTCAGCCACGCAAGATCCAAAAGATTGGAGCTCTTTTCAGAAAACAGGGGGCAATGACTTTCTGAATGTCTTCATTTACGAATGTTACAGTACCCATACTGTACAAGTGACTGCACGGAAGTGGTGTTGGGCTTTTAGGCTGATTTGCATCTGCAACAGCATTCACTGAAGATTAATGAGTTGAGTTCATCAAAGCCAGTTACAAAAAACAAAAAAAAAACCCACAACAATATACAATTCAACAATGTTAAGAGTCTAGGGAGCGGGGGTATAGATCTACGTGAACTGTAAATAGTGATGAGTGATCCTAAAGAGATGCCACAGCTGTGACCTTGGCCCCGTCTTGTCTCTTCGTAGGCAGCAGCTGCAGCACTTTGGTCTCCCTCTTGAAAAGTGTTCCGCACCATGTCACTTGACACACTATTGCTGATCTGGCCTCTTTTGGGGCGTCTCCTAAATCCGGTTGCTTCCAAGGCCGCAATACTTCATTTAGAATGGGAACCAGCCCAACGTCTATATGACGCACGTCATACGCATGGTGCCGTGGAATCTGTGCAGTGGAGGCATTATTATTGTTCATGCGTTTTGACATTTTCGGAGTCATGACACGTAACACGAAATAACAATCATTGTTCTTGAAACGATACATTTCGAGACCACATAAAGACTACCCGAATACACCCAACGTTATTATACAAAGATCTGTTTGAATCCCATTTGTACAATTGAACTGCTATTATCGCAAGTTGCTGTTCAAATATTACTGTGTTAGAGAAAGGGTCATCTGCTGCACCCCCCACACCCCCACACCTACGACCACCCCTTCCTCCGTCATGTCTAATCTTGCTTATTGTTCTCTCGCAGTCAACAAATGGCAGCAGCCGACCGAACCCAATTTGGCGGGGGGGGTCTTTTTTTTTTCTTTCTGATATGCAAATCGGATGTCATCTCTCTCAGCTCCATCGCCTTATTTGGCTGAGTAACAACCTTTATTAATGGGAAGGACACCTGCCATCAACTACCAGAACCATCATTCCGCTTGACAGCTGAAGGTAACCGCAACGCTACACTTCCTATTCACGACATGGCTTCAGTTTAATTGACCTGCTTCACTTCATTTTTTTGAATTGAAGCATTTCTCATTGAATTCTGTTCATTCCGGCACGCGCTTGCTTCTGTCAAACAGGCACTTGAGGAAACTCATTGGTGCGGCATAGAACATAATGGACCAGAAAATCCAATTTTACAAACTAAAAGTTGACTTGACTGTTATCTAAATGGTGTCACAAGGCATTTATAACCAATAACCGTGCATAATTTGAAGCTATGCAGAGTGAAAATCAACCGGAACACAGTTTTTATGTGTCCGGACCTAACATTGTCTCTTCTCAGGAGAAGACGAAAAAGAAGCAAAATGGGTGATGCTGCAATGGCGGAATTTGGGCCAGCTGCTCCTTTTCTTCGCAAGTCAGATAAGGAGCGTTTGGAAGCCCAAACTCGACAATTTGATATGAAGAAGGAATGCTTCGTTCCGGACCCCGAAGTTGAATACGTCAAGGCATCCGTCACTAGTCGAGATGGTGACAAAGTTACTGCTCACACCGAGTTTGGCAAGGTATACTCTTCATAGCCACCAAGTTGAAAGTTGAAAGTTGGACAAACACAACACACATTCACCTTTGACGAATCCATCATCTTATTTCCGCAGACCGTGACAGTGAATGAGAGTGACGTACACCCTCAGAACCCGCCAAAGTTCGATAAAATTGAAGACATGGCCATGTTCACTTTCCTTCATGAGCCTGCTGTGCTGTTTAACCTCAAAGAGCGTTACGCGGCATGGATGATCTATGTAAGAAAATCATTGGCATCTTCCTGTCATTCTCGATTTCGTGGAATTTGAGACGTACGTACGTTTTTTTTTGTTTTGTTTTTTTTCTCGTTATGGCAGACCTACTCGGGGCTGTTCTGCGTCACGGTCAATCCCTACAAGTGGCTGCCGGTCTACAACCAAGAGGTGGTTGTTGCCTACAGGGGAAAGAAGAGGAGCGAAGCTCCTCCCCACATCTTCTCCATCTCTGACAACGCCTACCAGTACATGCTGGCAGGTACAAAGTCAACTGCTCACTTGCAATAGTCAATTCTAGAGCATGACCTATGGCTGATAACCACTTGGCTTGATTTACAGACAGAGAAAACCAGTCCATTCTTATCACGTGAGAAAGACAGAAAAACACATTTTGGAGCATTTGATATTATTCTAGAGCTTAACGCTAACTTGTTTTGATACAGCGGAGAATCTGGTGCCGGAAAGACTGTCAACACCAAGCGTGTCATTCAATACTTTGCCAGCATTGCTGCAGTTCCAAGTGGCAAAAAAGATCAAGCTATTGAGAAGAAGGTGATGCGCACTTGAGACAAAAGTGGAACCTTGACGGTCGAATTTTGCTTGTATGCTCACCTCTACACCCCCCACCCCCTCAACTAGGCCACAGCTCATGCCACTTCTGTTATCATTTCACAAAAAGTGGAAAACTCCACCCCAAAAAATATATATCATTTTTCCTGCAAAGGTTTGACCAAATTAGAAATTGTATGGCCATAGGCGGGTTCCACTTTGGAGGTTCACAGCAACGTTTATTTCCCCACACGCCTCATGCCATAGACAGTAACTCTGACATTTTATCTTCAGGGTACCCTGGAGGATCAAATCATCCAGGCCAACCCTGCCCTGGAGGCCTTTGGTAATGCCAAGACAATCAGAAATGACAACTCTTCCAGATTTGTGAGTACCATTGAGGATGGTTTTCAACATTAGGAATACGCGATATGTTATCATGATCAACGCTTTTCTCCTCAGGGAAAATTCATCAGAATTCATTTTGACAATCGGGGAAAGTTGGCTTCTGCTGATATTGAAACCTGTAAGTTCTCTCGCCACATGAATGTCACATCTTCTCAAGAGTCGCGTAGTGCAATTGAAATGGACGGAAAATTTGAGATAGACGTGTGACGCTGAGAGATCAGCTGACTGGGTGGCTAACAGGATATAGCCCATGCTAAACGCTAACACATTCCACCGCACGACACATGGAAACGGTGCATACTGTGAGAGTAAGCAAGCCGCACGAACCAAATGGGAAAAGCTTGCAAAGGCCACTCAAAAAGACTGGTGTTTAGCTTCGGGCCACAACCTTCTTGTTGTGAGCTACAATGCTGAGCATTCATCCACTGTACCGCCGAACAAATATTCAGATTTTCTTGCTATTTTGATGTAGATGTTGACAAATGCTGTGACAAGAAATGGCAAAACTGTTTTGTTTTTTTGTTTTTTGTTTGTTGTTGTTGTTGTTGTTTGTTTTGTTTTACAACATGTGACCGTATGAAACAGATCTTCTGGAAAAGTCCCGTGTGACCTACCAGCTCAAAGCTGAGAGGGACTATCACATTTTCTACCAAATCCTGTCCCAGGTGAAACCTGAACTTCTTGGTAAGAAATCACGACTTGCCCAAAGAAACTTCTTCTTCTTCTTCTTCTTTTTAATTCCGTGCGACCCAATTCTAGAAATGCTGCTCATCACCAACAACCCCTACGACTACCCCTTCATCTCCCAAGGAGAGACAACTGTAGCCTCCATCAATGACTCCGAAGAGCTTCTGGCTACCGATGTGAGCTCCCCACCGATTGGAGGATTGTTTTAAATTCATCAATTTAATGATTACTGCTTTGATTTGTTTTGATATTTTTCAGGAGGCCTTTGACGTGTTGGGCTTCACTCAAGAAGAGAAGAACAGCATTTATAAGTTGACCGGCGCCATCATGCACTACGGTAACATGAAGTTTAAGCAGAAGCAACGAGAAGAGCAGGCAGAAGCAGACGGCACTGAAGGTAAGAATTCATTCAGGAATCTGTTCGCATCACTCACTTTTCTTTGACAAATTTATGTAGAATGTGGACAAATGATTCCCAAATCCAAAGATTGTCTCATAGGAATTTCATCTACTGTAGCTTCTGGTTTGTGTGTGTGTTCACAGTGTACTTCTTACAGATGGTGTCATTAGAAAAAACGGTGTACTCACGGTTCTCTTGTAACCTCCTTTGGCTTGCGCTTGATATCAAAGCATCATGAATAGAAACTCCAGAAACCCTGACAAAAGATGTCCAATGCCATGCGGACTCAAGACAGGCTTGAATGCAAATATTTTCCCGACAGAGGCTGATAAAGTTGCTTACCTGATGGGCTTGAACTCAGCTGACCTGATCAAGGGTCTCTGTCATCCAAGAGTGAAAGTGGGGAACGAGTGGGTCACCAAGGGACAAAATGTTGCCCAGGTAAGTATTTGCGGGCAATCGCTCTTGCGGAAGGGATGGAGATCACTTTTAGAAGTTGATCAAGTCTTTTCCAGGTGTCCTATGCTGTCGGAGCTCTCTCCAAATCCGTTTATGAGAAGATGTTCCTGTGGATGGTGATCCGTATAAACCAGTCTCTGGACACCAAGCAGCCTCGTCAATACTTCATTGGTGTTTTGGATATTGCTGGTTTTGAGATCTTTGATGTGAGCTGCGTTTATTAGTCGAAGAGTGAAATCCTATTTCCGCTCTTATTTTGGTTTTCACTGGACTGAGAGGCTCGAGATGAAAATGAGAGCGCTTGTTTCCGCCTTCCGTTTCAGTTCAACACCTTCGAGCAGCTGTGCATCAACTTCACCAATGAAAAACTGCAACAGTTTTTCAACCATCACATGTTTGTGCTGGAGCAGGAGGAGTACAAGAAGGAGGGCATCGAATGGACTTTTATCGACTTTGGCATGGACTTGCAGGCCTGCATTGACCTGATTGAAAAGGTGAGAGACACTTTCTGGGAGAGGCTGCGACTGATCAGACGCGCACAACTCCAATGTAATGCTCCCTCCCCCTCAGCCCATGGGCATCATGTCCATCCTTGAGGAGGAGTGCATGTTCCCCAAAGCCAGCGACGCCACCTTTAAAGCCAAGCTCTACGACAACCACTTGGGAAAATCCGGCAACTTCCAGAAGCCCAGAGTCGTCAAAGGGAAACCGGAGGCACACTTTTCTCTTGTCCACTATGCCGGAACTGTTGATTACAATATCAACAACTGGTTGGTGAAGAACAAGGATCCCCTGAATGAGACCGTCGTTGGACTTTACCAGAAGTCGAGCCTCAAGCTATTATCGATTCTATTTGCCGGGTATGCAGGATCTGATTCTGGTATGTTCAGCTTCTAGCTCAGAGAGAGCGACCTTAAACGTGATTGCTTCCGGTGCGAGATGTTTAACAGCTCAGTTTTCCTCATTTCGCTCAAGAATCTGGCGGCAAGGGAAAAGGCGGCAAAAAGAAAGGTTCCTCGTTCCAAACGGTGTCCGCTTTACACAGGGTAAGACATTTCCTTTTTTTGTATTTTTCATTTTTGAAGAGTTCTGCAGCTTCACGTCTGCTGCAGGATCACTGATTATCAAGGAACTTGAAAAACAATGCATTTCATTCCCAATAGCTCTTGTTGACAAATGAGCACAGGTAAAATCAAGGCTCATCTATCCAAGATGGCCATGGCTGCACGAGCGTCTGTCACAGGACAGTCTTGTATCGTAGATGTTAAATTTGGTCTAGTAAATGGCTTGGTCATTTGTCAGAGTACAGAAACAAACAAGTACTTCCAGTACACTGACACGAAAAACTAAATAGCCTCCACATTTTAGCAAGTGCTTCTTAGACTTGACAAACATGAACTAAGGTGATGAAAACCTTGTCAAAAACTCGCAGGAGAATCTGAACAAGCTGATGGCCAACCTGAGATCTACTCACCCCCACTTTGTGCGCTGCATCATCCCCAACGAAACCAAGACTCCCGGAGCCATGGAAAACCCTCTGGTGATGCACCAGCTGCGCTGTAACGGCGTGCTGGAAGGCATCCGAATCTGCAGAAAGGGCTTCCCCAACAGGATCCTCTACGGAGATTTCAAACAGAGGTGGCACATCAGAATGAATTACTGTACCCATTTATAGCACGCTAACTGAATCAGTTGGATAACTGTCTTATTTTTATTCTAGATACCGTATTCTAAACCCCAATGCAATTCCTGAAGGACAGTTCATTGACAACAAGAAAGCCGCAGAGAAACTGCTCGCCTCTCTGGATATCGACCACAACCAGTACAAGCTCGGACACACCAAGGTCTGTAGTTCATGCATTGCGGAATGAATTCTGTATTCTCATACAATATTACTTGTATACAGTATGTATGACGGGCCACGACAGTGGGCGGCCATTTACAGCTCCACCTCGCTGTTGTATCAACACATCACTGACACTCAGGCGGACTCCGGAGGTTCTTTTTAATGCAACACAGTACGGCGGGCGCAATGGTCAAGCCGCAGTCCGTCTCGCTCGCTCTCGTTTCCCAAGTGTCAGAGTAACGCGAATAGTGGCCGCGCTGCGCTGTGCCGCGGGCTCGCGCCACTCATACAGTTGAACAGATGAAAAATAACGTCAACAACAAGATAGAGCAAAATTGACAAGAGATTCCATAAATTTCATCTGTGCTGTATGTTACACATACAGTGCATTTGACAATAAAGCTTATCCAATCCAATAAAACACGCCGAAGCCTCGTTCGGTCTCGGACAATATCTGGGCAACAAACAAGCATTTGCTAATGACCTCAACACGTAAAAAGTTTCGGTCGACAAAAGCGTCACTTGAACAACGACACAGACACCGACCGATGTGGGCCAAAAATAATTAACTCATTCAGTACCAATTCTAGACCAAGTCTGAAAAGACGTTTAAAAACGTCTTTGGGAGTGAACGAGTTAAGAGCTGAGCAGACCGCACTGCAGTAGAAGAAAGACACATTGAAATATTAATTCCGAATTGTGAATCAATCTGGACTATCAACAAGTTGCGACTCACCGGCTACGGCGGGAAGGAGCTGCCACACTGGGGTGCCGTTGCTTCACTTCCGGCGTCGTTTCATCACGTTAATGCATCACTCTGTCACATATGTATGATTGTTGCAGATTTTTAACAATGTGCTCCAACAGGTGTTCTTTAAAGCTGGACTGCTGGGACAGCTTGAAGAGATGCGAGATGACCGACTAGCACTCATCATCACTGGCATCCAAGCCCGGTCAAGGGGTCTTCTGGCAAGAATTGAATTCCAGAAGATTGTTGAACGAAGGTAAAATGTCAAAGCCAAACAGAAAAGATACATGCAAGTTTCACTGAAAACTCCAAATTGGCTAGAGAGTTGCTGTGAAAATCATTCGCCAGAATATCTCTTTTCAATTACTGCAAGAGTGATTTGCAATGAACCAACAAAACAAGAACAATTCAAATCGCTCAACACAGCCGAAATGACAAGTGGACATTCTTTTTTGAAAGTGGCCATGTATTAAAACATTGAACACTGAGCAAATATATGCATCCCGGTAATTTCCAATGTTGATGGAATGATTTCCTTTGCAGTGCAAGTGTGCGTATGCAAGTGTGAATGCCAATGGGTGTGTATGTTTCTGCTTGGCAACCGTTCCAATGTGCAGCTCACCTTCATCTAAACACTGCTGGGATAGGTCGAAGCGAGCCCAGGAACCAGCCAGTGATCATCATTAGAGGCTGAAAGAAGGGATTGGGATGCACTGAACCAAGTTCTGACGTAAAATCAATGAGCAACTGTCGTCAACAGGGATGCGTTACTTGTGATCCAGTGGAACATCCGTGCCTTCATGGGGGTCAAGAATTGGCCTTGGATGAAGATGTACTTCAAGATCAAACCTCTGCTCAAGTCAGCAGAGACAGAAAAGGAAATGGCCAACATGAAGGAAGAGTTTACCAAACTAAAAGAGGCATACGCAAAATCGGAAGCCCGCAAAAAGGAACTGGAAGAAAAAATGGTCACACTTCTCCAAGAGAAAAATGACTTACAACTTCAAGTTCAGACTGTATGTCTCCCGTCAGAAATGCCAGTCACGGTAAGACTGCAGCAAGCCTGCCATCTCATTGCTGATGTGAATTTGTTGATAACAGGAGCAGGATAATCTTTGCGACGCTGAGGAACGATGCGAGGGACTGATCAAAAACAAAATCCAGATGGAAGCAAAAGCCAAAGAGTTAACTGAACGACTGGAGGACGAGGAGGAGATGAATGCTGAACTAACAGCAAAGAAGAGGAAGCTGGAGGACGAGTGCTCTGAGCTGAAGAAGGACATTGACGACTTGGAGTTAACTCTAGCTAAAGTGGAGAAGGAGAAACACGCCACAGAAAACAAGGTACAACCCAGACGCAAACCCTCAAGACGATCATGCGGGAGCTGAAAATATGACTTCCTGTGGCCAGGTGAAGAACCTGACCGATGAAATGGCAGCGTTAGATGAAATCATCGCTAAGCTGACCAAGGAGAAGAAGGCCTTGCAAGAAGCTCATCAGCAAACGTTGGATGACCTTCAGAGTGAGGAAGACAAAGTCAACACTCTGACCAAGGCCAAGTCAAAACTCGAGCAGCAAGTGGATGACGTAAGATGCAAAATAAAAGGTAACCAACCAGTCGTTAGCGCGAGCTAACCCACTTCATTGTGAATATCCCCCAACAGCTGGAAGGATCCCTGGAGCAAGAGAAAAAAGTACGAATGGACCTTGAAAGGGCAAAGCGTAAGCTGGAAGGGGACTTAAAACTAGCTCAAGAGAGTCTTATGGACCTGGAAAATGACAAGCAACAACTTGAAGAGAGGCTGAAAAAGTAAGGGATTCCAGGATTTAAACCCCAAAAAAGTATGCTTCAAATGACTTTCCCACTGACTGAAATCCATTTATGTTCATTCACAGGAAAGATTTTGAAATTAACCAACTTTTGGGCAAAATAGAGGATGAGCAAGCCATGAGTGCACAACTCCAGAAAAAACTGAAGGAGTTACAGGTATGGTCACAATCGTATCAAAATGTAGTTTCCTCCATCAATTGAAGGTCAGTTTAGGATCACAATGACCTTTTTTGCACTCCAATCGACCTGGCTCAGTTTGTACTGACAATTGTGCTATTGACTGACATGTGTTGTGTCATCTGCTGAATAAAGCAATCATATTCTGGGTCTTGATTTCTTGGGGGGGGGTTATATTTTGGGTGGCCTTGTACGGACTCGCGTTCACATTTTGCATTTGAATGTATCGGGTATTAGGCCCGCGTGGAGGAGCTGGAGGAAGAGCTGGAGGCAGAACGTGCCGCCCGGGCCAAGGTGGAAAAGCAGAGAGCGGACTTGGCCAGGGAGCTGGAGGAGATCAGCGAGAGGCTGGAGGAGGCCGGCGGAGCAACGTCGTCCCAGATCGAGATGAACAAGAAGAGGGAGGCCGAGTTCCAGAAACTCCGCAGGGACCTGGAAGAGGCCACTCTGCAGCACGAGGCCACCGCGGCCACGCTGAGAAAGAAACAAGCCGACAGCGTTGCTGACCTGGGTGAGCAGATTGACAACTTGCAAAGGGTCAAGCAGAAACTGGAGAAGGAGAAGAGCGAACTCAGGCTGGAACTGGACGACGTCGTCTCCAACATGGAACACATTGTCAAGTCCAAGGTAATCCAATGCGACAGGTAGTGTCTTTCCAAAGTGGAAACCGGTTCAGGGGGTAGAGGTGTACACGCGTCACACCCGCGACCCTCGTGAGGATTACCACTTAACACCCTTGAAATACTTTGAGGACAAATCGTTCTTTTCTTCATTTCAGAGTCATTTGGAGAAAATGTGCAGATCCCTGGAAGACCAGATGAGTGAATATAAAACAAAGGCAGAGGAGGGGCAGCGCACCATCAATGACTTCACCATGCACAAAGCCAAACTTCAAACTGAAAATGGTATTGCGTGTTGCATTCAGTTTGCGTGATACCAAACGCACGGAGAGTATGATTGCCCTGTGAACATTAGGTGAACTCGCGAGGCAACTTGAGGAGAAGGATTCCCTGGTGTCGCAACTGACTCGAGGAAAACAATCCTACAGTCAACAAATTGAAGACTTGAAGAGGCAACTGGAAGAGGAAGTCAAGGTAGGGCATGTCCTTGGGATGAAAATAATACCGTACTAAAGTGATGCTCTCGCAACGTGAGGCACAGGGAAACTGTTGACTCGTTTTAGGCCAAGAACGCGCTAGCCCACGCCGTGCAGTCCTCTCGCCACGACTGCGACCTGCTCAGAGAGCAGTACGAGGAGGAGCAGGAGGCCAAGGCCGAACTGCAGCGCGGCATGTCCAAGGCCAACTCGGAGGTGGCTCAGTGGAGGACCAAGTATGAAACTGATGCCATCCAGAGGACCGAAGAGCTGGAGGAGGCAAAGTAAGAGTTTGATAATCCACCTTGGCTAAAATGCGTCTCCCATTATTTCACCGTGACTTCACTGTCTGGCAGATCAGCTTTTTGTTTGTGTTATGTTCCGGCTGAAATGTAAGACGAACAAAAAGTTTGTTGGATAAATGAGCAGCCAGTCCAAGTCGTTTTGAGTGAAATAACGAAACCGAAACGATAGGGGAACATTCAAAGGTTGAAATGATGGTTTCTAAAGGAAGAAGCTGGCTCAGCGTCTACAGGATGCGGAGGAGGCCGTGGAAGCAACGAATGCAAAATGTTCCTCTCTGGAGAAGACCAAACACAGACTGCAAAATGAGATCGAAGACCTCATGGTGGATGTGGAGAGGTCCAACGCCGCTGCCGCTGCTCTGGATAAGAAGCAAAGAAACTTTGACAAGGTTGAAGTCATTCCATGTTGATTGCTAGTCACTGCTTTATTTTCCGGGAGCACAATTGCAAAGTTCTAAAAAGAGAGACGGTCTTTCAGATCTTGGCAGAATGGAAGCAGAAATATGAGGAGTCTCAATCAGAGTTGGAAAGCTCCCTGAAGGAGGCAAGGTCTTTGAGCACGGAGCTTTTCAAACTGAAGAACTCCTATGAAGAATCTCTGGAGCACTTAGAGACTCTGAAGAGAGAAAACAAGAACCTGCAAGGTCAGCTGATGTCAATTTTATCCTTCGTTTCAATCCAATATGAACACGAAGAGAGCGGGTGAATTCACGTTGTGTTTCATGTGAACGCAAAGAGGAAATATCCGACCTCACCGTGCAACTTGGCGAGGCTGGAAAGAGCATCCACGAGCTTGAGAAAATACGAAAGCAGTTGGAACAGGAGAAGGCTGACATCCAAACCGCTTTGGAAGAGGCTGAGGTAGGTTGTGCGGGGCAAAAAAAAACCAAACGCGAAATGGGACATCGGTACGCCAAGCAAGTGCAGCGATCCCACATGATTTGCGTTTTGCAGGCCACGTTGGAGCACGAGGAAGGAAAAATTCTCAGAGCCCAGCTCGAATTCAGTCAGGTGAAGGCCGAAATTGAGCGCAAGCTGGCCGAAAAAGATGAGGAGCTGGAGCAAGCCAAGAGGAACCAACAGAGGATTGTGGACAATCTTCAAAGCGCCCTGGAGGCGGAGACTCGGAGCAGGAACGAGGCCCTTCGTTTGAAGAAGAAGATGGAGGGAGACCTCAACGAGATGGAGATTCAGCTCAGTCAGGCCAACAGGCAGGCGGCAGAGGCCCAAAAGCAACTCAAATCTGTCCACGCGCATCTCAAGGTACGAACGGCCCGAAGAAAGCCGCCTTTGAAAGTCGACTTTAACATTTGGGTTTCGTCCTCAAGGATCGCCAGCTCCAACTGGATGAGTCTCTTCGCGCTAACGATGATCTCAAAGAGAACATGGCCGTGGTGGAGAGACGTAACAACCTCATGCAGGCCGAGCTGGAGGAACTGAGGGCCGCTCTCGAGCAAACCGAAAGGAGCCGCAAACTTGCCGAGCAGGAGCTGCTGGATGTTGGCGAGAGGGTGCAGCTGCTGCACTCGCAGGTCAGTTCAAATGCCATGCGATGCCTCTGAATTTATGATTGGCGTGCTCACGACGCCCCCCCACCACCTCCTCCAACCCTCCCGTTTCAATCAGAACACCAGCCTGCTAAACCAGAAGAAGAAACTGGAAGTTGACGCCTCCCAGCTTCAGAGCGAGGTTGAAGATGCAGTGCAGGAGTGCAGAAACGCTGAAGAGAAAGCCAAGAAGGCCATCACAGATGCCGCCATGATGGCGGAAGAGCTGAAGAAAGAGCAGGACACTTGCGCCCACCTGGAGCGTATGAAGAAGAACATGGAGCAGACCATCAAAGACCTGCAGCACCGTCTGGATGAAGCGGAACAAATCGCAATGAAGGGAGGGAAGAAACAAATGCAGAAACTGGAGGCCAGGGTACGTGCAACTCATTCTCACTCAAAGGTAAACGCAATGTCGTCAACATTGGAAATATTCAGGAAGAAGTCCACGCGCCCCTTTTCAAGTGCAGGAACGAGGTCCTTTAAAAGGCTTCACACTCTTAAATGTTTTTTTAGTTTTTTCAGTTGTGTTGTCCAGGTCATAGGTGACATTACTGGTGGAAAACGTTTATCTTGGTCATAATTTTTTTCCCCCACCAAATCCAAGAAGCGTGTGTGGACTTTTTTTTTCCAAAAATCGAGCATTCAAAATAAAGTAACCCTGCATTTCATTGTCAATAAACTTCTAAGATTCCCCCCCCCCCCACACCTCCCAAGAAAAATACTAATAATTCATATTGTCCTCCTAATAGATGAAAGAGCTTGAAAATGAACTAGAAAGTGAACAAAAAAAGTCAAGCGATGCCATCAAGGGAGTGCGGAAGTATGAGAGACGCATCAAAGAGCTCACCTACCAGGTAGGAGCGAACGAGCGATCATATGCGGGACACTTTTCCTCATTGATATGAAAAAGACGGGTTCGATGTAGCATTCAATATTTATTTCAGACGGAAGAGGATCGGAAGAATGTCGCCCGTCTGCAAGACCTGGTAGATAAACTCCAGCTAAAAGTGAAATCGTACAAGAGGACCGCCGAGGAGGCTGTAAGCACTCACCAAAGACGACTTTGAAATCTTACCGAAATTCTTAAGTCCCACTTCAAATGCGCCGGTCATCGCCATCGTCATTGTGTGTGCAGGAGGAACAAGCCAACAGCAACATGGTCAAGTTCCGCAAGATTCAGCACGAGCTTGATGAAGCAGAGGAGAGAGCCGACATTGCCGAGTCTCAGGTCAACAAGCTGCGTGTCAAGACTCGCGACGTTGGCCCAAAGGTCGGTTCGGGACGTTTTGCCTTCAATGTCTTTGTGATGTGGTCGATTCAATAGAACGCCGGCATCTCGCGCATGTCGTTCGGGGCCACTTACGTCGTCGTGTGTTCCAAATGAAAGCAGTTGTCGCCACAGTCGACTGAACGTCTGTCGTGAATTCTGCCTTCACCAATATCTTCCGAATTTGGTGAAAATGCATGCATCCATCCAGCCGTCCATAATCCGAGCTCGACGAGGGTCAGGGGTCACACCGTCTGGACGATCCTAGGAAAAGAATTTGAAAGCTCGTGTCTAAAACCTTCGGCAGTATAATTTCATTGAAAAAAAGCCAAACCTCAATTGGAAGAAACTGCGATTCAGTGTGCGGTACCCCTTCTCCTTCTAGAAGACACCTGAGAAAGTCCCCGGCACGCCCGCGACCCTCGTGAGGAGAAGCGCTTTACAAAATGAACGGATGGATGGAAATTCAAAGAAAATTCTCACATTGTCTGTTTTTTTCCCGTCATTGAAGAAAGGACAGAATGAAGAATGAGACTCTCGGATCATCTCGTTGCCTCCGAGTTGCGGGTGATTCCCTCACAGCGTGTTCAGTAGAATAAAGTGATCTGCATCCCACACTGTGCTTTGCCTTTTTTAGTCCGGTTCAACATTCTTACTTACAAGGATATCAGCCGGTGCCATCCACTGAAAAAAAAAGCGCTCCACGTGATTGAAATATCATAGTCTGTGGTTCATTTCTTGCAGTTGAGGAGCGGAGCTTTTCCTCATCGTGTGTGTGTGTGCGCTTAAGAATGAGAACATATGAAGATTCTCTGACGGATGCACGTTGTCATGATTGAAAAGGGCGGCGAAGAAATGATGACCGCGTTGACATCTGCTCCTTTGTTCATTTTTTTTTATTTCATGATGAATTATTCACATCACGGGTTGACAATCACAAATAACATCTCTTTCATACCAAATATTCAGAATTGCGGGGTGGGGGGTAGGTGGGGGTGTTTGGAAGATGAGCTCTATCTAAAAAAGTGGCGGCTGTCTCTAACAAGCAGCAGTGACGTCGGTGCCTTCCGCATGCTCCCGCTCTGGAGTCACGCCCTCCGCAGTAACTGCGCGCACTCAAGCGGGCCCGCAAGGGCCGCGCCGAAAAGCCGTTTCCTGCGTTATCAACGTCAACCGTGCGCACGCGTGAACCGAAGACGTTGTTCATAATCGCAGAAGAAGTCGGTCGACTTATACCAACGGGTATGCGGTATATTTTCCCCACGGACAAACCTTTTATTTTACGTGACGAGAGATTCAAGATCTACATTTAGGCGCTGAAACGCTTGGCAATTCATTTTTAAATCCTCCCATAAGTTCAGAATGGATTCCAGGTAAATATACAAAATCGTGGGTGGGGGGGGGGGGGAGAAAAAAATCTTTTCAACGGTACAAATTGGTCCAAAAGAGTTTTGGTGTGTCGGCATTTCCGGGGTCCTTAAAAACCCTTAAAATGTTACTTGCACTCCGTCTATTTTGGAGAATCGGCGATGACTGGAAGAAAGGGCTAGCCGGTGTGTGTCCTAACGACCTGTACTGCATACAAGTAGACGGCTGAACCGATTTCTCAGGAACATCGACGTAGACTTTCATTCCCGCCATACTCGGCGCCCTTTGAATGGCTCACTGAATTCGACTTTGTCATCCATCTTCCAGAGCCTCATAGGAACAGACCTCTTATATGAATCCTTAAGCTTCCGTTTTGATGACATTTTCAAACTTTCTTGATATATCCGCGTCCTGAATCGGGCAAAAAGAAAAAGTATGTTTTCCTTCATTCAATGAGAATACCTTTAGAAGTTGGAACAGGCTCCGTCAACGTCCACAACACCTCGTGCGGAAGTCTGATCTTACGTGTGCTTGTTTTTTAATCAATTCAGGAGTGGTAAAAAGGCGCTGCTAGCTATGCGCAGGGGGTCGTGACATCTTAGTGGGGAAAGGTGGAAGTCCAGTGATATAATTGGACACAAACACATATGCGTGGGCATTAGCTACTTCTTATGAGTGTCGAGAGCTGCGACACGACCTAGGTCCTCCACACATATGAATTCCTTTCGATTCCTCAAGTATAATCCGACTGTGACCGTAACATGATCCTCTTTGGAGTATCATTCCTTCAAACGTCAGCGCTACAGTCGGTCGGTCTTTGCTACTGGGTCGGCATATAGCGTGTCAAGTTTGGTCGCGGCTTGCCAGTTTCTGGGACGAGTCGACAACTTTGTCGCCGCAAACTGCAGACCTGTCGGCCTCCCACTTTTCAACCAGTCCGGTCGCAAGCCTTTTTCCAGCCTTTGCGCGCATCTTCAATTTTCAATATCCTCTTGACATTATAAAGCGTCTTTATTATTCCCGATTGGTCCAATTTCTTAGTCGTTCGCCGTGTTATTTAATGTTGTTGTACAGTAGAAAAACACTGAAAATGTTTAAAAACAAAAATGTTAGTAAAATGTTTAAATACTCTATCTTTGTTGTCATGACCAGTGCTTTAAAACCGGCAATTAAAAAGCTATGTGGGGGTGGGGGGTGGGGGTTGACGCTCCATGAAGGGCACGTGCTCGTCTCAACTGACCCGTGGTAGCGAAAAGGTTGGGCCATCTTTCCTCCTATTATGAGTTCCGACAGTCATAATCATGAAGAGCTTCCTATTTCTATCAAAGTGCAGTCATCCTTTTGCTCAGTTTGCGAATTCCAGTGGAACGGCTTCCGGCGTAATCCACCTATTTCACTCGGTTCGATGCGCGTATCTCACAGGATCTGATTTGGAGGCTACCGTACAGTATCCAGTTGTGGTGCCTTTCTGTTCTCGTTGTCTTTGTTACTTGGATCAGCATACATTTCGCGATCAAGACCGCTTGCTTCCCAAAAAGCACACGTGTACAGACGACTTTAGAGCCTCAAGAAACGAAACTGGCACCCCCAAAAAGACATTTGCGGTTTCAAAGGCGGCGGTGCACAGAATGAGTGTGATTTGAAGAGTAGACTAGAAATAGCAAGGGACACGGTTCAGATCCCTGGGACGGCCTTCGGTGTCGGGAGCCAGACCCTCAGTGTTTGGGAACGCCCCTTGGTGGCGGATTCTGTTTTGGAATGGCGCCAAAACCAGTGGCCGGCGAAGTGGCCACTCGTTAAAACTAATTGCGGAAGCGCGGACGACAGTCCGCTTGGTTTCGGTGTGGCGACCCGAAGAGATTGATAAAAGAAACATCGCTAATGCCAACCTAAACAATTAAGCTGTGACAAATCAGCTTTGCCCTGAATAGCTTTATCTGGTCCACCAGATTGTGGACCTGAACTAAACTAAACATGCCAGCACTGGTCTTGTGCTAAAATCCGTGTGCCCGGAAAGTATTGCAGAGACTTTTGTCAAGAGACCGCAAGAATATACTCGACACGATCCAACGATTTCGTCCCGCTGACTTGACGCGTTGGCCCAACACAAACAAAGCAGCCCACAGCCAGTAGTCAGCGTGACTACTTCCCAAACCTGTTCCTCATCATAAACGCTCCTTCGCCGTCTCCGCTCACGTGACAATGTGGAATTGTAGATACAAGGGAGTCAAAAGAGACGAGCGCGAGCGCCGGGTACCGATAATGACACGGAGGGCGGAGTTACAAAATCATGACTTGTTGGCTAAAAGGAGAGCTGCGTCCATTTAAAGCAGATGGCGGCTTATTTGCTATCCGGCTGACTTCGGAAGGATGCTTCAGCTGGCTCGGAAGGCGCGGGGCTGGATTCTGAATGGAGGTGACCAGAAAGTCATTTGCTGCTGGTTGGGGGATGAGTGGAGAGATGAAGTTACTTGATGGGGGGGTGGGCGGAGAAAATAAGAAAACAAGAAACTGTCCAACTGAAAATATTTCTACGAAGCCTCGGGGTGTACAGTGTTGGGATTTGAGGTTGGCATTTACGTCCTCTACGCCGGTGCTCATGAGCAGTACTATGAGACGCGGGTTTCACAGACAAAACAACGAGTGCTCTTCTCTATGGTGGGGAGAGCCGAAAGGTCAACCCGCTGGCATCAGAGGTCGGGGTGGCGGTTACTGGCAGGCGGTGGAGCCCAGAGAAACACGAAGAGGCGGACGTTCGGTTTGGTGCTGCAGGAGGCGAGATGGAGGGCGGGGCCAAAGGGAAGCCACCGTGGGAGGTCGCTCGGGTCGGCCGGCGAGCGCGACGCGTGCCCCACCGAAAACTCAATCTGTGGGAGGGAAGGAAGCCTCGATGAAAAAACGGAAATCTGCACTCATCTGAAATCATTTCAATGCACTTTTTTTTTTCCTAATTCAGGTCTGTTTTGCGTTTCCAAAGCAGAAGCCAGGAGAAATGATATTTTGCAGACCTTTGAAGGTCACCATACACAGCAGAACACAAATGAGAAGGACTCCAATTGTGTCCAAATAAGACAAATTGTGTGTGTTTGCACCTACTTTTTTCAGCAATGCGTCTGTCAATACCAAGGCCGTCCCTCAACCCGTCTCCCCCGAAAGGAGGAGGCGTGGGCTCCTTCACCCCATTTTCCTTTGCAACGCCTCCTGGTGCTGTTGTTGCCTTGGCAACAGCTGCCGGCCCCACGCTCGGAGTGCTGTTTAGGGGTGAGGGCGTCTTTTCCTCCGCTCTCTCCTCCTGTTGCCCAATATAGACAGACGCACACGTGCAATTTATTCATGCCACGACCCCATCTAGCGGCGTTGACTCGTTAGAGCGCAATGAGTTAGCCGACGTCGCCAAATGTCCGTTTTCGAACCGACGGGATACTACTGGAAGCTCTGACGTTTGGCGAGAGTCACCGGGCTGGTAGGACTCGACAAATAACCATTAGTGCGCACCCAGGGAGCATTTAGAGGCTCCCATTAGATTGCCGTGCATGTTTTTGGACTCTGGGATGAAAGCGCAGTACCCAGAGAAAAGCCACACAAGGAGAACATGCAAACTCCACACTGGGAGGCCGGAGGCAGGCTCGAACCCCGCACCTCTTCGCTGTGAGGCGGACGTGAAGGCCCGCCGTGTCGATTGAGTTTCAATTCACTTAAAATAATTTGGAACGTTCGTGTGATTTCAAATTTCACATCAGAGGACCGAAGCAAAGAATAATTTTTTTCTTTTTTTTAATGAATTGTGATTAAATGATTCAATTGAAATTCCACCTTGTGTCCATTGGTCTGTCCGTTGCCTTGCCCCACGTTGTCCAATGAGCCAATCTTGGATTTTGCCTTGATGTTCAGCTTATGAGACTCAATCTTGACATCGCCGCCACCTGCGGTGAATGTGTTAATATGAGAGCAGCTTCAAAGAACGGTCCGGTTGGAAAACAGGAAGAGAGACAACCTGGCTTGTGCTTGATGTTGTCCTTGGAGCCACACTTGGACGTGACCTTGCTCACATCCACCTTCTTATTCAGGATCTGCACCTAAGGGGCAGAGATTTTAAAAAAAAAACAAAAAACAAAGAAAATTCCATGACTGCAAATACCCACACCGACCAATTTGTCGTTCGCGGGGTTGCACGTGTGGCACATTTATCGAGAGGATCAAAACACCACTTCCCGAGCACGTGGGAAAAACACAATCACACTCCGTGCTGTCGACTGTAGTCACGGACAATTGCCTGAATATTTTTATTCCTCGGAGGAGCTAATTATTGCTCATCTCGAACATCATTTTGGTACTTGAGTTTTGTTATCGAGTCAAACGGCTGTTTGTATTTTGCAGAAGTGCATCAATGGAATACTTGAGTGCTGCATGACGACTATGACCGCAGTGGTCTGCAGAAAATGATCTTCAGAGAAATATGTGCATATGATACGGATGTTGAATTTCAATGTTTCTTTTTTTTGGGGGGGGGGGCATTCTTGGAAGTAAATACCGCAATAATAACAGAAAGGCAAGTTTAAATCATGGAACGTGAGCCCTCGCTGTAACGCCGGCCACACAAAGTTTTTAGGTGCTGTTTTTTTTAGGGGGGGGGCAGGGTTTTGAGCTTTGGTTTCATTGCATGGCACACGATTGTAAAAAATTAAGCTGACCGAAACGGTCGTGATTCAAAGTTCAAGGTCAGATGAAAAGAAGGTACCTTTCTCCATGATGGTGGTATTTAGGTTATTGTGCCCCCTGCTGTTCGGTTTGAGGATTGCACAGAGTGGCTCGTTGCGTCAGTTCGAGGAAGAGAGACGCAAGCGGTTTGTGGCCGTGACCAATGTGCGTCTCCCGTTTGTTGAGATGGATGTCGGTATCTTGTGCATTGCGGTGTCATCGGCCCTCATTTTGACCCGAGTTTTTCCAACCCCAAAATGGCGTTCAACGGCGATGAGCGCGTGGAAAACAAAGGCTGTCGAACATTATCGCTCGCCTCGTCGTTCTAAACGAGGGGGGAAAACCGGATTTCGCCTATCGCGGGTTCCTTTTGGAATGTAGATAAACGAGGCTTCGCCGCCTGCCCAAAAAGAATCATAAGAATGAAAAAATTCAAGCAAATATGGAGTTGGTGTCCCCGACTCCCCTGCGCTCGGGAATGTCAAGTTCTTCCACTCAAGGGTCTCCAACCGTTCCATCAGAATGAGTTATGGCTTATTTTTAAGGTTGCGGTTGACAGGAAAGTCCTTTCATCTGTGCCGTATGTTGCGCAGAGAGCATATTTGACAGTAAAGCTTGACTCGACTTGATAGACGATTTCAGCGACGAAAGAATGCGTTGACATCAGACTCCGTTCGAACAAGTTCGGGTCAAGCTCATCAAGACCAAGGTTTGCGGTAAAGTGTTGTGACAGCAGAAATCATGCTTTGGGATACACATGCAATAGAGTTAAGGCACACGTTAACTCTAAAGACGATGAATGCTCAACTTTCACATTCATCGCCCTGAGGAACAGAGAAGCAAGGACACAAAACGGACCTTTAAGAGTGGGAAACTGACGAAGGTAAAGACGGGTCTCCGAAGTGCATCGATTTGGTGTCAATACAGCCCGGTCAGGGCGACGTGAGAAAATAGGCACACAGCCATGTCGCTTTGCATACCCACACTGCTGTTATCTTTTTGTTCCTGTTTTTTTGCTGTTGTTGTTCAGGAAGTAATTTTAGCCTTTTTTTTAAGAGATGCTTAACCCAGCACAAATGTGGGATTTGCTTTAAAAAAAAAAAGAAAGAAAGGGAAAAAAAAGATATGAAAGTCTCATTCCAAAGCAGTCTACTCTCATCAGCAGCAGCTTTACTTACATTGCCACCTCCAGGGACATGTTTGATATTGTCCTTGGAGCCGCAGCGAGACGTGACATGGCTGAAGTCCAGCTTTTTGTGCACTATCTGAACCTAAAGACAGTCAGGGAGACACATAGGCGAGCGAGAAAAGGATAGATCGGCGTCAGGTGGAAAAGTGTTAGGAGAGCAAGAGTACAGACAGAAATGAGAAAGCAGCAGAGAAGAGCAGATCGGCCGGCGGCTTGAAGTTGTTCACGGGAAACTTGCGCTGCCACCCAAATCTTTCTGTCATCCCCATCAAAGGCTTCCGTAAAAATTGGCTCGCTGTCGGAACATCAGCTGAATGGAGCCGATGCACGGGGCTGCATATTTATTTATTTTACAACCGTGCACCGGGCCGTTTTCAATAGAAAAGTAGACACAAAGTCCAGTTCCAAAGATGAATGTTGAATATGGGAAACGACGAGGGCGCTGAAGTGATCGCAAAGCGCTTCCGGTGACAGCAGAAGATCACATGAGCAAGGGACAGGTGAGACGGAGCACATGCAACACAAAACATTCAGGGCGACTTGGGGCACACGACACGAAAGGATGTTGTTCAAGCGACGCCGGGTCTTAGCAAAAATTGTCAGGATGTTTGGCTGACAAAAAATGTTGATTTCCACTCGGGTCGAGGTCAAACCATCGGCGTGTTGCAAATCTAGCCACATCGCAGGATCACTCAGCCAATCGCTATGAATCGGGTGCTATTATTAATTTTTCACAAAAAGCCGAGGTCACACTGCTTTTAATTCTCACGCTCTTTGTTTTGGAGTCCGCCAATCCTCCATCGAGCGTCTCCAGTCGCACCAGAACGCCGCTGCTCGCCTTTTGACCGGAGCACAGAACTCCTACTCTGGCATCGAAAATCTTGAGAGCTAGCCAGCTAGCTAGCTACCTACCTAGATATATAGATATCTTTATTTATTTATTTATATTTATTTATTTGTTTTTGTTGTTGTTTTTTTAATGCTTGGGTTGGAAAAAAGGTTTCAGTTTTGCTTTCATTCACTACACTATTGAATCGGATACGGAATAATTGTAATTTCACTGATCTGGGGTTCTTTTTGGAATGTTGCCGCCCAAGATAAACGAGGGATTACTGTATAGAAAATAGTTTGAGAGTCCACCCTCCTTTCTGACTTTTGGGTCAGGTCACGAGCCGCTGAAAATTGATGGGCGGGCGGCGAATGGCCCCTGACCCTAGGTTGGACACCATCGATTTACAGTCTTCAATCAACTTATTGCTCTGAATTCAACACGCACGGTTTTGCAATGTGCCAGGAAGCGCGAGTCAAATAGTTCTGCGCACGCGACAAGTGGCCCGTTTATTGTGAATTCTGCAGCCTTCCGGTCAAACGACTTTACTCGTTGCTTCTTGGCGGCAATTAGCTGCGTCGCAGCGCCGCGCCTCGACTGCTTTTTGGCCTAAAATGTAACACCGTGAATCCAGATGACCATTTGATGCCTGCAAACGTCCGCTAGATTGTGCACCTCTGACTCCATCTTTGGTCGGTGCACCGTACGTGGTCAATGCAAACAGAAGGAAGTTGAGATTGGTGTGTGAATATGCGGATGGCGGGCACTCACTCTGGCCTTGGAAGGATTGGATGGGTCGGCTGTCTTGTTGTTCTGTGCGGCAGAAACCTGGGGAGACGAAGTGTCACGTGGCTTTATTAAGGTTGGTCAAAACAGGGGTTTGGCGTGTCCTACCTTTCCTCGGCCAGGCTGGTACTTCATGTTGTCAGTGGAGCCGATCTTGGAACGGACGTTTTTCAGGTCCGGCGTGGGCGCGTTGACGGGCCGGAGGGTTCGAGGAGCGCGGGGTGCCGTCGCCTTCTTTTCCGGAGCCGTTTGCTTGGGGACGGGAGGCTTGGTGATGACCCGGCGACGTTGGGTGGGAGCGGCTTCACCGTTAGCCTGCGTTGTCGGAGAGGTGCCGGAGGCTGGCCGCGGACGGGCTGCGGAGACGCAAACCACTTTCAGCCCTTAAAACGATCCTCTAGGACAGCAACTTCAATGGTTAATCTGGACTTTTATTTGGGTTTTACAGCCAAAGAAAGTGTGGCCCGCGACAAAAATGAGTTCAGCGTCTCACCTGTTGGTTTGTTTTTCTTGGCCTCCGCTGACTTGCTCTCGGCCTTGTCATTCTTGTTCGCTATGCAAAGGAAGCAGCAAACGAATGTCACAGCGCCGCTTGGACACGTAGCAACCGTGATGAACGTCGTGCGCCCAGCTGATCGTGGGTGAGAGGCGTGCCGCAGCAAGGCACGGACTCCTTTCTTTCACCATATTTTCAGATGAGTCGGGGGCGAGGCTGTTTCGCGCGCCGGCACGCCCAGACTGGACAAAGTTCCTCCCGGTTTTTAAACCGAGTGCCCAGGCCCCAGTTTACCTCCAATCTATCTAATCCATCTATCCAATCTATCGAAATCTAAACTAACACCCCAAAACGGATGGCGTTACCATGGAGGTTACACTCTAGTTGGCTGAAGTATCTACAAAAAAAAACCCAAAATTTGCTGTTCTGTAAACGTGTTTTGTGTGTGCTTTGATTTACCAGCAGTTTTGGTCCCAGTAGAAGCAGAGGAGTTGTCCTTATTGACAGCCGATCGGGGGGTAGGAGAAGCCTTTTGCACAGCTGCTCCATTTTCTGGAGTCTGAGGATCAAACCAAAAGAGAAGTCGGTTCCTCTGCGTCCGCGTCAAAGTTTCTTCACTTTCGAACGTCAGCGGTGTGCGGAGAAGGAGCGCACAGAGACAAAGTGAGCTGACAAAGTCATTATAAAGACTTTAGAGATAGAAATACCGGGGGGGAAAAAGGGTTTTGAGATCATCGTGGTCCAAGCAGTTTTTTCCAAAGAACAATAGGAAGTGACATCAAATAAAGCCATGAAATAAAGTGCGGTCAAGCCTTTGCAGCCTTTACTCTTGGAGTAAGGGCTTTCTTACTTTTGCAGATGCGGTCGCCATCGGAGGCCTCTTCGCAGCGGTGGGTGTGGCCGCCTTTGGGAGAGGGCTTTTTTTGTTAGCCGGGGTCGTGGTCGGGGAGGGGCGCTTGGCAGAGGCGGCCTCGCCATTGGTAGGGAGGGTGGAAGGGCGAGATTTGGGTGCATTCGTTTTGGTCCAAGCCGCCTCAGTCTGAAGATTCGGATACCAATCGGGTGATCCGCAGGAAGAAATGATGGTCAGAAAAAGACAAAGAAGATGTGAATAGCTGGGATCAATGTGAAAAACGGGGAGAGAAATTGAAAAAGAGCAAGCGGAAGCGGAGTGAGCAATGGCAGCACGCAACCTCATTCGGTTGGCGGGTGGCCTGGAGCTGATCCCGGCGAGCTTTGCAAGAGAGGCGGAGACACACCCCGGGACCAATCGCTAGCCAACTGCCGTCTCGACAAGCATTCGCATTCGCACTCGCATTCACACCGAGCGGGCGGGCACTTTCATGCAGATCCACCAAGATGCACCTTGCTCTTGGTGTCCGGGCTTGGCAGGGTCTTGGCGGCATTGCCCGTCGGAGACTTGGCCGGCCCTTTGCCCCCTTTCTCGTCCTTCTTTTCACTCGGCTTCTTTTCCTCCTCCTTGCTGCTCTTCTCCGGCTTGTTCGTCTTTTCTGCCTTCTCGCTCACTTTGTTGTTCTTCTCAGCGTCTTCGTCTTTGAGAATCTTCTCCGGCTTCGGGTTCTTGTCAGGGCCGTTGTCTTTGTTTTGCTTCTCCGCCGTCTCCTTCTGGCCAAAGCCGGACGACACGTCTGCGCTTCCCTTCTTGTCCTTGTCCACTTTCACTGAGAAAGTAAGAGTGACAAAATTAGTGCCAGCCTATTTGAGTCAATGGACATCGATTCCCAAGATTGCTTTGGCAAATGAAAACAGAGATTCTTAGAGTGTCAAGCTAATAAGGACTCATCGAGCCACGTTCCTGATCAACACGAAGAGAACGTCAACAACACAATTCTTAATCAATGTTTGGGCATTCGGCGGCCTACGCGAACCGGCATTTGCAGAGCACACATACGCAAACAACCATTCGCGCTCACAAACACACTTTGGGACAATTTGGAGTGGCCAAACAATCCGTCGCGTATGTTTTTTGGAAAGCGCCTGAGTACCCGCAGAAGAGCCACGGTGGCGCGGGCGGGAGAACACGCACACAGGAAGGCTGCAGCCGGAATCCAGCCCTGCACCTCTACGCTCCCAGGCGAACGTGCTAAGCAATCGACTGCCGAGCCGAATTTGCTTAAAAAGAAGGATGGCCCCCGGCCCGCAGTTTGGACAACCCCGATTTAGATCATGAAAACGCTTGTGGTCAGAAAGGCAATGAAACAGTCTTGGTCGTGACAACGTAGGATTTGAAAATACGTGGATATCTGTTCATTAGCAAGAAAGTCACACCGTGTTAAACATTCGCAGGGGGGGGGGGGGGTGGCTCAGCGTCTGATTATTTTGGGCGAGACAGCGAGCAGAAGCTTTTTGGGTCAAATATGGACGCAGATACGCTTTCTGCCGTCGTTTTAAAATCCTGAAGATCACGCCATGAGAAACTCAGCGTTGAAACACACCTGCGTGCGTGCGCGTTGCACGGAGACTGCTCAAAATAGATGCTCTATATTTGAATGAGCCCAGCCGATGTCGCAGCTTTTTCCGGATAATTGCTGTCTCTCAACAGATCTGGTTGCTCCATCATTCCGTACACGATTGAAAGCGTATTGGAATAGACTACAATAGAGGGAAATGAAAATGCATGCATGGTTTAACTTTGATCAGCTATAGGGGTGCAGCTATCAAATATTTTCGTATTTGGATATATTCTTGAAAAAATATCAAAATAACAAATCTCTCCCCATAACCATCGATTTTGGTCGAGAAGACGAAGTGACGTCAGAAGCGCATGCGCGATTTTTGCCGGCTAAAACAACAGATTTGCGTCAGCCCGGTTTGTTCAAACGTGACCATTTGGAACGGCCACCGCATCAGGCCGTCAGCATCAAAGCGCGCCGAGACCTTGACGTCGAACCGTCTTTGACAAGTAATCCGACGGCTCTCGCCGGATTATATGGACCGCTCCAGCGCTTGCTAGCACTGCAGCCGCCGCTAATTTCCAAATTTCCAAATGCAGTGCACAAGTTCTGAAAGTTGTTGCGGAAATGCATCCTTTCACAAAAAGCTCTTTCTTCCCCCAATTTTGTTTTCTTGGAAACGAGCATTGTCAAGAAATTGACCAAAGTTCAACCGCTGTTCACTAAAAAGTCATTTTTTTTTCTTGATGAAAGAGGAGGCATCCCGCTTCCTCTTGCTAGGTTCCACATGCTTCTTCTGCAGCTCGAGAACTCCATTTGGATGGTCCAAAACTGCCGGCAGCGGCTCTCCCGCTTGGCCGGCATTGAATGCGCTGATCGACACCCGTGACCGCCGATGAGCCGACGGCGTTTTTCCCAACGGACGTTTGGGGTGCGAGTGGACATTGGGGTACATCCATACATACCTGCTGGAGTTGGCACAGAAATGAGAAGATTGGTCTCGCGGCTCCCACGATGCCTCCGTGGCGGCGGAGATGACGGCACCACCGGTGAGATCGCGAACGGGGACGAGAACGCCGAGGCCGTCGCGTCCGTCACGGTGAGCGAGCGCCGCACCGCCGTGTGCGTGTAGGGCGCCCTGAGCGGACACGCCGTTCCCGTCACGGCAAGGTTGGGCGCGATGGCCGACAAGCCTTGCGTAGCGCCGAGGAGCGGCTCGGCGTCGAAGGCGGGAACGCACAGGCGGGAGCAGTCGGACATCGCTCGTCTGACCGCGCTTCGCCGGGACGGCTCGTCGGCCGCCGTATTTCTTGAGTCGCCGGTTACCGTAACGTCGGAGGCCGCTTCGCTATCATTTGACTCTCGTGACTTTGCATTGCGACTTCCGTTCCCACCTCTGCCAGGTGGGACACACGGCTTTCCCTTTTCAGGGTGGTTTGATATCCCTTCTCCTGTCGATCTTTCCTCCCCGATGCCGCAGGCTTGCCGAGATGAGGCGGGAAACGCCGAGAGCCTCGGCGCCATGCGACTTCCCGCGGGGTCGGCCACACATTGAGCGCTGTCTTGTTCATCAGGAATTTGCCCCCCAATCGGTGACTGCGATCCCCTGCCTTCAATCGGGCCGGCCTTTTCTTCTCCAAAAATACGGTCAAATGAAGACCGTCGAGCTGCGGCCTGAACCGCCGAGGCCGGTTTCGGCCCTTGTCCAACTTCTTGGAATAGCCGGATGCAAGCGCCACCATCTCTGCTCCGGAGAGAAGACTTCAAGTTTGGTTCCGAGTTGACGTTTGCTCCGGGCTTCGGTGCCGGTGCGCGGTGGAATGATCTCCCCGGTGAAACTGAAGGAGACGTTAATGAAGCGGAAAGGGAGGGATAGGGAGAAAGAGGGCTGTTGGGAGTTTCTCCCGCGCTCCCGAGCGAGCCGACCCCCTTCTGCGATCTCCCACCTGTTGGTTCGTCATCTTCTCCGCTCAGCACCGGCATATTTAAAGCCAGGCTCCCCGGTGCAATTCCGAACATGTTATCGCGTCCGTTCTTTTCTCCTGCAGCTCTGCAACCAAAGCCCTTTTTATTCCGTCTTAGTCTTTTTCCTGTTGTTTGAGGAGTTCTTCTTGCTTGTTCGTCTCCACTTAGGGTTCATCGGGGTTTTGTCCAGTTGAGAAAATTCTCTAAATATTAGAGCTTAAAAAAAAAAAGACGGGGATGGGGAGATAGGCTGAAAGGAATCCTTTTTAAAGCGATGCCTTGAAGTGGTTTGAGTGCGCCATCGTGCGAGAGGTGCATGCGTGCAAAATGCATGTGCATGTCTTAGCGAGCGAGGCGTCTGCTTGTCTCGCTTCCTCTTCGAGCACTGCACGGAACAGCTGTGGGGATCGATTACACCTTGCTCTCTCCCTCCCTCTCTCTCTCTTTCCTGACATCACCAGGTGACAACTGGGACTATGCCCTCATTCGCTGCCGCTAAATTTCATCCAGTTCCTAGCGACAAAGATGTACAAGCGTACGTGAGACTTGCAGTTCCATCAAGGCACTTTTAAAGAGCCAAGTACAGGTCGATGGCGGTCGCGCGATTGAGCTAGCACACTCAATGACCGCCGCCTCCCATGTTGATTTCAACCGGGAGACGCAAGGAAAGGAAGCGGCGCGAACAGCAGTTACCATGTGATGAGGCCGTTCCTTCTGGTCTTTAAATCTACTTTAGTGCCAGTGCAACTGCACCGCAGATTGATAGATGGAATATAAGCGATTATTTCAAGTGCCAAATCTTCAGTAGGTGTTAAACACAGCACACTTGCCCAACCCAACAACGCAGACGCTAAACCAAAACGACAAGAGGCGATCGCCCATGAAAGCTCCAGAATTCGGACAATTGCTGTCGGAGGACTCACGCTAAGTTTACCCGTCCGCTCAAGCCACGGTGAGGGCAGTCGGTCGGGTATGCCATATTCAACATCATATCCGTGCATCCATTTTGCGATGCGCTTTATCCTCCTCTGCCGGAGCCTATCCCAGTTGTCTCGGGGCAGTAGGCAGGGGACACCTTCAACCGGTTGCCAGCCAATCGCAGGGCACGCATGGGCTTTCAAAAATCAGTACAATGAATGAATAAATGGTGAGGAAAAATGGATACATCGGCCAAAATCTTGCGGTGGAACAGGACGCTGGTTTTGCCTCGATCCAAAATTTGAATCACCGTTGAAAATGATATCCAATCGCAACGAACCTTTCGCATGGACCAAAATGGACGTTCAAGACCGAGTCGCCCATCATGGGCCGGCAATAGAAATATTGTGTTTTCCAACAATGCTAAACCATATTTATGATTTCGTATGTACCCGTGGATGACACAGTGAAGCATGTGGTCAAAATATACCTGGACACAAGTTAAATATACGGACGGTCACACTCAACTGAATGCCTGTCGAGATTGGAGATCTTTAGCAACCTGCCTCTACCTTGACTGACAGTCCATCTTTTCATGGAGTTAAAATTAAGTGATCGAGAACAACATATGGGATGAGGAACCTAAGAAAGCCAAATGGCTCACATCGCAAGGAGTACTTAGGCCAAATGGTCCCATGTACGGGGGTGAGTAGCCAGCTGACAATTTTCGCGACGGATTCGGAAGCATTGTGCAGCATAGGGCGGCCCGAACGGAACTAATAGGCACGTCTCGAGGCGTTTATAACCTCAGTATTTCATCCCGATCCACGCAGTCCCAGTCCGTCCCTCGTCAGGAATTGACAATGTGATTTCCACATTAACTCACTCAGTACCAGCCATTTCTGGACCAAGTCTGAAAAGACGTTTAAAAACGTCTTTGGGAGTGAATGAGTTATTTTTTTTTTTTCAGGTGTGCGGCATCTGCGGGTGCCGCACACAGGTCTAGGTCACCGTAAATGATCTTTATGAAAGTCAGATATTTCTGAGCAGCTGGAGTCACGGGAGCCAAGAGGAGACACAGGATGCTACAGCTGCCTGCCTGCGGTGCTGAGAAAAGAGGCACAAACGGGGGGGATGGCGGAGGGAGGAGGGATCTTGTCACAGTGTTTCTATTTTTACTCTTCAACCTCGCTGACTGTCACACCCAGTCCTCGCCTTCTCTCTTCCTCCATCCCTCACTTGCAGAGTGGCTCAGTTGTCGTGGCAACCGCCTCCCACATCTCCCCGACAACGCCTTCCCCTCCTCACCTACACTCACGGTCGCCCACCCCACCCCTGCAGTGCAGATGCAGTGATGATTGCGTTGTGGCAGAGAGTCAGAGAATCTGGGCAGGCAATGGAAAAGATGTGGTGTGTGATGTGGTTGTAGAAGACGGGAAGGGCAAAAAAGAAAAAAAAATCGATAAAGGAGAAATAATAAACGTGGACAGAGAGGGAGCTAAGGTTAGGATACAAAGAAAAAAATGAAATGAGTCATGTTCCTGATGCAGTCGGTCAGGGATGGACAACTGGGATCCTACACTCCGAGTGGCCCTTTGATTAAAAAAAAAAAAATAATAATAATAATAATGGCCCGTTAGTCCAGTGGTTAGCACGTCGGCTTCATAGTGCAGAGGTACCGGGTTCGATTCCAGCTCCGGCCTCACTGTGTTCTCCCCGGGTATGCGTGGGTTTTCTCCGGGTGCTCCGCTTTCCTCCCACATTCCAAAAACATGCGTGGCAGGCTGATTGAACACTCTAAATAGTCCCTAGGTGTAAGTATGAGTGCGAATGGTTGTTCATTTCTGTGTGCCCTGCGATTGGCTGGCAACTGATTCAGGGTGTCCCCCGCCTACTGCCCGAAGACAGCTGGGATAGGCTCCAGCCCCCCCGCGACCCTAGTTAGGATCAAGCGGCTCGGAAGATGAATGAATGAATGAATAATAATACTCTACTTTTAAAAAGTTTGCGGTAACTCCAGTAGTGCCTGGTCCGCAGACCTGAAGCACTGGGCAGTTGCGGAGAAGTTCAGAGAGGTCAGGCCATTTCAAAATTGGTAACCAAATCTAACGTGAGCTTCAAAAGAACTAAAAAATGAGCCAGTGAAGGGATGCCAGAGTAGGAAGGAGTGAGGCGCTCACTCCGACGAGCTCCAGTTAGGAGGCGGGCAGCAGCGTGCTGGACCAATCTCAGACGCTTCATGGACGCTTGATTGGCTGACTCCAAAGTCAAGCGCATGTCAGACATCCAGATGCCGAGATGTGACAACGGAGTCGGGGACTCCTGATTTGAGTGTCCATCGACCAACGACGTACGTCGATGGGGCGAAAAAACTTGCCGAAAGACGCACGGGAGTGAGTATTCCTCGCTGCATCGCTGAATTCAATCAACAAAAGTTAAATGAACAAAAGCTGGTTGATATTTTGGGCGAACGTGAACTGAACGTTGTGAATTCCTGCCTGGTCAACGTTTTTCCGAAGGCGCTCATTCTGGGCCCCGTGGAGCGGCTTTGGAACAACGGTTCATTTTTTTTTTCTCAAGAGCGCCACGTTCTATCCGTCACACGGCTAAACAAGGGCCGTATTTTCAGGGTGCAGACAACCTTCCAGGCAAGTGCCTGTCCTGTACATCTATATATATATTGCGCGTCATCCCGCACGCGGTCTGTCCTTCCGTCTGTCCCTTTTCAAAACGTACCTACTTCACCGCGCCGCTGCGCGCCGCCACTGCGCCGCTCAGGCAGTGGCGCACTACGATCGCGCGGGCATCTTAGCGAAAAAATGTTGTCTACCCACAAGCATTGGAATAAAATTGTTAGTTATTTAGTAGAGCTAAACATCTCTTTATTTTCGCGATAAGCAATGAAGATGAACAAAAAGTTGAACCAAGCAACAACACTTTTGTGGGCCGAAGGCCCACCTTACCAGCCTTCCGCAGGAACTAGCTGAAGAGCCGCCCGGAGGGCAGCGAACCAGCTAGTGCACTATAAAATAAAATAAAATAAAAAGTATAACAACAACTAGGAACTAGTTCATTTGGGGGAAGATGCACTTTGTTTTGTTTTTCCAAACTATGAACCAAACAACTTGATGGAAAAAGAAAATTGCGAACCGAACACTCAAGAAGTAAGCGTGTAAACGGTGAGTTGCCGATGTCGCGACAGCCATGCCAGTCACGCAACGGGCAAAACGCTTTTTTTTTTTCCCCCGTGACGGCTCACGAGATGCCACGACTGGCGAACTCTGACCACAAAAGTCCATCTGCCATCAAGATATTTCAGAAGCATCACCATGCAAAAAAATACCTCATGAATATGAAGAGATCGGCGATTTCTATGATGGAAATGCAAAGCAAACAACAACAATACAGATCGCATGGATTGTATGCGAGTCGTGAGAGCTCATTGTATGACCATGATTATTCCGCAGTTCAAAAAAACAACAAAAAACAAACAAAAGCGTGATGTGCACATGGCATGAATATGACCAATTGAAATCTCACTTACCTGGTCCTACGTTGACAGCGTCGTGAGAGTGAGAAAGAGAGAGAGAGAGAAAGACAATTTTAAGAATCAGCATGCTTGACACACACACACGGAAAAACTCAATTCATCGTTAACTTTTAAACAACAGATTATCACAAAAGATCATATCATTCATTCATTCATTCATTCATTCATTCATTCATCTTCCGTACCGCTTGATCCTCACTAGGGTCGCGGGGGGTGCTGGAGCCCATCCCAGCTGTCTCCGGGCAGTAGGCGGGGGACACCCTGAATCGGTTGCCAGCCAATCGCAGGGCACACAGAGACGAACAACCATTCGCGCTCACACTCACACCTAGGGACAATTTAGAGTGTTCAATCAGCCTTCCATGCATATTTTTGGAATGTGGGAGGAAACCGGAGCACCCGGAGAAAACCCACTCCACACAGGGAGGGTGGAGCTGGAATCGAACCCGGTACCTCTGCACTGTGAAGCCGACGTGCTAACCACTGGACCGGCCACTCGGCCGCCAAGATCAAATCAAAGAAGTGAAAAAAAAGTGTGTAGGGGGGGGGGGCGACAATGCCTAATTTAAAGTTGAGACACACTGTCACTTACTGGTCAGGTTGTAGTGACGAAGGGCTAAAATCTCATGAAAGGAAGGCTTCAATCAACACAAAACGGGATCGAGCGTTACGGCAAGAGGACAAAGCCGATCGCAACCCGGCGGGAACGTCCGTCGTGTTAGATGGACGATCAACGCGAATCAGGTGCAACCTTATATTGAACTGAATCCACGGCAAAGACAAGGTGGTTTGTGTTCAAAGTGATCAATGTTCTCGGTTTTCAAAAGTAATCACAACCTTTTTGAATGTGACGCCTGCGAGCAGCTCAGACAGTGTCATGTTGGCCATCGGGTCACATCACCCCCCTTTCCGTCCATCCATTTTCGAATCCGTTCCATCCTCACGGGGCTCGCGGGGTGTGCCGGAGCCTTTGGGCAGGAGGCGGCATGGGGGGGGGAGGGGGAGACACCCCGAACCGAAGGTTGCCAGACCCATCGCAGGGCACACGTAGACAAACAACCATTTTTCGCTCACAATCACGCCCGGGGGCAATCGCGAGCGAGCCTTATGAGGGTGAGCGGATCCAAAAATGGAAATCGGAAAGAATTCCGACTGAAACATCGGAACTTTATTTGGTGGCGGGCGGATGTGCGTCGACTCCCTTTTAACATTGAACTGATTTTTTCAGCGGAAGAAGAAGATAAAAATTGCATCGTGCAGTTTCGAGGTGTGGCGGAGAAAATGTCGAAATCGTTCATCTGGGTTTCATTTTCCCCATTTCACAAAAACTGAAATTGGAAAAGAGTCACGTCGACTTTTGATATCCACCCTAGCGGCGCCATCTATGTACGTTTTGATTTCTTTTACCCGCCGTCTCGTCTTTCTACTTGCGACACGTCACCGCCAGCTTTCTTCTTTGCACTCCGGTGACTCTGGTGAGGTTTCGATGGCGAGAGGGGGCGCTGCGGAAAACTTATACAAGCGCTTGCTTTGAAGAGGAAGGACGGAGGATAAAGAATTCCCTCTCGGCTGATGCGGCAGTATGAAAGAGGTTAACGGGTGAGGTTATGGAGCAACAGAAGGAGCGGCAAAGCAGAGCGGAAAAGCCTCAATCTCGGATGGAAGCGTTGGCAATTTGGAGGCAAACGAGAGGCGTCCAACGGTGCTGCAAGCGTTCACCACGTGAAGTGTTTCTTCAATCGTTTGGGCTTTTGGAGGCTCGCCCATGCGGGCCTTGGTCATGAAATAACACGGCCCGAGCCGGCCGGCAACCAAAAAAAAATTGCATGCACGGCGGCAGACAAATGAACGCAACTTGCCGCTGGATACAAGCATGAAGGGTTTTCGATTATTCGCCCCGTGTTAGTCAAACTCTTCCCCCGTCGTTCACCAACCTTCCAGCGGGGAGAGAAGTGGCGATGCGGACTCCTGCTGCTTGGGGTGTGTAAGGAGGGAGGGAGTGACCGCAGCGAGGGCGGCTTCGGTTTTGGCGGGACTTTCCGGCGAAGCTTGGCCGAGAGCGGGAGGAGGAACGAAAGGGCCAGCGTCAACGTTGAGGACCGATTCGAGGGCGGCTTTCGAATGTGAGGTTTGGGCGACGGCGGAAGGGCGGGGCTCTGACGACACGGCAAAGGTTGGAGGGGCATCCGACGCGTAAGGATCGAGACCAGAGGGGGGTCCTGAAGAAGGGACCGAGGCAGCCGTGGCAAAGGGAGGCGCGTTCGTGAACGGGGCGGCGTGCTGCGAGTCGGGCGTAGAACCCGGGGGTGTCTGGAGGACCGCATCGAGAAAAGAGAACGTCTGGGAGACGGGGCTCAGATCGCCCCCCGCCGTCAATGCTAAATCCCCGACCGCAATACTCTTGTCGGGGGCGCCAACGCCGGTCACGTTTCGCCAGTCGCCGGTGGACATCGGGTAATCTTGGACACTCCCGGGCTCAAAGGAACCGAGAGACGAATCCGCTGCGAGTCCATCGCGGGAGCGATTGATCAAACCCGTCGCTATTTGCATCGGTGCGGCGGAACCTCCACCGGGCTCAGATTTTCCAGCTTTGCGGTCCAAAGCGCCAAAGTCCGTCGCCGGAGTCCAGGCCGGCACGGGCGACGCCGGCTGCTGGGGCGCTCCCCACTCCTCTGGAAGTCTCGCCCGACTTTTCGACTTCTTGCCTTTCACTCTCCCGCCTGCTCCGCTCTCCCGGACTTCCCACTCCCGGGCGTCTGCCTCCTCGTCATCCTCCTCCGCCTCCCGTCCGCCCTGGTCCGGCAAGCCGCGTTTCTCGGAATGGCCGTTCTTCTCCCGACTATCCAAGAAGTCGTAGACCTCGTCGCGCCCCTTCCTCTTCTTCTTCTTCCGCCTCTGCTGTTGCTTGCCGGCGTCACAGCCTGATCGCTCGGGACTGAGGGGTTCGGAAGTGGAGGAAGTGGGGCTGCCGTCTTCCACAGAGTCGCTGGGAGAAGAAAGGGGGGGAGCTGCCGAGGGGGGGAAGGTTTCATAAGAGCAGGAACCAGTCACATACCGTGTCGGAAATGAAAAATCAACCCGCGAAAAGAAGCTCGTCGTGACCCAAAGTCTTTTTGACTTCCTGGTTTTTGCCTCTTTTAAAACTACTCGGATGTCATGCGCATACCGTCTCATTTCATTTTGTCTCCTTTGCGTGACAACACGATATCACATATCACTGTATATTATTATTTTTAAAAAAAAAATTTATTGGGGGTGGAGGGGATTGGGGGGCGGGGCTAAAGCACAGAATGCTTGGACTTTAAAATGCATTTGCTCATTGGAGTGCCAGTATGGTCACATCAGCCTGTCGCTATACCGACGGAAATTGATATATTCGTTTTTTGGGACAGGAGAAACGGTCATCTGCACGCGTATTTGTTTCCACAGGTCAACAGACATTCACGCCGCCTCCCTCTCCGGTCTCTCGACTAACTCGTTCGCATCTGCGGGAGTCTGCGCTCATACACACGAGGACGGTGCTCTTTTTTGTCATTGCCACTGTTTTCACGTCTTAAATATCAAATGAGAGATCAACATAAAACGTTGGAGTCAGGTTGAAATGACTTCATCATTAGCAGCGCGAGCCAGCATGACAAAAGTCTACCGAGCGGCAAGACACGAACGGAGCCAAATAGGCAGACCGAGTAGCACGGTGTGGATTCAGTTTTGACACGCGCGATTCAAAAATTCATGCATGCTGGGAGCAGCACCAAATACAATGAGCCGTTGCTACACATGCAATGACAAAAACGACAACAAAAAGAGGAGGGGGGGGGGGGAAACGCAGGTCCTGTTCAACACAATGTTTTGGGATGCCTAACATGAACAAGGGCAAGACAAGCAATCCATGCAAATTGTGACAAAAATAAACAAAGAATGTTTTGCACATTAACTTCCTTGAAACGATCCAAACATTTTTTTCCTCGGTTTCCGGCCTGCCATGGGAGTAGATATGAAACATTTAATTTTTTTTTTTAATTAAGGAAAAATAAAGTCTGGATCTGGATCTAGACAATCTTATTTTGTGCAACCACAAAATTAAATGGAGAAAAATTCAATGCACTGTTTTGTTTTTTTTCCAGTGTCGTATTTCAATTTGAAAAACAGAAACGAAATATCGCTTTGCCACCTAAAACGGAACGGGGGCACAAAAAAAGGACAAACAGAAAATGAAAATAGAGAATGCTAAAAACAAACAAACTCATCGTACGTCTCCTCACTTTCTCTTTTCAGCTTCAACTGAGGTGTCCAAACTAAGGCCCGGGGGCCATTTGCGTGCCACAAAATGCCCCCCACCTACAACTAAATAAATAAATACAAACGTGTATATGTACATATATATATGACATTTGATATGGGCCACAAAGTTAGTTTCAAAAGGTGACGATGGCCACCCCCCCAAAAAATCCTCAACATTTTCCTTGACACCTTCAACAGAAAGTTGAAGGAATGAACTAGACCATACGAACAATATCAAATGGCTTTCTAAGCGTGTTTCTAAAAGTAGCCCTTTCGTCCCTTTCATCCTTCCATTTCTCTATTTCTCCAACAAAACAAGTTTAGACACCCCTGATCTAAAATATCTTCCCTTCTATCATTTGCAGCCTGTCCTTAGGTCTTACATCATAGGATAAAAATATATATATGTATATATTAACAAAATCAAGGAAACCGTTTCACTTCATTGATTGTTTGCCATTTGGCGTGTGATTCTCCTGCTAGAAAGAGTTCAAGCAGGAGTTGGGAGTATTCAGGTATTGAATGGATGGCACACGACCAAAATATACGGTACTGTTCCAGCGCAGCTTGCTTCAAAACAGTGTCGTGAACATTGGATGAATCTGATATGTATTCATCATGGGGGGATATGATGCCATTTGTCAACATTGCTCGATGATCATGTCATTGTCATGTTTCCAATTCTCCTTTGGCTCTCTAATTTCAATAGACCGAGTTTGGCCTCTTGTTTGTTCTCGATGCTACACAAAGCACTCGGCTCTGGGGTTCCAATAAATAAATGAGAAGATGCAGGGAAACTAAAGCCAGGCTGTAAAGGTGACGTAAAGACAGGACTGAAAGTGCTCAGTCACAATGAAAAGGCTGCCCTCTGCTGGCCAAAGTATTTCCTTGCCGATGACACCTGGACGCTGCTCATGACATTGCCTTCGTTTTCATTTCCGAATTTCAGGCCGGGCAAGTTCATGAGAAGCAAATGCTGCGGATGCAGTTTCACGACTTTGTACGCTCACTTGCCGTAACCCTTTCGGGGACAGTTTATCATGTTATCAGGTGACGGGGTGCGCGAAAGTGTTCGAGTCCACCGTCCATTGGGCCCCAGAATCCCAGCTGCGACCAACCCGTTGCCGTTACCTGCACTGCGATCCAAAGAATGGATTCCCGGACCGCCGGAAGAAAAGGGCTCATTTGGTTTGAAGGGATTGATGCCACAAGGGAGACTGACGTTTTGGGGCTCCGAAGCCAGGAGCCCGGTGGTTTTCTGCGCGTCCGCCGGCTTTGCCATCCCCACCTGGCCGAGAGTGGAGTGCACGTTTGTCTGGAACGGCGGCAAGCTGGAACCCGCATTGCCGCTCATTCCGGACTGAGAGAATCCTGGAGGAGAGAAAAGCCAAAATGTGTTCGTCAGGCATCCTTGAACCGGTCACACTCACAGTCCCGCGGCTCATCATTTCTCATTTGGCGGTACCTTACTATCTTACATCTATTTCAGAGCAATGAAGGTTTGGGAATCGGTTTCATGAAACTCTTACACAAAACAAATCCATTTCTAATTCCGTTGGTCGCATTTCATTTGACTTTGCAACAGCGGGGAAAGATGAGATGCAAAATAAGAGAACCTAGAAATGAGTCGGGCGTGCTGGTGTCCCTTGTCTTGTTCTGGCTCCACCGCTCACTCGTCCCGCCCGTCATAGGACCTCGGAAAGCAAAAACCCAGGTCGACGGAGTGAGAATGTTTCTTCTCATTTACAGCCATGCGAACCCCCACCAATTTGCCAATATATATATATATATATATATATATATATATATATATATACACATACATACATACATACATATGCAGTACATTCATTTTTATTTTGTGACTCATTTTTCAAAAAAAAAAAAAAAAAACACCAAAGCCGCAAAAATTGAAGGGCAAAGTGGCGAGGAATCATTGCATTAAGTGCCAAATAAATGGTTTTGCATGAAGAAACTCTTACCAGACATGTAGGCGAATGCTGGCTGTCCAGGTGGGTCTTGGCGCCCGCCGGGTAACATCACCGATGAAGTCATCCCAAGTCCTGTCGAAGAAAAACACGTCATCAAAAGGGAGACAGTTGACAGTGTCTGGGTGGAATTCACTCCCAAGCTCCTGACTTCAGCCACTTCGGAGGCCACCGGGGGCAACAATTTCCTTCAGGCATTTGCTTACTGCGGTCATTGTGGAAGAGGGAAAAATGCTTGTCATGCTCAAACACTTTTTGTCCTTCTTGTTGAACTCATCCCCTGATCAGATGCCAACATGACGTTTGTCTGTCACTTGCACATTAAACATTTTTCCAAAACTCTCTACACCAGCAAGTCTCTCTCTCTATTTCTCTCTCTGTCGTGCGAGTATTTGTGTATCTTTGACAATGACGCTTGCCGACAAAACATGTCGCTGAAGGGCCCATCGCCATGGTTACACCAGAAGAGGACGACAGCATCAGCAGCTCCTTCGGCCACACTAGCTCTTGGCAGTAGTGTCTCAGAATCATCACAGTTGATTGCGTCGTTGAAGGACATACCAGTGACACACACACACACACACACAAACACACACACACACACACACAGTGACACAAGTGGTATACAATAATGAGCATATTCCTGCCCAAGATGCAAAACTTCTTATCAGGTTTGCGGGCAGATTGTCTGATTTCAATCAAGTCAGATGATGAGGCATTAGAGGCAAGGTCGCTATTATTCAATATTTTTAACATAGTACAGCGGTTATACAGTCGGGAAAAAAAGTTATAGTCTCTCCTCAAAAGCATGTCTTTCAGGAGGTTTCTCAAGGAAAGTGCTTTTTTTTTCTTTTCTTTTTTCCGACGGGCGGTTGGGAGATTCGGCATGCAAATGGCTGAAAAAGTCCAACGATGAATACTGTACTCGGCTGTCAGCACCTCGCTTCAGTTTATGACGAGACGCCGGACATGGCGTACATAATCGCAATGTGGAGTACAATATTTAAAAGTGCGTTAAACAAAAGGGGAAATATAGGGAAGTACACATAGCAACTTGGACAGATGCTACGTTTGCTGACTGCAAAACGAGTAGCTGCTGAGCAAACATGACGTCATGAGTTAAGTCAACCACCAATTTTTCTTGACAACAATAGGCTCCATGCAACCCCACTAGTCTAAAACACTGCATTTGGATTAATATCACATTGGTGGAATATGAGTTCAGCATTTTTGTTCATCATCAGTGGGCGGCCATTTTGACACTTGCTGTCGACTGAAAATAAATTCACAGTTTCTCAGGGATCAGCCAATCATGGCTCTGCTTCAGAAAACTGGCCTAAGAATAACACAGCATATTATTTAAAACAAAACAAAAATAAACAAAAAAACACAGTGGCAGCAGTGACACATTGAGGTAGCAGAGTGATGGATGGTCTTTGGCAGCCTGCTAATGCAGGACCTGGACGACATGGTTTGAATAATGGAAAAATGAATGAAATTAATTCTTCCAGAAAATTTGGTGGGTATACGTGATTTGCTTCATGCCTGCATTAAAAGTTTCAAGTGGGCTGTGTCAATATATATATATATTTTTTTTTTTTTAAACTTGGAGTACCGGTGATTACGATCCTGGGAAACAATCCATATCACACACGTCCAGGACAGGTAAAAAGGCTAAAAAGATGGTGAGCGTGTGAGGGGCTAAAGACGTGGCACCCACATACACACCAAAGGTGGGGGCAGCACAGCTCTGGATCGAGTGAGGACGGCTGTCATTCTCCAGGCTCAAGGTCAAACTCCTCCTTTTAAACCCAACTGCCTTTCTGCATCACTAAACTGAAAGCCCTTCGTGCAAGTAAAAGCTTCCGAAGTGGGGTAGGACCCCTAAAATAGATACCCTGTGAGTGGGAGTGAGTGGTTTTAAATCAACATTGCAGTATTTCGTAAGATACAAAGCGGACCAGCACTTCTGACTTCTTTTCGTTGAAACTCAAGAAACTCAAGTGCCATCCGGGTCTTGATTTGCTCCAGACAGGATCAAAGTGGTCCCACCATATCTGCTAGGCTCAGCGCACTTTGGTAGCCGTCTTAGTTATGGGCTCTGACAGCTTAGGACAAGGTGCGTGGATGGTTGTGCGTGTGAAGTTGTGTGTGAGTGGGCGCATAACGCAAACGCTAACAGCTTGAATGAATGTCAGGGTGCTGATGCTGAAGTTGCACTCTACTGCAGTCACATGCGATTGCCGTGTGTATCATGTACACACGCATCCATACACAGAGATGATCACCCAAGAGAAACCTTCACACAGTGGAGAGCAACAAAACCGCTGGGTAGAAAATCAGAATGACGGTTTCCTCAACACCACCGCTGACCTCTCACAACACACGGTGAGACATTTGGGAAATCCTGGCGATCACGTTTACCCTGCGGCTGTAGGTGACATTTTACACGGAAACTGAGTGATGACTTTCAGTCAACATCCAGTGGTTGCATGATTTGTCTTGGAATCATATCCCGGCAACACCATCGGCCGAAGGTTGTGTGCAATGACACACAAAATCAGCTGTTTTCTTTTTCTTCATAGAAAAAGAAACACTTTCAATCAAAACACAATTTCCTGAAGTGCCTGTAGTGACTCACCATTCTTACCGTCTTTTCCATCCAGTAAAGGTCGGTAGTCGCTTTTGGTCATCGTCTCTCCCACCTTGTCGTCATAGCTCTCTTTCTCCAGAGCGCTCATAAAGTCTCTCTTCATCAGAGCCTCTGCAGGGGCTCCACTTGGGACACCACCTCCACCCCCACCCAGAGCATCTCGCAGGCTCAGGTCCATATTCTTCTAAGTGAGGAGATAAAATGGAGACACACGCAAGCACACACGCTTGTTAATCTTACTTGGAATGTGGCTATTTTTTAACTTTCTCAACTCGAATGCATTTCTAGAGCACTTTAAAAACAACCACGGCGGTATACCAAGTGCACATGGAGCAAAATAATTCATACAACCAACAGTCGAAAGCACAAAAACAGTCAAACTAAAAATCGAGTCTCATGCTGAGTTAAAAGCCAAAGATTAAAATTAGTTTGAAGACGAGTTTTAAAGAAGGGCAGGCAGGGGGCTTGCCGAACGTTCATTCCAAAGAGGGGGAGCGGCCACGGAAAAGTCTCCCCATCCCCTCGGTGGTATAGGGAACAAACAGCCCATAGTCCACAAAATTAAAAACTTTTCATACATTGTCACAAAACATGTGAAATGATACAAATATAAAGGTATAAATTGTGTCCTGACACTTTGACACCGTAACCTCGAAACAAACTTCTCATTCTTTTGGACAACAGTTTTTTTTTGGGGGGGGGGGGGGTTCCCCAATCCCTACAGTAGGCCTCCCAGCGCAACAAGTTGTCATTGTATCAACTACAGAAGACAAACACACACACACATATACAATGGCCAGCAGCTAGTTTGAAGGCATGCAGTAGTGTCGTCGGGGAACTGTAAGCCATTGTTTCAGGGAAATGGCGCAGCACGGAAGAGACCAATTGTCAATGTATTTTTTCCACTCCTCTGTCTTCTTCAGCAGAGAATGAAATAATGGCTCACGAAACCATTTCTGTATTTGTATAAAATACTGTATTTGTGTGTGCTATCAACTAGAAAAATATAAGGGAGCAGATAAAGCGAGAACAGCGGAGGCCCCAGAAGTGAACCCTGTGGAACACCACATGACAGTGGGCATTTCGTGACCATGGCTAACACAAAAAGTTGCTGTCCATCTTGGAATTTTAAGACCACCTCCATAAAACTTTGATTTATGATGATGATTATGAGAGCCATTGTTCTTAGAACCAAAATGTTGTAGTGGAGTGGATGTAAAGACAATTTTTGAATAACATCTCAGATCTCAAAAGACAATAACTGCCATTAGAAAAGGTCAAGCTCCTTCTACTGTATTGTACTGTACAAGCAAGTATATACCATAATATGCTCATCTCCTTGTGGTACACTTAAACTACATTAGATTCGGTTACCATGGTAGAAATATTTGGCTATATTAAGCCTCTTTCAATAGCAGTTCTCTGTAGCGGGTGGCATTATGATGTAACCGGTGGCAAGCAAAAACCTGTGCATGTCTAAAGTGGGTGATGAAGGGAGGGGGGAGGGAGGGGGAGAGGGAGAGAGAGAGAGATGTGGAGGAGGAGTTGTAAGACCGCTGTTGAGCTCTGAGAGATTAAAAACTAGCCCGGTATTCACAATCCCTGGTTTCCAGCATCCGCCACCTCTCCAGCTCTGAACCCAAGCGCCTGCTACATAATCATCTCATCCTCTAAAGCACCGGGAGCTCTCACGCAAACTACGCACATGCACATCAACACACACAGCAGGCAGTCTTTGGAGGAGAAAATATTCTGCGGCACCTTTTGTCGACAGGGGACTACTTTTCTCAATTGCATGCATTCGATTCATTCAAGGTCAGCCGTTTAACATGCTACCAAACGTTTATTTCCGCATGCAATGAGCTCTTGTAGAGCCTGCTTCTAAAATCAATCAGGTGACACCGTTCCCACTTGCCATTGTCCTCACAACCTCATGATATAATCACACCGTCGTGATAGTCGGTGTTAGTTTGAGATGAAGCAGATTTCTCAAAACAATTATGGGGTAGCAGGTTTCATTCAGAGCGCATCCAAGTGTCTTAAAAAGGTCAAAGTTGAAAGGATTAGGTTTGAAAACAGTTAGTTACCGGTTATCCGGAGGTTCGCCGGGCTAAGTGATGAGTCGTTGTACAACATCCGTGGTCTTAGCCGGTGATGTAACGGCAATGAACGGAGAGGTTCGCGGCCCCCAGGAGAAGCTCTTTTCTGCTTTCATAGGATTATATTCATTGGAGAAGCAAGAAAGAGGCAGTACACTAGAAGCCCGATGATGGGCGATGTTATTGATGTTTTGTTTACGTTGGACAAATCACTGCTCAAGATGCATTTCGGTGCTCCTGGAGCGGTCTCAAGGCAGGGATTCAATAAATAGGACGGGGGTGTTTCCTCTTGCAAGAAGAAGAGTAATGGTCAAATGAAGTCAGCCTAAAGATCTGAAAAGGCTGAAACAAAATGCCACCATGACATCTCTCGGTACCACGACGGAAGGACAAATAATTCTCACCAAATTTCCAGCAAACCACAAATGATCTGGGGCCGCTTTCTTATGCAGGGCCTGGACCAAAACCACCAACCAATTGATGGAAAAATGAATTCAGGCAGTCAGTTACCAGAGTGACTCAGCATCTCATCAAGGTGTCCTTCTTGACAGGCACAAGCGCTGACACGCACACACACACGCATCAGGCTGTCCAGGAATGAAAACTGTCTAAATATTTTATTCAACCTGCCGACAGACTCGTTTCTTAAAACTTGCGTCATTGATGTCACAGTGTTTGCTGCTGAAGGCCCAGTTGGATACAGAAGAACGGTAAAGCAAATCATGCATGTCAAGTTGCGTGATCCTTGCTTAAATGTCTACCGAAATGTCAAATTGTGAAGTGAAATGTTGCAATCATTTTATTCCTCCGTCTACACTCACTTGTCCAATAATTGAGCAACCAACAAACAGTTGACCTCAAAACAAGTCATCCATCAATTTGTTGTGTACAATTCATAACGCGATGAGACCATGACGTAAACCTTTGTTCTGTTTCACTGTCGCAAAGGCCTTCCGAGGGACTCCAAAGTGGCCCGCGACAAAAATGCGCAAGACGCCCCTGACTCATTGATAACCGAACGTTCCGGCGATGAGGTTCCGCAATCCACCGACGACTGGGGGCTTAAAATTTGTCTTTTGGGAACAATGCGGCTGTTTGATCACATCCCCGTAGTACTGCCTGTCCCTGCCTGATACACTGCTGCACTGAATAAGGCAGCGCATTTCCCGTACAAGCAAGCTAGTAAAACAGACAAAGCCGCCTTTGTTTTGTCTTGCAACACCAAGAGATAGGCCTACGACTGCCTTTTTATTCGCTCACCTAATACAAAGTACACGACTCAGTCCCCATGGATGATGGGCAGAAATCGTGGCCTGGGCCAAGTGGACTCCATGACCCCCAAACAAACCGCTTGCCGGCTTGATTGGTAATCTGAGAGGGATTGAATATAATCTCACCAATCCCTACAGTACAAATTATATAGAATCATGTCAAAAGACGCATCACATATTAGTCCGCGGGCCCTGTGGATTTATGTTGTCGTTTGCCGAGCCGGTGGGAGTCAAACGTTATTGGGAAAAAAAAAAGGATACGATGGCTTTGCACTTGCTGCAAATGTCCGCATTATTTTACAATATTGTATTTTCTTTCGTAAACGAACTGCTCAGCCTGGCCGATCACAGATGCCGTTAAGGCGGCGATATCCGTCTTGACCAACGAGAACCGCTGTACTCTCTGCAACTCGTGGGCTCGTTTTGCAAGATTTGTGCTTCTGTGGAGACGATTTAGAGGGCAGCCGGGTCGAAGTTTTCCTCAAAATGACCTCGTGACAATTTCAAGCGTTCCATTCACTTGTCATGCAGGTTTTTGGAACTTGGGAGGAAACCGCATGACGAACGACTCAGAGTCTTTGTGCATGCGACCAATGAGAGCTCCAGTGGATTCAGCTGATTAGGTTCCCCACCCGGTCAACAGTTTTTTCAGACACGTCACAAGGAAGCAGTGACAGCTTTGATGAAGGCTGCAGTGACAGCCGAAAAACTGTCAGCTAGGTAAGAGGGGTTTTTTCTTCACGAAAAAAAAAGACCATAGCGCTACCCATCGCAATGTTTTTCTCTTGTTTGAAAACCTGCAGAAGAGTCTCCGAGTGATGCGAAAGCCCCTTCACCTATCTCAGAAGGCAATGTTGCCGAATTTTAATTACTGGAGAAGGTTATGTCATTAAAAATTGAAGTAAATCTGTCGCAATCTTTGTCTTCAGTAGGTCAAGTGCAAATAATGTCGACATATTTTAAACATTCTGTGATCCACAAAAATTCCTCCTTCCAAATCCTACCTTGCGGTTTTCACCTTTCGCGGGCAGATTCTGGTCCCCTTTTACGAACACGTCCCCAGTTTTGAGAGGGTGTCGGCACTTGTGTAACCACATCGTCTCAGTTGTTTGTTTTGAATGCCCCGACGCGAAAATCCATCCCACATTTGAGAAAGTCACAAAGGAAATTTGGCGTTTTACTTTTGTACATTTCTCAAGCATCCATCCTGGAAGTGACGCTGCCGCTTCAAGATGCGTTTCATCGACGACGACAACGTCTGCAATCTTTTCACTCTTGACATATACACGAGAATGGCCCCAGTCCATGATTTCTCCCTTCATGTAACAAGGGAGACATCTCGATGGACATGGGCACAGACAGAACAATGTGTAGGCCTCCTAATCCTCACAGAGAGGACACAGGATGCGAGAGCGTGCCTTTGTGCGTGTTGAGGGGCATCATGGACGACAACATCGCCACAAAAATTCGCCCTCTTTACCTGATGGGCGGCATAGGAAAAGAAAATGATTCAATGACCAGATCTTTCAGTCTGCCTGAATCGCAAAGAGACGTCATTGAATAAAAGCAGGAAAGGCGATGGAAATGCAGTCCGGGATCTCACATTTTGAGATTTCGTACACGTTGCATTTATGCCATTTTAGTATTTATTTATTTTTTTTGGAGGGGTGGGGGTGTCCCGCCACGACATCAGAAAATCGGTTGCTCCGCAGCCTCATCAATTTCAACATGTGCCTGGATTACCGCGATTGCGGCAGCACCGTAACAAAGAGGAACAAATTCCAGGATCTCCGCAGGAGACAGACAACACGCCCACCATACCATGATCTGCCATTCTAGATGGGGAAACGTACTACGCGTACGACAAATAAATCTCGCGACACCGCCATCTGATGACCTACGAATAGGCCGCATCCATACTGGTTAAACACCAGACCTCCAAACTGTATTGTCATCGCTGCCGCACGCATTTTCATCACTTCGTTCAAAGGATGGTGCAGAGCGATACAGATAAACAGGATTTCACACGCGATGACGTGACAGCACGAATGGTAAAAAAAAAAGAATAAATAAAGTCACTTACGGTGCGGGTGCGTCTTGTTTTCTCGTGGCGTGTTTGTGGCTGTCAGTCAGAGGGAGATTAAGATATTTTTCCACCTTTCTCTGCTCAAAAAAATGGTGCCAACTGAGAAGTCAGATCCGCCCACAATAGCCGCTCGAACCAATCGAAAGCACAGAAGAGAAAAGCCATTCGGCATCTCGGTGGGTACTGTTGCCTTCAAATGCACTCGTACAAACGAGGATTTCCCCCGAACGTAACATCCAGGTGAGAAGATTCAGTTTCCGAACTTGGGGGTACGACTGTCGTCGGGTGACCATTTCTCATTATTCATTTGACGTCTTCATCAATCAGCCATCAAACACAAAGTTGGAGAAACTATTTTTGCCTCTAAAATAGAATTATCTCCCCGATCGTGATTTGAAGAGAAATTGTGTTATTCTTCGACTCATAAATGGTTCATTCTTTGAATTCTTTGAATAAAGAGAGAGAAAGGTTCGACAGTACAGTATATAAACCAATGTATTAGGAGTCAAGGGCCCTATTTTTGTGACGAGCTCGCTTCTCGCTCTGCTCACCTTCACCTTCTTTTAACTAACTGTGCGGCCCATGTCAAATATAGTTTTTTTATTTTATTTTATTTATTTTTTGTCCTTTCACGGGCCACTGAAAAATGAATGGGCAGGGTGCAAATGGCCGTCGTACCATCGGTTGGACACCCCTGCCGTAGCGTATAATATAAAGTAGGCCACACTGGCCAGATGTTGGAGATCTGTCAACCAATCCACAGGAGTCTCCAGTGGACCTCATTCATGTGGTGTTGATGACCTAAATAAGGAAGAACCCCTGCAGTTCTGGGGCTTAGTTTAGAGATTGACACAGGAAGATGTCACATGGATCATTTTCAAAAGCTTCCTGAAATTCAAAAAAATGCATGCAAGCCAAATGGGGAATCATCTTGAACTGGGAATTTACAAAGAGATTGTTGAGACGCGAGAAGTGCCACGACATTTTCACTGATTCGTAATGAAATAATATTGATATTAAGAAACCGAGCGAGTTTGGGGGGGGATTGGGAGATTTTCGGTCAGTGATGTTGCCTGCCAAAACCAACCCAGGGGGTGCGGCGGAATGAAAGAGTTGGAGGGGCGTGTGGGCAAATTTGTTGAGGGGATTTGCAGCGAGGCTGAGCAGGGGGTGTCTGGGTTAAATTTTGGGACGAGACACGGCTGGGGAATTGGGGATACTCGATGAGATTATTTGACCTGAAAAAATTAGACTGAGGTGTACACAAGGAACCTTCAGCATTGCTGTTGTGGGGGTTTGTGTGTAGATGGGCCACTTTAGGTGGATGCCCCCGACCCGCTAGCACATAGGTGTCAAACTCAGGTCCTGGATGGCCACTGTCCTGCATGTTTTCCAAGTCTCCCTGTTGCAACACACCTGATTAGGTGTGTTGCACTATTCTGATTACACTATTTCGAGTGTTCCATTAACCTGCCATGCATATTTTGGGAATATGGAAGGAAACTGGAGGACCCGGAGAAAAAGCACGCAGGTACGGGGAGAACATGCAAACTCCACACAGGAAGGCCGGAGCCGGAATCGAACCCTTCACCTCTGCACTGTCAGGCCCACGTGCTAACCGGTCGACCGCCCGGCCGCCTAAACCCAAAAAAACAATGAGCCCTAAAACAACATGGGCACACAGTACCCTCTTGTGGACAAAAGGTGCATGTGCAACTTTCATTCAGAAAAAAAAAAGAAAATCATGGAACTTCGTTTCAATTTTCAGCATATCACTGAAGGGTGAAACAGTGCAATTTGCCAAATTTGAATGGATCTTCTGTGCTGGTAGCATGGCTTCAGCTTCCACTTAGTTTGGCCTTGGAGCAGGCGTGTTCACTCCTCAGTTAGTAAGTCACAAACTGATTAAATTGCAAATCTAACGTATGAGCCTTTCCCATGCTGTCGGATTACAACCACTTAGATCATAGGTGTCAAACTCAGGTCCTGGAGGGCCGCTGCCCTGCATGTTTTCCAAGTTAAAACCGCTCTTTTACGTCAAATGTATCCTCAGACATTGGTGGACAGGTTGGAGGAAATTGTCGATTCCTTCCACTCGAGCCTCCTACGCTCCATCTTTCATGACTCCATTCACTGGTGTCCTGTGGCAAACCATGTTTGTATGACTAAGCCTGTGAGTGATGCATCGCTTTCAACTCTTTCAATTAACTGAGGCAAGCAGTGAGCCAAAGGAGACACAGGCCCGCTCCGATAAGGCACATGCCCGAAACACGTACGGCGACAGAACAAATGTAAAACTTCCTGCGCATAAGGCCCGGCCATGCGTAAGTGGGTCTGTGCTTATCTCCATGTGACATCACTGCAGCCTTCACACACAAAGGGAACGCTACCCCGAGCTTCAAAGGACACGGAAAACAGACAGGGCAACAGTTTCATGGGTTCAGTGTTTGCTGATACATATACTGCGCATGACACTAATTTGAATGTTGATAATGTACCGTTTTTAAGTCTTATACCTTTTATTTATTTTTTTAATGATCATGCAATTTCAGTCGTGGAATATTTACATAAACTACATTTCTATTTTTTTATTAGAACTATTTTGATCATATTTCATGAATGAAAACACGGATCAATGACATCAGGGGTCCCCGACCTTTGTTGTGTCACGAGCACTTGAGACAAGTACATGCTAGTCACGCAGCGGCAACCACTTTTTTTTAATCGCTTTGAAATGGCCAGTTTTAGAGCAACGGTACTGACAACAAAGATAATTATAGAGTCATTACACGTTTTCTCAACATGTTTTTCATTCCTTTCAAACAGTTGTTTCAAGTTCAAATTCAAGTGCTCGATGTGCGACTTACAACACTGATGAAATTTCTTTCCTCTTGACCAAAGGAGAGAGAGGAGCCGCCGCGGGTGTCCGCCGCCCATGTTGACGCGGGCAAACTGTTGCAAGCATTTTTCACGCTTTTCACTTGATCACGCGGGCGCGACTTGTTCAAATGATTCAACGGGTTTCTTGTATCGCTGTTGTTTTTGTCCACATACAATGCGCAACAGTTTCCTCCTCCACGTCGCTAGCGGAGGAACTTCGTTTCACGTGACATTACGTTCGGTCAATTTGCGTCAGGGGTACTTTCCGTTTACCGCTTCTTCTTTTATTTATTGGCGAATTCTGTTGATTTCAACTTGCAAACCAATGCGAGAACGGGAACTCCTCTTAGCTCGAGTCGCGCACATTTCCGCCACCCTGATGACGTAAATACGCTCACAACCCGCCGCTGGTCACATTATATCGCGATTCTCGATCAGATCACCAGCCCTATTTATGTCGCCGCTTGGAAGGTAATCGACGGCATTGGAGGGCGTGGGGCTGGGGAGTGTTGACTGAAGCTCAGTAAAAACAAAGACAACCAAAAAAAAAAAGATCTTGGTCTGTCTCTGTGCGGCCCGGTACCAAGTTCATCGCAAGACGAGCACCAGCACGAAAACACAACAAAACCGTGTTGGGCTTTTTTTTCTTTTCTTTTTTTTTTTAAAGCAGGGATATTCGACAATATGAGTCTTAGCTGTGTTCCTGCTGTGCCAGAACCTACTGGCCCATTGTTTTCATAACACCCATCCAGCGGAACGGACATTTACCTCCATTACCCCCTCATGTTTATCTCCACATGTGGCCCAGAATAACCTGTCACTCTGCAGCCACTGTTCACCCGTTTCCTCCAATAGCGTGAGTCTGCTATATCAGGGTGAGGGGGTGGGGGGGGGGGGCTCAATTAAAACAGGATAGAAGGAGGAAAACAAGATGTGACTGTAAACTGGGTTTCACAAAGGACAGGAAACTTAAAGGACATGGAGTGGCGGTAGAAGGAGGAGGCCGAAAAGGGGTGGGGGGGGGCGGGGGGATTGAAGTCCGTTCAGCAAATATGTTTGAAGAGAGCAGAACAAAACTAGTAAGAAGAAATACAAGGGAGGAAGGGAAGCCCAGACATAAAGGGGTCTGGGGGGGGGGGGGGGAAGAACACGAAAACAGCCTAAAATACTTCTCCTGTACCATTGAAATTCATTTATCAATGTGTTTATCACATCATAAACAATAGTCTTGGTGTGCGCGTGTGTGCGTGTGCGCGAATTTGTGGTGAAAGCCAAGTCATAATCACCAAAAAAGTGAGTGCTGAGTACTGAGTGGATTGACGGGCACAGCTTTGATCTGGGATACAGATTCAAAGCACGTCGCAAAATGGATTTGGTCTGGAACTGAATCAAGGCCTCATCCAAGATGGCCTCCTGGATCGAGCAGAGAGTTCCAAGATGAGAGTGGCACCTCGTTTCAACGTAGCCCGTTGACAAAGTTTTCACCTCATTAATTTTCTATTTGCTTACAACGAGCACCTTGAGAACGTCAATTTGATGAGGACGATCAGATTTATTTCCCCACAAAGGAGTGAAAAGGCCTTCGTCGCGAGGAACTGCGGGAAGATCACCGCCACCGCGACCTTGATTACAAACAAATTGGAAAGCACGAGATTCCCCTCCCTTGCTCGGCAATGTTCACAGATTGACTCGTACGTTGTTGTACTTCCTGAGCGCACGGTCTGAAAACACGTCTGATCAACGGAAGCCAATCTCGCTTCCTCTACGAAGGCTGAACTCATCTCTCACTTGACTGCGGCAGCCAATTGATTTCATTTTCCTCTCTTAGCATGTGACCACCTCATACCATACGTCATTTTTGTGTTTTCAACAAGCCTTCGATCATGGACCGCTGATGTGGAACCATCGTCTGTCCTCCATTTGGGCCTTTGATGGCTCACCATACCAAGGATTTAGGGCCTGATGTCAGTTTGGGGTGTCGCGGTCATTTCGTATTCGAGCTCAGATGAAGGAGTTCATAGATGATGGGACGGACACATTTGCACTTTTCGCACAATCGCAACATGGCATGACCAAGCCACAAAATAACTGCGGCTCAAAACCAAAACAGGTCAATGTTTGTCAGATGCTAAGTTGTTTTTGTTTCAAGAGGGGAAGCCAAACCCAATGGGGGTGGGGCTGGGGGGGACAAACAATCATCTCACAAGATCACAAGGAATGGAAATGACTTTTCACAATTTTTTCATAATTCTTTACCTTAAAAAAAGTGTCCCACACCCACATATATTTGTGTGTGTGTTTTTTTTAGGGTGTGGGGGCTAATAATGAATTTATAAATCTTTGACTGAACTGCAGCCTGAATCCCAGCTGACTATAAACTTTTGCGCACACCGTGTTTTGGAAATTGTATCGACACGAATGACGAGATCTGTCACATGAAAATATCTCAAAACAACCTGCATTTCCCCAAAGATATGTTCTTAAAAATCTGAAGGTTTTCTAAAATGTCTCATCTTGATTTATATTCCCCAACATGTGCTTGATTTGGTGCGTCCGCACCCCCCCCCCCCCCCCAAAAAAAAACCTCTTCTCTGAGCAGGTTCTACCTGCTCGGATGCAAACACTTTTAACCGCTACGCTATGCTATCAGACCAAGTGGTATGCAAGGTTCAAGATGCTGCAGCAGGCGGGCCGAGGATCTGAGTGGGAGGTGCGTCCTGCGCCCCCCCCCCCCTTATTTTTTTCAATGAAGTTTAAGTGACAGAACAAAACAACAATCGCTGAGAGAAGAGGGTTGACAAGTAATAAGAACAACGTGAAACGGGGAACCTGAAGTCGTGTGATGCTTTTGTCGGGGAAATGTTCCAGTCGGTCTGCAACAGCGTGGTGAGTTGAGAAATGACCAACTAGAGCCGGACAGGTGCATATAAAACTTGAAACGGACTTTCTTTAAAAAAAGTAATTCATTCAAAAAGGCTTAAAATCGATGGATGAATTTGCTGAAGCTTTTTTTTTTTTTTTTTTTTTTTTTTTTTTTTTTTGGCGTGTCGTGACAGTTGAGTTTGTGTCCATTAATATATATATATTTTAAAAATCGTCATCTCACCCCTCCGGTGGTGTCTGTCCCCCATTCAGCTCGAGTCGAGCCAGGAAGCTTGAGGGTTCTGCGTAGTATCCTTACTGAAACATTGGACTGAGATGTCCAATGTTATTGTTATATATATATATATATATATATATATATATACGCCCACACATATATATACGAGGAGAGTATCTTCTGATTTTCTTCCTTGTTTAATTTAAACCAAACGACGCAAGTGGTTTAATACCAACCGGCGTACCTCGTATTTTATTATGTTTTTTTTCATGACAGTGAGTATCGATTCATCTAGCTTTCCCGTTCGATAATTTATTGACATCGTTTATTAAAACGAAGGCGTTGGGAATGAGATGCGCGCGCCTGAGCAAACGACATGCACGCTCTTGACGTGAGCAACCGCGTTTCTCAATTAAGTGCACCTGTGAGGTCAATTACGTACAAACTGCGTCCAGCTGTGCACGCTACGGCAATACAGTGTTGGGAAGGAGAAGCCCCCTTAATGCAAGTGTTCAGTGTCCAATTAGCCCCCCCGTCGCTGGAATGTGACGACAGGTCCGGCGCGTATCAAATAAATTCCACAATAATGTTGAGGGTGAAAGTTTTGTTTCGTCATCGCTCGGACCGAAATGAAATGGGTTGTCATGGAAATGTGAACCTCGCTTCCTGATTCGGTCGTATTGAGCATCTGTCAGTCGGTCAGTGTTTGGGGCAGAGGCATGTCGAAGACGCAAGTGGCACCTCCGGACACTTTTGTCCAACGTGGAAATTATTTAGTCGACACGGTAAGTTTTTTTTCTCGAATTAAATGACCCATAATAGTTGTGTTGTGTTACCTAAATGTTCGTTCGTGGTTGATGTGGCAGAAAGGTGTCAAACGCCCTGGCCCGACTGAGCGCGCACATCAAAGTGCCGCCGCCGGTGGCAACTCCAACGTCAACAGTTATTGTGCTAGCAAAGCGGGAATTGAACACATTTGAAACATTTGAAGAGTTCCCCTGTCACGTTTTACCGAGTTCGAATGATCTGGACGCAAAAATTAAACCGGTTTGTTTCTTAAAGTGAGTCTAATTTGTAAGCGTTTTTTTTCTTTTTTTGGTTCCATGTCCGACTGCGTCTTCTGACAGGGTTCCTCTGGCTCTGAAGACATATTTGAGGACTCGTATTCTCCCTGCCCCTTGTCCTCTTCCAACCCCGCTGTGACTTCTCAGCAGGGAAAAATCTTCTGCTCTTCTTGCTGCCAGGAGATAGTGGACAGACATCTCCTTAAGGTACAGTATGTAGGCACACACGCACACAAACCTCCAGAATATTAAGACGGCCCAAATAAAAGTGAGATACAAACTCAAATGCGAATTGACAGAAATTCACTTATTGTGATTTCAACGTGGCTCTCTGCAAAACAAAGAGCCAGCAGTCTATTATAAATATATTTTAAGCGCGTTCTCCCTTCAGGTGAACAATTTGTGCTGGCATGTCCGCTGCCTGTCATGTTGCGTGTGCAAGACGTCACTCGGGAGACACGTGAGCTGCTATATCAAAGAGAGGCAAGTTTTCTGCAAACTGGACTACTTCAGGTAAGTCGACACGAGCAGTATTGTGGGAGTTGGTCACAAAACGGGTAGTGTGAGGATAGAAAGGGAGATTAATTTATTGAGTACAAAATAATTGATGGAACTGCAATTGGCTTGCAACCAGTTCAATGACCCAGCTTGCTGCCCGAAGACGGCACTTGTGACCCTTCTGAGGAGAAGCGGATTATAAAACGGATGGATAATTTTATTGACCACAAACTTTTTGAAACACACTCGACTCGGGCGGGAAAGTAATTCAATGTTGTTTGTATGACCAACTTCATTTCATTGGCGTTCTGTTCAAGGCGTGAAGGCAAATCGTTGAGTTTATTTTTTTGGGGGGGCCCTCCACCTCATAGGACAGACCAAGCCCTACACTTAACAGCAGCCGAATCTTCACATTCAGAACAAGGGGGAAAAAAACAGTTTGGTGACCATTTTCAAACAGTTTCATGAGGATCGTTCATGTGACATCTTCATCAATCAGCACAAAGTAGAAGAAACCATTTTTGCCTCTAAAATTGAATTCTCTTCGGTCACTACAGTGTTTTTGAAGGCGGCGCGGCCTCGCTCCAGTTGGTAATAGAGTATGTTTTGCGCATGCGTATACACGGCCGAGCGGAATATTGTGAAAAATCTCAATCGACAAGTGTACATTGGCGACATCTGAATAATGCACCTTAATTTTTCTTATTCCAACTTCATCTGTCTGACTGTTAGAAGGCATGGTACTTGGATACCATGCGGTATCGTCCTCATGCCACCATTTTTTTTTGTATTTAATTTTTTTTGGTCCTCTTCTTTCTCAGGAAGTACGGGACCCGTTGTGCACGTTGTGGCCGTAACATCCATACCAGCGACTGGGTACGGCAGGCAAGAGGCAACACTTTCCACCTGGCTTGTTTCTCCTGCGCCACCTGTAAGCGTCAGCTGTCCACTGGAGAAGAATGTGGACTATTGGAGAACAAAGTCTTCTGCCGGCCCCACTATGATGTGATGATGGAGAATATCAAACGCTCAAAAGAAAATGGTGAGCGTATTGGTCACATGTAAATCGTGTTTTAGCTGCAGAAGTAGCCACTTCTTCAGCGTAGTTATTTCAAACGTAACAAATTGGGAAGCGACGTGACGGTCGGATGAGAAAACTGAACAAAGCTGAGGTCGTGTGTGTGTGTTTGCTGAAGACCAATCCAAAATGGATGAGGAGCAGGCAGCGAAAGAGAGCACCATACCCAAACCTGCAAAGAGGGCCAGGACCAATTTCACTGTTGACCAGTTGCAGGTACGGCGTTCTGTATAAAGCCTTCCAGCAAACTGTTCGTTTGACCGTAGACATGTTTGGTTGACACGTGCATCCACTGAAGATTTGGGTTTGAGGGACTCAGAGTTGTTTAGGGCACTGGTGAACCTCATGCCCGTGCATCCTCTCCCTCCAGGTCATGCAAGCTCAGTTTGCTCAAGACAACAACCCAGATGCTCAGACTCTCCAGAAACTGTCAGAGAGGACTGGTTTAAGCCGCAGGGTGATTCAGGTGAGCCAAAACAATGACAAGTAGGGCTGTCACTGATATTTTAATTTTGAAGGAAAAAAAAAGTCCATACTTTAATTTGAAAAAATTGACATTTCAAATTTCAAATGTGCACAAAGGTTGCTCTCTGCTCCAAATAAACAAAGTTGCTTTTCTCTTCAGCCACCTCAAGATCATCCCTCTGTGATTCTCGGGACACAATCTCATTCTTGACCGCGAATGAATTCCATTGAAATCTTGAATAGAAAACGTTAAAGTGATTAAAAAAAACATTAAAAAGTAAAAACACTTCTTGTCGTAGTTTTTTCTCTTAATTTCAGGAGTTAAGGTCAGCTAACCCTATTTTACCAATCAGCAAATTTTGTCCAAAACTTACTTAAAATTATATAATCATGCATAAATAAGCGTCACCAGAAGAAAAACATTCATTCATTTTCCGACCCGCTTTATCCTCACTAGTGTCGCTGGAGCCCATTCCAGCTGTCTTCACACAGTAGTAGGGGGACACCCTGAACCGGTTGCTAGCCAATCGCAGGGCAGACAGAAACGAATAACCATCCGCGGTCACGCTCACATCTCGGGACAATTTGGAGCGTTCAATCAGCCTGCCATGCATGTTTTTGGAATGTGGGAGGAAACCGGAGGACCCGGAGAAAACCCACGCAAGCACGGGGAGAACATGCAAACTCCACACAGGAACCTCTGCACTGTGACGTGCGGACCACTCAACTTCCGGGCTGCCCAGAAGAAAAACATGTTTTATTTATATAGTACCAACACCAAACAGCGTTTCCCTTTCTGTCCACTTGGTGGCACAAGTAATTCGCAAATACTCTCCCTCTAAGGTCATTACGTGCTCTACTTTCAGAAAACCGTTGCATATTCTCTCTTATGACACGTAAAATTACACGCAGAGTAAGTTTGTGTGGCTAGCATGAGCATAAATACGCCTTGCATTTGGTAGAGCAAAGCCGCAGCTCTTCAGCCCGGCGAGCCTCCGTCGACATATTGCACACGTTGAAAGTGAACCGGGTTGGTTGCGTTTTCGTCATCAGGATCCAATCCTAAACCAGCAGTGCTTACACCATCCAAATCCAAAATAATTGCGCAAGACGAATTGATCATGAAATTCGTTGTCAACTTTAACTACTCATTCCTTTATTTTTAAATCGATGGTATTGAGTTGTTGTTGCAGCCCATATTGACAAGTCTCCCCCACCCCCACTGTAACTTTCAACACAAATTTCCTGGTGATTTCTCCCCACTGCAGGTCTGGTTTCAGAACTGCAGAGCCCGTCAAAAGAAACACATCAGCCCAAATTCTGCCTCCAAAACAATGATGCCACTTCCTACTGGTCAGCTGTCGCCACCACTGATGGATGATTTGCAATTCACAACCTATCTGACCCCAGATGTACCTCTTCTCACTACGTTGACCTATATGGATGGTAAGAAACCTTCGCTGAACGCACGCCTCAACTGTAATTCCGAAACGGAAAAATCTTGAATGCACTGTTTGAAGCAGTATTTCAGCAGTGAAGTTATTTTTATTTTATACTCTATATCTAATTGGATATAAAGTTATGATGAAGAAATGTTTGCAAAGTGTATTGGTTGCCATTATTACCCGTCCTGTATGTGTAATTTCCATTTCCAGTACAAGCTCCAGACCCACTTCTACTTCAGCCGCTCGTGTCCCATCCACTGACACAGCTGCCTGTCAGCCACGCTTAAGACGTGACCGGAGAGGTCAAGTTCGCCGCCCGCGATCAGTCCATCCATCAGTTTTCGACACCGCTGACTCTACGCCAGCTGACTTTACGTGAAGGGCTGGGAACACGCTGGACCGGTGGCCAGCAATTGCAGTCGCCACTCAGAGTAAAGAACAATTGTAACTGTGAAGTTCACCCTTCCGCCAAATAAGTACCCATGCGCTTAAAAGAAGAAAAGATATATTTCAGTCACACAGGAAAGCTAGAGATGTTAATTTGTTTAGTGGAATTTTATTTAAAGGAAAAAGATGCTATACATTCAATTTATTTGCAAAGGACAAACAAAGCACGATGATGAAGGAAAATATTTGATTCAAGATGAAATTTCAGTTTCCACTTTTGAACTTATAGAATGCAAAATGATGTCTGTCGTCTGATGCTAAAACAAAATTCACAGCCGCTCGTTTCGCAGAAAATTTATACTGGAAACTATTTAATTCACCTCCATTTCATTGACTGGCGAGACAAATGTGCAGTGATTGTTTAGCAAAGTAAGGCTGACTGATTGCTTTGCTCAATTCCTCAGGGAACAGTTCTCCATTCTCATGTATGTTCGCTCCGATACCTTGCCAAAATGTAAAACAACTTTGTCATTCTTGCGCAATGTGAAGGCCATAATGCAAGAATTCATTGCACATTTATAGAACAACATCAGTATAAATTGGATGCTGATACAAGGGAATAAAGTTGGTAGCCTTCTATTGCACCATTTTGCAATCTATATATTACTCCATCAGTGCTGCTTAATTGTCTCAGCTGACATTTCTTGCCATATGTTTATGTTCGTTTGTCATTTTGGCTGCTGACTGAAGAGTACCCATCTTGCTTCTTGTGAATCTTGGCCTTCTGGCCAACTACACAACTATGCGCAAAAATCTGTGTGTACTGTACCTCGCTTGGATTAATTAACCGATTCTTTCAACAAGTGGAAACTTCATGATTCAGCAGGATTTTGAATCCAATAATGGGTTAGTCCAAGAAAGTGCTACGCTCTACATTGAATTCTTTCAGCTCTATGCACTGGACAGAATGCAAAAGCAACAAGCAATTAAAATTGCAGTATAGAATGTAATGTGGCATAAGCTAAAAGAGAAAACATATTTGGTCTTCATGTTTATTCTAACTTTGTCGTCGGATGAGACTGCTAGCCCGGGAACCGCCTCATACAAAATGGCCGATGCCAAATGCGTTCGAAAATGTCAACTTCAGTCTATTTTTTTCCTAATGGTAGACACCCAAAACGTATAACCTGTTCACCAAATGTATCACAACGCAGCTAAAACCGAAGAAAAAAATCTGGGCGCGCTTATTGACAATTCGGGTTTCAAAAGTCGTGTCAATGTCACAAAATGAGCATTTTCGCCATTTGAAAAATCTTTCCAAATTAAGAGTCTTCATCTCAGATTTAAAGAAAGAAATGCAGGTATTTGTAACGCGCAGATTACATCATCGTGGTTTATGCAGCACTTGACATCCCAAGAATCCATAGACAACAGTTTTTAGATGGATTTTTAAATTAGATTGTCAATTTACACTAGAATGGATAAGGAAAAAAGCATATTTATTTTTGCTTCATTTGAGTTGGAAAAAAGACAACGGCTAGGGATCAAGCGTTGAAATTAAATAGACGAACTAAAAACAAATGTCATTCTCCCAATCGGTTATGTGAGGTTCAATTTTTATGTTGGGAACCGCCGATCGAGCGCCTTAACCTAGATGACGTAATCTTCCTTTATTTTGAAAGCACCTTGCCCGGAAGCGGTATAGACATTTGACATGCGCACACCAACGATGAAGAACCGCTGCGTCTTCAACCATTGAACTTGTAAACATTAGCCACCCGAAGTGTCTGTGTTTCTCTGCGTCTGATCCGGGCATGTAAATATCAGGTAGCGCTCCTCTAAAGCAAATACATTTTCTTTTCAATAGACACTCAGAATTTGTTGTTGCGAGTTGACCGATAATAATGTAGTTGATGTTAGCATGGCATTCTGATGATAGCAATTGTCGCTACTAGCCAAATGAATTCTTAAACATTCTTTTTCATGAAAAAAACAGACACTCTTGTAAATACGCTCCACTTTTCTTGCGCTACAATTGTTTTTTTCTGGATTACTTAATTACTCGTCATGGAAAATCGCCCTTGCTTGGTTGTCCCTCGGCCACCGATGGCGAGCAAATGTAGTTTACCGTTTGTTCGCAAAGCAGTGTCACTTTTTCATTGCATTTTTAATTTAGCATCAAGTTAAGAGTATTTGGCATCGTTTAGGAATTGAAATGGGCCCTACTGTAGATCTGAAACAACACCGCCCTGCTTCGAGGCATTTGCTCGCTGAACTATTTATAGGCTTGTCTATTTGCTGAAACTACAATTAGTGAACAGGAAACGACACGACTTTCCTCTTCTGTTTATTTTATAGACGGTTTCGATTATTTATAACCATACACCGTCTGCAAAGTAAGAGCGAACAAATCGCCACGTACCGTGACCGATGACGCACGCTGCGTTCATTAATCGATGAACTGTTGTTTGTGGTAGCCGCCGACTCACGCGAGACTTCCCTTAATGATTTGGATATTGTGTCATTGTGTTGGCAGGCTCTTACGGTGCGGTACCAAACACTGTTCTACCTTGCATGGACCCAAAGCTGATGCGCAGGTATATTTGAAAATACTATGAATTTGGGATTTTGGGCCGGCAGCAGGACCGCATAGATTATTTGATAATCAATGAATCATTCGGCTATTTTTTTGGGCCATAAATCAATGAATTGGTTAAAAATACAAACCAAACAGTTTTGAATGTCTATCCCAACCACGAGAGCTTTCCGATCATGCGGCACGAACAGGAGGAACCAAAGCATCCGGTATATTCACTCACCTGACTGAGCATGTGGCTCATCTCTAGGGCCACCAGCGCACGTCAAGACGCCACTGGAATGGACATCACCAGCCGCTGCACTCTGGGGGACCCTAACAAGCTTCCCGAAGGCGTCCCCCAACCTGCGCGCATGCCGTACGTCTCGGACAAACACCCGCGGCAGACCTTGGAGGTGATTAACCTGTTGAGGAAGCACCGTGAGCTCTGCGATGTGGTACTGGTGGTGGGCGCCAAGAAAATCTATGCCCATCGCGTCATCCTTTCTGCCTGCAGCCCCTACTTCAGGTAAAAGGGCCAAGACTGAAATGTGTACATTGAGTCGTTTGATGAAATTGAAGTTCTATCGCTTCGTTGACTGCCTCAGCTTATCAATGTGATGCCAAGGAGAAATTTTTTGTTCTTTCTTTGCAGGGCAATGTTTACAGGGGAGCTTGCGGAAAGTCGTCAGACTGAAGTGGTTATTCGAGACATTGATGAGAGAGCGATGGAACTGTTGATCGACTTTGCCTACACTTCACAGGCAAGAACGTTGGGCTGGCGACGTGCGCGTTTGATGCCAGCGGCGTGTAAGTGGCTTCGGGGGAAAAAAAAGTCAGCCGTTGAATCGGATGCGCTCCCTTGACTTGTAGGTGACGGTAGAGGAGGGCAATGTTCAGACTCTGCTTCCCGCCGCCTGCCTGCTCCAGCTCGCTGAGATCCAGGAAGCCTGCTGCGAGTTTCTCAAGAGGCAGCTGGACCCTTCCAACTGTTTGGGGATCAGGGCCTTTGCGGACACGCACTCCTGCCGCGAGCTGCTTCGCATCGCGGACAAGTTCACTCAGCACAATTTCCAGGAGGTGAGAATATCCTCCTGTTGACATTTTTCATTCGCATCCATTTCCATTTTCAACTCATGTTCGGTTTGTAGCAAAATGAGTCTCGTGTGCTAATGCGCCTATTAAGTGTTTGCCGCCTAAGTTGTATGCCAGCCAGACGAAATAAAATGCGACCAATGTGGAGTTGAAAATGAGAGATTTTTATTTATTTTTTACTTGTGTGCTCTTTTCATTGTCTCGTCAGGTTATGGAAAGTGAGGAGTTCATGCTACTCCCTGCCAACCAGTTGATCGATATCATTTCCAGCGATGAACTTAATGTGCGAAGTGAGGAGCAAGTTTTTAATGCTGTGATGGCCTGGGTGAAATACAGCATTCAAGAACGCAGACCGCAACTACCTCAGGTTCGTTTCGGGTTGGAGAAGCGAGTCGGCTGCGGGGGGAGGGGGGACCCGGACCCACATTGTGATTTTCCTTCCCTTTTAGGTTCTGCAACATGTCCGACTACCGCTCCTTAGCCCCAAGTTCCTGGTGGGCACTGTGGGGTCAGACCCTCTCATCAAGAGTGACGAGGAGTGCAGGTACTGGTCCAAAAGATAGGTCCGACATGTGGCTCATGTAAGCTGTGCACCATGGTTTTCGTCAGCATGTGTCACCGTATCAATTCCGGTTTTATCTGGTTAGTATTGAGCGCGTGCTAGTCCCTCTGTCCTGTGGCTGTCAGGGACCTGGTCGACGAGGCCAAGAACTACCTGCTGCTGCCACAAGAGAGGCCACTGATGCAGGGCCCGAGAACCCGGCCGAGGAAGCCCATACGGTGTGGCGAAGTCCTTTTTGCAGGTCGCTTCATCATTTTTCAAATCAACTTTAGCCGTTTTGACAGTTTGAATCACAACTGACCAACGCCAGCCACAAGTACGGACAAAGCAACGGCCATGTTGTGCAAGGGCTGGCTCATATGAACACAATGATATACGGTAGCTCCGGTCACGCCAAATAGCTCTTAGGATAAGATAATGATGATAGAAATAGCATCATCAAATGTGTCAAGCGGCCCCAAAAGCCTTCATGGTTGTTTGATCAATCGCTAAACCACCTCGACACACCGAGCTCTCTCTACGTCCGGGTCCTCCAATTCCCACTCTTCACTTTTGGTTTTCTCATAGTTGGCGGTTGGTGCAGCGGGGACGCCATATCCAGCGTGGAGCGTTACGACCCTCAGACCAATGAGTGGCGGATGGTGGCCTCGATGAGTAAACGGCGTTGCGGAGTGGGTGTCAGCGTCCTGGACGATTTGCTGTATGCCGTCGGAGGGCACGACGGCTCCTCCTATCTCAACTCGGTTGAAAGGTGGGTCAAAAGACCGCTTTTAATCGTCTCTTTCCAAAGTTGACCAGAGTAGCCGGTGTTCAAAACCGGACTTGGCTTCTCTTTTCCCGCCGAGACGACTTTCCCGATCCGCATTTCAGCCCGCTACTGTGTCTGACGGGTTGAAATGCTACGGGTGGCAGAAGCAACCGGCTCCTCTTTCCATTGAAAATCTATTTTCGTTCATTCCGATATCTTTGGTTTCTCTTGCGGTCGCTCGTTCCAGATATGACCCAAAGACCAACCAGTGGAGCAGCGACGTGGCCCCAACGAGCACCTGTCGGACCAGCGTAGGCGTCGCTGTTCTCGGTGGTTATTTGTATGCTGTGGGAGGACAGGACGGTGTTTCCTGTCTCAACATTGTGGAAAGGTACCAGCCGAAACCTTGGCGTTCGCGCCCGTTGAAAGCAACGGAAGCTGTTTTCAACCTACTTGCCGCGCAGGTATGATCCAAAGGAGAACAAATGGACTCGTGTGGCCTCCATGAGCACCAGGCGACTGGGCGTCGCTGTCGCTGTGCTAGGAGGTTTTCTCTACGCCGTGGGAGGGTCTGACGGGACGTCCCCGTTAAATACCGGTATGAAATCAACGTTATGCCCGTTACTTGACAGGTTTCGGAAGTGTATTGCAACTTGGAACTGTCTATTGAACTGTCAACTGCAGAATGAGCTTGTTTGTTTGGTGTGTGGGGGGGGGGGGGGGGTGTTGGGGAAAGTGATGAGAAAATGTTTTTCAAGCCCTCGCTCTGCCTTCCTCATTCTCCCCCTCAGTGGAGCGTTACAATCCTCAGGAGAACCGATGGCACACGGTCTCTCCGATGGGCACCCGACGAAAGCATCTCGGCTGCGCCGTCTACCAGGACATGATTTATTCCGTCGGGGGCCGAGACGACACAACAGAGCTGAGCAGCGCGGAGCGTTACAATCCCAGGACCAACCAATGGTCTCCCGTCGTCGCTATGACGTCCAGACGGAGCGGGGTATCTATTGCGGCCGTCGTCGTTATTAGAGCGGACCCCTGCAACGGCGCACCCTCCAGAATATAGCAGCAACAGAACGCATTCATTCATTCATACATCTTCCGAGCCGCTTGATCCTCACTAGGGTCGCGGGGGGTGCTGGAGCCTATCCCAGCTGTCTTCGGGCAGTAGGCGGGGGACACCCTGAACCGGTTGCCAGCCAATCGCAGGGCACACAGAGACGAACAACCATCCACGCTCACACTCACACCTAGGGACAATTTAGAGTGTTCAATCAGCCTGCCACGCATATTTTTGGAATGTGGGAGGAAACCGGAGCACCCGGAGAAAACCCACGCAGGCCCGGGGAGAACATGCAAACTCCACACGGGGAGGCCGGAGCTGGAATCGAACCCGGTACCTCTGCACTGTGAAGCTGACGTGCTAACCACTGGACTACCGGGCCGCGCAACAGAACGCATCACATAGAAATTGCATAATTGACGGCCGTTGAAAAAAAGAAAACGATTAACCGGCCAACCTTTTCAAAGACATCCGTTGTGTTTTGATGTTGGCGTATTGGTTTTTGATGATGACTTTTGCGTCTTTAGGTGGGCCTAGCGGTGGTCAACGGTCAATTGATGGCAGTCGGGGGATTTGATGGGACGACGTATTTGAAAACCATAGAAGTTTATGACCCGGATGCCAACACATGGAGGTAGGCTTCCCCTCGACATTCAGACTTACAGACGGCCACGCGAGTTTCACTCCGTAACTCATTCAATGGCTGCCGGCCGTTTTCTCCAAAATGGATGCCAACCGTTTTTGACCGTTTTGACTCGGCCCGCCAAAAGAAAGCTTGAACCCTCTTCGTTCATCAACAACGCGCCATTTTGAACGCAGGAAAAACGCCGGATCTGACTTGTTTTCAAACGCCACGGCTTGTGACCAGACAGCTCTCATCCCTTGCGTTTTAACCTCTTCGCAGGTTGTACGGAGGAATGAATTACCGACGCCTCGGTGGTGGAGTGGGCGTCATTAAAATGACTCACTGTGAATCCCACATCTGGTAACGCCCGCTCCCTCACTGACACGCGCGCACCACAGTCTTTGGAACGGATGCTACCGACGCTCAGACCTCCATCAAAGACCGTCGGGACGATGTGAGGAGAGAAACGGTTGTGCGAATGATGCCGAAAAGCAGAATGCGTGTCCGACTCTTCATCCCGCCCTCAAGGTCATCAACTTTGATTGAACATTGTCACCTTGTTGCGCACAGAGAGCAGCACACCTCCACCAAGCGTCAGCGAGCTCCCGGATTGGAGAAGCATCGATAGGGTCCCTCATCTTGCTCTTACCCGCCAAGCTTCGAGCTCAAAAACTGATTTTTAAACCTGCAGCGGTGTTTAACCGAAGCGTACGGACAGTCACTGTGTCCAAACCTTGATGAAATTTATTATTATTTTTTAATCACTCTAAGTGGGAAAATAAAACACAGAACTACATCCAGCCAACAAGCAATTGTTCGGGTCTGCAATGAACTCACTTTTCTGCAGAGCTTTAGGCCGAAAGGCATTCCGCTCGTGGATATCAAACAACAAAGTGGTCAAACTCAAATGGATACTTGGTGGTGAAAAAAGCCGACCAAGAAATCCGAAATTGCGACAAACATCGGGAGGCGACATCCTGTTAAAAATACGCTGCGTCTAGCCTTGCACTTTATTCCTCCAAGTGTTTCTGCCGCTCGCCGATACTTGAAGATGACTTGCTGCATCTACTGTGTAGTGTCCACTTTGACGCAGCTTAAAGTCCAATGATTGACTCACTTTTAACCATGAAACAAGAGGCAGGAATAATACTCTTTGCATTATTGACTTGCTTTTTTTGTTTTTGCATTATTTAGAGGTCTTTCTGGAGGAGTATTAGTGATGACTGCCAGCGATTCGGTTTAAACGCAGCCGCTTGGTTCAGGAACGAAGACGCAGCGAGTTGCTGTGCGCGGAGTCACGTGGCCTGTGAGGGCCATCGTGTGCCGCCACGTGGTGCAACAGTGCCACCCGCTGGAGCGCCTGGAAAAGTGCAGCTGTTCCTTTGTGCTCATGGCCGCGCTTGGCGAGTACGGTACAGTCATTGCTTGACCTTGTGTTAAAACACTTGCTTCTGACAAAAGTTTGGATACTAGCAGTCTAAAGTGGTGCATCTCAAAGTTTCCCATTTATTTTCTTGTATGATATTTTATTGGAGCTTTCAAGAACCGCACATAAAAAAAATACTCGCGTCATCACCGGCTGTTTTGGAAGCAGGCATTTTGACCGTTTAATGCAGGGGTGTCAAACTCAGGTCCTGGAGGGCCGCTGTCCTGCATGTTTTCCAAGTCTCTCTGTTGCAACACACCTGATTCAAATGATCATCGGCAAGCTTTGCGGAGACCTGACATTGAACTTCATCATTTGAGTGTGTTGCAACAGGGAGACTTGGGAAAACATGCAGGACAGCGGCCCTCCTGGACCCGAGTTTAACACCTATGGTTCAATGTATTGGTGCTCGACACTTGGAATGGCTTTCGTTCTCATTGTGTATGTGTGTGTGCGTGTGTGTGTGTGTGCGCGCGCTTGTGACTAAGGGCGGAAGTAAATTTTGAAGGCAGCTGAGCTCTGATTTCCTCATCTCACGAAGGAACAGATGCACTCTAGGATTGGTGTTGCAGGAAAGTTACAAACTATGTCATGGTCTGCCAGGCAACTGCCCGATTCAGTTATGCACTCCCCCTTTTTTTGGGGGGGGGGGGCATTTCTCTTATTTTCTGAATCAAATCTGATATTGACACTGCAGGAGTAGAGATGGATGCTCAAGAGGAAAAATGAGATTTAAGTATATCCTCACTATATTTATTTTTAATTTTCAAAAAGGCTTAATTTGACAATTGTCTTTTTTTTTTTTTACAACTCTGATGCAGAGTCTGGGCTGTCTCTGCATCAGACACGGTACACGGTTCTTAACTCAAGGAGAATTCAACAGTAATAATGTGATTTTGTTAGGAACCGTTGGAACTTGCTTGTCTTGTTTGGTGTGACCTGTGCAAAGTATGTCCTGCTCGTGATTGCAACAGGATTCCGAACAGATTCATTTTTAAGCTAGGGTCTGGACATCAAAAATCTCTGAAAAGAATAAAATGTGTTGAGCTAGGAAAAAAAAGGTGCCCGTACTCTATTAAAGTTTTCAACATGGATTTGTTCTGAGCATGATGTCACCTTTATTTAACTGCATTATATTTCCAATATATTAATCTGTCATTTTAATTAGAATTACAGCAAGTGGTTGAATCTTTTAAAACATATGAACTATTCATGAAGGAAAGAGGAGGTGTGGGGGGGGGGGGTCTTGTGTTGCACGGCCACAATTGCAGCTTAATGACACGACCGGGACGTCAGCAGATGCCAATGACACGACCCTCGTTCAATTTTAGCTTGACAAAGACAGAAAGACGAAAGAGAGTCATTTAGCGGGGTGATCAAATCAGTCAAAGGCCGCCTAAATGCAGTCCGGGCACATTTAACCCACAGCGAGCGTGCGGTGGCGGGAGTCGAGAGGATGCAACGGCGCGAACAGCAGCCGCATCGTGTCCGCTCACCTGGGCTTCATTAGGAGCTTGGCGGAAAGGAGGAGGGGAGACTCCAGCCTGAGGCGGCAACACAACTCCCGCCTCCCACAACATGCCAGCCCGAGTCAAGTAAGCGCTTCACACTTTGGCATTTTACAAAGTCGCTTGTTGGATCACCTTGACCATGTTTACAATCCATCACGTGATGTCTTTGCCAGTCACAAAGTGGAAGAAAGTCTTTTTGCCTCTCAAGTTGAATTCTCTTTATTCCCGACAGCGTTTTGAAGAGAAATTGCGATTCTTGGTTCATGTGTATCTTCGAATATGGAGAAAAGGTCGACAGTATACGAACAAATTTCTTCATAGTAACGACACTTGTTTTCCCTTCTCACTCTTATCACCTTTTTGAACTAAGTGCGTCATGTCGCGGGCCACAAATGGCCCTGGCCCGTAGTTTGGACACCACCGGTCTAACAGAAACTATCCCAATACGACTGTGACTAATGTCTGGAAAAGCAACGCGACCTCGCAGGGGTTGCTCTCATGCTCTTGTCAGCTAAGTACGAACGAACTGCTCATGAGGACTGAAATATGACGGCAGACCACAACAAATATGGCCGCTCCTTCGAAGCACAAAGCCCTTGTGGCCGGTGTTGGTACTGTTGTTTAAAAAAAACAAACCCAATAATCATCTAAGTCTGTTTCTCCCTTCCTCCCGCAGAACAAATCAGCCTTATTACATTTGTGTCAATCCGCCAATAAAAAACAAAATCCCAAAATGCAGGTCAAATAACAAATAGTCTATTTTGAGATCAGTGTCAAAGAAAATCATCGCGCTGTGTGTGTGACAGCCTTGCTCGTCTGGTTTCGTCTTCAAAGACACGATACAAGCCTGTTTAATTTTGTTCCGCCGCTGAAAAGCGGGAGACCACGTTCTCATTTCCTTTGTTGCACGTGTCAGCTCCAATAGGGAGGAACGTGATGCTGTGTAAATATTTTAGTTGCGCTTCTTGCGCCTTCTGATCTAAAATGCAGAATGTGACGACGGTACCTTCTGTTCTGTCACAAGAGATTTTTTTTTTCTCCTTTCAGGTTTGGATCTGGGAGGGACATGTGGGAAAAATTGCGGTTGGCGTTGTTTCCTTTCAATTTAAATGAACTTGTTGCACCGTGACGACGACGACAACACTCAAGACGATTTCTTGTTCTGCTTTGCGCTCTCAAGCTAAACATCCATCGCTGTCCTACTTGCTCATGACAGACAACAAAGGTGGTTTGTCTTCAATTCAACGTGGCCAGTATCTGTGAGGGACATGGCAACCCATCGCAGGGCACACAGAGGCAAGCAACCATTTGTGCTCACATGCACCCCCGGGGACAATTTAGAGTTTCCCATTAACCTGCCATGCATGTTTTTTGGATTGCAGGAGTACCCGAAGACAACCCACGCAGGCACGGGGGGGAACATGCAAACTCCACACAGGGAGGGTGTATCCTGAATCGACCTCTGCACCTCGTCAATTGTGAGGTTGACATGCTAACCACTCAACCACCGGGCTGCTGCTACAGAAACATGCCATCCCAAATTCCTAATTCTCCTCGCAAAATGGTCGGAGGAAAAAATGGTAAGTCCTGATCAACAGTGATCATCACAAATCCGTGTGTGTGCGTGCGTGTGGACAAATGTGGTGTCTCATGTGACGAACTCTGATTGGGACTGGAAACAGAATGACAGTCAATTAGGAAGTGGCCGAAATCTCGCACTGTTGTCTGCCGCAAACACAGAAGCAACTTGTTTTGCTTTGTGTTTGTTTGACGCGTCTACCGAGTCAGTCATCACAATAAAAATGAATTACATGTACAAAAGGTCCCCGAGTTAAACATCCACCATACCAACATGCCATATTTTATATGTATACTATATATATATATATATATATATATATATATTAGTTGAGTGTGAGCGACGATGGTTGTGCGGCTCCAGCAAACCCCTCCTCCTCCCGCAACCCTTGTGAGAATTTTTTTTATCTCCCCTATATATATATATATACACACACACACTGTATGTGCCGGTTTGAACATCTTGACAACACACACACGTTCCAGTACTCAACACAAGGTTCCCCAGAATTATAAAGCATAGCTCCCCCCACGCCAACTAACCATATGGCTAAAGTCATTTTTGACGACATATTTGATTTTAGATTGTGTCAGAAACGTTTTAAATATTGTAGGCTATATCTGTAAAAAAAAACATGAGTCACGGCTGCTCAACACATGGCAATGGCGACATTTAATTCCAGGGAAGTGAAATGAAGGCACACGCGTGAGGAAGGACCAACACTGTTGGGTTTGGGGGTGTTGTGCTCAGTATTGCCTGCTGGGGGCAGCATTGCTTCTCCGAATGTTCACCGTCTCTCGCTTTGCTCCCGCCCTTATGTGGAACAGTGTGACTTGAAGGGAAGCGGTTAAAGGTTAAATAGTTCTCTCCAGAGTGCTCCGCACAGTCCCTCATCATATGCTCAAATCCGCATACGGGAAGCCTCGCAGATCGTCATTTTACAGCGCAGTGAACCAGAGGGACGCTTGCAATTCCGCTCGAGGCTGGATGCTAATCACGAGGCTCCGATTCAAGTACAATCATTTAGCCGGGCGATTGTGAATGTAAAGAGATTTTGAGGGCCACGCTTGGTGGGTTGGCCCGTTTATTTCCGAGAACACGTTCTGTTGTCCCGCTGCTCCGTAACGATAAGGCACGCTCGGCGGAGGCTGAAAAGATCGTCCGCAGCTGTCACAACACTGCTAATTAAAGGAAGGCATTCACGAATTGGATCTCAAGCCGACAGATCTATAGCCGGTCTGAATGAACCGCAGGGAAATATCACCCATGTGTTTAATCTCCTATTGTGTCATTTCAAGATGCCGTCGTGCTGCTAAGAAGGTGTTCCACAATCTGCTAGCCGCTTGCCTTCACATTTTGAGAGTAGTGCCTTCCAACCAAGGTGTGGTGCAGCACATGCCTTTGGAGGGGAAAAAAAACCCCAAACAAACGCTCAGATCCTTTTAACGGACACCTTCCAACCACGGTGTTAGCACCTGTTAGGTTATTTCCGCACCAGGAACCATTCAAAGGGGATTAAGAAGCCTTGGGAGGGAGAAAAAAAAATCAATAATTCCGCCAGACACATCGGAGGTTATGTTATGCGTTGACTGTGACTCATGACACAGGCGAAACGAGTGACTGCAGGGAAATATCAGCACAAAGGCCGGACATTTCCGACAGTATGGAGCCATCTTTTTTTTTATATATATAATAATAATAATAATGATGATCATCATAAAAAAAACGTGAAAATTTCCCCGAATTGTATCGATCAGCAGGACATATCCAATTTCAAGGCCAATCGCAAAAGCAGACATTATTCATTAAAAAAAAAAAAAAAACGACAATATCGTTGAGCCATCCGATGGAGGAAAAAGTCCCCAATAGAATTCAATCATAGAGATCCAGAGACCGCGTCAATGGTCTAACCTTTACAAGAAAAGCAGAAGGCGATGACGGCATCAGGGTGGTTTATACAAGTGTCGGCGTTCTCGCTCCGTAGGCGTCAAAGTTGCGGGAGCTTGTTATTCTGGTCTTGTTACTGAGACAGCATGAAGGCTGCCAAGCTAAGTGAGCAGTCGTATTTAGCCATAGCAGCTGCTGAGCCTGCGAACATGCACAAAATGTGCTCCATGGTGCAATTTAAATCTTTCTCGCTCTCTCAGATGTTTAAAAAAAACATCCTGATGACAAGCACACCCAAATTCTCTCCAAGTTTAACTCACACTGCCAATTCAATGAGGCCTTTGTATGGAGTTACAACAACTTTGCCCCAAAGTGCTGAAGTGACAGAGAACTTCTGGGAGGCCATTTGTACGAATTTGAGAAATGGAACCGACCTCACATCCGATCGTGTCAGTCATCATTCCAAATGTAAAATAATTAGTCAAGCAAGAACATCAGAGAGGATTCGGAGGGGGGGGGGGGGGGTAAAAAATGTGGACATTTCGAGTCAGATTTGCCTGCCCCCAGTGTCAAAAAGGAAATACGGACTTCAATTCGATCAACGGCAAACCTGAACCTGGGAAGAACTGGGAACGCCAAAAGCAGGTCATTTTGGAAACGCTAAACGATTAAACGATGAAAAAGAAAATCCAATTACGGACAACAAAGCTCAACTTGTTGTTCAAAACGGCGAGCAGAACTTTGTCCCCAGTTCTGGCGGAAAACGGATGCGGCCAACACTGGACCTTGCAATCCCCGCCAGCGAGATCGAGAGAGCCGTCGGCTCAAGTTGAAACAGAAAACAAGGAATTGTGAGACAACCCACACGATGTTGTGGCGGAAGAGCGAGAGAGAATCTTTCTCTGAGGGGGAGGCAGCGTGCAGAACATTTTACTTCCATTTATTGAATGCTGCAGTCTGATGTCCACCAATCTATCTTCCAATCCTTGCTGCAGGCGCATTTCCCTTCATTTGTACATTTTGACAAGCGTCGTCTCCCCGCCGGCGCGACCCAAGGTCACTGGTTATTATATGAACGCAGAGCCCTTCTCGTGGGAGGACGGGTGTGGAGGGGGGAGGGGATGAATTTGTCTACATGAAATCACGCGGCAAAGGTCAAAAGTTCACAGAGAGGACAACGACATATGAAGTCAGAGCGGACACGAAGCAAGTTCAATCATGGGAGGTGGACACAATTTCCTCCTGACCTGTGCAATCAAAGCGTGTCACCCCCCCCCCCCCATCCACAACCACCCACCCACCCACCCCACAGCAAGCTGTGATTACAAGCGTTTCGAGTTTAAACTCATGACGTGTTTTTGCATCGTCTCATGTTTAAAGATGTACCAAGAGAATTGACTCTTTTCTGAATGAATTGGCTCATTACTTTCAAGAGCATGCATTCGAGAGCACTTATTGTTTCCGCCCAGCTCCCCCCCCCCCCCACACACACAAAAAAAAACACACCGCATACACGAATGGGGTGTGTATAGACATGTAGAATTTTTTTTTCAAAGCTAACTTCGGCTGCAGAACACATTGGAACATTGTTTGTTTGTGCCTATAGAAATGCAGTATGCGGTCCACCGAGTGGATGCGTGACCTCCGGGCGACCTACCTACAGGCAAACATACACCCACTCTGTGTCAGACAAGAGAGTGTGGCTGGCTACCCATTTACAGCGAGTCCCTCAACTTGCAAGGTCGCAGTGATCGCCAAACAAATGCTTGAACGACAAATCCCTTTCCAGCCAAGTTGGGACGATGTGTTCAACATGACCAAAACCCGAACACAATCATTTGCGACCCACATCCAATTGAATCGTCTGCAAAACAAGATTTTTCATGTTCAAACTGATCAACTTTTTTGTTCTGAGCAAATAAACATCAACATTGACATTTTTTAATGGAAGACAGGTCTGGACTGCAGGCAGGCCAGTCCAGTTTTCTAGTTTGGCGTTGTCTTGCTGAACTAAGCGGCGTGTATAAAAAAGACGTTGCTTGGATGGCGGCAAAATGTTTTTCCAAAACCCGGATGTACCTTGGAGCATTCACCGTGGCGTCACACACGTGCACGTTTGCCTCCAACACAGCGCCGCAAATGCCGGCTTTTTAACTTTGCTTCCGGAAGAGTTAATATGACGCAATATCCACAATTTCCCCAAAACGGTGAGAAATGTGGACACGTCAGACCAATAACAATTTTATATATATAAATATATAATTTTTTTGAACGTCCACATTCTGCAGTGGGTGCAGGAAATAATCAATACACTAACCTTGTATCTTGAGCACTATTAAGTGCTTGATCGCTTGTTTTTCTTGAACGTATGAGAGGAGCCAAGTCTCAGAGCTGCTCCATATGGAAAGTGCTTTGAGATCACTTGTGAATTGGCACCAAATACTGTAAATAACCGACGTGACGACCACCCGCCCCTTTTTGCAAGCATGAAAAAGAGTAAAGGTGTTTGTGGAGGGCGTCATCCATTACTAAGCAAGACATGTTTATATTTTCAAGAGTCATTCCTGCGAGAGCAGCCGGGTGTCTGTCATTTCTGCGCCGATTTGATTTGTTTCCAGGCCGGCAGATCTGAATTTCAAATCGGTGTGCTCATTCTCAATAGTCGGTCTTGTCGTTGTGACCCATAAACAAGATGGCCGCATTGTCAGATAAAATGGCTTCTTAGCTCAGTGGCTTTGCGTCGGTTGACTCAGTTTCTCTCTTTTTAGAGGTTTACAGGGGCCCGGAGAAGACTGGCAATGATATTTATTGCCATGTGGGCGGAAAGGAAAATACTGTTCTCAGGAAAGCTTTCTTTGCGTTCAAAGCCAAATCTCAGTCATTTAGTTCTGCTTTGATCCAATGACAACAAAAGCAAAATGGTTGACTTCAGTTCGGTGAAAACCGAAGGTCATCCGAGTTATGATTTTGTTGCCTAGCGATGACTTACCTTTATGTGGGTAATTATCCCATGTTCCCGCTTTTGTCTGTCGATGAGTTGCCATGTTTGGATCTTGGGCCGACCAACTCTCTGTCTGCACTCGTGTTCTCCCCCTCGGCATCTGCTGTGAATCGTCAATGTTGTTCTTATCTCTGCTTGGTCTGACCTTCACTCACCCAAGCCACTTGCACTATTTCGTTTACTTTCTTTTTCCATTTAGTTTACCTTCGTTTTTTTTCCTTTCGTTTGCCCATTTAAGCAGTCCCGGCCACGCGCGCGCTTATCTCGGGCAATTCGCGCGCCGGCCTTTGCAGAAGCTCGCGTCATGTGAAAGCCATCGCCGCACTTGCTGTGAACGTTGTAGCGGCGGCGGTGGTAACGTTGGAAAGGGAGTCCGTCGAGGTTCGGCTGTAATCGGATGTTATTTTTTACAGCAGATGTCATAGTGCGGGCTTCGTTTCTGTTTGGGTTTCTAGTTTGATCCACGTTGTTTCCGTTTCCTCTTGCTGCGATGTAGTTTTGGTTTGTTTCCGGTGTTTAATGCTCTTGCCTTCTCTGACTGCGCCGTGATGGAGGGGAGGCCATTACAAAAAAAAAAAGTGCAGTGGATCCAAATGCAGGGAGGCGGGCAAGGAAAAGCAGGAGGGCAATGATAATGTGAACATTAAAAAAAAAAGTGGATAAAAGCTTCGGGACAGGAGGATGAAAATAACAACAACAACAAACTATAACGGCGGAAACCAAATCGCAGCACAGGCACGGGAGGTGACAAGTAGACGGACGGCGACGGATGAGGTGGAAATAGGCCAAAAGGCCCAAGGGCGCCTCACAGAAAATTATAACCATTACCAGGCTATTCAAAGTCAAAGCCATCATCCGAACGCGTCAAGAGACTGAAGCGGTCTCTCTCCGAAGGCCTCGGTCTCGTACCTGACAGGTGAACAATGAGACATTTTACAAAATAATTACGGAATCGCAGGCTTCTTGACGTGAGACTTTCCAAATCTCTTCTGAGCGCGACCCCTATGCTTTTCTTCTCAAAGTCAGGAATCCAACTGTTGAAATTGAGGATCATTCAAAACGGTCTGCAAACCGCGCTGGTCAAAACCCCGCCTTCGAAGCACAAACGGATCACCGCCACATCTGTCACTCTTTATCGAGAGCCTGCGTCGAGACGTTATCGTTGACGTTTGACTTTCACTCCGAACGGTTCTGAGCTCCTTTTCGCTTTTGACGGTTTGATTTTGTCCGATACTTTTGGGGTGAAAATCAAACTGATAGCTTGCGCACTAAAACAAAAAGAGATCATATAAATAACACGCACGCAAATGCACAAATCTCCCACCCCGTTTCCCGCGACACCCCTCGCGATTGACTTGCGACCAGTCCGCAGGCTACCGGTGGATCGCGATCCACTCGCGAGTCGATCTTGGCTGCAAAGAAAGCCTCCAAATGCCCCCCCCCTCCCCCCCATGGCGTAACTGCTCGTATCCAAAGACTGATTGAATTCCTAGTTGGTATTTAAATCAAATGCTTTGAGCGAGTAATTGACCCTAATGCTGAGTCCAATCATGTCTGATGTGTTGAAACATGTTTCGTGAAGCGTGACGAGGACAATCTATGATCACATTAGCCCCCCGCCGACCAAAAACTCTCTTGTGTATGATTTCCCTCCGAGTTTCACCTGCGTTGTTGGTCGAGTGTCCCGCGCGATGAAAGCTGCTGTTTGTTTTGCTGCGTGTATCGCATGCATACCATCCGCCATGGACGAGTTTGCAATAAGCGGCAGTTCTCAAAGGATCTCATATATATGTATCGGGTCGGGGATCAAATATTTAGCAACGGGAAGAGTATGTTTTTGTTCCGGGCTTCTTTTCGTTTCGAGTTGCTCTGTCTTGTGGTTGTCGTTGTCTTTTGCCAAATCGGCTCCCTTTGCTCAATGCGAATGTTCACAGTAAATGAGGAAGCGCCGCGACTGTCGTCTGTGATCTGATTACGCACCGAAGAAGATGATGAAAACATGTCCGCCGTCTGCATGTGCGAGGTTGGCAACTATCTTTGTGACCAATTTACATTTGATGTCCATCTTTGCCCCCGACGGGAATTACGGTGACCTCTCTCATGGTTTGGCCAGAACGTCATTTGCAGGCAGCCCGTAATTAGGATTGGAGTTAATCCCCCACCCCACCCCCCGACCCCCCGATCCCCTCCGTCGCGTCCCCGCTGAATTTTTCCTCGCTCTAGCTGACCTCTGCCAAAGATAAGACGCGCACCTTCCTTGTCTTGCACCTCAGTTGTTCACCTCGACACTTCTGAGCCGGGGCTGATAAAAGCGGGCTTTTAAGGAGACTTTTATTTTATTAATTTTTTTATTTTTTGCAGCGTGGTACCTCATTACTTACCAGCCGCTCAGTCAGTCCATTTATTGTGACGTGAGAACAAAAGTCACACATACGCGAATTGAAAGCTACTTGTCGTCGGATGATAATGCGAATGCTTCTTTGTCGACGTGTGACGCTGTGATTGAATGATTGGCGACCCATCCCGGGTGCGCCGTGCTGTTGGGCCCAAAAAGTTGCCGCACATGCACCCGCAAGGGAGGCGCTTTGAAAACTGCCAGACTCGGTCTTTGTCATGATCACAATGAGACATGGAAGGTTTCGTAAGCGGCCGACAACGATGGCTCCATATTGGAACTCTTAACGGCGTTGCCTTTGCCGCTGAATCCGCTTCGATTCTCAGGAGATCAATGGAGGCAATGCCGTGTTCATCTTGGCGACTCTGGTCCACCATTTTCGGACCGCAGACTATGCAAAGCTTTCTTTCTCAAGCGCCCAATCATGACATTTGAGATTTGATTCGCCTCCGCAATCTCGCCGCTTCTTGTTCTTCACTTCATCATTTACGTAACCATGGGAACTTGTGTTTTGTCTCGCGTCCGCGTTGAGTCAAATCGGGCCAAAGGCGCTTCGACGCACTTCAGACCAGCCGCGTGGAGCGGCTGGGTGATGAGAGTCGCGAAACGTTCAAAGGTGGGGGGAAAAAAAAGAGCCACAACAATGAATCCTCTCCGTCGAGCTCGGAGGCTTCCGCCTGTACCTTGGAGTCTTGTCTTAGGTTAAAACAGGAAAGCGGCGCGGGGCCATTTGCCCCCGCCGACGCCTCCTGTTTGTTTCGGCTCCTAACAGAACATCGCCGGCGACGGAACCGTAAGTCTGGCATGTAGCCGCCCCGTCGCTCCGTCACGGGTATTCACGGGTCGTTGGTTAAAAAAAAAAACTGTTTGAGCATAACATTTAGAATCATTTCCAAACAACCTGGACCCCTTTTCACAAATCATTCACAAATTCTTATACAGTTACTCCTCCCGCTGCTTCCACTCCCCAAAACGGGCCCTCGTCATCATTTCAATGTACGGACAAACCTCGGTCGGCACCGAGGGCCAGCTGGGAACGCCCACCTCTGCTTTCTGTCAAATCAACAAGCTTTCGCGTGAATAACACGGAACAGTTTGTTTCGATCTCACGCGGCATATTTTGGGTCTAATCCAGGGGTGGGCAATTATTTTTTGCATAGGGCCACATGAGAACCAGAAAATATTATGGAGGGTCGGATCAAAAGGGTGACCTAATTTCGACGTAATATTAATTGGATTTCTTTATTTAAAAAGCAGTATTTTTCATTTTTTGGCACGTTTTTCAGACTTTAAGAGTACATTATTCAGTCATATCAAACGGGATTTGCTTAACTTGGCGCTACTGCGGGCTTCCGTATCGTCTCCCCCTTCCTCCCTATGCTCTGCAATTTCAAGTAACCGTGCCACCTGGCGTTGAAATTCCTGCCATTACAAGTCAAAATGAAATGAATGCAGTCGTTGACATCGAACCTTAATTGTGTACCAACCTTCGGCGGGCCGGATTAAAAAGACCAACGGGCCGGATTTGGCCCGCGGGCCGTAGTTTGCCCACCCCTGGTCTAATCTGTCAGGAGGTTGATGCTTGCTGTGTCTTTTGGACTCGTCTCCTCTTCTCTCGATCTCAGCTTTGTATGAAAGCACAACAGGTGTGTCTTGCCTCGCCTCACCTCGTGCGTTTGTGTGTGTGTGTGTGTGTGATGTACAGTGTGGAATTGAACCGGCAAGGCAGATGTTGCTCCCAGCTGAGTGGGGATTTAGAGAATGCTTCATGAACAATGTCATTTCACTCTTTGTTTGCTCCGTCAGCACGGCAGTCTTCCTTTTTTTTATGAGCACGGACGGCTCTTTGTTTTTATTGAGTGCACGCGCACACACACACACACACACACACACGCACACACTCTTATTGCAACGCACTATGCTCGGCCTATTGATTTTTCGGCCCAATTTTCTACCTTAGTGTAACACGTTCAAAAGCTCGGACGTCTCGGGAGTGATCCACTTTGAGTGGTGCTTTTTGGGAAACTGAAGGGAATTCGCTCGAAAAAGTGAATACATCGACTGCATCAGGTATGATTGCAGCTGATACTAAATATGGCGGCAACAGTGCATACAAATCAAATGCATGCTCTTCTCATTTTTGATCATCCGTATTTCAATGCATGTATGAAAGATGGACTGTTCAACAAGAAAGGGTTGGAAACAAACGACCAAATAAGCGTGTGTGAGTGTGTGTGTCTATGTGTGTGTGTGTGTGTGTGTGTGTGTTTGTGTGGGTTGGTTGATCCCGCCCCAATTTATTGGTGCCTGTTGTGATGGAAAAGCAACAGACGCCACGTCATGGAAGAGCGGCTGAAGTTTTCAGGGAGGAAAAGCAAGTTTGAGGCTCCACCGAGGCCTCCGGCTAAGCGACCGCGTTCCTTTTGCGGGAGCGCTTATTGTCATTAAGAGTGCTGCACCTGCTTAGCAATGAGCAGACAGGAAATCGATTCTCCTCAAATGAGTTATTGGAGAACACCATTGGCACACAATTCAATTCTCCGATGGTTGTCCTCCCGCTTCCACATCGCAATACCCCCCCCCCCCTTACCCATCTTCCGTTCCGCTGAGGGCGCCTGAACTATGATGTTGTTTGCGCAAGCTTGTTGTCAGAATCAGGTCAGTGGGTGGAGACTTGCACTGCAAACCGGCACAAGGGAAACAAATTCGCTATACGATGACTTTTGGGGAACCTCGGCATGAGAGTCGATGCAAAAGTCAATTGATTTAGTTTCGATAACCACCGCAGACCACACCCCCGGACTGGTCACCGAGGGCACATTCCATTCCAAGTGACTCAAATAGAATTCAGTGCTTCGAAAGCGAGATGGAAACCGTGTCTGCCTTTTGAATGAGCAAGTTTGTGTACTTTCTGCAGTGAAAATGCACTTGATTGATTTATTTATTTATTTTTAATATCGATATGCGTCTTGGCCCCCCCCCGGCTCTTTATCTTAAGCCAGCAGTAGTACACGTGTCGATTTGACTTGCAATTTATAGTAACTCAGCTCTGTTACTTGGGAGACGTGAATAAAAGCATTTAGTGTCCATAAGCGCAGAGGGAAGCTGGTTGAAGAAGCAATTACCAGAAACGAGTGCTTCATTTGCCTTTTCTATTTGAGTGCATGCGCACTGAGGGGCCAAAAGAAGAATGGTGTCTTGTGAGTTCCCCGCTGAGGTGTGCGGCACATTCGGCGATGCCACCTCTGCCGGCGCTGCTCCACTTAACAAACCAAGAACATGACAGCCTCCCAATTAAAAATCAAAGCGCTTTACCGTCCGTGGCATTTTGTGTTTTGATGTTGATTAACAATGATGACAACGGCAAAAAAAAAAAAAAAAAGGTGATGAAGACCACGGCACGGACGGGCGTTTTGTATTTTCATCCATCGAAGCCGTCGGCAAACTGATCAGGAGTGTCGTTTTGAATCATTCATCGCCTCATTTCGAGATGTTCCGGTCAGCTTCCTCTTACCGGCTTCGAATTTCAGGCCGTTTTGCTTGAAGTTGCGCTCCTGTTGCATGATCCTCTGATGAAGCAATCGTTCGTCTTGGATCCACGCGGACGTGTGAAGTTACAGATCTCTCGGTTGAGTTAACATGATTCCGTTTGCAACTTTTTCCCTCTGTGCGTGTATGGATGTGCTTTCTTTCATCATCCTAAATTGCCCTTTCAACTTGGAATTAGGGGTTTTGATTAGAATTAAAAAAAACACTCAAGTTAGCAACCGGGCGGAATGCGTCTAAATTGCACACCCGATGACTTGCTGCCATGAAAAAAAAAACGCAAGCCATGTTCTCATCACGAGATTTGTGATGGATACGCTTGCCTTCTTGACTTCCCAGACGATTTTATTCTTCATCTTGGTTGTCCGTCATTTAAACCAACACACGTGTACAACTTGATGTTTTGGCTTTCATTTAACCTTGGTCGTTCATTTAACCCCCCCCCCCCCCCCCCCCCGCAAAAAGGCTTGACGGGGCTTATGAAGGCGGTTGGGTCACTGGTTGGCGACGGGTGCGGCTCTGGAGGGAACGACCTCCACTAAAGACATTGAAAGAAACCAGATGGTACATTTATTGACTTCTTCTGCATGTTGGAGCGTGACATAAGAAATGCAGCGTTTTCATTTTTGCTCCCCTGTATCGTGCGCAATATGCACGACGGCTGCATATTTGGCCACTTTGGTGTATAATTACAGTTTGGAAATTGCGCCTCATTGTCATTTGCTAATGATGTGCTGAAATAGCGACGTGATGGAAAGCTGTTGTAATAGCGTAGCATACAAGAAGCGCTAACTTGTGCCAAATCACCAAGCGTGTCAGGGGGGAGGATATTTCAAATGCTGAAAAGTCAGCATTGCAAGCAGCTTTCATCATCAGTCGGCATCAGTCATCGCTGCTTCTACCGGCGAACCGGCTGCTGCGAAGCACAAGGCGCTAACAATGTATTCATTTATTTATTATAACCTAGCCACTCTCCAAATGGCTCATTTTGTGCCCTTCCGAGCACAAGTAAATGAGACTGATTATTTGCTGCACTGCGCACGGACGTGAGCGGTAATGTGAGTGTTGTGCGAGAGAGTAACGTTTTGAAATCTGTAATTGAGTGAGATAAATGCACCACGTATGGTATTGGTGCTTTCGTGCGGTCGAGAATGATCAAGTATCTCGGGCGAAGTCGTATCTCATATGGGCTCGTGCTTATCATGAATTGTGCGGGTTTTTTTTACCCTACTAATCAGTACTTGGCTTCTCAACAACCGTTTTCCACTTGTATACTGATCAATGAAATACAGTGTAGTCGTCAGTACTCCCGGTTACTATTTGAGCTTTGGAGAGAGGAAAAAAAAAAAACTATCTTCTTAAAGCTCATATGTTTTACTGAGCTTGCAATCTCTGTAAACAGATTCAACAAGTCATGTTGCAGCCCCGCCAGCGCCAGATTTGGACGCTTGAAGGCCTTTTGGTGATGAATTACTGTACATTAGTGCATGGGGTGTACAATGGCTGCTTATCCGTTATATTCTCTTTGACATCACAAAATCAATCGAGCCTAAATAAACCGGAAGAGTAATGTCATGGTGCTAAAGAAATAGATAAAAATAAAGGACATCTTTTATGGTCGCATACAAAAGAATCAAGTCGGCTGCTGTAGAGAAACTGTTAGAAATGCTTTAGTCATAGCAGGAGTGTGAATATGAAAAAACAAACAAACAAAAACAAGACAAAACACATCAAATCAGGATTTGTCATCTAATGGGCAAATATTTCTTCCCAACCTTGAACCAACTCGGGCTTTATACTTTCATGAAAACAACCGCATACATTTGTCTCTTCAAATTTAGACAAAAGTTTGACAGTATGTCGCGAAATCCATTTTTTTTTTCTGCCAGCCTCCCTTCTCGCTCTGCCCACCGCCACCTTTTTTAAATCACCGCGCGGCCCATGTCAAATGTCATTTTATAGTTTTTGGGACGTTTCTCGGGCCGCAAGTAAAATGGATGATGGGCCGCAATTGGCCCCCGGGCCGTAGTTTGGACGCTTCTGCGTGACAAGATCCATTCCACACTCTAATTTACGGTTATTGGATTTTACTGGTGATAAACAGCAGATCGTTCAGCAGAAGGGCAATTTAATGCCCTGGGGAGGGGGGGGGGGGGGGGGAATCCCTTTTGTTGTTTTCAACGGCTGCTCGTCATCAAGAAACTTGAAGATGAATGGGATTTGCGCGCACAACTGAGATCATCCCGCATTGCACATTTTTTTTTCGGGGAGGGGGCGATGCACTGCTCTCATCATACGCCCCATCTACACGTCTCAAAAACTGTCCTCCACGCTACAAGTTGCTCGTTATATGCAGAACGCTCGAAGCAGCTGGATGAGATTAGCGGAACATTTTGTGTTGATGAGTCACATGAATTTAATTGGATTGGTTTGGCTTCTTTTTTTTCTTCTCATTGCCAGACAGCTGCCGTAAATTCTCTTTACCTTGTTTTGGATTGAGTTCGGTGGATGATGATCATGAAAAAGGGGAGGCGCTGACTCATTGTCGACTGGAGCAACCCCCCCGCCCCCCCCCCCCACCATATCTATAGGGGATGTGTGAGTACACCACTATCTGTATTTGTATCTCTGCTATCTGTTCACTCATCTCAATGATCTCGCTGTCCTCGGAGTGGGCGGGGCTTACACCCGCCGTGGGTAGGGCTTCAATTGTGAAAAGCCGGAAGAGCCGCCATCGAACCCCCCCCCGCCTCGGCGCGGTCAGGCGGTCGTGCTCATCAATCGACCGCCGCACCGCGTCTTCCAATTCAAACTCAAAATTCAATGAATTGCCGAGCCTTCCTTTTCGTCTCTGCGACGGAATCGTTGATTTTTCACCCTGCTCTGGTTTTGAGCTTAATGCCTAATGTTCTCTGTAACGGGCCTTCCTCGAAGCGCTGTCATGGATAATGTGTTTGTTGTTTTTTTTCCCTCACACCTCCGCCTGCGTTTGGTTCTTTGCGGCTACATGCGGAGTGTAAATTGGAACTTTCATCGTCCAGAAATAATCCAACTCCGTGAAAGCGGAGGCTGCTGTGCGTTTTATGAAGAGTGTGAATATGGTCACCCTGACCGGGACCCCTTCGTCTTTTGTGGACAACAGCCCGCGACAGGACGAAGAAAAAAACATTTTTAAACGACATTTGACGTGGGCCGCAGAGCTAGTTAAAAAAAAAAGGTGAAGGCGGGCAGAGTGAGAAGGGAGGCTGGCAGCAAAAGAGGGGCCATGACCACGCCTAGATTTCTTGACATCCTGTCAAAATTCTGTCTATAATCGAAGATACAAATAAAACAAGAACAAGCATTTCTCTTGATGAAAACACTGAAGTGTATCAAGATCATTCCGTTTTTTAGGCAAAAATTGTGTCTTCCGCTTTGTGCTCAATGGCTGTTTGTTTAAGACAACACATGAATGATTCTCCGGCGCCCGCGAACCGTGAAAAAGAGGGATTGCTGGAGTACACACGACCCGCTTGTATTCTTCCAAAGCAGCTTTATTTGCGGGGACGAGATTCATTCTTTGTTATTTCTCTTAAGGGGGGAAAAGGGAAGCACAAGATCTCGCTCGGGGTAGGAATGAAAGAAGGGAAGGTGACCCCCGAAAGCCACCACATGAATCCAGGAGGCCTTGGCATTCTTCGGCGCTTCACACTTCAATGAATGAATTTCCATTTCCGAAACATTGAATGAATTTCATTTCTCGTTCACGCTCGAGACCCCGTGAAGCGCCTCGACGCAAGCGCTAAGTCGCTGACGTGCAGGAACGTGATCAGAGTTGTGGTTGAGCGCTGAAAATGAGTGACAAGTCGGTCAGCCCCCCCTCCCTACCCCCGTGTCCTTTTTAAATCAAAAGCTATTTAGCTGCCGGCTAGCATCTCACGTCAGCGTTTGATGAACGCCTCGTGCGGCTCAGACTTAACTTAGTTCATCTTGAAATATACTCCCTGAAGCGCGGCCATCGATCAGAGACTCTCGCGGGGATTTTGGTGCGCCTCCTCCCGCTACCGCACAAAGACATTCGGCAATATCCCCACAACCCATTTGCTCTCTTACGCGGGCCGTTACTTATTTCCCTCCCGACGGCCCGGAGGGAGCGGCATATTTTTTACGCACGCTCCAATCTCCAGCCTTGCTACTTACTTATTCATCACAGGCTCCTCGACGAGGAGGCCCGCTTCGCCGACAGAAAGCAGATTTGATCAAGAGAAGAGGCCGGGCGGACAGAAGCGAAGCCTCTGCATAGTCATAGTGGACATTGTCAGCAAGAATTGACTTTTGCCTCTACTCCACTATGGCTGCATTGCACACATTTGGCCAAAGCGCCGCGAGAGCCTCGAAAAATAAGCGCGGGTAAAGTGTTTTCTCTGTCAATAGCCAGCCTCTGTCCCGCGGGGCTCCAACGCATCGAGCTCGGTGCACTGCCTGCCCTCGCTCCACACGTGCACAACCCCCCCCCCCCTCCCCCCCATTCTGCGTCTCCGGCTACTTTCTCCTTGTTTCGCTGGCCCACTGGCCTTCCTCTTTCACTCGGGGTTCTCCATTTCCCCCCCCCCTCGTCGTCTCCTATCCTTTCTTGACTGCGGGTCTGGGCTCCTTCACCGCGGCCTTCCTCTCTTCCCGCGTCGGCAATTTCTAACCAATCGCCGGTCGCAGTGGGCGTGGCTTCACACCAGCAGGATGGACGATTTGACAAGCGAGAGAGAGAGAGAGAGAGAGAGAGAGAGAGAGAGACGGGGGGGGGCGCGCTCTCGGGAACAGCGGCACACGAATCGACGCTTCGCGACGACGGCTCCCGGGACGAATAGCCCCCCGTGAGTGGTAGACAGCGGCGTGAAAGGGAAAGGGAGACGAGTGACGAAGCGCTCCGCCTTTACGAGCAGCGGCGCCGCGATGCCTCGGCGAGGAGCCGAATGGGTCCGAAGAGCAAAGTGAGGCGACGTTGACTTCCCTGGATTATTTAGCCACTGCTTCACCGAAAGCGAACTTTAGCAGCACGTCAATTTGTCGTGCTCGATCGCGGATTATGCAAGCGAAAGAGAAAATCGCCGGATTGTGAGAATTTTTTCGAACTCCACGTGTGGTGGTTGTTGGCGTTTTATTTGTTTGTTTTGGTTCTCTCTGAAACGTGCGCGCCTTGACGACAATGACTGGATATGTACGGCTGCCGTTTAATTCTTCCCCGGGGAGACGAGGCGAGTGAGTGCGGGGCAGAGAAAGCAGGAGGACATCGGAGGGAAACGGCGAAGCCGAGTCGGTGGCGTTCGGCTGCCGTCTTCGAGTTCTTTTTTCCCCATCCGACCCAAGCAGGACACACATCGGGACGCGCACCTGGAGGAATCAGCGTTCACAACCTCGGTGAGTTTTCAGCTTTTTTCATGACGACGGGTTCGGGAACGGTACGCGTTTTTCCGCACTGCCCATCGACGCGTCGTGGCTCCCGTCACGCACCTGTCCGTTTGCGAAGGGTGTGCCGGATGTCGCCGTCGTCGGCGTTCTCCTTTGCAAGCCATCGCGCCGATGCGAGCTGACTGATGCCTCCCTCGATATGGATCCGAAGTCGCCGTTTTTCGGTCGGTTTCCCTCATTCGCAATTTCTCTTTGCAGCGATTCGGTTGAAGGTTTTGATCTGATCGCAGTTGGCCAAACGCACCCACATGTGTTTTTTTGGAACAGACCCTCAAGACGTACTGAGCGTCGTATTGATTTGCGTATTGATTGACTTTTTTTCAATTTTGCTTCTCTCAAGTCGTCCTAGCTATGTCCAATCAACTGTGCGAGAACTTTATGAAAAATAGAGCAATTTTTAAGTGCGAGACTTTGAACCGCTTAACCCTGTCAGTGCAACTTGCGGCCCACAGGCTGCACTCGGTACTCTCACGATTTCTTGCAATAATTATTATTTTTTTGTCAATATTTGACAAAACCTGAAACATTGATACGTTTTTCACAAAAGATGGGGCAAAATCAAAAAGGTGACAAATTATTGAGGAGGCGGAGGGAAAAGAAATCCACGAGTAAATGAATCATCGGGTGCCCAACTATAAATATCCAGGGGTTGGCTGTAGTTTTAAGTTGTAAGATCTCCAATCACCACTAGATGGTAGACATGCCTTGAATGTGTGTTGGCTGTGTGTGTGTGTGTGTGTGTGTGTGTGTGTATGCACACACGCTGCAACTGCAGTTAAAATAGCAAGCTGCCGCAGAGGGACATCAATCCCTCCATTGGCACAGCTGCAGCTTTAAGCTGTGTTTGAGTGATATCAATCAGTCTGGCCGGGGGCGGCACAAAATTAGCTGGAGGCGGCCGCCACGCAATTTTGAACGCAGGAAAAACCCAGGGTAGTTCTCAATCTCTTTCTTTATGATCATTTTTCTGCAATCTGTATATTTCAAAGTTGTCAAAGTCTCATAGACGGCGATTGGAATGTTTCTTCACACGCTGTATCCGATGCACAGTTAGAAGAGGCCCGATTATGATATTTTGTCTTCGTACTGCCATGATGCATATGTGAATTATACCACTCGAGTGCGGAAAAAAAACCAAACAAACCCAAAACGGCTTTGTCACTTGATCCAAGCTGCGTGAATCCAGTTGATCTAATCACTGAATTGACATAAGGCCTTGCTTACTTCACAGTGTTACCATGGCTCTGTTTTTTTATGTTGCTGGAAGTTATTTGGGGCCATAATTCGCTGATTAAAAATGTAAAATCAACAAAAGAGGTTGCTTGTTATTGATATTGGTCATTACTCAACAGTTGATTTCTTTATTTCTCTATGTCCAAAAAAAAAGGAGACTTTGACAACAGGGTGAAACCTTTTCCTTCGCCATGATTCCGAAGGTCACAAACGGCATCACATCAAAAAATTTGAACCCTTCCTAATGAAGTGGTATGTAAACATTGAGCATCTGGCTCAATTAGAGGCTTCATCGAGGTGATATTCTCCCAGAGTATTCATTCGATAAGCTCTAATAGTCACCCGTTTGATTAAAAAGCTCCCAGGGGACTTGTCTCTTGACAAGGTGTGATCCGAGCATTTGAGGGAGGGACATTGAGCCTCTGGTCATGTCGGTGGGGAGGGGCGGGGGAGCAAAAAACTCGGCAGGATGCTTTACTGTCGTTCTGGTGGTCTCCGCAGTTTGAATGGGATTGGTGAATTCCGAGCGCAGGCTCGTCCCCAGTTCGAACGAGGAGCCCCACGCTTGCGCAACCACACGAATCTCGGTTCTGTATTTCGACTTCCCCGCGAGAAAAGATGTCATGACTTTCCCAGGTGAGTTGTAAAGGCCACATTGACGGTGCAAAAGTGCAGCGCGCTGGGCGACCGGTTAAAAAGAAAGCGGAAGAAATGAACTAGAAGCTACAAAGAACACAGAATTGCCCTTTGGACTAGCTTTAGCGCGTTTCAAAAAGTGGAGGGATTTCAAAGTGACCCTTTCATCCTTCCAAGTTGCTGTAGGCGGTCCTCAAACGAAAAAGTTTGGACGCCCCTGTAAGCGAAGAGATTTCCACACACAGGATCACTCTTTATCTCTGTTCGGGATTTGAAAAGAACATGATGTGGAGTGTAAACACAAAGCAGCTCATCAAGGGTGATTAGGATTTGCAGTTATGATCATTAAAAAAACCAAACATCTGGTTTCCATCTCGCCAAACGAGGTACCGGGATTCATTTTCTGCCGGATTTTCCGCTATTCAATCAACGATTATGCAATTTTAAATGAATACAATCAAACAAACGCAAAAAAAAAAAAACATGTCTGAACGGTTTGTTTTTGAGGAATCGGGAGCAATTCCATTTCCTGGGAATGTTTGCGGTCACGTGATCCAGAAGGCTCATTTTAAGGTCAGGATCGACCCCGCTGTTTCCTACTCGGAGAGCGGCTCATCGTTTCCGTAATCTCTATTTTTTTCAACAGGCGCGTACCCGCCAGCCCCGCCCATCTTTTCTCCCTCCATCCCATGACAATAATGTAGTACGGGATTGCCTCTGCGTGTCCCGCGATTTGGAGTTATTATTACAGCGCGCGGGCTTGAGGGCAGAGGACGTTCGGGAAAGACGGCAACGGGAATTCTGGGCAAATGGAGATTTATGGCTGACACTTAATTAAAATCTCCAGAAACTAATGGGGGGGAAATTGAAATGTTGTCAGTTGATTGAATCCGCCCCCTTGGAAGCGCTTGGGTTTCATCGCACGGTGTGAGCGTGCGGTGCTCTCCTGCATGTCATGGGAAAGTCGAAGCCATCCGAGAGTTGGCGGCCGCTTCCGCACTTGGTCTGCACGGCTGAGAATTCGCCACGTACGCTTTGATGCGCGGCGTTGTCGAGAAAGCCGACGAGTCCGCCGTGTGTCGTTTTTCCAAGGTTTTGGGGCTCATTAGCAGAGCGGGAAAGCCTCTGGTGGTGTTGGAGCCCGCTTAGCTTTGTGCGGCTTTAAGCTGCTAACAAGCTTTGTATTAAGCTTTGGGCTGACTCTGCTGGATAACGTTCACCTTTGCTTCAGTGCAGGGACAGGGAACAATTTGCACATCATTCCCGGAGGTGTCAGACACGACTAACTTGGTTTTTTTTGCGGGGGTGGGCGGGGTTGGAATGCTTCACGGCAGAAAACACTTCTCTGAATGCTCACGTTCGACTGAGACACAAACAATATACGGTGATCCCTCGCCAGTTTGCGCTTCAAGTTTTGCGGCCTCGGTGTTTCACGTATTTATTTTTTTTCCCCTCCCAAAAGTTAATAGAAAAAAAAATTGGCCATATTGGCAGCCCTCTTGTGGAAAGACCCGTCGTTTCATGTTGATGCGTGAGTGAGAAGGTTTCCCCGCATGCAGAACAAAGAGCTGGCTGGACTCGAGGGGGGGTGGGGGGATTTGTGTATGCTCACTCAAATGAGGAACGACGTCGACCGACGGAGAGCGCAAGTGGATTTACCCGGTGAGCCGTCTGGCCACGCGCCTTCGCATTCTTTGATGGCCCGCCGCGCTTCAAGATGGATGCTTGCCATTATCTAGCAGCTTTTCGTGTCGGCCCGGTGCCCGGCGATGACCTCTCTTGCGCAATCGCCGTCAGGGGATATCGATCACATTGTGCAGCGTCGTGAGAGAACATGCGTAGATGTGATGAGAAACGTGTCTGAAGAGGATGACCGGAGGGGAGGGGGGCAAGAAAAAAAAAAGAGACTGTTTAAGAGAGCAAACGAGGCGGCGCATTGCCGCAGTGAAGGCGTCGGCCCTCGACAGAAGCAATGAGCATACCCGACGTGGGTTTTGGTGTGTTTCCTTGACCGGGGAGACGGCGGCGTCGACTCGCAGTCGGTCGTGCGTTCACGAGGACGTTTCAGGACCGATATGAGCAACAGACCGATCATTCGACCTTTCGAAGGCACATGCCGTGCCAATCCTCGCATGTCAAATAGATGGAGGACGAATTGATGGCGTCTCCCATCAAGCTGCGTTTTCTTCTTTTGAGGGTCACTTTCAGGTTGCGTCGCACGCAGCCTTCCATGTGATCAATTATGGAAAGGCCCCCTTGATTGGCCTGAAAATTGGCAATAGGTCTGCGTTTAATGATGTCAGAAAAAAACACCAAAACACCCCCCCCCCCCCCCCAAAAAAAAGTGGCACCGTCGATGAATATACAATTCACATCAGGTCACGTCACATTTATTGATGTCGTCCCAAAGAGTCTGAAAGGGCTTCACATATTCACGCCATCCCCTGACCTTAACCCCCAGTGGGCAGTGGAACCCCCCCCCCCCCACCCCCCAAAAAATGAGAATCCTGGACGAGAAGCCGCAGATGAGGAGAGCGACTTTCATTTTTGGATATCGAGAATATCTCCAAGACGAAGCAACGGAAACTGTGGTCAACCTAATTCCCTCATTAGGTTCATCTGTGCCACTGCAAATAATGAGGGCCAGGGGGAGAGGGGGGGGGGGGGCGGCGTTCCGAATTCAACATTTAATAGCCATTATCATTGGGAATGCCGCCCCCCCACACCCCAGGCCCTTCCTTGTGTCTTCCAGTCACTCTCATTTCTCACCATTCTCTCACAGCCCCCTCGCCTATTTGCGCCCCCCCCTATCCTTCCGTCCTCATGGGATTCATCGCAGTGGTGTGTTTTGACGTCTTTGCCTTCTGCCAGGAGCTTGTCAGCTTCAACTCTCCCTCCCGTCCATCAGCACCTTTGCATTAAATATCACTCTTCGCGGTCGAAGCGAGTCGCAGCGCGCGATGCTGCGGCTGACTTCACTTGGGGGGGCCGTGAAGGAAGTCTTTCCGCCCCCTTCTCGGTCTCCACGAGCCGGGCAAGGCCGTCGTAGCGGGTCGAGATTTGGCGTTGATTGGCGCGACACTCGCCGCGAGCGGAACCTCGACTTCCGAGTGCACCCGATGGACAAGTTTCCTCGGTGGATTGTTCTTGATTCGCTTTGCTTTGTGTTTGAGGGAGAAGGCAGATTTGGATATGGCAGCTTCCACCTCCATCCGTCGCCTCTTTGACGCCGCCGTCCCTCCGGCGACTTGCCTCTGTTTCGCCGTGTTTATCTATTTTGTCGACCCTTGAAAGTCCTGCTTCGTCAAAATCGCGTCATGTGGTACAGATGACCGGAGGCAAACATGGGAAACCTCCGACCGGCTTTGGGAGACGCCGCAATGGCGCGGTTGGTCGTTGCTGAATTTTCTTGATTGCTGCGCAGTGGGTTCTGTCACAGCAGACACGGAACGCAGGATTCAGTCCTTTGAGAACAAGAGCTACAGAAGGATGCTCCATATATCTTATAGAGAACACCGGACAAATGACTATGTCAGACAGCTAGTCACCACCCTCGCTGGAGAACAGGACCCCGTACTGTCAACGGTAAAACGTCGCAAAATGGCCTGGTAAGGCCACGTTACAAGGCATACCTCGCTATCCAAAACCATCCTACAGGGGACAGTGGAAGGGAAACGGAGAAGAGGCAGACAGAGAAAGTGCTGGATGGACAACATTAAGGAATGGACTAACTGCAGCTTCCAGACCCTGCTACGAACAGCTAAGGACCGAGAGTGCTGGAGATCCCTGACTGCCCAGACCTCCACCATGGCACCCCGACGGCCTCTTAGGCCATGGGATGAATAAGAAAAAAATAAGAATAAGGGTTCTTGGTGGGCAATGGACGGCCCAAAGGTTGGAACCGGGGACCCCTTGGAACCCTTGCAACCGGGTCCGTCACGGTCAAATATTTTGTCAATGGGTCCCCCGGTTGCCCTGACCCCAACCGGGCCCAGGCGGCCTTGCATTTTCTTCCCTACGGCCGTTAAAAACTGCTCACGAGCAGTTGACATCCGTGCGGGTTCTCCTCAAAGTCTGCCGAGTTTTGTTGCCGGCGATAAGAACTGAATGAAGCCAAGGAACAAAAGCCATCAAGACAAAGAGACGGTGACGGCGCAACGGTCGCCGGTGAGCTTCCGCGGCAAAATCGATGGGCAAGCCTATGGAGCAGACCTTTGGAGTGGTGCGCACATTGCAGCTGGCCCGAAAGGTCGTTCCAGCTCACGTCCAAATGAGCTCTCCCCCCCCCCCCACCCTCGTCACCTGAACGCCAACGTCTCTTCTTATGGGGAAAATGAGGAGGAGCGAGCCAGGATTTTGTTTCCTCTCTTCCCAGGTCGGGCGCTGTGAGGTTGATTTGCCACCGCCCTCCTTTGCGAGCTACGGGCGCACATCTGCCAGGCCAAGATTAGGCCAGCAGAAATGTGATTAAACAACTTTGGCAACTGTCTTCTTGAGCATCTTAATAGAATTCACAAGTCCTTTCCCTTCCTTGTTTGGGGCTAAATCCGACTCTGGTGTTGGATGTTTCCCCCCCTCCCCATCCCCCCCGTTTCACTTATCTGAAGCGAGGGCCCTCTTTGAGTCGACAACTGGCTTATTGCGCTCACGGGCAGGACAGAGCAGATTAGTCCAATTAAATGAAGCTGTGGAGGACAAAGGGCTCAGTTTAGACTCATCCTTAAGCCTCCATTCTGTTACTCTAAAGAATCTGCCAGGGGGGGTGTGTGTTTAGGGGGGAACTCAAATGACAAGCTTGTTGGGAAAAAGCAAAAAGGACAAACGGAGTGCATAAACAGGCCCGGGCAAAGTCTCCCTAATGACACAAATTCAAAGCAAAGAACTCATCAGTGGAAAAGTGTTCCCAAAAATATTTCGTTTTTTTTTTGATAAGACGGCAACTCTTTTCTGATGTTTGCCGAATCCGGTGCCGTTGGTGAGCGCAGCACAGCCGCCGCCCTCCTGAGCAGAAGCCGTTCCAACAAATGGATGGAAAAGTTCTTTCAATCTTAACATTGATGGAATTGAATGACAGGAGCAGTCGGTTTTATCATTTTCGTTTGGAATTATTAGTATGATTTATTTCATTTTTTATTTTTTGTCCTCATAAAGTGATGCAAAAAAGAATCCTAATTCGCCACATGCGTGTCAAAGACTTGCTTAAAGGTTGGGCCATTTATGTGAAATTAGCCAAGACGGAAAGGTCACGGAGATTGTTTTCAGCGCCCGGATCAGCCCCGAGGCCTTCGGCGCTTCCTACTGTGCCGTTTTACAAAGAAGGCCGAATCCCACCGCTCTCCGTGATTTGTTTGCTTTCACTCAGCGACGGAGACGCAGATCGCTGCCGAATGCCTGCTTTGGTGCGCGGGCACAATTTCCAAAAGCCCTGGACAGAAACCCGCTGAAAATCGAGACTTTTTGTGCACCGAGGCAACGGGTTCATCGCACGACTTGGACGGGAGCAACGGCGAGTCATACATGGCGCGCGACGGTACTTCGTAGGAAGCGCTCCCGCACATGCTGGTCCCAATCGATCAATGGCACTTGTGCTGCAGGAAAGTTCGGAGAGGACCAGTCGACGTACATCTGCCCCTTGAAACTCCAGGATATTACATGCAAACTATTTAAAATGCCAGGAATCACATTTTATACACCCCCCCCCCTACACACACACACATAGAAAGGCTGTTTTTATACTGTCAAAGGCCAGCGACTTCCAAAACATCAGTTTGTTGGTGCTAAAGCAATCTTTAGTGTGAACCGGGGCTAAATTGCAAGTCTTGCTCTATTTCTGGCGGAAGCTTTGTCAGCAGTGTTGTGCTGGAAATGCTCCCTGATGAGCCGGCTTATATTGCTGATGCCCGTCTCCCCTGGAAGTGACTCTCCAAATGAATTCTTCTCCTGCTCGGCTAAGGGTCCATATTCAACATCCTTCCAAGACTTTCCTTATTAGTAGTAGTCCCTGTTAAGATTATGGATAAGTTGCTGCCGAGCCCGGCGGACTTTGCGTGAGAGATGACGCACACGCTGGACTTGTTGGCAGTCAATTGCAGGAGGCACGCTTGGATGGAAAACCATTGGCGCTCACATCACAGCAAGCGGCAATTAGTGAGAGATATAAATATAAAATATGTGTGTCGATGAAATCTTCTCAAGTGTTTTAGCCCAATCGGGGATGGGTGAGTAAATCCGGAGTGGCTGGACACAGTCACGTGGTGGCCCCGGGCCATCGGGCCACGGGTTATGTTGAACCCTGTGCAATGTTTTCATTCTTGTTAGTTTTTGCACCTTAATGAAGATGAACCATCATAACCTTTTCATTTCTTTGAGGTTACGGCGCACTAATTGGCAATTAGATGGTTTTTAAAATGGTAAATCAACTTTTTTTTTTTTTAGAGATGAGCATTTTAGTTTTGTATTTGTCGGTGACCCTGTGTTTTGACATTGGAAATAGGATCAACAGGTTCACGTAGGACAGAAGCAACCAAAGTGGATTGTTCAATGCCGAGTTCTACCATCCCCCAGATGGTAAAAGCAACCACTCGCGAGGACAAACTAAATATAGTTGGTTTTAATTTGACCAAAGCTTCATAAATGTGAAAAGCTGCCACTGCAAGACTGTCTGAGTGTTTCATGCTTGGTTTGCTCATCTCATCTGTCAAAAAGCATTATCGTGTGCTTCTGAAGGCCGAGATAGAAGAGACAGTCTGCCTTTTAGCCATACTAAAATGAATGACCCTTTCAACTCCTCACAGATTCACTTTTTGCCCTCGGTGCACAGAACTCACTTGAACATGGAATGCGCCGTGTGTCACCTCGAAGCAATTTGTCTTCACAATTTTCATTTTCAACCTTTCATTTCAGCGCAAATGTTTATTGGTCGCAGCGACCTCTGTTTTGTGCTTTTCATATCGCTTAACACGATGAGATCTGTTGTGCTCTTTTCTTGCCGAGAGCACGTCTCGGGCAAAGTCCGGTCGAACTTTGCGTGGAGGGCCACCTGGCCAAGTTTGAGGATTTTCGCATGCCCGCGCATTGAAGAGAAAAGGGTGTTTTGCGCCGTTATGGGTGTGAACACGGCCGACTTGATACGATATGTCGGATGCGCCACGCACACGCCATAGAAAAGGCCCTTTGTATGCCAGAACGCTCTTAGTGCAGACTCAGAGGACTGGCCTAAATTCCCAAACACGCTCAAGTAGGCTGACGCTGGCGCGCAAATCAAGATGTGCCCTTTTTCACGTCAAGTCACGTCACGTTTATTGATATCGTTCCGAACAGTCTGAATGGGCCACACATATTAACAACATCGCTAACCACCGGGAGGGCAGTGGAAAACCCCCCAGAAAGCCATCTGGGGTAGGGAAGGGAAACCTTGAGAAGGGGCCGCAGATGGGGAATCACCCCCCTTCCAGGATGACCAGGCTGCAATGGATGCCCAGTGGGAAACAGTTGACACAATAAGTCGATGTGCCCTCTTCATGTCTAATTTATCTATCTATAGATTGAAAAAGAGATATATCGATAGATATGTTGTTCATTCATTCATTCATTCATTCATCTTCCTAACCGCTTGATCCTCACTAGGGTCGCGGGGGGTGCTGGAGCCTATCCCAGCTGTCTCCGGGCAGTAGGCGGGGGACACCCTGAATCGGTTGCCAGCCAATCGCAGGGCACACAGAGACGAACAACCATTCGCACTCACACTCACACCTAGGGACAATTTAGAGTGTTCAATCAGCCTGCCACGCATGTTTTTGGAATGTGGGAGGAAACCGGAGCACCCGGAGAAAACCCACGCAGGCCCGGGGAGAACATGCAAACTCCACACAGGGAGGCCGAGATATGTAGTTATATTTCGAATGTACAGTAAGTATGATACTAACTATACTCATAACAGCCTCTTCTATTTCCTTCATGTTACTTCTCATAGCAGAGCAAAATAGAAAGATGAAGCCGAAGAAGAGGGATGAATAGGATTCACACAAAATGATGTTCCGTCCTTACTGGGATGCTGAAAGATTGAGAAATAGCCCTCGGATACAAATTTAGGGGGAGAGCAAAAAAGCGCGCGAGAGAGAGAGAGAAAGAGGAAAGTGAGTTATGCGAAAAAGATGAGCCGAAAGCATGGGATGAAAGGGAATACAAAGAGTGTGACTGACTGCAAGCGAACTGGCAGATACAGCAATGATTTGAAGCTCTCTTCATTAACCACTGATACATAAGTTTATATATATATATATATATATATATATATATATTGGGGCGGGGTTGATTTAAGAAATTAATTAAAAAAAGATTTCCACCCAGTGCGGCTGCACTAAATTGTGACTTAGATGAGGATGTATGAGGAGTAGGGATTCATCTTGCCAAACGTTCCTATCTAACCGCGGAAAGCAATTACAGCCTCTGTACTGTGAACCCGGAATAGCTCAGGATGCAACTTTTAATGGGCGAAGAAGTTCTTCCTTTCCGTTCAGGCTTCCGGAATTTACAGGTGTGCATTTGTCAATGCGTCAGTGAGCTTTCGTCGCTCTTTGCAGGCCCTCCAGGTATGTATTTGGCTGACACGCAGCCAAATACAGAAATCAAATCAAAGCCTGTCGTATTCGGTCCCGGCGACCGCAAAGATGCGTCCCATTTTTGTTTTGGCCTCCCCGATCGCCACTCTGTGAGCGTATGCCCGTCTGTTGTTTTTCTTGGATTTGATTTTGATCTCCTTCATGTCAACGTCCGTTGCAATGAACCTCTTCATTGGATTGTTTGCTTTTCAGAAGCTCTGTTGGTTGGCACCCCCACCCCCCTACACCCCCCTAACAGACACACCTTTTATCGGGGTTATCGTTTGGCCTTTTCCAACGGAGACACTCCGCGTCCGTCGAACAGGAAAGTGTTTGTTTCTCGTTAGCTGCTGGCTCCGTCCTCCTCCGGGAGTCTGCACTTTTGTAGGATTGCAGGATGTGTAATAGGAGTTGGCATGGGAGTGCAGGCACCTCACAGCCTCAACTCAGAGAGGCTGCCGTTTGAAAAATGACGTCTTCAGATCCCTTGCCGAGCTACTTAGTATTTTTATATTTCTGTGCTCGCGTGTGTGGCTTCAGAAAGGTGAGTGTCTTTTGCTGATCATCTTTCTTGGCACGCTTACCTTGTGGTCCAAGAGACGGCCCGCCAGTTCAGGAGCTGCATTTGAAGCGTTGCCAGCCAACCCGGCTGCTCGTGTTTTCACAAACAGTACAGGTCATCAGAGCTTGGAAATAGAGCACACCGAGACAGCTCAAGTGCGTTTTTTAGGGCCACTTACTCTTAAGCGGAAGAGTGAGACAACCTCGGTGTGCTTCAACTCTTTTTTTTTTTTTTTTTAAATTAACAGCTGAATGTGCATTTCCGCTTGCACAAAATGAAAAGAATTCTCTCAACGGTCCAAGAAATGAGCGTGCTGTTAATCCCATTAGCGTTATACGTTTATTTTTTCATAAGTTTGCTCCGTTTTCTGGTCCCCGTGACTTTGTTTAGGCATGTAGCACCTTTTGGGTCTGCAGTCTTTGTTGAAAGCTGAGAGCCAAGCTGCATGGGTGAGAGTCGGCAGCTCTAAATGTGTGGCAGTCAGGAAGGGATCGGGCATCGGGTTTGAATAGCTCCAAGTTTTGTTCGGGAGCGGATGGTCTTTGTCAATCTTTTGTGACGCTTGAAACAAGGTGGCCAAATGACATAAATGCCCCCCCCCCCTCCACCCCTCCCACTTTTCAAAACACAAAGGCAGCTGAATATCCATTTTGTGAGCGCGGAGCAATAAACCGTAAGGTTTTGCTCTGTTGAGAAGAGAATGTCTGACCTTGTTTTTTTTTTTTTGGCGCGGGGGGTTATTTTTTCCTTCTTCAACATTATCCGTGTGAATCTTGAAGGCCATCACAGACCTCGGCCCAATCTATTTTCCGATCTCATCGCCGCTCGTTTTATCCCGATTTCAGCGCCATTACGCTGGAATGGAATCGCATGTACGCGCAGCCACTTCACAGTCATACCCACTCTGGGAAAATGATTCATAAAATGGCTTTAGCAATTCTAAACAGCCGGAGAGAATTTCCAATGTTTGGATTAGATGAGGGTGACGAAAAACCCTGGCGCTCGAAGCTCCCCAAATGCGAGAACCGGGCATCGTGAAGGTGATGATTTTATTCCGTCCGCTCGTATTTGCAAAGACAGAAAAACAACTTCAGAAGACGTCTGAAGTGCCCTGGCGTGTGCGTGTCGCGCCGGAGCGGGGCGGGGGTGAAGGTTTTTTTGTTGCCTGAACAGCCTCTCAGCGTTTCTCTCCCGGTGTTTGCAGGAAACGAGGTGCCTTACAAACATCATTTCCATCACTGAGACCGGCAGTAATGCTTGCGTTCTGTTCTTTTTAAGACATTTGTTGGAAAAAAAGAGAAGGAGATAAGAAAGATGGTGACAAAAGGGGTCCAAGTATACAATTGCGCAAGCTGCTACAGTTGAACCTGGAAACTAGGAAAATGGATGGAGACTCTTCTGTTGAACGTGCTGACGGTTGAGCTAGATTGGAGAAAAACATGGTGATGGGTCGCGCCGTGACCTTTTTTTCCAGTGAAGAAAAAAAAAATCTTACCGAGCCGACAGTTTCCGCTGTCACTTCAGCCTCGGTCTCAGCTGTTGCCGCTTCGTCGTGACGTGTCTAAAGAAACAGCCGACCGGGTGAGGGAACATTCCAAATAAGGCAGAAGGAAATCCGGATCCGATCGCCCTCGTGTCAGCCGGATACGCTTTATAGTCTGGCAGTGGAATGTTGCATTTTGGTTTCATTTTCAAATGGAAGCCTCGTCTTCTCCCTCTTGACTGCCGAGCGAGTGTCAAGAGGAAAGATGGAATCGAGGCGGATCAGATGCGCATTTACTCGCAGCGTGCTCGTGATGCTCCAAATTGACTTGATCCCCTGCATAAAAATAAGGCATCGCCGCAGGAAGGCTTTTAGGCAACGCTTGCCTTTAGTTGTTACACGTGTAATAAGGCGATTCCTTGCGCAAGTCGCCTCGTGGAAGTGAAGCCTGGCTAACGAGTGTCCAGCGTTAGTTTGTTAGTTAGTTTGTTTATTGAACAAATATAGAACATACAATAACAGATTGACAAAAGTGAAGGCAAGCAAAAATTACAAAAGGAAAAAAAAACTGACATCATCACAGTTATATATACCGGTAACTCTCGTCCTACCCCTTGTTATGTCGTAATATGAATTGATCTTTTTTTTTTTAATACAAAGAAGAAGGAGAAAAAAAATCAACATATCATCAAATACTTTTACCCTTATGTGTACTGTACTTATCTATTTATACACCTTTCGGTTTGTGTATATAATATATATATATATATATATATAATTATTCTTTCTCCTTTTTGTTTCAATTTTCTCATATTCATTATAAATACTGCATTTCTTGAATACATTTAATAAGTTTAAGTAAAAAAATCCAAAACAAGAACAAACAGTTGGATTACTATTCTATATATATATTGCGCGTCGTCCCGCACGCGGTCTGTCATTCCGTCTGTCCCTTTTCAAAATGTACCTACTTCACCGCGCCGCCACTGCGCCGCTCAGGCAGTGGCTCACTACGATCGCGCGGGCATCTTAGCGAAAAAATGTTGTCTACCCACAAGCATTGCAATGAAATTGTTAGTTATTTAGTAGAGCTAAACATCTCTTTATTTTCGCGATAAGCAATGAAGATGAACAAAAAGTTGAACCAAGCAACAACACTTTTGTGGGCCGAAGGCCCACCTTACCAGCCTTCCGCAGGAACTAGCTGATGAGCCGCCCGGAGGGCTGCGAACCAGCTAGTATTTTATAAGTACTAGTATCAAATTTATCTTCTTAGTCGAATGGATGTGTGGCGCAGATCTCCCCCATCTTTTTTTTGGGAGGGGGGGACATTTTTGGCATTTTGCTGTAAGTATGCTCACGGCTCGCCGCCTGTCACGTTGTATCACGAATCTCGATCGGCAAGATTTTGCATTGCCCTTTGGAAAGTCCTCGATGTGCTGGGTGGTGTTGGAGGGGGGTGCTGTGTTTGACTGACGCCCAGCAAAAACCAGAACGGAAAAAAAAACAAAAAACAACTCAGTCAGTCTCCCTGCGGCCCGGCACCGGATCTGCGGACCGGCGGTTGGGTACCCCGGATCTAAACTTCAGGTTAATGTGTTTACATGCCAATATATTGACTCGAGTGACCTCGATTCTGAAGTCATGCTCCATTAAACTAACTGTATGACAAGTGTTGAGCTGGAAAAGATCAGGCCTCACCCATTTAAAACAAACACACGCACACAAAGTGAAAGGAAGACATCAATAACGATGGTGTTTAAATGCATTTGAAAATGGAGGCTGCAGTTGTTGGAGATTTATTGTCTGATGCGGCTCGATTGATCCATTTGACTTTCTTTCTCATCATCCATCGTCCTGCTTTGCACAGGAGAGTCATAAATCATAAATAGATCATAGATCTTGTCTTGACTCTTTTTCTACTCTTCAATAGCACCAGAGGATTTGCGCCGTTTGGTTGTTCCGTGCCACGATTCGAGGCAAGTTTGCGCCATCGACCGGAATCACCGTCAAAGTCGCTAGCGCGTGGCATCATTTCTCTTTGGTGCCGTGACGTTCAAAGTTTTGAGATGAAGTGGCAGTCTGATGCACATTTATGTGGAAAATATAAGGGAGGTTGGAAAACAGAGCTCCGAGTCAACGGGCCGGTGTTTCAGAAGGGGCCTTTTCACCTTCTGAGAATGTTGACAGTTTATGGTTGCCTTGGTGACACACAGCTGCCGCGGCGCTTGGATTGAACGTAATGTAATGAAAAGGACACTGCGATTGCATTTCATTTTGTAGGTCTGCTTTTCTAAAGAAAGAATGCCGTGTTATTACGATGTAAACTCAATTAGGAGCTATCGCAAGATTGTCTTTGGGACGGCGCGGATATCATTTGATGTCACTCAGCAGACAGTAAAAAGCTTTCTGGGAGACAAACTAATAAATCACATGTAAAAAAATGGTGTCATGGCGGCTATACGATTGTTCAATCCACCCGTGAGGGGATAAGTAGGAATATACTTTCCAGGACATTGACAAGAAGACGGAAGCGATGCGTCCATTCCCATTCTGCCGGACTTGCGGGGGGGGCCCCCCTGGCTCTTTACCTGGACAGTGATTTTGAATTGGAGCGGCAAATCGGTGACGTTGTCAAATCTTTCGTCTCTGGCAGCTGGCTCGAGAGCCTCGCCTTTCTCTGGGGAGCACTTTGAAACGGTCCTTCGTGCCTTTGTTCACATCTCGCCATCTGGATGTCTGTCATGCACTTGACTTTGGAGTTAGCCAATCCTCCATCAAACGTCTCCAGTTGGCCCATAGTGCTGCTGCTCGCCTCTTGATCGGCACTCGTACGAAGGAGCAACAGAACTCCTACGCTGGCATCACAGCGTAGTCTCAGCATGAGACTTGATTTTTTTTTTTTTAGTCAGACTGTTTTTGTGCTTTCTCCTGTCTTCGATATTCATTTAGTGTTTCGCTGTTTGTTGTTGCATGGCTTCTTTTTGCTCCGCGTCCAGCACTTTGTATACACCGCTGGTTCTTTTCAAGCGCTCGAAAAATAATGTCGAGTCGAGTCTGCTGTCTCACGATGACAGCGACTTTGCTCTATTTGTTTTCCCTCATCAATTTTAGAAAGCAGGGGAGGCGGGGGGAGGGACTACAATGGGCCGCACAATGTTTATGAATCACCGGCAGACATTTCATTCATCAGTCTGCCTGTACGCTGCCGCTCATTTATTAATGTCTTTATACCCTTGAGGGAACGATATTAGCGTTTACTTTTTTGGGGGTACTTTAATTGTCTGAAACGATATCAGACAAGACCAAAGCAGTAGCAAAGGGGGAAATGTATAGTTCATGTCACTTGAAGAAGCTTTCAGTATAGTCATTGGCTGTCCTCTTTGGCAGCTTGAGGAGTTTTGGTGTCGTCATCTAAAATCTCGCTTTAGCAGACGGCACACGAAACCACCACGGAGTCATGGGAGGTCTTAAGGAGTGACCCCTGAACCCCCGAAAGACCATAACGCTGATGAAAATCTGCACACTTCTGCAGGTGTCCAAACCTTTTACATTGGAGGGCCGCCTCCAGAAAAATGGAAGGATGAAAGGGTCACTCTGCAATGTTTTAAAACACGCTAAAGTCTGTCAAGAAAGTGATTCTGGATGCTCGCGTTGGTTTCATCAGCTTTCTATTGACCGTTAGGTGGGTTGGGTTGTCGAAGCGCTGGGAGGCTTGCGCCGACACAGGAGTGACACATGTCAACACGTGCCGCGTGCGAGGACGATGAGTCGGCGCGCTTGCAATTGGCCCCCACCCCGGGCAACCCGGTTCCAAGAAGGAGCATATTTCTGGGCTGACGGGTTCACGGCCTCCCTGAGCGCGTTTGTTGAAATAGAAAGACTCTTGCCCCCGGTGACAGACTGCCGCAAACACCCACCCGGCCACCCACATATATTCTCTATTATGATGAGATTTGTTTGGTTTATTTTTCTCTTTGTATCAGGACCGGCAATATATGGCAGCCTTGCCTCTTCTGGTCTTTGCGCACGTTATCAGAGGCAATAAAATCGGAACACAGATGAGACCAAAGGGATAGCATTCCATTTTTCATTTCGACTCGGAGCTGAAAAAACAAAAAAGCTTCAAGATTGCGTTTTAGTTTTCGCCGGCATGATATGCTGTAAACGTTACTCTGTTTAATAAAACAGTCAGATGCGTACGGCGTAGGTGTTAAGGGAATTTGAGAGGACTCGCCTCAACTCGGCTCGAGTATATTTCTCGAGCGGAAAAATAAGTCCGACAACAACCAACAATAATAAAAATACATTCATAATGGAGACAGTAGAATACACAAAAACCGTTAAATGACCAATCAAGTCTCGTGTTGAGCCAAAGCCAAAGACTCAAAATGACCAGTTTGAATGACGGACAGCGAGGTGGCTCGCCCGACGATTCCAAAGAGCGGTAGCGGCCACGAAAAAGACTCCGCCAAGTCCCCCATTAGCACAAAAAAAATACATTGCCGAGCCGCGATATGGGCGAGCGCTGGGTGAACGTGAACGTGAACCGTGTTTGAACGAAAGTCATTTGTCTCAAGAGCTGTCGGTCTGTTTTGTTCCCCGTGTCTTCTTGTTAAAGACGGATGGAATGACTCTGCCTTTTATGACACTCCTCAATACACGCTAAAGACTAGGACGACGACGACATTTGATTCAAGCGACTCCTTTTTATGATGATGAGGAATGACAATTATGCCCACGTCATTTTGTTTGTTTGGCTCCGACAGCAGTCGAACAAGTATTGTATTGTATTGTATTGTAAAATGTGGTTAGCACGTCGGCTTCACAGTGCAAAGGTACCGGGTTCGATTCCAGCTCCGGCCTCCCTGTGTGGAGTTTGCATGTTCTCCCCGGGCCTGCGTGGGTTTTCTCCGGGTGCTCCGGTTTCCTCCCACATTCCAAAAACATGCGTGGCAGGCTGATTGAACACTCTAAATTGTCCCTAGGTGTGAGTGTGAGTGCGAATGGTTGTTCGTCTCTGTGTGCCCTGCGATTGGCTGGCAACCGATTCAGGGTGTCCCCCGCCTACTGCCCGGAGACAGCTGGGATGGGCTCCAGCACCCCCCGCGACCCTAGTGAGGATCAAGCGGTTAGGAAGATGAATGAATGAATGAATGTATTGTAAAATGTAGGCTGTTTACTGCAAGTTTTTTTTTGCCTTGAGTTTTGATATCGACCAATGAAACAACGACAAACAGAATCGGTCTATATCAGTGGTTCTTATGCACATTCAATGAACCCTTCATTTGTGAAAAAAAAAGTGTGTTTTTTTTAGAAATTCAAGACACCCCCCCCCCCCCCCGCATTTCTTAAAAAGAGAAAAGATCGAACCCACATTAAGAACCACTGCTCGATATATTTAGTCAATGGCACGATAGCAAGTCAAAAATAAATTTGGTCCTTCGCAGGTTATCTGCACCGACGCCGCTGACAGGTTGTGGTTTATGATCAGCAGTAAAGATGTTTACAGAGGTAGTGTATTGATGGGCGTTAATTGACCATATGGCTGTTTGTTTGTCCAACTGGAGAGCAGCCAAAGACGGCACCAATATGGCCGCGGCAGTTCGATATGTACTCACACGCGCACAGAGACGGCAATTTCCAGCGATGCACCCCCCCCACCCCCCCCACCCTTCCCCGCCCGGCCTCCTTTTAACGTATCTGGTATTCACCGTCATCTCTCAGAGGGTTGTGGTTAATTTTGATGTTCTGTTGCACCAGATGTTTTCAATCATGCACATTTGAGACACTCTTGCCTTTTACACTTTAGATCCTTGCAGGAAAGAAAGGTAAATATGTCAAGTGTGTGTGCGTGCTTGCATGTGTGTGTGCGTGTGTGTGTGTGTGTGTAAATAATGCAGGAGCGAACACTAAATGTCAGAGCTAAAAATTCCTGCCATTGTCTTGCTGGGTTTCACTGCATATTTTATGTATTTTATAATTAGCGGCAGAGTCTCAGGAGAGGGGAAGAGGAGAATTAGGCCTGGCAGTTACGGCTTTCACTTATTCCTACAACAGTTTAATGACCTTCATTTGAAAGGCAAATCTTGCTCCTCTGCAGAGTTGAACACGGTAATTCTCACCAAGTGCGAAGAGCTCTCAGCATGTACCGGTCATCATGAAAGGACTAAAGTCACCACGGACTGCAATAACAAAAATGTTTTTAAAACATTTTAATTGTAAATCGCGAACGTTTAAAGCAAGGAGCCAATTGGTGGAAAATCGAAGCGAGGGTCCGTGCTTCAGAAAAAAGAGAAAAACGTTAAACAAAGCAGGGAAAGTGAGCCACAATAAGAGACAACGACGAGGAGAGTGATGTGAGTGTCGAATGAGTTCTATTAAAAAACTTTGCCGATCTGTCTGAACGTCCTGTGCCTTCGCCCTTTGCGAGCCTGATGCGCGGCTCAAATCTGGCCCGGTCATCGGTTCTTCTTTCTGGGCACGGAACAAAAGGGGAGCGGGAATTTGCAGTCACAGCCTCAACTCTGTGAAATCTTCTTTCACAATCTATGACCAAGCGGGATCTTGATCTCTATGACTTTAAGCGGGACCGAAAATCTCATTTGTCTTGACAAGACTTGGAATGGTTTTCTCCCCACCCAGTTTCTTGTGTCTCTCGAAATCTTTCTGTTTTTCCTGAGACTTTACGATTCGATTTACGCTTTGTTTTCTGTGCTTTACTCTCATCAATGGGATTGTTTGCATTTGTGTGTGTGTATACACACGGTTAAATTCTCATGCATTTTTGGATCAGTGAAGTTTTTTTCACTTTTTTGTTTTCAACGGAATGTGGGAGGAAACCGAAATACCTGGAGAAAAGCCACTTAGGCACATGGAAGGCATGCCCGGTGCCTGGAATTGAACCCTCGACCTCTGCACTGTGAGGCTGATGTGCTCACCAGTCTACCACCGTGCTGCCTTGTACAGTACAGTGAATACATCTTCCGTACCGCTTGATCCTCACTAGGGTCGCAGGGGGTGCTGGAGCCTATCCCAGCTGTCTTCGGGCAGTAGGCGGGGGACACCCTGAATCGGTTGCCAGCCAATCGCAGGGCACACAGAGACGAACAACCATCCACACTCACACTCACACCTAGGGACAATTTAGAGCGGCCAATCAGCCTGCCATGCATGTTTTTGGAATGTGGGAGGAAACCGGAGCACCCCGGAGAAAACCCACGCAGGCCGGGGAGAACATGCAAACTCCACACAGGGAGGCCGGAGCTGGAATCGAACCCGGTACCTCTGGACTGTGAAGCTGACGTGCTAACCACTGGACTACCGGGCCGCTACAGTGAATACATTTTATTTTAAAATCATATTCACTTTTACCACACCATGAAGCCACATCATTTCTCAGTGGGCCATGTACTGCCATTCACCTACACACACACACAATGCTAGAAACCACAAAATGTACTACTTGTCGGTCGTAGAGTAGGTGCACTCAGTTACCATGCCACTGTGCAAGAATGTTATGAATATCCTAGAAGTCATTTTTTAATCTGGTTTGTATTGTGTGCACATTAAAAGGACTTTGTGTCCACTTCTGAGTGTTTTATGGCTCATGTTGTACATCATTCCTGGCCACAAATGAGTGTTTGATGGGCCCGTTGGACCTCGATTATCGCAAGAATGCGAGTGGGCCCAAGCTCGTGCCGTGCGTCGGCCTCCGTTAATATAAGCGCTCTGGCAACGTTTTGACTCGTGGGCCGTGCACACAACATCGGCAATATCCCGTTTGAACGTAAAGTCTCAGAGTTCAATCGGTGCCTTTAGTTGACATATTGCGTGACAGCAGGCAAAAATTGGACCGAAACACCTTGACTATTTTATTTTTCATGTCTAAGTGTGCAAGTACCCACAGAAATTAATTCACTAATTTGTTTGCAAGCTAAACAGGGAATAGTTAAAATCCCATTTCATTTGAAGCATCCTCTCCGCCTGCTTTGCATATCCTGTCTGATACGCTCATTTCTCCCCACGGACTTTCTCCCAGTCAACGATACTTTTTAGTCATTAACGGTGAGCTTAACAGCAAACCTCCACTCTCTGAAGGCCAACAGTCTCCAATTAGAACGGAATTGTATGTGGGTGTGTATTAACAAAATAACTACATCAAGAACAGTTTTCGATGTGATCCCGATATACAGTACACACTCTCGACTTCTTCCTTCTCTGCTCTATTTATGTACTCGAACCCCTACTCCTCTTTGCAGTTTCTTCCGGTAATTAATGTTGAACAACACAAAAGTCACACTCTGGTTTATTTATATATATAAAATGTGTGTGTGTGTGTGTGTGTGTATGTGGCTCGTGGTGGTTTATAGTTCATCTTGTGTAAGAAGATGCATTATAGCATTCATTTGCTAAATTGCTCGTACCAATCATCGGAGTTGGACTTGTCAACCAGCTCCCAGAGCCTGCATTTACGAGGAACGAATGGTCACAAACAGCCCCACCGTATCCCAATTGGCCTCCAATTGTTTGCTAGAGTGCAGCCGAACCTGATTACGATGCACCTCGAGGGACATGGCGAATCTAACGGTACTTCGCTGTAAACATTTCCAATCCGATGGCCGCCAACGATGATGTATAATACCGTATGAAGATGTTTTGGTGTAAAAACGTGTCACCTACTGTAAATGTGTCCATTACAAATGCGTATATATGAAGGAAAACAATTTCATAAGACGTGAAACCAATAACTGCAGCGTTCCTAATTCCTCCCTGAAAACGTTCGGTCGGCGCATGAAAAGTGCTCAGTACCGCGCCGCGCCTCGCAAAAGTGCAATAACGTACCGAGTCCATCGGTAGCGTGACTAAGCAACGAAGGAGAATCCTGCGCCGTCCATTTTGTTGGTGAGCAAGGTGGCGGCGGCAGTTAGCTTCCCGCAGTTTGTTGTAACAAAGGCCTTTGCGTTATTTTGTGGGGACAATCTGGTTGTTGTCATGAAGGGACAAGCCAAATCGGCAAATGAACCCGGTGGAATCGGGGTTTTGAAACGTGAACGTTTTCGCGATAGTGGAAAAGTAGTCGTCGACAGGGCACGTCGAAAAAAAGGTCGGATTGCATATCTCCAGTTGTCGCCCACTCCTGTCTTATTGACTCAAATGCTGCGTGTCGCTAATTTGTCTTGATGGCAGCGTTATATTTTTGTTTTCAATTTAGTATCTTGAAATCTAGAATCTATCTAGAATCTAGTATCTAGAAATTGAAGTCAATTGTAACATGTAACTTGCAAATGTCTCCATTGTGAGACAAATAAAGGTTTTCTCATCTTATCTTCTCACTCCGGTGTCCCGGTCTTTCTTTGTTGTCTTGTTTCAGGCCAGCGGGAGGCGAGTGTCCGAAGAAATGCCGGTCCGCGGTGCCCTAGAACATCACCACCGGCACCATGGCAAGTCATTGGCCTGTGAGAAAAGAGGAGTGCTCGCACAGGTCCGCCTCTCCCGCTAGATGGTCGGCACCCTCCTTGATGCTTCTATGGCTGCCGTGGGTGGTCTTCTGGCTGCTGTGGCCCGTCCGAGCCGAACAAGTGGCACAACACGTGGGCAAAGGGCCTCGCGGGTCCGCCGCGTCATCTTCCTCCTCTCCCTCCGGCTCCTCGGCGTGGGGCTTCAGCACAAGGCAGAGCGGAGGGCAGCTGGACTGGCTGCTGTCAGAAAAGGGACCTTTCCACCGTTGCCCTGAGTACACCGAGTTCAGAGAGAGGTTCCAGCAGGGATTTTCCACCAGATACAAGATTTACAGGTGAGATGCCTGTCTGGGCCTGCGTCGACGTTGTGTGTCCGCAACATCGACGTTGGCAACAGGTCGAGCGGGAAATCAAATCTCTCTTTTCCGTTTTTACCAGTAAATTGCTTCCCACGGATTTAAGATCGGCAAATTATTCAGTCTGCTCCTCCCCTCTCATATGCCACTCGAGTGTTCATGGTACCTCGTATGAAAGATGCGACGGTCATCCCTCGTTTTTTGCGGTTGACAGGGACCAGAAACTCGCAAGGTAGGATTCGCCCGCCCCCCCACCCCCACCCCCCCACGATGAATTTTCGGGCGACCCGCATGATTAAAATTCAGAAATGGTATTCAGACTTGACATATTTGAGATGACAACGGTACACGTACTGACTTCAAACTTCCATGACAAAACCTCGGACAGAAATGCGCATTCCTCAACATTACCTACCGAGACGGGAGAAGAGGCTTGTGTTGTGGTGAGGTTTTGAAATTGGAGGACAAAAAAAAGAAGCACTGTGACCTTCATCTCGTCTTCTTCTCTGTTGAAATAGATTTAATGAGGTTTCTTTTTGAATCAGACAATGGTCTTTTGTTTGTGAAGAAAAAAAAAAAACTCTGACCAAGCTGACAGTTTTTTCGGCTGTCACTACGGCCGCCGTCACCGCTTCCTTGTGACGTGTCTGAAAAACCAGCTGAGCGGGTGGAGGCTTCCCCCAGCCAAGGTCGATGTTGCGAACCGCCCCCAGGCCACTGCCGTCGAGGCAATGTGCTCCTGTCGATGGTGGCGCCCTGCTGAGTCGGCGGCAAGGGGTTGGAGTGTGGCATCAAAATAGAACTGGGACAGTTTTATTCATGCCTTTTGTGTGGCTCAAAAAAAAAAAATACTGGTGCAGGGGGAAGGATTTTTTTTCTCCCCTCAGCCGCCTGCGGTGCTTTCGCACTTTTTCTGTTTGCCCGTCGTATGCCCAGTTGTTGACGAATGAAGGCTTGGCATTTGTTCATTTTTCCCCCAGGCGGATATCCCGCCGTACAGTAGTTTCAACAAAACTCTGACAGACCAAGGTAACGGGTTAGCGTGACCGCTTGACAAAAACGAACACTTTTGTAAGTCGCGCCCTCTCCCTCTGATTGATTGCTTTTCCTCAAGCGCAGTGGTTTCTCAAAAATCAAATTAGCGGCACAAAATGGGGCCACGGAGAGGGACCGGGTTTTCCCCCGGAGTGTCACAGGCCCGGCGGGCCGCCAGACCTTTCTTGCCCACTTCTGTTGCGATCCTAGAATGGATGTAAATGTGAACGAATTGCCCCCCTCGCGTGTTGGGGGGAACCCCCCCCCCCCCAAAAATGAGGATGACACGGTGGGACACAGATTCTACAATCCGATCGAAGGGGTTTGAGAAGTTCCCCTGGCACAACAAGCAGTAGACTACGTTTTTGTTTTGTCCCCGCCCACCCTCCAAGTACCGTATTGGCCCGAATATAAGACGGTGTTTTTTGCATTGAAATAAGACTGAAAAAATTGGGGTCGTCTTATATTCGGGTTATACCTATTCCCGACGCTAGATGGCGCCAGATATCATTGAAGCGAATGCTGAACTTGACTCCCCAGGCCAACGTGAACCCCGGGCACCAAGAATAAAAATAAAAATAGCGGTAGCACGAAGAAGAAAAATAAAAAAACTAGTGGTAAGAAGGAAAAGAGAAGAAAATAATAGAAGAGAATAGAAAATGGAGAAAAGTGGGTCGAAGATCGGCCAGTGTGATTGCACTTTAGTTTACATATTTAAATGTTCCGATTTTAAGATTTGAATGTATTAGTTTAAAATGTACTGTCATTATTTTCTGAATAAAAATTAATTTGGTGTTCAAAAGGTCTTTTTTCAAACTTGAGTTTTGAAAAAGAGGGCGTCGTCTTATAATCAGGGCCGTCTTATATTTGGGCCAATACGGTAAGTCTGGAAAAAAAAAAGTCGTCCGGGGTCGCTGAGTTCTGATGACCGCAGTCTTTCTTAACACCCGCCGTCCGGACACATTTCCCGCATGCACATTGTCGTAGTCGTGGGGCAGAATGCAGTCACGTTATTATTATTCGATGCATCGTCATGAAATTGCCGGCGGCAAATCCGTACTCAATATGGCATTAAGTCCATCAGCATTAATCAGACCGCAACATTTTATTTGTTGCGGTTCTCAGACGAGCACCAGAGGTTGTTGTTTGGCGCTCATGTTTTTCCCCGACCCATCGACCTCAGATTGACAGCGCATCGGGGCGACGTCGGGTCCGCGGGCCACATCCGTCCTGTCCGCGGACTCCACAGCCTTTAGGAAGTCAAACGTCGAGTCGAGTATATTTGCAGCTTTTGTTTTGAGGCGCGTGCGTGTCCAGCAGCGCTCGCCAGCAAGAGCGGCAACTCGCTTTCAGCCAACTTAACGATATTGTTGCCCCCCCACCCCCGCCCCCCGATCAATGAGTAGCACGAGCGGGGCATCCTTGACTTTTCATTTGGTTTTTTTGGTGTCTCCCGTTTACTTTGAACATAATAACTTTCAGACAATCTTAGTCCTTGCGTATCGAGGCTCATGACCACGGAAGATTGATGGTGAAAAGTGAAGCCGCTGCCACTTGCAGGTCACGCGCTCGACCAACCTCAACTCCCGAAATGGACAGCGGGAGTATTTGGGTCAATGTTTATGAAGATGGGAAAGTTTCGGGTCAGGTGCAAGCGCTCATTATAAAGTTTCTGGTCTGCTCACTTTCAACTCGCAAAAGGCTCGCATAACAACTCCCAGCTTGGAACAAATAGGCCGGTGCTCAAAAGAAGTGCAAACTCTCAACCAAACTTTTTTTTTTTTCTGTTTCCCTCGCAGCCGACTTTCACGCGAGTGGTACTTCATGCGAATGGATTTCTTTTCTGTTTGATTCGATATGTACGCCTTTGCATTTTCACATTGAATTCCTCCCTAAAAAGGTTGCCGAAGCCCGAATGGAAAATGACGTCTTTCTATTTTGCATCACAAAAAAAAAAGGCAAAGGAACCAATTCCCCACACCCAAGTCATACGGTTCTGAAGTTCGATGCAGCCAGATTTGCATTAGCCGACCATGCTTCACCGAGAGGTATTCTCTCTCTCCATCTGTGAAGCAGTTTAACAACTCGATGTTTGACTATAAATTAGAGAACGGATTGGTACAGTTGCAGATTATTCGACAGCTGACACACTTTTAGTGTAATAACATTGCGCAACAATATGAGGCGTCTGGAGGAAGGAAAAAGAAGGAAGGATGGATGGCTGGCTAGTTGGATGAATGGGTAAAGGGAAGCAAATGAGTGCTCAATGCGGCCGTTTCCATTTGAATATCGCGCTTGAATGCATTGAGCTCGGCGGACTGGAAGCTGCTGCTTGATTTGCCGGTGAAATTGTATTGGCATCAACCATATCGGTGTAAGAGCGGCACTCGTATAAGAGCAGGCATTGAAAGATGAAAGGAACGCTTTGAACAGTTCTGCTGCCAAGTCGCACCCAACGTCATGACCGGATTAAAAAAAAAAACTAACAAACCTGCCTTTCCAAGCAGCTGCACTGCTATGATGCAAGTCAATGTTCAAAGGAGGCATCTGACGGGCGAATAATGTCCAGCCGTTATTTTCAAACACGTCGCCAGCAAGGAAGCTCAGAGGAACTCCTCCATTTGCGGGGTTTCCGCTCATCGAAATGCCAGCAGGTGCAATCGCGGCTGCGCTAAAACCGTTTCATGAACCTCTTCGATCGTCATCAACCAACGGTCGCACGGTCTCGCAAAGCAAAGCGAGGGGAGAAGAAAATGACGATGAAAAGTACAAATGGGGCTTTTTGTGTTTCGCATTGCAAAGGAGAGCTTCGGGGGCGCTGGTGGGGGCGGGGGGGGTCTGGTCCCCATTCACGGCGAAAAACGAGGGATGACTGTAGAGCATCAGCCGTTGCGTCGTAGTTCCTCATTTCCTTGTAGTGTATCCCCCCCCACCCCACCCCCCCGAGTGTGATAAACTGGGAATTGCGATTCAGCACCAAGAGGCAAAAGTCTCGCAACGGCGCTCGCTAATTCCCCACGCCCGACTGTCTCGCTTTATCCCAAGTTCCAAAGTTTTGCTCGGCGAAACGGATGGTGCCGTATGAGGACGATGCGAGTGGATTCTCGCCGCTCTCAAACAAAATCAAACTTCATGTCGACTTGACTTTGGCCTTACTTTCCGCCGCGTTTCTCTCGTTAGGGAATTCAGCCACTGGAAGGTAAGCGGCCTGGCGACGGAGAAGAGGGACTTCCCCAAAGCGGCGTTGCCCTTAGCCCCGGAGTTCCGACGCAACCTGCGATTACTGGGCCGACGGCCGACCTTGCAGCAAATCAACGAAAACCTCATCAAGAAGTACGGGACCCACTTCCTGGTGTCTGCTACCCTCGGAGGTAAGGAGACGCGCGCACGCGCTCCACATTCATTTCTCCCGGCAAATTCCCGCTTGACTTTCAAATGAACATCGAGTCCAGAAAGGATCGATTGCGGCACTGGCCAAGTCTGAACCGGGAACTCCCGCGCCACCTGCGGCATCTGGTCAGAGTGCGTGACTCTTCAGTGGTCCTTCCTCTTGGCTCCGAGAGGTGGGCCGAGGGGACGCGAGATAAAACGTGCCCGTTTCTAACCATACGTCTCCCGTTATTGGATTTCTTTTTACCCTCTTCGCCCCTCGGAGAGGATTGAAGTCACTCGCAAAACAGAATGGCCTGCGGTATTGATTTCAGACACCTCACAAATCAAGGACGGAGGGCCTGCGGAAAATTGATTCCAGATTTGGTGTTTTCGTTTTTTTTTTTTTTCTTCAAGACAATGCCGCAATGGCCGTGTTGCATTTACCACGGGACTCGCGCTGTGTTTTATTGTAGCTTCTGTTTAAACATCCGCACAATATGACGATGACGAACTTGAGACTCGGCACGAAGGCTTTGCCACGCCACCAGAAGGCACAGGAAAAAAAAAAAAAAGGGTCACTGCATCACGAGCGTTGTTTTCTTCCTTCCTTTCTGAGAGTCGGACCGATTGTTTTGATTCTCAGGCGAGGAGTCGTTGACCATTTTCCTGGACAAGCAAAAACTGACTAAGAAGTCGGAAGGCAACAGCAACAGCACCGCGGTGTCTCTGGAGCTGCTCCATCAGCTCGCCGCTTCCTACTTCACTGATCGAGAGAGCACCCTGAGGAGATTGCACCACCTGCAGATCGCCACTTCGGCAATTAAGGTAGGCCCTTTCACGCTCGCTCACTCGCGTAGTTATTTACAATCCAGGTTACCAGTATTTTTCCATACAGTTACCAGTTACCGAGTATAACATGTATTTAGTATCGCATGTACAATAAATATGTAGATATTATACTTCAGAAATATTCGGGGGTGAGGGGGGGCCTCCCTGTGATGATAATTATATTCCCTGTCTACATGTGCTGCTGCGCTGTTTGTATTCAAACCTTCCGTGGTTTCATAAATACTGTGGCATGAATGCTAGTTTTCATGAGCTGGTCTGTGGGGTTTAACCTCCAATGTCTCCACGGTGCTTTCCTCCGAAAACAACACCATAAAAAAAACACCAAAAAGGGCACTTTGATTGCCAAGGAACAGTTTATTGCAGGATAAACACTGCATTGATGCATGAGCTTTGAACAAACGTTGAACTTTGTAGAGTGAGCTGCCGGTTTTCAACACCACACTCACCTCGCGACATCAAATCTCACCAAAGGATCTTAGCCGTAGGATCGCCGTGCCGCAGCACACCACCAATTAGAGATCCGAGTACAATTTACCAGTTGCCTTTTTTTTTTCCTTGTTTGCGGCAGGCCTGCCGAGTCTAACGCTGAGTAAAAAAAAAAAAAAAGCTCAAAGGTGTCAAATTGTCTTCGGGTTTAAATGGTACCCTGCCGGAAATGTCCTCTCAGCTTGAAATAGGCAAATCTGCCCTGCAGTGAAATGTATCCAACAAACGCTTCCAATTCCAATTGCATACATCGACGTCCTTTTGCAGCCAAGAGATTTGCACACCCGCCGGCACAAATTCCCGCGTTAATGAGGCGCGGCATCCTTTACATATCGAACAAATAATGCTCTCTGCTCTGCGAGCCACCTGCCGCGCTTCGCTTCTGCCAAATTTTGCTCACCCGAGAGAACGCGATGTACTTGACCTGCGTCCACGTATGGCCGTGGGCACCGAGTGGCTGCGGCGCGAGCATCCACGGAGAGGCGGGAGCGAAACCACGGCGGCAAAATGGAGGAAGCGCTCCTCGGGACACAGTCGAGACCACACGCTTGTGTTATAAAACCACTTTTGTATACATAGACAAGTGATTTCTTGTTTTGTTTTCTTGAAAAAAAAATGTGGCTTCTGTCTTATTTTTACCCAAAACACTTCCATGTCAACATCATGGTGCATTATGGTCGCAAGGGGAAGCACATGCGTAATCATGGCCGGCTAGCAGTAATAGATGTGGAAACGCCGACGCGCTAATTCGGCTCACAAGAGTTTTCAGTACCGAAGTAGCGGCGTGTCGTCGTTTGCCGTTTGAAACGAGAGCGGGCGTCAGCGATTTGCATGTCCGCGTCCGGGCTTCTGTTTCTCCGGTAAATACAGCTCGTCTTCCTGTTTCCTAGGTGACGGAAACAAGAACGGGTCCTCTCGGCTGCAGTAACTATGACAGCTTGGATTCCGTTAGCTCAGTGTTGGTGCACAGTCCAGAAAATAAGATCCATCTCAAAGGTATGCCGGCGTAACACACGAGCGCACACCCACCAGTAAACAAACTCCTCACCCCTATTCATTCAAAATTCATGAGCGCAGGCAAAAAAACCTCCTGCAAAAACTTGAAGCAAACGGTATCCTCACGTCACAGTGATGAATGCAGCTGGGCATTTGCTGTCGTCCTTTTTTTTTTTTTTCCCATGTGGCTGGAAACCTTTTCGACCGTATTGCAAGAAACGACCCCCCCCCAGAAAAAAAAGCAACAACAAGAGAGAATTCCGATCCGGGGTACGTTACGTTGCCTTATTCTCCTCCGAGCTAGCCATCCAAAACACCGCCTCTCATTTCCCCAGAAAATTGCAACGATCAGGAGTGAATGCGGGAAAACAGTCGGCTGAAAATGAAAGCCCGCCCGTCGATCACCCAATGAACAAAATGTACTCGCGGTCCGACGCGCACTCACCCACACGCGCACCAACGAGAGAAAGACTGAAAGGCGGACTGACCGTTGACCTCTGTCGGTTTTTAATTCCAAGTCTCAAAGCCGGACCACATGACACGCCCCCAACCTCCGTCCTCCTGCCAATCTCTTTTCTGAACACCAGCTTTGTGTTTTGTCTTCTCCGTATGCTCCCGCATCATTGTTCTCCCTCTGTTTTTTTTTCTCTGATCTCTGATTGTGATTGTATGCTTATTTCTTGTACACCTCGAGGGTTTGTGAGATCTGAACAAATGTCCTTTATTTTCCTTCTGGTCATATATTTGTTCAAGCAGCTTGAACGAATCTAAAATGTAAAATCTTATGACACATCTGCCATGCCCAGTTTGAGATCTCTGTTGGAAATCTGCTCGGTCTAAGGATGGAGAATGACAAGTGAGAGGTGTGTGGAGCCCTCTTTTTTTTTTTTTTTTTTTTTTTTTTAAGTGCTTAGCCAGACTTCAGCCTGAGCCAATCCTCTGCATGCTACCTGTCGCCGTCGAGCTCTTGGAACAACAAGGCACGACGAGAGATTGGCCATTTCCTCTCTCTGCCTCTTATAGCATCCAAGTAGTCGGGTGCTGATGCAAAAAAGAGACATAAAGAGGTGGGCCGGCCTGTTTCTTCCTTGCAGTCTCATTTTACGAGCATCAAAACGAGCAAACAGAAAAGCTCAAACAACCCATAACAATGGACATCTGCTGCTTCTTCGTCTTCTTCTTTTTCTGATTATTTATTTCTTTTGGGGCCCCCGAAGGGGGGTTGGGGGGTTACCAAGGCCCTGTCCCGTGTTTATGCTACGTGTAGCCAAGCTGGATGGAATGAACATTATGTTGAAGCTGGCAAATTGCACGGTGCGCGGGTACCAAAACAAAAAGCCACGCCCGGGCTCCGTGAGGTGCCTTGCACCCGTAAAATGCTTCCAAACGCACTTCCGGCCTTTGTACACTGCGCTTAGCACAGCGCAGCTTGCAGTTGACGACTCATTCACTTCTTGAAATTATCATCGGAAAATGTTTAATTCTTTTTTTTTTCCTTTTTCTGAATGATGAGCAAATTACAGACGTGTATGACACTTAGTTGTGATTTTTTTTAAACATCTTGTTTCAGTCAACATGATTTTATTCTTACGGGAATGTCAACTAATACTCTTTTATTGCATGGCACAATATAACAGTGCATAAAAAATTGAAACATTGTGTAAACTTTCGATATACACCGATTGATTCTTCTTCTTTTTTTTTTTAATCTACACGCAAAGAATATTTTGTTGTTGTTGCGGAGCAGAAGTGTCCCAACGGGGAAAGTAACTCAACAACCTACCAGCACACCACCACCGAATGTATTTATTTATTTTTTGTCTCCACTCATATTCACTTGCTCAATTGATTGCAAGGCGGGCGAATAATCTAATTTCACCTCCCATTCAATTTTTCAAGGATATGGCTCCTTTTCAGCGAAGCCTCTCAGCTTTTGTGGAGTCTTGCAAATGCAAGTGAGTAGTCATGTCAAAGCCAGCTGGGTCACCTCAATTACGGAGGCCTCATTGCATCTGGAAGGGCTTTGCGTGGATTTGGACAATAAGAAAAGCCTTGATAAAGCAAAAGCGGGCTCGTCTTTAACTCATTCAGTACCAGCCAATTCTGAACCAAGTCTGAAAAGACGTTTCAAAACGTCTTTGGGAGTGAGTGAGTGAGTTAACTGCTAAGCTGACGGAGTGTGTGTTTTTCAATCACGTCGCCTGTCCACGGAATATATCTGAAAAGCAGAAAAACAAAAAACCCTCGGTGATGCTGAAGGTGTCAAATTATGGGGCATGGCCATCCATTTCACAATGACCCGTAAAATGTATCCTGCGATTGGCCGACAACCGGTTCGGGGCGTTCACCACCTACTTCCTTGAATGTACTCGCTTCCAAGAAAATTGTGAGGAAAAAGAGCCTTTTGTGAAAGGATGTATCTTCAGCAGAACTTTTCACTTTGCCGTTTTTTTTTTTTTGGGGGGGGGGGGGTGCATTAGTTATACCTCCAACATCTAAACAATCCATTCCTACTAAATAACAACAAAAAAGAGGTCACTTTGATTCTAAAATAGCAGCTTATTGCAAGAAAAGCCCTGCCCTTATGCATGAACTTTGCAATGAACGTCAAACTTCATCCACGTTCTCGCCACCGCACTGCTTTGGCACGCCATCTCACCACGTGGGATCGCAGTACTGTGTACACACGATGACTCAATACGCGCATGATGTGGGCACCAAGATCTGATCAAAGCCACTCCTGCCATCTACTGTTGATTTATCATCCCTCGGTGCCACTTGAAGATCTGGCAAATTTTCATGATGTAAGGAATGGCATGCAGTTTTGTTTTCTTTTGTTTTTCCCCAATTTCGACCATATCACTGCGTCTTACTTGATATGCAAGCAACTTCGAGCCTCTTACATCACCTGTCACTCGATACGTGGGTGTTTTGAAAAGTGATCTGGTGTCTGTCAGCATAACAGAGAAGGAAATTGCTTACTGCCGCGGCAGTGAGGGAAGCCAAAATCAAAGCGGCAACCGTACAAGATCCTGAGGAAACCGCGCCAGATTTGCAAACGCACAAGCGCATTGAATGATGTCGCCACACATGTACAAACGCACATTACAGTGCACATGCCAAGGAACGGAATAGGGGCGGTTGAGGGTGGGGGGGGGTGGGGGAGTCACTAATTACATCTCTTTTCCAAGCCATCGAACGAGTAAGTACCAAAGAAGGAGAGGCATGCATATTCATCGCTAGGCACTTGCGGGATCGCCCGTTGACAAAACAAATAGATGAATACCAGGCAGGGAGAGACAGATTGAGCAGAACAACAAGAACACCGTGCGAATCACAATCTGAAAGGCTCCACTTTGGTTTCCGAAAGACAATGAGACACTTTTTTTGCATCACACGTTGGCTTTTGATTGGTTTAATTAGAGCGTGCAGGTATGACAGCTTGCCGTCGTATTTCGCATCAAGCCGTGACCGCGCTTGTGAGAAAGCGAGCGGGGAAGGAGGTTCCTGCCAAAATCGGAACGCCGCGGCCAGCTTCGATATTTCTCTGCCGTTCCGTCGCTCCATCGTGGGGAAGCTGGAGCCTGTTCCAGTGGCTCTGAGCCAGCGGTCACGGAGAAACTCGACTCCAATTGCGCTGCAAATACGCGTGGAATTTTGAAAATATAGGACGGTGTGGATGTGGGGGTGAATAGTTGTTTGTCTCTGTATGTGCCTTGCGACTGACCAGCGACCAGTTCAGGGTGCAGTCCGCCTTCCAAAGTCAGCTGGAATCGGCTCCAGCACCCCCGATGACCCTGTTCACGATGTGCCATCGTTGGAAAATGGGGGTGGAGTGGGGGGGGGGGGGGCTTTTTAGCTCAGCTCAGTCGACAATTCAGGGCTTCCGGATCGGTGCGGACCTGTGGGGGGGATTTGAGTGCCGCTCGAAGCCGACCTAGAAGATGGTGGCATTTTGCTGCATTGACAAAATCCCTGCCATCTATTGAACAGCAAATCTCACTTGCGTCGCCGTCCAATTTTCGGTGCCGGTCACAGAAAGGTATCAAAAAAATGAACCATCTTGCCACCCTACACTCGTGTTGGTTTTTTTCCTCTCCCTATGTTATGTACGTTTTCCAGCTGCAGCCTTATGAAAATCGCAACACACCCACACTTCTGCCCTTGTTTTCTTTGCAGGGGAATCAATTTCGCAGTCATCTCAGTTGCCTTTTTCCATGTGGTGGGGGTGGTGTTTATTTTTTTATTTTTATTTTTTTGCTCTGTGATTCAACAATACGCACCACACACAAATCAATGCCAGACCCCAAACATGTCAGTACTACGGGGGTCACCGCCCTCGGGCCGGGTCATCGCCGAAGATGCAGATGTGGCTCTTATCCACATGGGACCCAGCCAGCGTGGGTGTGCTCTTGAATTTGTTTATTTTTGCCCCCCCCCCTCCTCCTCCAAGCTTCGATATTTGTCGTAAATGTTCAACGTTCATGAAAAGTTCACGCATAGTTCACGCATCACTGCAGTGGTGATCTTGTAATCACCAAAGTGGCCTTTTTTTTTTTGTGTCGTTATTTAGTCGGAAGGCATTGTCTTTGAGGCATCGCCCATGAAAACCAAAAATGGCGTCCAAGTGATTGTTGCGCTTGAAATGCATCCTTTCACTAAAAAGGTCTTTTCCTCCAATTTTTTTCTTGGAAACGAGTATTTTCAACACTTACTGTTTACCATGCAATGGTAAGAAGTGTCCTTTTTTTTCGTCGACGGTTGCACAGTGTGGCCGTACGTTGCGCGGCTGCGGAAATGCCTGACTGTCTATCCTTTCTCTTTCTGATCCCTTCAAGGCCTGCAAGACGTCTTGCCCGATTTTCTGCGCGGGCGTTTTGTGGAGGCGGCGCTCAGCTATGTGGCGTGTAACTCGGAGGGCGAGTTGCTCTGCCGCGGCAACGACTGCTGGTGCCGATGCGGCCCTCGCTTCCCCGAGTGCAATTGTCCCTTGGCCGACATCAAGGCGATGGAGGAGAACCTGGAGAGAAGCAAAGAGGCCTGGAACACTTTCAACCGAGACTTTATGGAATCAGGTACGGGATTACGGTGTTTGCTGTCCTATCGCTGCTGATCAGCGGACGGTTGACTTGATATTTTAGCTCGGTTCCAGACATACGCTTGCGGAGGTTTTGGTATTGAGCATCGAGAGGAGGCGGGGCTCATTTCTTGACTGCAAGCGTGCCATGCGCCAGATATTCCGACGAACGGTGATCATTCTCCCAGTGTATCCCGTGTCCCTTTCTTTCGATGTAATCCAACATCAGAAATAAAACCCACAGTGGCAGACGCCCACAATGCGCATCAACAACTTTGCAAAACTGATTAATGGGATTCCACTTTCCCTTAAATCACGGAATTGGGATGCTACAGAATGGGGACAAAAAAATCAGCAGACAGCGGCGGGATCATCCGCTAAGGGGGAAACTGATGGATGCGAGATGCCACAGAATTAATCAATTCATTCATCGATCCATCCATGATCTGATGCGCTTCTCCTCAGGAAGGTGGCGGGCGTGCCGCAGCCTCGGGCTAACCAGTCCACCGTCGTTAATTTATGAATTGACTTACTTGCTCATCGATCGAAAAGAACGAACGAGATAAGGACCAAACTCTGGTTCGGGACTAGTACGGGATGGGATTTTTTTTTTCTTTCCCGTTTTTCTGCAGGAGATTCAGTGAAACGTGTTGCCGCACAGAAATGTCAAGACAACTCGCGCCGAGAGCAAACGGCGTCACGTGGTGATTGAGGCTATTTGAGTTCAAACATCTTGTTGTTGTAAAATGGATTTCCACCAAGCTGGGACTATTTATCACACGGCGAGAGGGGCTCAGGTGTGTGATATAATGGCGGTAATGATGCTGAACAATTCCGCCGTCTCTCACTAAATTGGAAAGTAAAGCCAAATCACCTGCTTTGTTTTTTTTTTCCTTTCTTTCTCTTCATTCGCTTCACGCAGCGTTACTTCTTTACAACTTGGAAGATATAGACGGGATTTAATTGGACACAGATTTTGGGCAGATTGATGTGATGTTTGTGGGAGTCGCACTCGTGGGATGCAGTTGCGCCGTGTCTTTGGAAATTGTTTTGCGCCTCACATTATGGCAAATCTTTTGTGGATTCTTTTGGGACAATTTGGCCAACGCTTTCACTTTGCATGTTCCATTTTTCAAAAGACACGATGGTTTCGTCGGGAGATCAACTCTGTACTCTGTTATAACAATTTAGGATTTGAAACTATCAAGTGGGGCGGCCCGGTAGTCCAGTGGTTAGCGTGTCGGCTTCACAGTGCAGAGGTACCGGGTTCGATTCCAGCTCCGGCCTCCCTGTGTGGAGTTTGCATGTTCTCCCCGGGCCTGCGTGGGTTTTCTCCGGGTGCTCCGGTTTCCTCCCACATTCCAAAAACATGCGTGGCAGGCTGATTGAACACTCTAAATTGTCCCTAGGTGTGAGTGTGAGCGTGGATGGTTGTTCGTCTCTGTGTGCCTTGTGATTGGCTGGCAACCGATTCAGGGTGTCCCCCGCCTACTGCCCGGAGACAGCTGGGATAGGCTCCAGCACCCCCCGCGACCCTAGTGAGGATCAAGCGGTTCGGAAGATGAATGAATGAACTATCAAGTGGGGAACACAGTTTGGGGGCGGGGTTATCATGACAACGACAGATGTCACCTGTCCGGCCGTTCTATACGACAGACTAGCAGATGCTAACCGCGCATTCTTATTATTATGAACAGCGCAGGCGTTTTGGGGGAAACTGTGATCTTTGGAGGCTTGACGATGACGTCATGACATTGCTCCGACTTGGCTTTTTGCCCCTGGAAAACCGTTCGTCGTAAGAACTTGTTGAGCGGCGACTCGGCAAACCCAAGACGGTTTGCGCTGTGGCTACATTTTGATAAGAAATGAGGCGACTCGCTGCAATGGAGACCGGGGTGCTCTGGGAGTATTGTTAGATTTCATCTTCTTCTCCAACTTAGTTTGTCGAAACGGAGCCGGCTCATGCGGATGTGCAAAAATCGCTAACATGCCCTCATGTGGATTCTGAACACGTTGCCTGAGAGGAGGCTTCTGGATGCAGCTGAGACGCACCGATGCTCCTTCGGCGCCCGGTTGCGCCGTTCGTTCCTCTTGAGGCTGTGAAATATTAATGCCCGCCCGTCTCCGCATTTTGACAGGCAAGCTAGCGGCAGGGGCAGGCGTGCTATCACTGTCGCGTCTTTATCTCTTCTGTAAGCCTTCAAGAAATGTTTACGCGCCAGATTTGTTAAGTGTAGGCTAAAAAATTTGATACTAACCCGTTTGTTGTTTTTTTGTTTTTTTAAACTACCGCATTCAAATTTTATGAAATGTGTAAATTGTAGATTCAGCAGTGAGCAAAGGTTGACATTTGACAAAAATATTGCGGGTCCGTGATTCAGCCACCTGGGCACCTGTCCGTCATCATCACTTTTTTTTTTTTTTTTTTTTTGAAGCTCATAATCAAATCGTCAGAACTGTTTAGATCTCGCTTCCATGAGAAATTTCACCGGTCCGCTCGGCCATCAGTCAGTCTGTCCTTGAAACTACATCATACCGCGTCTGCCCAAACCGTCAGCCGAGATGACAGCTGAGAATACCGAGGGTGACGGATTTGCGGGATTACACCCAATGGGAGAGCGCCGTGGTTTTCTCTGGGCGGCTGACATGGCAACACACTCGCGGATCTCGTCAAAGAGATGCGCGGGACATAAGGCGGCCGCGCCGCTCTTTGATGCCGTGTTCACGAATCTCCCTTTTTTTTTTTTGTCTTATGTGATGTTTCATCCAGGCTGGGTCGCTACCGTGTGCATTCGCGAGCGTTTGAAATCAAGCAGGGGCTTGGAAGGGTCCCTCAAAGCGGAGACAATTGGGATCTGCCATCATGTGGAATGCACTAACCCGCAGAACTATCCACCGGTATATTGGGGGTGGGGGGTGGGTGTTGTTGTTGGCATAACAACCGATGCAGACAGCGCTCGGTGTTGTTTGGATCTCGAGCCTCTCGTTGCCTGTCATGGTGGGTCATTAATGTCCAATGCAGCACATGCTCAACCCGTATTGTTTTGTGTTTTTTGTTATTGTAAAGTGTCCTTGGGTGTCTTGAAAGGCGCTTATAAATAAAATGTATTATTATGTTGCCGAAAAACAAAAATCAAATTTAATTAGTCACGGCAAAATCTCTTGATGCTTTGTTTCCCCTGGAGAGAGATTTCTGATGATGTCTGAATTGCTCTTGCAGCTTTGTGAGCATTTTACGCTTTCATTTGTACCTGGAAGTAAAGCGCGCCGGTAAGAGGAGCTGTTGAACTTTCTGGCTACTTTAAATAAGTGGGAGAGGGCGAGGGGGGGGGGGCAGGATTGGCAATGGAGTGTTTTGCTGCAAAGTCTCACTCAAGTCAGGTCAGTCGTGTGCTTCCGCCTGCGAGTCTGATTGGCCGGACGGCGCCTCTCCTCGTTGCAAAGTGTCAACATGATCCTCTGGAGAATCAATTAGAACAGACACAACCTATCAAATGTCACCGCAGAGTGTGTGCAAGTCTGTGTGTGTGTGTGTGTGTGTTTGTGTGTGTGTGTGTGCGGGAACAGCTGCAGTGGAGAAAGCCTCTCACTTAATGAGGTGCTCATTAATGAGGCGACACTCAGAGATGTCTTTTATTTTTGTATCACTTTCACACCCTATCGAGGTTTTATCCCTCTCCAGAGCCAATCCCCCCCTCCTTTTTTTTTAAACAAAGAGTTTGAAAGTCGGGTGATGTGAAAAAGCCAAGCTTCTATTCCTCTGCATCAGGGGTGTCCAAACTTTTTTGTTTGACGGCCGCATATGGAAAAAAATGGAAGGACGGAATGGCCACTTTAAAATTCGTTGAGACGTGTGAAAAGTCAGTCAAGCAAGCAATCTTGTCTAGTTCATTTCATCAGTTTTCTGTCCAAGGTGTAAAGGCAAATTTTTGAGGATTTTTTTGGGTGGGGTCAGGGGGGCACCTATCTCACAGTCGATTAAGTTGAAGAGCTTCCCCGCATGCCGAACGGGAAAAAAAAAAACTGGAGTAAAGTGACCATTTTTCAAAGCGCGAGGAGCATTCACTTGACAATCAACCTCATTTTTACAGCACAAATAGCATTTTGATTGGCAAATAGTTCGCCTTAGCGTGGCTCGTCTGTTTTGGATACGAGCCGGCGTCCTTGTGCAACCTCAGGGTGCCAATTTGACTGCGCACTTCCCCAGTGCCTTAAGTGTCAACCGCCAAAATTACCGCTTGCTCTGGTGCTTGAAACCGCTGCTTAAAATGGCCCCAATTATTTGTTGAGCCAGAAGACTACGTCGGAGGGGCGGGGACCAGAAGGGGGGCGGGGTTATCATGACGACTGCAGATGTCAAGGGACGACTCCCTGGACACGCGCAACCGCTCCACTTAGGCCTTGTATTTTCTCGCCCCGTTTTTGTCTTTCTTTCTTGCAAGCGCTATTTTGGTTTCCGATGGTCGTCTCATTTTGGGCTTGTTCTTGCAATTTCCGTTGATATTCATCCCGACCCCCCTGCAGGGGGGGTTTCATGTCGGCCATCCCCGCTGAACAGAATTTGTGTTGAAGGTTGAGCTGAAGTTGACGGACAGCCCGAAATACGGCGGCTCTCCCGGTGTTTGAGGTGTCTTGGTGGGATTTGGTGTCAAATGCGTCGTCTGCCGATCAATTTGCGCTTGAAGGGGTCCGAAGGATGCAGCAAGGCAGGACTTGATGCCTTGGTGAACGAGAGACACCAAATACTTGCCGACCACTGAGGTTTGTGCAACTGGGTGAACAGTGGCAGACTTTCGGCTTGTTATTCATACCGAGCAGATCCATCGAGGGTGGGCTTAAATATCTCAACAGATTGGGGCTGTTGAGATATTGAGATATTTGCTTCACCGCAACGTCTTTTCCGTACCCGGACCAATCGCAAACGGGCACTATTTCATCGGAGCAGTTTGAGAATTTATGGCGCCGAGTGGAGCAATCACTCTGACATTGAACGGCGTGAACGATGGCACAGCGGATGCGTTGCGAACACTCGGAAGTGATGGAGATGGCAGCTTCCTCGACAGCTGCGCGCCCCCCCCCCCCCCCACCCCCCGGTTTTCCGTAAAGGCTTGCCGGAAGACGGTCCAAATCCAATCTTATTGTCTGTCGCGTTTGCAGTTGAATTGTGCTCCCAGAGGGAGGAAACAACAACAACAACAAAAAAAGGATTGCCCGAGTTGTCGTCGCAGGCGCTACACAGAAAACAAGCAAATACGAAAGGCGCTCGCTTTCTGACAGGAATGTCGGTCGCGACGTACGGCAGCCACGTGGGATCGTTCTGCAATGGCGGCGGTGAACCGAATGACACTTTGACACTCGATTTGCATTCGTGGTATCGCAGAAGAAAGCCGGCGCGGATGCCAAACTTGAATAGCGTCGATATTCCTCCCCATTCAAATCGGCGCCGGTACGCGCGTGGCGCTGAGAATGCGCAACCGTCAAAGCACAGATTCTTCCAAAAGGCTGAAGAACCTCTGTCTGTTCACGACGGGGTCTGCGCAAAGTAACAACAAACACCATCGGACAACACAAAAGACGAAAACAACAAGAAGGAAAAAAAAAAAAAAAAGCAGGGCTCTTGAAGAGCCCTGGCAGATGGCAACCCACTCGGGCGCCATCTCCAAGTCCAAATATTCATCAAAACATTCGATTCAAAAAAATGACGCGTGTCCGGGGACGGAATCCTGGACGAAAACATCCCAAGCCGATGCGAGCATGGATGGAATCCTCGCTCATGGTTTGCAACTCCCAATGCTGCCCATTCCTTCTTTCAAATGCTGCGCCCCCTTCAGGCCAAAAGGTGAATCGTTGATCGAGTCGAGTCGCAGCAACCGAGTCGATCTCGGTTGCTGCCGAACCGGCGGGCTAATTGCAGCAATAATTTAAAAAACATTATTAAAAGCAATATTTCAAACACGTTTGCCTCTTTGTAAAAGTGAGCTCCCGTGTAGACGAAACGGTTGCGATACCAGAAGGAAAAAGGCGCTTGAGCGGGCGGGGCACCTGGACTTTCTCAAGCGCGACCGTCGTCCGAAATCCCGAATCATCCGGACGCGCGGCTGACGGGGGCGACCCTTTCTCCTTTTGTCTTTCCCCTTGTCTCCGTTGCAGATGAATTCAAAGGCTTCCTGAAAGGCTTGCCCGCTGACCAATTCTTGAACATGTCCACCATTGCCAAGTACTGGTCGGCGGACTTCCCGCTGCAGAGGCGCTACGCTCATCTGGAATCCGGCACGGCTTTGGTCCTGGGCAAGGCACAGAAGATCGTGAGAAAATTGTTCACCCTCAGCAAACGATGTCCGAAACAACCTCGAATAAGTCTCCCTCGAGAAAGGTACGCCCTTTGACCTTTTCAATTGCCATTTGTGCATTGAACTCAATGGGACGCTGTTTTGGCGCGAGTTGCAGCTTCAGGTTCTCCGGTCGCTTGCCAGTTTGGAAAACAAAACTGGAGGGTTTTTTTTTGTTTTTTTTTGTTTTTTGTGTCGAAGGCTTGGATCAATTTCAAATTGGATCCATCCATCGCACGAAGGCCCAATATCCAGCCTGTTCTCTTGAACCAGCTGTGACGGGGAGGTTACGGCAAGCCTTTCACACCGATGCGCGTACTGACGTGAGGAAAGGGTCGGGCGTGCGAAAGGAAGGCAAAAGGAACCGGGGGTGAAAGCAGCCGCGCTAAGAAGGAATGAACAAAGACAGAAACTTTCACCGACGTGTCGGACGGACGAAGGGTCGAGTTGCAGGCTGCGGAGCGAGCCGCTTCTCTCCTTTGGCAAGCTCTAATCAAGTCTTTTTGTGCGCTGACAGCCTGGCGCGTGTTTACAGAGAACCTTCATTTGCCTGCCAGTTCTTGGCCACTACCAATCACTCCATCTCCCCTCGCTTAAGCCCCCCCCCCCACCCCCTCCTCCCTTGTCGCTTTCTCTCTTTATTTTTTCCTCCACTCTCAATTTCGTTTCCACGTCAACCGCCACACACGTGCACACACACACACGCGCTTCTCTGTCTCAGACCATCATTGGGTGTTCGGGCCGCTCACAGCAACGGCAAGCCATCAGTGCCAGCATAAGATCCATAATCCTCCCTGCGCAGATCCGTTTGTTTCTTCATCACTTCTTTGTGTCAATTTGCACGAGCCTCGGGGTACAACGGGATCGTCATCGCTTTTGGGCAATGCCGTGTGCAATTTGCTGAACTCAGCCCGGGCGATTTGGAGGGATCGAGACCATTTTCGTCTCATCTGCAGTCAAACACGGCAAGTGGCCCTCGGCGGGTCCAGAACAAAAAAAGTGGAGATAGTTAGGAGCTGATAAATGATCCAATGAAGGGGGAGGGTGGGGGGGGGGGGGGTTCACGTGAATGCGAGTTGGTTCATCGCAAACCATGACGGCTTTCATTATTTGCGTTCCAAAGGAAAATATGCCCCCCCCACCCCCCAAAAAAATGAAAAGCTGCCTTTGGTAGAAATATGCCACAAGCGACATAAAGCATGGAGACCGATTCTTCATCCAAATGTCATTTCTTTCGTTACCCCCGACCGGACGGGTGCCAGATCCCAAAGCACGCGTGTCAACTTGCTCGATCTTTGCTAAAATCCGGACCGAAATGTCAATTGGTCATGCGCACCAACAAATAGCGTTGAGACTCGGCAATCATTGGCTAACAAGAAGGAAAGAAACGATTCCAATGGACTGTTTTCAAAACGAGTCGTTAGTTGGTGTGCCGTCTACGAGTAAGAGCACGATGAGACCATCAACCGTTTTGGAGGTTTCACTCCAAAGTGGCCCGCGACAAAAACAAGTTGTTCACGCCTGCCCGACGGCGGATGCCTTGGAAACAATTTCCCCTCCAATTAGACCGGGGGTCGGCAACACCTGGCTCCAGAGCTGCATGCGGCTCTTTAGCGACATCTAGTGGCTCCTTGGCGCTTTATAATAAATGATTGAAAATGGAAAAAGATTTTGATAGTAGGCTAATGTAGCGCAGATAGATGTAGATACATGTTGCAGCTCCGAAAAAGGAGAGCTGTGGTGTTGGTTATTTAAAAACGTCCACTTTATTTATGCTTTTAACAGTCTCGACAAACACAGACATGCCTGTGTCCGACTCCGTGCCTTCTCTCTTCTCGTTCGACTGGAGAGGCGTTCAAAGACAGCCTCCGAAAAACGGAAATTCATGATCACTTCACTGACACTAAGAAAAGCGAAAATAATGCACCAAAACAAAAAAATCAAGCGAGGAAATCACAAAAGAAATTCTATGGGGGTGTTTGTGAATACACAACAAAGGAATGAATAAATAACATCTACAATTCTGAGACAGTCCAGTCTCCTACATACATGCAGCATGTGTTTCCTTCATTGTAAGTTTTATAGAAGGCTTTTGTTTTTTGCGGCTCCAGACATTTTTTGGGGTTTTTTTTTTTGGTCCTATATGGCTCTTTCAACATTTTGGGTTAAATTGGACTTAAGCTGTTCTTCAGTCTGGAAAGCGCGAACATGAACATGAAATGACTCCAAGTTTGGACATTTTCAACAATCCAGGTGCCGCTTTTGAGTCAAGGCCCTCCACCCAGCTTTCTGAGAAACATTTGTGAGGGTTTTTATTTTGTTAATTTTTTCGCAGGTCGCTTGCCTTTTGGCTAAGCACGGCTCAGTCGCTGCTCTACTGCAACGACCGCGGCGTCCTGGGATCGTTCTCCGAGGAGGTCAAGACTTGCAGCTGCCCTGCGGAACACCCGACTTGTCAGGGCGCCATCCCATGTGTCGTCGGCGCCTCGTGCTCGGCTTGCGCCGCGGACAACGTGACCCGCTGCGGCTCCTGCCGCCACGGCAACCTGCTCCACCTCGGTTCCTGTCGACCGAGCATCGCCGCGTCCCTGGACCACTATCTGAACTTTGACCTCGACGTGCCGGATGCCGAGGTTTCACAAAACGTCTCGTACCGTCTCCGGTGGTTCTCAAACTTGGGCGCTCATCAAAAATTTTGAGCGGCAAAAATCAATTCGGTCGATGCTTTCCTCATGTCCAATACAATAGCTCGCCTATGACGACAATGCCGCCATTACACCGTTGCAATAAAGTTTACGTCATCGATTTACGGTAAGTTCACCCAAAAGAAAAGTTTGTGTGGAAACAGTTTTCTGTTCAAAAAAAGTCAAGTCGGCTTCGGAAAATTCGAGCGCGGGCGAGCGATAAGGGGAGTTTGAACCCTCGGGACAGGAAGTGGGCCGTCGCTAAGCAGGATCCGGGAAGTCTGAGAACCACTGTCGGCGTGAAGCCGTTCCCCCCCCCCCCCCCCCCCCCCGGAGACATGAAAGTGAACGGCTGTGCTGTTTTTGCAGGCCAAATACCTCCTTGAGCGGCTGGACAGCAAAATGGAGGTGCACGCCATTTACATCAGCAACGACGTCCGTCTGGGAAGTTGGTTCAATCCGGCTTGGAGAAAGAGGATGCTGCTGACTCTCAAGAGCAACAAAAATAAGTCCAATCTCATCCACATGTTGATGGGCATGACTTTCCAGATCTGCTTAACGGAGAACTCGACGCTGGAGCCCGTGCCGGCCATTTACGTCAACCCTTTTGGGGGCAGCCACTCGGAGAGTTGGTTCATGCCCGTCAACCGGCCCGACTTCCCCAACTGGGAGAGAACTCGACTGGACTCCGCCGCCGCCCCCGCCGCCGCCGTTGCGCAATGCTACAACTGGACCTTGTCCTTGGGCACCCAGTGGAAGTCCTTCTTCGAAACCGTCCACATCTACCTGCGGAGCCGCATCGTCACCGACGACCCGACGGCCAACGAAACGCTCTTCTACGAACCTTTGGACCCGGACGACCAGACGTCCAACCTGGGTTACATGAAGATCAACACCCTGAAGGTTTTTGGATACAGCATGCACTTTGACCCCGAGGGAATGAAGGACTTGATCCTCCAGCTGGACTACCCGTACACGCAGGGAACGCAGGACGCCGCCTTTTTCATGCTGCTGGAGATGAGGGATCGCGTGAACAGGTTGGCCCCGCCGGCGCCGCAGCCGCTCGACCTCTTCTCTTGTCTGCTGCGTCACCGACTTAAGTTGTCCGCCGGCGAGGTGGCGCGCATCAACGAGGCTCTTCGGATCTTCAACTCCAAGCTGCCCGACGCCGCTCCCGAACCCGAGCTGGCTCAGCTCTGCGGCTAAGCCGGACGGCCGTACTCTGGGATATTCTCCCGCTGAACCTCGGGCTTTCGCCGTGTCCTTTGGCTCGTGACTGTCGGAGGCCGACGACGGGGGCGCCTCGGAGGACCTGCCGGGGGGACGGGAAGTTTGGCCGAACTGGCTTCCTTTCGCCGCCACTGCCTTTCTATCGGCAAGCGACCCGACGGCTGCGGGACTCGTGTCATTCGATCGGTATCGAAGAACTCTTCAGGGGTCAACAAGAGCAAGATCGTCCTTTTGTATTTTCTTTGGTTACCGAACAACCGAGAGAGGAATACAAACGAAATCCGCTTTGAAACGACGTTACGCTTACGTTTTCATAACCCCGACCGCGTTGCTATCTACCAATATTTCTTTTCAACCCCTGCCTTGCATTTTTTTAAAATATTTTATTTAAATGGACATTTCAAAACACGTATTCCCGCCGAGCAACCGAGAGGCTTGTTAGTGTTCGCTCTGTACTTGGTGATGTGTGTTTACCAGAAAAGAAGAAAAAAAAAAAAAAGGTGAACACATTGGCAACGCAAATAGCGACGTAGCTTCGATGTTGCTTCTTTTCTTTGTCTCCTTTTGAGATGAAAACCGAAGGTGATGCGGTTATAAAAATATTATCGACGTTTGCGAGTACGGTCCTGTAAATATCGCGCCATTGAACTTGAACATGTGCACACTGCTTTTTAGATAACTAAGTGCAAAGACCAAAAAAAAAAACAACCGGAAATGTTGATAACAACTCATGCCTTATATGGAGTAAGTGTCGTGAGAAGCACATTTAGTTTTGGTGTTTGATTTCCCGGCAGGTGACGTATTCCATTTCATTTTCCAATCAACCGCAAAAAAAAAAAAAAAGGGAAAAAAAGACGTCCTTCCCGCTGGCACTGTGGGCTTCCGTTTGCTCAAGGTTCAGCTGTTGCCGGTGCACGCCAGTACTTCACGTCACCTAATCGTTCACCCAAAGGTCCTCCGGGTTCAATTCGAGATGCTCTCGGCACCTCAAGCACTCGCTATGACTAAAAATCTTTTGGATGTTTTGATTGCACCAGGGGCGGCCCGGTAGTCCAGTGGTTAGCACGTGGGCTTCACAGTGCAGAGGTACCGGGTTCGATTCCAGCTCCGGCCTCCCTGTGTGGAGTTTGCATGTTCTCCCCGGGCCTGCGTGGGTTTTCTCCGGGTGCTCCGGTTTCCTCCCACATTCCAAAAACATGCGTGGCAGGCTGATTGAACACTCTAAATTGTCCCTAGGTTTGAGTGTGAGCGTGGATGGTTGTTCGTCTATGTGTGCCCTGTGATTGGCTGGCAACCGATTCAGGGTGCCCGCCTACTGCCCGAAGACGGCTGGGATAGGCTCCAGCACCCCCCGCGACCCTAGTGAGGATCAAGCGGCTTGGAAGATGAATGAATGAATGAATGATTGCACCAGCCCAAAATGCCGAGTCCAACGTGGTCAGCGTGACCTGCGAATGCTGCCGTTTTTTTCATGGTTTCTGAAGGGCACCGATGATCATTCGGAGAAACGACACGACACCTTCGAACAAGTATTAATTATTAGGGTGATTATTCCATTGTGTTTTGTTTTTTGGGGGGGAAAAATCCAGAAAACATCGTTCATCAATATATTTGGGCTTGTTGTCATTTCCAGCTGCCAATCAGCTTGCTCAATTTTCAAATCAAGTGGCATGTTTCTTTGGAATGCATTCCTGTGAATTTTTTTTTTTTTTTAGTTGGGGGGGTCTAATTCTGAGTGTCATGCATCAGCCCCGTGATAAATTTGCCTCTCTGCCCCCACCCAAAAAAAAACCCTGTTAGGAGTTGATTTGAAGCCAATTATTTGACAGCATGACCAGCGAGCCGTATTTAGTAACCAGCGCCACGAACTGAATTGGTTGTTAACGAGAAAGCCTCGGCGAAACGAAAGCTGAAGCGCCAGGCCCAAGTCCAAGTGCGCTCGATTTAAGATGGCGCCGCACCACCGAATATGGCCAGCTGGAAAAAGTTGCCTCTCATCGCCTCCCTTGCCTTTGCGCACGTTTATCCCAAAAGCTTTTTCTCTGTCGAGTCGTCCGTCCGCCAAGCTCACTCGCAGCGTTCCCTTTCTTAAATCTCGGCGCTTTCATTTCTTTCACTCCATGTGATCCACCCCCCCCCCCCCCCCACCAGTCGCTGATCTCATTGGTCCTTGGCGAACCATCTGGAATGTTGCGGCCCCATCTGTTGGCCCTGCTCCATCACCCACAGCCCACAGGGGGACGGTGGGGGGGGGGGTTAAGATTCATAATGGTACAAGATGGCATTGATGTCTTATTGCCCCCCCCCAAAAGAAAATCCTCTTGTTATATGATTACAATAAATGTTCTTACTTGCACTTGTGTGATTTATCGTTGTTGTGATTCCAATGTTGGGAAATGATAGATAACAAGAAAAAGAATAGCATCAAAGCAAAATAACAAAAATGCGAGCGTCAGGGGGCTTGCAGCCTTGACCTCGGCCGGTTTGGGGGGGTCTTATTTGGTAGATTTCCCGACCCGCTCGGTTGTTTTTAAAACAAGTCACCTGGAAGAAGTGACAGCTCCGATGAAGGCTGAAGCGACAGCCAGAAAGGAGTTTTTCCTCTTCTCCCCCCCCCCCAAAAAAATAGAAAGACCATTGTCAGAGGGAAAAAAAGAAGCCTTAAACCTAATTGAACCACAAGCAGACAAGATGAGCAAAAATCTTCCTCTGAATGGTTCATTTCCATACCGTCTCCTTCACCGAGGTCTTTCTTCACTGATAGGATGTGCCCGTGCTTCGGAGGTGATGACTCATTCATATACAACCGAGGTCGCCGACCTTTTTGGGAAACGACTTCTCGGGTACTGATTATTGCAAAGCGTGAGCAGTTTTAGACCCACTTCTGGACTTGAGATTCTGCATATGCTCAGCAAATATTTGATGCTAGCGAAAAGACATCTTGAAATAAAGAGATCCATCGTTAAACACCGGGAATGGAAGAAAGGTGGAAAGGAATGTCAAATGAGATGAGGCCGATAGTCTCTCCGGTTTTGCGCTTTTTCCACATCTCCATCAAAATGCAAACGCCGCGGGCGCGGAGTTAAGTGCCGGTCATGTGAGGAGTCGGCGAGAGTGCAATCGCATCCGGCGCCGGTTAGATATGGACATTGTGGACACGGATGGCCTTCCGTGCCCGGGGATGCTCAATCTCCATCATCGGCGCGCAAACGCAGGAGCTTCAAGTACACACTCGCAATTCTGGAAATGGACCTGCTTGAAAGGGCAATTTTGCAGATAACTCTCCCTGTTGACTTCCATTTGGAACACATCAGCGGTGGGCACACTCACACTGGCGATGTTCCACCTCGGGCATCGCCCCCCCCCCCCAACCCCTTCCTCCCACACGGCGCTGCACTCGTCCCCCCTTCGGATGTTTTTTTTTTTTTCCCGGGCCGTCATTTCAGAGTACAAACCGGTCGCAGAAACCAACTCGGAATCTTCATGACTGGCATGTTGCTCCTGCTCACGCATGAGCAAATGTGGGTGCGCCGGGGCCCGGAAAGCTACGTTGCGCTTTAGCCTAGATCGGCAAGCGAGCACGTTTTAAGGGCGAGATTGATTGAATATCTGTGATTTTCGAACGGCACCGCATTACACACCGACATCAATGTGTAAATGTGTCAAGGAGATCAGCACACGGCTCAGGAAGATTTCAGTAGAAACCAAAGTCAGTGGATCCGGTAGCACGATAGACGGATAGCTCGATTTGTGTGACCTCTGACTGATGTATGTATCCATGCTAACGGTTAAATTGTATCCATCCATTCCATCCATTTTCCGAACCGCTTGATCCTCACTTGGGTCGCAGGGGGTGCTGGAGCCTATCCCAGCCGTCTTCGGGCAGTAGGCGGGGGACACCCTGAATCGGTTGCCAGCCAATCGTGGGGCACACAGAAACGAACAACCATTCGCACTCACACTCACACCTAGGGACAATTTAGAGTGTTCGATCAGCCTGCCACGCATGTTTTTGGAATGTGGGAGGAAACCGGAGCACCCGGAGAAAACCCACGCAGGCCCGGGGAGAACATGCAAACTCCACACAGGGAGGCCGGAGCTGGAATCGAACCCGGTACCTCTGCACTGTGAAGCCGACGTGCTAACCACTGGGCTAAATTGTAGACAAAACAAAAATATCGACCTGTCCCTGCATCCTACAACCTGCTGCCTGTAATTCACGCGTTCAGTCTTTTATTCACTTGAACCACAAAAACAGATCCGGTTTTACGAGATGCAATTCAAGATTGAAAACCGACCTGACGAAAATAATTGTCATATTTCCCCCGGTCGGAGGATTGAAAAGCAAAAAAACAACAATGTTAAATGGTGGAATTTTGGTCCCGTTAGAGGACCTCTTCACTCTCTTTGGTTTCCCATCATGTGCAATAAAGCACCTCAATGTCAGAGCAGCTCGGCAAAGACAATTAAGGTGCGTAAATATGTAAATATGGTCACGGCAGCTTGACGTGAGGAAGAGCACCAGGATGTTTTCCGCCCCGGTTTGGCTCATCCCCAAGACGGCTCCAAATTAGAAAGCTTAATGACAAGCAATAACGCGCAGATGGTCAACCTCTGGCGGGCACGCTCGCCCTTCCGATCCCGCCCTGGCGCCTCGCGGCGTCGCTCTTCTTCTTGCCAACTCCACACATGCACTCAAGCGCCCGGGCGAGTCTCAGGACGCGCAGATAAGGCCCTGCCAAACGGGCAAGCTTTGCGACTTTGCGCGCCTGCGTTTTCAGGTGGTTGTCGGCCATCTTGAGGGTGACTGTCCCATGAGGCTTTGCTGCAGATGATGGCCATCCGTCTTCCGGAGCCGGCGTCCACAAACACTCTCGACGGCCACCTCTCACCAGACTGGGTAAGTCAACGCAAGGAGAAAAAAAAAAGGCTTGAGGCGTATGCGTCGGCCAAACCGTTTTGGGCAGAAATGGCGGCTGGGGGGGGGGTTTGGCTGATTTCCCGCAGTCATTAGTTCATCGTGGCGACAGCGTGCGTTCCTCCAATTCGCTCCTCGTTACGTTTTGCAAATGTAATCATCTTCTCCGCAAGCATTGATTGATTGCGCGCTGCCGTCGAAGTGAGCTGCCGACATGTTCGATCTGCGCGGAAGCAGAAATCGAGGGCGGGTTGAATCGAGGAAGGGTGACGACAAATATTTGATCAGTAAATTAAAGGTGGCTCATAATCTGGAATTTGCTTTTGACGTGAGGAAGTTGCAGCTCGTTTTTTTTCCAAGGCGATGACGGTTTACAATCCTCATACAGTTCTTCGTCTTGCGCCTGCAAGAGTCGATCGACTGATTCGATGAGCTCGATGACTCACCATCTCATTGGCAGTTCAACCCACTTGTAACTGGCGCCAAGACTGAGTTGTTGGTTGCCATGACAACAAAAAAAATAATTTATTTTAGGCTTGTTGTTTTGCTAAAGTATTTCATATTTCTATGTGAACTTTCATATTTGTTTTTTCCTTAAATCCTCTGAATATGTTATTCGGAATGTTTGTTAAAAATCACTTCCGGGTCAAGTGCCGTGTATAGCGAGGAATGAGAGAAAGATCGAGAAGACAACGGGAGACAGAGAGAGAGGGAGAGTCAGAGAACTACGATACCGTGTGATCTACGTGATTTATCGTAACTTGATCTACTTTCGGTTTACCAAGGTGCACACGGTATGTCATTTTGTGTTATTTATTTAATGTCCTGTTCAAGATATTATAATTTTGATTGTTGTTCGAAATGTGTTTTAGTTTTCACGGTGTTCCATGATTAAACTCTTTGGACATCAGTACGAGGCGTCATCCTTGACCGGGGTAGATACACCACTTGTGAGCGAATGCAGAAGCCCTCCATGGAAACAAATCTGTTCAATCCCAACGACATCCGTTTCCAGAACAATGATCATTAACTACCATAAGGTCAACTACCCGATTGTCGGAAACAAAAAAAGTGCTCCGGCTGGAAAAAAAAAAAAGTCACGAAATACGAACATACCGTCGAACGCGTGCGAGACGTAAATGTGATCCTTTAATCCCGCTTCTTCCCGACGGATTGGAAGTCAAGATAAGTCACTCGTGATGACTGACGTACAGTGCATCTCAAGCGTTGGGTTTTTTTTTTCCATGCTGGATTTAACGGTGATTATTATCGAGGGATTTGATTGTGCCGCGGTCTAAATCCGGCCGAATGCCAGGGAGTGATGAGAGAAATACTCCCGTTTGGCTTTTCACCGATTTTGTATTAAAGTCACCACTGAAAATGAGAAAAGACACTTTTGTTGCCAAAACAAAGCGCTTCCGTTTCAAGATTCAGAATCCCCCGCAAAAAAAAGAAGATATTTTTTCCTGATGAATGTTGTGATTCTTTTCATCATTTATTCGTATCTTCTGATATAGCGAAAAGTTTGACACTTCGCCCTCTCTTCTCCCTATTGCGGGCCGCTGAAAAATGGATGGCGGGTCACAAATGGCCCCCGGACCATCGTTTGGACTCCTGTGCAGTCAACATTTCCACGCATCCTCCAAAGTCGATTTTTTTTTTCCTGTTCCCATGAAACGGCTTTGCGCAATTCGGTCGCATGACGTGCCGCACCTTCAACGGCTCCGAAGAGGCTCCAGCGGTCGTCGCCGTGGGGCGACTGAAGCCAATCGAAGGTTTCAACAAAGGTCTTCGGGAAGGCCGTCATCGACTTTGCAGCCCACGCGGAGGCCGAAAAACTGAAAAGATGAATCAGTCGGGTCCTGATCACGGAACAAAATCTTCCAGCGGGTCCAAGCCGAGCCAGTTTGGCGACAGGAAGACTGTGAAGATGAAACAGGGAGATCTTTCTCTTGATCGAGCCCCTCGCTCTGCCCTCCCCCGCCAGCCCCGCACCTGCTCGTCTCACAACCCCTGATATGTGCTCTTTTCTTCTACAATCTCTGTCTCTCAACTTTCACTGAGTGTCTTTCTTCTGCCAGCCCCCCCCCCCCCCCCCTGCAGCTCGTCCCCCTTTTTCCCCGCTTTTGATTATCGGCAACGACCCAGAACTCATGCGAGTGAATCTATCGGAATTTCATCTCAATCTCTCTCAGGCAATCGCGTTCACACGGGAGCACCGACTTGCAATCTCCTCCGTGCATTTGCTCGCCGGTTTTCATCTCTCTGCTCACGCCCCGACGTCGACATTCTCTCTCTCTCTCGAATGTCTTTGATCAAAATCATTCGGATTGAGCTTTATCCCTCGTCTGGACTCCAGCCGCTTGGCTCATCTTAATTGCATTGCTTACCAGGGCCAAAACAATGCCACCGTGAAATTTGCAGTCGCAATGTTTTTTTTTCCGGGAAGGTAACAAGTGAGGTTTTGTATTTTGCAGAAAATGAGCTGTCGATCAAACAGGAGCTTGGACCGAAAAATCACTTGAAGCATTCGTTGATCGTCGATGCCACCCTAGAAACTAGCATGGATGCGGTCGGATGTTTCTGCATCGCATCCTTTTTTCAGCCAACGTAGCGGCGAGCTCCGAATTTTGAGGCGCTAACGACCGGGTCCTTCGATTTATTCCGCATCACGCCCAGCGGAAACGCTGTCTCGCGCAATCTGGCACAATTAATCGGCTCCACTTTTGAGCACCACCTGAGAAAAAAACAGAGTCTGACGGAGCACTTTGAATTTCACAGTGGCCGAAAATAGCTTTTCAAACTGGAGATCCAAACATACTGCACACTTTATTTGCGCGCAAAAAGTGAGAAGTCGACGTGCTAACCACTTGCCTACCTAGGTTTCTATTTTTTTTTTTTCCAAGAAAATGAGAAAAGGAGCACAGCATCACGTAGTGTTTGTCACGCAACGATAATAGATTCAACCATGACATATCTGGCGGCACGGCGGCAGACTGGTGAGCACGAGTCAGCCTCACAGCACAGAGGCGCAGGCTCCGGCTGCGGCCTTCTTCCGGTGTGGAGTTTACATATTCTCCCCGTGCCTGAGTGGCTTTTCTACGGGTACTCCGCATTTCTCCCACGTTTGAGAAAACCCGCATGGCAGGTTAATGGAACACTTAAAATGTCCCGCAGTGTGATTGTGAGTGCGGATGGTTGTTCGTGTATGCGTGTCGGGGTGTCTTTGTGAGGTAAGGTGATGCTAAGCTAATTCCAGATTTGAAAACAAATCATAGGACCTTGAAAATAATTCTATAATGTAGAAGGAGCCAGTCAAGAGGCATGCAGCGGCATTTTGGACCACCTGGAGACGCGTGATGGGAGGAATGGCGGACTCCAAAGTCAAGGACAGGACAGTATTCCAGCCGAGATGTGACAAAGGGAGGATTGTTTCAAAGTGCTCACCTTTCCTTTCTCTGGTGAGACTTGAGCCAGCTGCCGTAGATGAAAGAAGCCGGATCGGACCTCGCCGTCAATCGAAACTGTAACTGTATTGGCATACAGCCCTAAGGTGAATAGTTAGTTAGGCTTTTATTCAGCCATTTTGACACTTAAATTCATCAATTCCACAACACATTTGCCCCTCGGCGCCCGTGTTCAGTGGATTGCTACGCGACCATGTGATGGAAAGGGAGCGTGAGAGAAAAAAAAAGAAAAAAAGAGGCACTCGTTTCATTGAGCCCGAGAGCCCGCCGTCGCATCCGAGCCGCTCACTCAGTCTCCCCCGCCAGCCTCCGACTCGAGCAGCCTCCGTGAAAAGCTACAAGGAGGGGAGGGAAAATCAAGCATCGGCCATGGCACCTGCGAAGCCGGGGCCGAGCCCGCTCCCGCCACTGCTGCTCTCGGGGCTCTTTCTGGCAGTCTTGACGGGAAACGCGCGGTGTCTTCACGGCGACGAGGACCAGAACCAGGACGCCGAATGCAAGACGAAGAGCGTTACCGTCTCGGCGCTGCCCTTTTTAAGGGAAAACGACTTGAGCATCATGCACAGCCCGTCGGCCTCCGAGCCCAAGCTTCTCTTCTCGGTTCGAAACGATTTCCCGGGAGACGTCGTGGTGGTGGACGACTTAGAAAACACCGAGCTTCCATTTTTCGTCCTCGGTAAGTTCCGGCAGCGTATTGCGCGGCGGCTGTTCGCGGTGTGGATTGAAGCTTGGATGTAGCATCTTAGCACCGGTCTTAGCTTTGGCCCGCTAACGACAAGAATCACCACCATTGAGAAAAGAAGACGACACGGATAATGAACAGAATAGGCCGCCGCGTCACGACTCGAACAAGCTGTTCGTGGTCGGGAAGAAGCAACCCCCCCCCCCCCCAAAAAAAAAAAAACCCACACATATATATATTACAGCCCGTTTATGTCAATGACATTGTTCATTTCAACGACTCGGCTATTGTGTCTTGTTGACACGTTGACGTGTTTTGTTGACTTCACACGCGCTTCAGTAAGCTAGCGTTCGTGAAAGGGTTCCGGGTTCGGGGGATGAGTACTTTCTATTTCACAGCTCAAATCGACGGTGATATTCCCACTCTTTTTGTTGTTGATGCGAGGACGGAACCCGAAAGACGAAAAGTTCGCCTGGCGCAAGTTTGCTGGCTGCTGTCCATGGTGCTGATATTATTTGTCGTCCGCAGCAGTGTCACGCGTTCCACTCAAAAACAAAACAAACACGGTGCCATTTTGATTCGCAATGCATACTAGACAAGCACGAGTGCATGCTTGTGTGAATACGCACACGTGCGTGACAACAAGCCAGAGTCAAAAGTCAACTCATCTCAACTCAACTGTATTTAGAGAGCACTTTAAAACATCCACCGCTGTGTACAAAGTGCTGTACATGGAGCAAATCCCCTGCATGCAACAACATACAATTCAACAATAAATGAATAACGAAGACAAGTAGAAAGTACAGAAACAGTAAAACTAAGATCAAGTCTCTGTCATGCTGAGTCAAAAGCGCAAAGAATGCAAATGCGTTTTGAGATTAGTTTTAAAGATGCACAGCGAGGGTGCTTCCCGAATGCTCAGCGGGAGGTCATTCCAAAGAGAGGGAGCGGCAACGGGAAAAGGCTCGATCTCCTTTCAGCCTATGCTTAGTTCTCGGCACCTCAAATAACGTCTAGTCCGGGCAGGTGTGTGGGGGCGGAGGAGCTCAGAGAGGTAAGGTGGAGCCAGGCCATTTCAAGATTTGAAAACAAATAAGAGGATCTTCAAAGAACTCTAATTGACCCGAACATAAGATAAGAAAACCTTTATATGTCCCACAGTGGGGAAATTTGAAAACATCAACGAAATGGACAAATTAAACAGGAACCTGACACAGGCAGACGGAGGCAAAAGTGCCTCGAGACATTTTCACAAGAATATGGATGTATATGTCACGGATTGACACGTAAACTGGATTCAATGATGGCGGAAGTGACGCAACAGCACATTGCTTCTCGGGGTCGCGTCAGTCAGCGCGACGAAGAAAGTCAAAGGCACGGCGGTGGTGAGCGGTGAGTCGCATCTCGTTTATGAACAATTCTCTTTGACTATTTCCCTTTTGTTTTTCTTGTACTGCTGCGCGGTGTGCTCCAGTAGTACCCCTGAATTTTTTTCTGAGCCCACGTTGTTTTCTGTGTTGCTGACAAAGTGGCGCTTTGTCACCTGAAACTTGCTGCGCTTTGAGTTGATTAGCAATTGTTCGTTTGTTGCCGAGATCGTGTCCGAGAGGGAACGTGGCTTCGGCATCGCTGCCGCCATACTGTGTTACAGGTCATGTCGGTTTCTTGTCAATTTTGCTCTGTCTTGTTGTGCACGTCGTTGGCTTTTCCTTGTTTCGACAGTATGAGGGGCGCGAGCCTGCCGCTCACGGCGTCCGCCATTCATTCGCCCCATGACGCATCGGGGGTGCGTTCAATGACGCTTGGTAAACGAGAGTAGTTTTTTTTCTCTTATTTGGATTGTTCTCATTTCTGCCAGACTACTTGCGTTAACAACACCATACGGCCACACGTTGTATATTTTGTTATCTTATTTGATTCCAAACAATATTTTGTTGCTAAGGCAGAGCTACGAGGAATGCAGTTGGACTATTGCCTCTTGATAGGCTCCAGCAACTCCCCGAGAGCCTGTTCAGGATAAGCGCTGTTGAATAGATTCTTTGGTGGTCGAACGGTTGGCACGTCCGCCTCACAGTGCGGAGGTGCAAGGATTGATTTCTGGCCTTCCTGTGTGGAGTTTGCATGTTCTGCCCGTGTAACTTTTCTCCCGTTTCCTCCCACTTTCGAGAAAACATGAATGGCAGGTTAATGGAATGCTCAAATAGCTTGTTAATGCTGAATCTTATTGGAGGTATTGCCGTATGCATTGACTACATTCTACAAATACAATGTGCATAACGTACAAATTTGTGATGTCCTCCGAGGGTTCAACTGTCATATGAAAACAGAGTCATAAATAAGCATACTATTGCGATGAATAAAATGAATGATACAGTTTGCCATGACTTTTCGCGAGATAGGCAATGTTTAGCCATGGTTGAAAATCCATTCATGTGAGCCGCCGTAGAAAACTGCACAGGATTTCTTTTTTTTTTTTTTTTGGTTCAGGCATAATCGAAGCATCAGGCAAACCAAGTTTTGAGGACTAATCCAGTGAGTGATTCCCAACCTTTATTGAGCCAAGGCACATTTTCAAGTTAAAAGAAATCGCGTGCGACACCACCAAACAAAATTGTCAGAAAGACTCGCATGTCAACTTTTTTGTCATCTAATAGAACATCATTTAGCTGTTTTTTCTGTCACTCAAAATTGTTCTCACAAATAGATGGACAAAGATACATTTTGTTTTTAGGAATAAATATTTGTCTCACCAACGAAGTCAAATGCGATCATTTCACGCCGCACGCCGTCGGCATGCTCACGGCACTCTAATGTGCCCCGGCACAATGGTTGGGTGTCACTGAGCTAAGCAAACAAATACATGAAGCGACTGTATCGATAGATGAGCACATTGAAAGTCACAATGGTGTGTCTGGCTCAATTTCGCCTCCTGGATTTGCTTTTCGAAAATGGATCCGCTGCCCCCGTGTTTTTTTATTTGGTTGCCTACCTCCGGATGATCAAATCGACATGAAAGCGTAATCTGTATGCATGCTCACAGAGGCCAGCGGTACAGGCAAGGAGCTGGACAAACAGTCTGACACGGACGGGGAAAAAAAAAAGAAGTACATTCTGACCTTTAAGATTACAATCTCATAATTTATGGCACGGCATGGACACGCTGCCGTTGAGAGTTTAAAAAGTAAATAAGAGGGGAGATTGAAGAATCTCATTATGTGGCACGCACGCCGGTGTAGATTGAAAAATGGAGGAAACGATGGCCATGTCGGTAGGCTCATTTCTAAGATGCATGCGGCAACATTCGCCACGTTGAAAGCAGTCTAGCGCTCGGTTGGTTTCTCCCCGTGTAATGCCCTTCTTTCATCGGGCCGCAAAAGGCAATACGTCTTCATTTTCGACTGTCATCCCGGACTGGCCTCGATCTGTCAACTCGCCAACCTTGGGGAGAGGTGCGACTGACTAGCATCCGTTCAAAGGCAATGCGGGGCCACGGCCCATCGTTGCTTGGCTGACTTGATTTTCTTTGAATCTGCACATCCATATTCAGACGCGCACACACACAAATCACTCCAGACCCCCCCGCGCTCCCGCCCCCCTGTTTGGTTTTATCTGGCCTTGAGGAAGGAGCGATTCATTGTGCAGGTGTACGGGCCGGGCAAATTGGTGGCGTTGTCAAATCCCGCTTCTTTCATTTCGGGCCTCGCCTTTCTCTCGTAAGCAACGGTCGTACGTGCCTTGGTCACATCCCGGCTGGATTACTGTCGTGCATTTTACTTTGGCATCTGCCGATCCTCCATCAAGCGTCTCCAGTTGGTCCAGAATACCGCTGCAAAATACTTGCTGCTCAATACCCTATTGATTTGTCGACAATAAATTGAGCACAATATTGAAGCGAGAATGATGTACTCGGCCGTGTTTTTCAAATACACTTTTGGATCAGCTGAGAGGACAAAGTCTTCATCAAGTAGCCTAGAGAAAATATTTTTGATGCTGAATAGAGTCTTGAATGTAATATTTAACCCTCCTATTATGTTGAAAAAAAAATCACATTGATTATGTTGTGGGTCATTTTGACCCGTACTGTAAAAATCCACACAAAATAGTCAAAAAACAGGTTACACCAGTAACAACTTTGTTTAAAGTTGATATACGATTTGATTAATGATGTCTCATTTACATATTCCAGTCCAGCCAGGAATTATGATCCCCCCCAGTACCCCCACGTGTGTATCGCGCCAGCTTGAAGTTTGCAACACGCCTACAGCAATATATCGGTCTCCCTTCGGCAACTCCTGACCTTGTTGTGTCAATCTTGCGTTCCGAATCGGGCAGTGCTGAAACTAGGGCACGTACTTGCTTGCTTGCTTTCTTTCTGTCTTTCCTTTTTTTTTGGGGTGGGGGGTTGTTTAACCCTACAAAGATCTTGTATCTTTGTCATGGTCTTGGTTCGAAGGTGACAGATGGCCATTTTCATCTGTTGTTTTTAGATCGTGGCCTCTGCCGAGCCTGGCATACCCTTTGTCTCAAGAAAACCTTGACATGGCTTGACTTATGAAAGCAGAAGACGAAATGCTCCAAAAGCATTGAAATGCAACTCGTCACACTTGACTGTCAACATGACCTCTGTTTAACTTGTTGGTGCTGCGGCACCATGTTGTTTGCAGAGTCTCCACATCGACCTTGAAAAAGTAATACGCCGACTTCACTGATGATTTGTTTTTTAAGGTCGCTAAGTTAGGTTACAAGTTACTTAATTACTCCATTCAGCGGATGCCAACAATCTGGTTTACCATGAAAATGAAAACCGCTTCTGCCAATATATTATTGGAAGTAGTTTTTTAATGGTAAAGGATCAAGTTGTTGTTTTTTCACGTCTCTTTTCAAACTTGGATTGAGTGATGGACACTGTGACGTTTACCCATAACTAGGGTGACAAAATTGTCCATCCAAATTCTTTCTGCCTCGGCCCCAAAGCCGTCGACGATCATCTTTCAATCTGGGGGACCACCAACTCTGCCGTGATTTGGTTGCCAGTACGGATGATGGTCGAAATCTTCAAACTGTGCTTCATGAATACATGAAATAGCTTTGGCCCCAGCACGGAACCCAGAGGAACACCGCAAACAACGCCAAGGTCTTCTGATGTATATTGCTCCACTTTAACATCTCGTGCGCTTCCTGTAAGGTCGCTATATGAACATATATGATCATTTGTGTCCTCAATTTGCCACCCCCGTTGTCATTGTTTCTGTGAGATGGACAAACCTCCTCCGTTTGGATGTGCTACGTGCTCTAACAGATGCTCTCTGCTTGGCCCAGACGGATGACCTGTCTTCTTCGGTCAAGCTGAGGAATTGCATTTTTTCACCACCACCCCCCCTTTCAAATTTGCACTTTCTCCTCCAGCGGCCTGCACTGGAGCAAGGCCTTCCTCTTCCCCACTGTCAGGAGTTTGGTATTTAAGGGAGAACGCATCCTTTCGGATCAAGAGACAAACTCACCTTCTCAAGTCAGGCCACATACTGCAAACTCATGTGGCTGGAGGCAGGCAGAATGACTTTGCTCCATCTAATTATCAGCTAACATAGGAAGGCTCTTCCGAGTCCCGACGGAGCTCTGAGAATATGACACCATGTCCCAGCATTCTTTCTGGACATTCCGCCAGCCAGCGCTGGCTGCAATTAAACCCCGGCTTTCCTTATTTACAAGACCATCGTGTTGAATTAACGTGCTGACAATTTAGAGGCCCGAGCGCATCTACAGAAAAGAACTGCCGTTCTGCTTAATGACGGCAGAAATGAAATTTTAATCAAGCCAACGGAAGAAGTCGACACGCAATCAAGCCATTAAGTAGATGAAGGTAATCCGGCGGGACTGGAGTAAAATTAGAAATTAGCTGCGGATACAAAAAGCAAGCGGGCAACGAGGTTAAGTATTGTGAAATTAACATCCGGTGACAGCCGGAAAAGATGCAAACCAAAGTCACGCCACTTTATAATTTTTTTAAAAAATTATTATTATTTGTATAACTGTTTGTCTTGTCTTTTTTCGGAGCTCGGCACCATCAAGGAAGCATCCAGGGGCCGTGATTGTTTCTGAAACACGCTGATGTTTCGGGCTGGTTTGTATGCGGCACGCAGCCCGAAAACCCAACGGAGCCTGCGTCAGACCGAAACCTAGATTTGCACTCTGATCAAACGCGGACCCATAAGATGGATGCGTAGTCGGTATTGTAAACAAATGCGCTTGAAACCTTGAAAGCCAACGTGTAGCCTTGTTGTCCTGAGAACATTGAATGACGAATCAAAGTAATGCGGGAGCGACGTTCGTTTCATTCATTCTTTCACTCCAACAAAGGAACCAAATTGTTGGGAGCCTTCCGTTAAAGGAATGAAGTCCCGCCGTGGTCACAGAATTAAGTTAATCAACTCTTTCTGACTCACAGTCACTCATTTATGTACACACACACACACACACACACTTTATTAAGTGTTCTTGTACCTTCATTGGGGTCTATTAGATTTTTTTTCAAATGAGATCCTTGTGATGTGAAGAATTATCAAAGAGGCCATTTGCTTGCTTGTGGCCGGGGCCCAGCAAGCCATTTCATTTGACTTCAATCCCTTTTTTCATTCAGTCAACAATTCATTCAAATCGGTTGACTTTCGAAAGGCCTCCAGTTGGCGCCCCGCCATGTCGGCGCTGCGCGTGTCAAGTGTGAACTACTTGTGGCTTGGCTAAATCGAAATTGTTGCCGGTGGCCCACGGCCGACTTGCGTTTTCCACAATTATTGATTTGGCAAAAACTTTTGAGGCCTCCTCTCCTCTTTGGAAAACCTGCACAAAAGTAGGGCAAGGTGGGATTTTCAGGCTTTACCCGCCGATCACAACTCCAGTGGACGAAGCGTTTTGATCGGCTGAGCCAGCCCTCGCCGCTATGTGCACGCATGAACATTTCATGGTCGGAATCTCGGGGCAATTTTGTTGGGGGGCAAGATGATCCATGTCTTTTGTCATCCCGCTGAATAAGCGATGCAGACACCAGCGGTCCGAATCTCTGATTATTAACGCTAATTAGTCATCCTGATCCTGTTTTGAGCGCCTCTAATTGGCTCATCTAGGAGCTCAGCCCGAAACATAAAGGCCAGTTGATGCTGGCGGTCAAATGACCAGATGAGGTTGGATTGGTCTCGTAGCAGAGTGGCTGGCAAAATTCCGTCAGAAAAAGTTTCCCCCAAAAAGCCCAAGGCAAAGGTGGACTTTTCACAACAACTTTGAGAGAATTTTGGGGGTTTATGGAAAATATCCTAATCCAGACCTTGCCAAACTACGGCCCGGGGGGCCATTTGCGGTCCACCATCCATTCTTCAGCGGCCCGCGACGTGACCAAAAATACAAATAAATACTAAAAATGACATTTGACACTGGCCGCACGGTGAGTTAACAAAGATGAAGGTGCGCGGAAAGGAAGACTGCGCTGTCGAACTTGTCGCTATCCTCGAAGAATCGGATGAAAATCCCCGTGCGCCCTCCTGACCTCTGCGGGAGCTTACCGCATGCATCGCAGCTGCTTTCGCTGCCGCCGCATCCTTGGCATTTCCTTGTAAGCGCCGGTTCTCCTCAAATGCTATTTTCCATGGAGGTTTATAAACAGATGTAGCATTTGCATAATTCATCTGCAGTTTGTTTTGTAGATGGATCAAAACAATCACTGGTTACAAGTGAATCTGTCGACCTGCGCGGCGGCGGAAGGAGACCATTTGCATGCCAAAGACAACAAAGAAAAAGAAACAAAACATCCTTTTCTGTTCGTGTTCAGTATGCAGTCGTGAAGTCAAAATGTCAACAGGTTGAGTGAAAGTGGTGAATACGTGACTGATTGACTCTCTTTGTGGTTCGCCAAACCTTCAAGACGATATCATGTTCGCATTTTTTTTTTTTGCAATAAAAAGTGACATTTGCGAGCTGTGATGTCAATTTCAGTGGCCGGCAGGTGTGAGTACGGCGGCGTCCTGACATGGCTGCAAACGACATGGCTTTTTTTTGGGGGGGGGGGGGGTTCTTTTTTTAATTCATATTCCATCACCACGCGATGTTAATCAGACTATGTGGTTTCGACGAGCGGTAGCGCGTATTGCAAAGAAAACTTTACACTTCCGCTTTCGACATCCTTCGCAACGTGGCGAAAGATGCACTTAGCGCAGGTTGTAAAGTGCTCTCGAAATGACTTCACGGTTGGCAAATGTTTGGTGTTTTTTGTTATTGTAAAGTGTCCTCGGGTGTCTTGAAAGGCGCTTATAAATAAAATGTATTATTATTAGTATTATTATTAAATGCTGAATGTGTTTTTTCATTTGCAGTTGAGGAACGACACGGCCTTCGTTTCACCTCGGTCTCAATCATCCGTCTATTCATCAAGCAAATATAGAAACAAACGTCACATGGATTACGGAAGGGCTTTTCACACCAGGGAAATCATTTTGCTCAACCTCGACCGGGCTCGGTTTGTTTTTGCAGAATGAAAGGAGACAAAGAAGAAAAAGGAGCGAGCGCAGGACTTTGACAGAGTGGGCGGGATCTGTTTTGAAGGCATTAGTGTTACAGCATCCTGCCTGGCCACCTTTGTCAAAACCGTGACACCGTAATGGCGAACAAAACCCCCCATCAAGCACCAAATCCAAGGTGCTTGAATATTTTGCAGCGGGATTGTGCCGTGCCTGTGATGGAATCGTTTCTTTCATATGTTCGGAGACGCCGGCTCCGTGTTGAGCCTTGCTGTAGATTACCATGGGATGGGATTAGCGCCCACACAATTAGTCCCAATCGTTGTCGAGATGCTGCTAAAATTCATCATGCGGTCTCATTCCAAAGCGTGTCGGCGAACGGTTGGGTTGGCTGTTTTTCGCAAACGATGTCGACGGAGGAGTATGTACGCGATATCTTGAAACGGCTCTCATCCATGGGTTTGCTCCGGAGAATGAGACACGGTTGACACTTGCCCGCGTTTGATCCATGATGCAATGCGCCTGCTTGAAATTGCAGCCTGTGCCTCGCTCGGGATCTCCAAACGATCGATCGGGCTGTCACGTTACATGGAGATTTCGAAACGGGAGTCATCCTTGGCCAAGCGTTGATTGACCTGCTCCGGTTTGATGCGGTATTGCATCAAGTACCTGAAAGCGATGCTGAAGTAAAACTATGAATATGTTGACAGAGAGCCATTTGGGTTAAAGTTAGAACCGCTTTGCAGAATATGACTTGGCTGAATATTTTGGTGCAAGCCGCAAATGTGGTCTTAACCGTGTGCTCGGGTGGCGTTTTCTTTCTTTTGGAAGGTTCGTAGATGGGCGCGGTTCCAAACGGGTGTTTGCGCGCTCGCGGGAGCCAACACAGCCGACTCGATTCCCGGCCAATCGAAGCGGGTCGCCTCATTCCCTATAAATTCAGCGCGGGAGAGGCGACTCGTCTGCTTGTGCAATGTCCGTTTGTCAGGAACCACAAGCAGATCTCCACTTGTGGATGATGCGATGCCGAGTTGGCACTTGGAGACCACCTTTTACCCGCAGTCGTCCGCCATCCATTCGTTTTCCGAACCGCTTATTTCCCCGGTGCTTGCATTCAAACACAACGCAATGTTTAACCTGCTGTCGTCGGAATTAAAAACAAAAAAGGTCCCTCTGCTCAGTGAAAGGGAAACGAAAAGCCTCAAAAACTCAATTTCATTTTTTCTTTGGAACTGTGTTTGATTGTAGCGGAAGCTCAAATATCCTCGCTGTTGTCATTCTGAAATAGACCGCTTAAAAATGAAGCCGCCGGTAGACAATTTCTCTCTAACAAGTCGGCTATGATCCATTTAGGGCCCGTCCTGTTGGATCGTCGTATTTCTTACAGACTGTCATTTGGTGAGAATGGAACCTTGGATTTGCCTATCGCTGCTTGTCAGGGCAGTTATTGAAAATCGCCTTCAATTTGCCCCAGATTGCGAGGCGCAAGACACCGTGTTCCGTCAGATGTGGCGCCCGCTCACTCATCCATTTGAGATGATGAGACGAAGATGGACCGAATTGGGCGGCGTGGAGGAAAAAAAAAGGCGTCGCAACACCTTCATCAAACGCGGATCGCTCTTATTGCCTTCCTGATTGGAGGGTGAGACGCCGACAAGGCTGCTCTCCAAAAATCTCATCGTGCTGCCTCGAAAATGCTTTCATAATTTTCACACGCGGCCCCGGATGCTTGATTGATTTGCTCTGTCTGCAATACCTGTGAAATGTTTCATAAGAATGAGAATCTCGCACCTCTTGTTGTTCCTCAACTCAACTGTATTTCTCGAGACACCAAATGAATATGGGAGACGGTCGGAAGCACAATCGCAGTCAAATAAAAACCGAGTCGCATGCTGAGTCCAAAGCCAGGGAACAAAAATTTTGGAGATGAGTTTGTTTGTTTGTTTTTTTTTAAAGATGGGCAGCGAGGGGGCTTGCCAAACATTTATTCCAAAGAGAGGGAGCTGCCACGGAAAAGGCTCCACCCCCTCGGAGCCCCCGCTTAGGACCACTCATCATGTCTGCTCCGCAGACCTGAGGCCCCGGGGGAGGAAGGTGCGCCCAGGCCATTTCTAAAATGTAGAGGGAGCCAGTGAAGGGATAGCGGAATGATGTGCTCCCTCTTACGGGGAGCCAGTCAAATGGCGAGCGGCGGCATTTTGGACCAACTGGAGACGCTTCATGGAGGATTGGCTGACTCCAAAGCCAAGTGCATGTCAGTCATCCGAAAACTGTTTTGATCATGACCCACGTCCAATCACAATCCGTGCTTACGAAATTGCCCTTACGGGAGGATGCTTCTTCATTGTCGCTGTGAGGCCCAACTTGCGTAAAGTGGCCCCAGAATCAGCATTGGTCTTTATTCAGTTTTACCGGTTTTGCATGTCGCAATGATGCATCCATAAAATAGATGTGACGCCAAAATACGGAGCGAAAATGATGATCAAAGCCAAAGTTGAAATGCAATCAGGAAATATCACCGAGTGACCGTGCTTTGCCACGCCTCGGCGGCCTCGCCGACTTGCTGCGGGGATCCGACCTCCGCCCTGGGAAGAGGGATGAAAGAGGAAGCGCAACAAGAAACGTGACACCGTTTTGGGGCACAGCGTTAGTTTCCTGCATCGCACAAATCATAAGACGCAGTGGAATTTCCCCCCAAAAGTTTTGTCTTGAGCCTCCTACTTGAATTTGTTCGTTGAGTCCCGTGGGAGGATAACCGATTTGCCAACAAAGCGAGCAAGAGGAAGGGGAAAGAAAAGCCTCGCTGCAGGCTCGAGCACGGCTTCAATCAACAGCTCGGGAGCTAGTTGACATGCAGGGTGTCGAGGTCCTCGCAAAGTTTTTCAACTTTCCTCACCAGCAGCGTTTTCATATGACATGGCTAACTTCCTTCTTTCTTTGCCTGTCCTTTCTCTTAATCTCAAAACACAGGCCACAGGTTTGGAAGACTCACTGTCCTTAAATGCGGTTTTGCCGGTGCGCTAGGCTAACGCACCGGAGCCGCCACGCGCTCGCCGCACCGTTGACTGGGATTCACTTCTATCCCGCCAGCCAAAGAATGAACGGTGACCGATTCGGTGTTGTGCTTCCTGCGTGCCCGAGATAAACCCCGACGCGTCCGGGCCTGGTCACATCAAATACGACGTTGGCGGTTACGCAGGACAAGAATACCGTGCCTCCCATATATACACACACACACAGTATATATATGCGTGGCACTTAGGCATGGGCTCTTCAATTTGATGACAAGTTAAGAGTAGTTTCTGGTGGAGCACTTGCGCTTCTCAGCTCGCATGCTAAATTGCCTTTTTGGAACGTCAGTCAGTGGGGCGGGTCACCTTGATGCTTTTCCCTCAACCGCTAAGCTTTTTCCTCCCTTAAATGGACTTTGAGGCCATTTGATGTTTCGCCTGATGAAAAATTGACAGGCAAAGTGGCACAGAAAGCACTTAGAAATAATTCCAACGCAAGTGGATTGTTCCACCCCCATGCCCCCCCTCCCCTTTAAAATAGTTAAATATAGTCGATGAACTCGTAAATATATTCACATAGTGTAATCCCTCGTTTTACCAGGAACCCTCTGCAAAAGGTGAAAACCAGAAAGCAGGATTTGCCCCACCCCCAACCCCCCCGAATTGGCATGTATGTGCATGTTTGAGATACGGAAACAGTATTTATACTTGACATATTACCACATAGCGGCCCGGTAGTCCAGTGGTTAGCACGTCGGCTTCACAGTGCAGAGGTACCGGGTTCGATTCCAGCTCCTGTGTGGAGTTTGCATGTTCTCCCCGGGCCTGCGTGGGTTTTCCCCGGGTGCTCCGGTTTCCTCCCACATTCCAAAAACATGCGTGGCAGGCTGATTGAACACTATAATTTGTCCCTAGGTGTGAGTGTGAGCGTGGATGGTTGTTCGTCTCTGTGTGCCCTGCGATTGGCTGGCAACCGATTCAGGGTGTCCCCCGCCTACTGCCCGGGGACAGCTGGGATCGGCTCCAGCACCCCCTGGAGCCGATCCCAGCGATCCCATCAAGCGGTTCGGAAGATGAATGAATGAATGAATGAATGAATATTACCACATATTTATTTAAATCCAGAATGAGAAAAGCTTCAACAGTACCGTCATTAAAATTCCTCAACATTGCCCCCTGAGAAGGGGCTTGTGTCTGTGACGTCAAAGGCGGCTCTCGCTTGGCTTTCGCTTCGCTCGAGACTCTTCTGCTGGAGACGCTGATGGTGTAGCTGAGGTTTTTAAACTAGAGTAAAACATGGAGCTTTGGCGTTCTTCTTGTCTTCTTTTTAGTCAAAATATATTTTTTTAGTATACCAAGCTGACAGTTTAGACCAGGCATGTCCAAAGTCCGGCCCGCGGGCCAAATCCGGCCCGCGGTCGAATTTCATCCGGCCCTCGGCCCCTGTCATAAAATCAGTGCCGTCTGGCCCGCAGGTTGGGCGCAATGGAACACGTGTTGCATTGACTGAGGTCTCGTAGACTGGTGAGTGATGTTTCATAGAGTACTGCTTCCCTCTAGTGGCTAAATGAGTAATAGCATTCACTAAATGAGTAATAGCATTTAGACACTAGAGGGCATCACTCACGAGTTAACAAGACATCACTCCGTGTTTATATTGACTGATGTCATATGATTGTTGAAATTAAAATAAAAATGGAAATGTGAAACAGACTGGCTTACTCAAATTTGTTGAACAATATTGTTGTTCAATGTAAAGAATGTCAGCCAAGGTCGGCCCCCCGACATTTTACCAAATAAAATCTGGCCCCCTTGGCAAAAAGTTTGGACACCCCTGGTTTAGACAGTCACTTCATCCTTTGCCTGAGCTGTTGCCGTGTTCCTTGTGACGTGTCTCAAACAACAGCCTACCGTGCCGGAAAACCTCCCAAATAAGGCTTTCTGAACCCCGGTGAGTGGCTGCGCCGCCAGCGTCTAAGCAACGTGCCCCTGTCGATGTTGCCACGTCCAGAACAGAAGAGGCACGCGCAAAGCCCTCCGAGTCACGCCAGCTCCTTGTTCTCCACGCGGGGAAAGCTCTCTCACGCATCCATATAACACGACGCCTCTTTCCGCAATATGGCTGCCGATGCGGCTGTATGTTTATTGAATTAATTTTTGAAAGAAAAGAGCTCAAATCCTACCTCGCCCGGCTCGATTTCCTCGCATGTCCTTGGCACATTAGAATCCTTGTTCTAGTTGTCGGACAGCAATATATGCGGCATGTATGAACGCATGATGAAAATAGAACGAGGATTAACATCTTCCCCGCCCTCAATGTACATTGATTCTCCGCACACGTAGATGAAATTATTTTCCATAAGCGTGGCTCTGCGGAAGAACAAATGGGTAAAGCGATGGGCCGCAACAGAAATAGTAATTGCTCGTCATTTTAGAATAGCAAAAAGGCTTTGGTGTTCGTTTGATTCATTGCGGCAAGAGCGCTGCCTTTTGCCAGAGCTGACGCGCATGTTGAATGAAATCGACGTCAAAATGAGACCGAAGAGCGGCGGTGCTCTTTGAATGCTTGCTTTGTTAATCTCATTCTACGTGGGGAGCGATGCCCAAATGGGAGGCGCGGGTTGCTGCGGAGGTTTGGTCTTCGTGGAAGTGGAAAAAAAAAAGAAAAGCATTCACGACTGAACATTAAATGCTCTTTTTTTTTTTAATGTGGCACTGCAAGTATGTTGCAGGAAATATCAAAATTCTGGTGTTGTTTGCACAGTGCCGCAGCCATGAACGACATTTGAAAAATCAAAACTAGCATGTGCACCCACTGTAAATTTGATATGATTTTTTTTCTCCTGGCATGTCAGGCACATTGGTATTGTACAGGAAGGATAAGCAAATAAATGGCGGTTAGTTTTTCTTTCCTGGCCGTAATTTTTGCTGTCCGCTTTTAGCGGCGAAGTTGGAAAACGGCATTTTTCTTGTAATCGAGGCTCCCACAGCTGCCAAAGTGTACTTTGACTCGCAGCAGTGAACTGGGTGACTCAGCAACAAGCTAGCACTATGTATGGTGGCGTGTTGATCCGGCTAAAACACGGACTGAAAGGGAGGGGGGGGGGGGTCCGTTTTTCTTTGTATACCGCCGTACACAACGAATGGGTTGCTTAACTCGGCGCTATGCTGCGGGAAGTGAACCGTGGCTTATGAGCATACGCCTATTCAGAGAAGGCCCAATCTCCTTTCGCCTCCCAAATGGCTCTCACCGTTGGGGGTGGGGGGGACCATAAATCGTCAACAGGCAGCGCGGATGGAGGGCTCTTTCTCTCCCTCGCTGTACATTCACTGCAAATTGCTTGTGCTTCGAAAGCGAATACTAGATTTGAAACTACGCCATCAAACTATGTGCAGGCGGCGCGTTGCGGCGGTCGACCGCTAAGCACATCCGCCTCACATTGCACATGTGCGGGGTTGGATTCAGGCCTCCGGCTCTCCTGTGTGGAGTTGGCATGTTCTCCCCGCGTCTGCCTGCGTGGCTTTTCTCCGGGTACACCCGGTCTCCTCCCCCATTCATGCAGAGCAGGTTAATGGAACACTCCAAATTAGGGGTGCCCCATCTTATTTGACCAAAATGTACCTTTTCAAGTAACCAAAGTCCCGCGATCGACCCGTTGCCGCACGTGCACGCCGACGCGCGCGCGCACACACGCCATGATGAACAGCAGTCATAACGGCCCCACTTGGAAATGCATGTTGCCCTCAAGGGCACCGTTAGCATATGCGCTGTACGACTTGACACTGACTGACTCTTGCGGTGAGTCATGTGCTATTCATAATGCAACACTGCGTGACTAACTTCCAGACCAGGTGCTTGCGAGCAAAATGTTGCCTTCCGTTGCCTCATTTGCCTCAGCCACCCTGAAAACCATTGCATTTTGATTCGGGTTCGGTTCTGTCAAATGTCCTTGAGCAAGACGCTTGATCCTCTCCATGCTCCGTGACTGCTTTGCGATGAGCCGTTGACTTTATTTCCGGGGCAACGTCCACTGTCGGTGTCAAACCAACGCCTTCGTCGCTAACTCTGTTCCACACACATTTGAATGCACTTTTTCTCCTATTTTTGCGCACCTCAGAGATTTCCGGGAACTCGGAGGACATCCCTTTGGTGCGATGGAGGCAGCAGTGGCTGGAGAACGGAACTTTGCTCTTTCACATTCACCACCAGGATGGCAGCCTAAGCCTCCCTGAACCAACGGACGATCCAGCCAACACTTCTGCCAAGGAGGAGCTCCGCATCCTGCATATCTCAGTCATGGTAACGCTCTTTTTTTAAAAATTGCTTTCTGACTGATTAACAAGTGGAAAGTGGTTGCTTGATATCATCCAGGGATGTCGGAAAATGGAAGGATGAAATTTGTCAAATTTTTGGAACGCGCTCGTTCATTTCATCAGCGTTCTGTTCAAGGTGTCAAGGCAAAAAGCAAATGACGTTTAAATACGTCATGGGTAGGCGGTTGCAGTGGCAAACGTATTCCATCGAACGCCGGAAAGACTGAAAAGCAGTCCCCGACCGACACGGAGAGGCGAACGGACGGACAGACGGAGCGATATTAAGCCAAGGCTTTTGCATTGTGTGGGGCAGGTGTGAGCTCCAGCTCAAAGACCCATGAAACAGCCTTTGCGGGAGATTTTTTAATCCGCAAGAAGCTTTAGCACAAGATGAATTGGGATTTAAAGGTCAGGGCCTCCAGTCGGGGCGGCACGCTGCCGAGGGTTCCGGCCGACAAAAGCGCGTCGCTGCCATCTGTTGTCATGGCCTGCTCTTATTTGCGCCCTAATGCTCCTCTACATGCATCTTAATGAAAACACCCCCGCCGGCAGCGCGATAGGTGCTTCCGGGTGGGGAGTGACGAGAGCCCGGGGCAGAAGGGCACAGGCGGAACGTCGAAAGTCAAAAGGGAGAGGAGTCCAAAGCCGGGAACGCGGGAAAATCTAACATGGAAGAAGCCCACTCGCTACCCAAGGACCCGAAATTCAACAGGAAAGTTTTGTCGCCGTTGACGTTTATGAAGTTGTTCACCTTGCAAAACATTGCGGGGGATAGTCCAAGTCAAGGTCAACGCGTGTCAAAGCGTGACTCCTTGCTTCTCTTCGGGAGACGCGGCCCCTGGCGAAATTGCCTTTAAGCTGACTAATCATTTTTACATGCGGCTGTAATATGCTTTCAATCCAGATCATCCATCAAAGCGCCGCCGCCGCCGCGTCTTTGGACTGGCAAAGGGCGTCGGAACGAGATGTGGCATATCTCAGATCCAATAAATATGCATTTCGCCGGGCAAGATGAGAAAGCGCCGCGATCCCAGGATTCATTTTGAACCGTGTCGGCATATCAGATAAGGTTGAATACATAGCAGGGCGGCAAAAGCGACGTTTTCAACGATATGGTGTATGTTTGCGTTGACGTATTGCTCCGACAGAAAAGGAGAACAAATACTACCGGTCAGAGGTTGATATCAAAGAAGATCAAATACACTGCTCTCATTTTTTTTTGGGGGGGGGGGAGTGACCGTCCCACGTGACATGTGGCGCAGCTTCACGTTTTGTGGCAGGTGGCAAAACAGCAGGATAGACTTCACACCACGGGCCCAAAATGTGATCCAACAGAAGTCAGGCCCTGGGAACATACGGGGTTTTTTTTTCTGCTTCGACTTTGATATTATATAGATAAGCAACAAATAAATATTGACTGCAGGCAGCAAACAGCGCGCGGCACAGAACCCACAGCTCACGGTCCAGTGGGAAATCACTTGGACCTATTTGCTCCTTACCGTACGCTAAAAGCAAATAGGCACGCATTTCTTGAAGAAGGAGGACGTAGTCTTTCATCTCAATGCGGCTTCTGCGCCACCCGAGCGTCGTTTGCGCAAGCGCGGCAAGGCGAACATGTCACCCCCCCCCCCCCCCCCCACGGCTTCGAATCGACATTTGGATACGGGTCTCCTGATTGGGCATCGGACATGCCAGTCACAAGCTGGCCCAGCTTCAATCAAAGGTGGAAATTGAATGACAACTGGAAAGTGATTTGTTACTTGGAGTGAGTTTTTATTCCTAAGCCCGCTTCTAGCGCGACAGCATGAATTTCAGTAGCAAATGATATGCCTGCAACCCCAAAAAGGGATTTTTGGAAGGTTTATTTTTATTGGGTGTGTGTGTGGGGGGGAGGGCGTGGGCGTTCATTTAAATTAGCCAGGCTTGTTAACAACGCACCAAATTTATCAGACATTTTTATTTTCACTTGACGGCTAAAACGTCACAAATTGCTCCCTAAATCCAACAGAGTAGCGGCGTCGCCATCTGCTGCGTTCCGAGAATCAAATGTGGGCAGCCTGCTCATTTGTTTCCATCTGCTTTTCAATGTCCCTCTATTAAACACGCCGATACGAATGCTATTTTGCAATTGGTGCGGGAGAAAAGCAGAAATCGACTCCAAATGCGTCCCAGCTATGGGTCTCGATTTCAAAGGATGAGGTTGTGAAGTGTGTCGCGCTTACGAACGCTCGTCCGGCCGTGATCTGTGCTGTACGTCGAGCTTTTTTTCGTGTCTATGAACAGCTCTCATGGCTACTCGGTGTAGCTCCCTTCTTCGACTGGCTGCCAACGCCCCCCCCCCCCACCCCCCCCCCCCCCCCCACCCCCCCCCGTTCCGCTCGTGACCTACTTGCACAAAGTTATCGATCCATTTCTCGCAGACCTGCTTTGCGGCCGAATTGGCACCGAGGTCATCGAAGCAGGTGTCTGGAGTCTGCTGCTTTACGCTCCAGTTGCGAGAAGGCCGCAAAGCAGCGAGGTCACGTCGGTGCATTTTCTACGCGGCTTCAATAGAACGCCGCGTTCCCTGTGGTTTCGGGAGACTTTCAAGTGCAGCCAACATACAAAGTTGTGCGGGAAAAAGAGAAGGCAAATCGATAAAGAGACTTTTCAGAACACCGTGTGTTCTCTTGGGCTTATTTGTGCAAGGAAAAAGAGTGCCGCGAAACAAGCGCAGTCCTTTTATAACATTCGTACGACACGCGAAACAAAACAAATATTTTTTTTGTGTGTGTTCAAGAACAAAATATTGTAATCCTTCGTTTTTCTCGGTTATTGGAGAAATGGAGAGCAGAACCCCACCCCACCCCGCAAAAGGTGAAAACCGTGAGGTAGAATTTGTCTCTTGTCTTCTTATTTGTTGAAATTGGTTGAAAGTATCTTTTTTGTGAATTAAAAAAAAAAAACCTTTGTGCTGACACGTCAGCTTTCATCCGAGCTCTCACGGCTTCCTTGTGACGTGCCTAAAAAATAGCTGAGTGGGCGGGAAAACCTGGAAAACGACTAACGCTCCCCGACCAGGTCCCCTTCGCCGCCGTCGTCGAAGCAACGTGTCCCTGTTGATGGTGCCACACACAGCATTGGGACGCATTGCCTCAATGGCGGCAAAGGGCAAATTGCGACGTGCGCAGCCAATCAGCTCACGGGATAAAGTCACTCGTGCTCTCATTGGTCGATGTTTCGCCTTGTTTGTGTGGGCATGTAAAGTTTGAACAAAAACTGCCCCCCACCCCCAAAAAAAAAAAAACGCGCAACACTGCAGCCGCAAAACTTGAACCGCAAAGTGGCGATGGATCACCATCATTGCAACTGCACAAGAGTAGATACGAAGAACAAACCGACACTAAGTATTTCAATTTTTTTTTCACATTCTCAGGAAGCGGCGTTAAAACCCGCCCTGTTGCCGTGGCCGTTTCCAAGCATCGCTCCCGCCTCCCTTTCCTTACGGCTTGTTGGAGCCGAACGCATGCACGCACGCACACATTCACGAGCGTGCACGGCCACGCACGCACGGCGTTAATAAGCATCCTTTCACATGAAAGGAACGGTCATTGTGACCGGCTCCGCTCGTGCGATATTGATATTGATGTTGTGATGTTCCTCAATGCGCCGTGGATAGCATCGATCGCGTAAACCTTAAATCGATGTGACCCTGGAGTCTTGTAAAGCAGTAGCCCGAATCCGTTCTGCCAGAGCGGCTCCGTTTAAAATTTTTTTTTTTTTTTTTTATAAAGCCATCCGACCGAGACGCGACGAGCGTGCCCGGCCGGCCTCTCCCACGAGCCGTGAGTGCGGCTGACAGCCTCAAACTTTTTGTTTTTTAAATCGCTTTGCTGCCTTTGCGCTGCAGACATCACCCCGCTATGTCATCCCCAAAATAGGAATGACCTCATCCAGAGAAATTCAGATTTGATTTTGTTTTCAGGGGCGGACGTGATTGCAATTGCCTGCGCCGAAGAAGCCATTTCAATTGAGATCAAATCCGGGAACCTTTTCATGGAGGACTTTTCCTCCCCCTTTTTTTTTTTTTTTTGCCTTATTGAAAACGGCTGTTTCAATAAAAGTTACGTGGCATACTTTCATCAACACACCCCAAGAGTCCATCATAACAGGACACAGATCCACCCGTTTTCACCGCTACGTTCTTGAGACAGAATAGGAAGAGACGAGAGCCACGGGACGTGGTTGCTTTCCATTCATTTGGCTTGTTCTCCATGTGAGCCAGAAAAGAACCGACATCAATTCAATTCAAACCGTGTGTCAGAGAACAGAGAAAATGACACGAGAGAAGGGACCTCCGATCCACTGCGTTAGGTTTTAAGCAGCCCGCTGTCCGAGGGAGCAGCCCATACATCCAACTTGCTCCGGAGATGACAGCGTCCGTGCTTGCTTGGTTGCTTCGGTGTCCTTTTTGAAATGTGAAACGTCTCGCGCTCGCCACGGACTGACCGAGAGAAAATGACTCCTTCAGTCGAATGCAATTTATTCGACAGAACCCACTGAAAGAATAATAAAATTTGGAAACATTCGGATCTCATTCCGTCTTAGTCGCAGATGACTGGAACGTTGACTATGTCCGCGTTGAGCTACTGGATGTTGAAATGTGTGCCCCCACATGTACACACACTGGAGTCTGGCCTGGTGGTGGGGCTGTGTCATGACCCCGTTTCTGTTTCGATTAGCTTTGGCTTTTGTTTGTCACTTGACTGTCATGGTTCTGGTCCATTTGTGAGTAACGGGTGGTGTCGGAGGACTTCTCCTCCAGCATCGCACCTCTTGGTCATCATGTCACGAGTTCTTTTCCGGTCAAAAGATGCCAATACCACGTTGCTGTCTAATATTTCCTGTCTTTGAACGTGTTCATTTCCGTTCGGGTTTGTGTGTGACAGACGCACGGGACAAGTCCGGAACAAACATTCAGTTCCCAATGAAAGAACGATTCCGTCTTTACAATCGCATTTCAACTTCTCCTTTTAGTGTCATTGCTTTGACCTTGATTGTCAACGTTCTCGAAATTTTTCTGGCTTGGCCTTGGCTTTGATCCTCTGTCCTCGGTCTCTTCTTTGGTCTGCACCACCGTAACCCCCCCCCCCCCCCCCTCCTCCCACAACTCCCTCAGGGTGGGATGATTGCCCTTCTGCTGTCCATCCTGTGTCTGGTCCTCATCCTCTACACCCGCCGACGCTGGTGCAAACGCCGCCGGATCCCCCAGCCTCAGAAGAGCGCCAGTGCCGAGGCGGCCAATGAGATCCATTACATCCCCTCGGTGCTGATGGGAGGCCAGGCCCGAGAGAGCTTAAGGAACTCCCGGGGCCAGGGGCCAAACTCCAGCGGGACCCTCAGTATCCGAGAGACTCCAATTCTGGATGGGTACAAGTAGGGCTCGGACGCATGGCGGGAGTTTGAACATTGTGTACTTGTCGATAAAAAGATGACGTCATGGTCACCGTGTATCATAAGTGAAGTTCCAAAAGTGATTCCCATGTATGCCATGCGAAATGATTCAACGTTTGCTCATTGAATGCTATGGATATCGCCAGGTACGAGTATGACATCACGGACCTGCGTCACCATCTGCAGCGAGAGTGCATGAATGGAGGTGAGGAATTTGCAAGTCAAGTCGGCCGCACCCTGGATTCCCTGCAGGGCTGCAATGACAAGAATAATATGGACCTGACTCCGGGTAAATTGAGCAAAACTGGCGAAACAAAAACGGATACAGAGTCCCCGTGTGTGTGTGTGTGTGTACTGTATATACATGAGGTTTTTCCACTCTTTTAATGAATGATTTTTAGTATCCTAGAGAAAAGAAATATATACAGTATATTCTTCTATGCTTGTATTTTTTTTTCAGTGTTTGTCTATCTTTCCTCCACAGTGAGCGATAACAAGCTGGCCCTAATGAACAAATATAAAGACAATATCATTGCCACCAGTCCAATCGACAGCAACCACCAGCAGAACACCTTGCTTCCACACAACACCTCAACCAGCCAGCGCAAACGTCTCTCCAGCAACAATCGCAGTGAGTCACTCTCTCCCACTGATTGCCCCTTTTGACAGAGAGAAGAAAATACCCCCCCCCCCACCTTTCTCCTACAAGCTGTTTTCACTGCTTTGTGGTTTAATCGGACTGAGCCGCCATAGAAGTCCGTGTAGGTTTTGTAAAAATAATAATAGAATTTAGATCTACGCAGTATCCAATCCCATGCTAAAACTACATTGGCCCAGCAGTAGCTTTGTTGTTACCGGGAAGCATATTATGAGAGCAGTGTTTCCCAATCACACTACCCCCGGCCTCCTCATACGATGTCTGTGACATGTTTTTGTCAAAATAACCCAAGGCTCATGAATTACAGCAGGAAAATAAATGAATCAGGGAAGGAAAATAAATCATCTCGGGAAAGAAAATAAAATCTCTTTAGACCAGTCAAGTCACTGAATGTTGACTTATCTCAGGTCAAATGACTTGTTTTGCATTTGATGCTGTTTTTTTTTTTGTAATTACCATTTTTGCCTGCATGCTGGTAAATTGGATTAGAAACAAACAAAAAAAAAATACACAACCTCTCTCTGTGAAACGTTGGGGTGGGGTGAGCAATTTGTGTGTGTGTGTGTGCTCGTCTGTGTATGTGTGTGTGTGTGTGTGTGTATCTATGTATATATTCATTCATTCATTCATTCATCTTCCGAGCCGCTTGATCCTCACTAGGGTCGCGGGGGGTGCTGGAGCCTATCCCAGCCGTCTCCGGGCAGTAGGTGGGGGACACCCTGAATCGGTTGCCAGCCAATCGCAGGGCACACAGAAACGAACAACCATTCGCACTCACACTCACACCTAGGGACAATTTTAGAGTGTTCAATCAGCCTGCCATGCATATTTTTGGAACGTGGGAGGGAACCGGAGCACCCGGAGAAAACCCACGCAGGCCCGGGGAGAACATGCAAACTCCACACAGGGAGGCCGGAGCTGGAATCGAACCTCTGCACTGTGAAGCCGACGTGCTAACCACTGGACTACCGGGCTGCCTTATATATATATATATATATATATATATACAGTATATATATATATATATGTGTATGTGTGTATGTGTGTGTGTGTATGTATGTATGTTTGTATAATATATATAGAGAGAGAGAGAGAGGGATGAGTCTCAGTTTGCGATGAATCAAATCTGGATATTGCACACTGGATACCTAAACTACAGTATGTCGAGGAATAACCCACATAAAGAATAAAACCCAAATGGACAAAATAAAACATTCTTATTTGGAATCGTTCATCTTCAGACAATAATTCTTTGACGGGAAAGGAGTTTCTTCACCAAGCGCCTTTTACAGTACATCTTGCTGTCGCGCTCCTTCTTCAAGCCTCTGTATCCAGTTGCCACTGGAAGATTTATTTGCTTTGCTTAGGCGTGCTCAGTTTCAAACCTCATGGTGCGAAACAATGTTTCAAGCTCAATGATTTATTTTTTGTTCGCGAGATAATAGCTCTCCCAGGCTCTTGCAATGAGCCAACTCTTCTTGGCTCCCGAAGGTTCTTTTGCAAACCCTGTCTCTACAAAAAAATGGAAGTGAGATGAAGTCTTTGTGAAAAGAACGATCTGCCTCAGTGACCATTAAAAGTGCCGCACTGTGCGCTAATAGTTTTTTGCTTTCCCGGTGTTTAGAAATAGCAATATACTGTACTTCGCCCTAGCAACCCTCACATACTGTATGTCAAAATGACTCGGTGACTTGACGTAAAGTTGAAGTCTATGCGGTCTGTCGTTTGCATGCGAAGTGAGCCCATATGAGTTGTTAGAGCCTATCCCCCATGACTATGGGCGGAAGGCGGACGGCACCTTGAACTGGTCTCCAGTCACTCGCAGGGCCCATGTAGGGACAAACAACCATTCGCACCCACATCCACAACATCACTGAGCGGGAACCGAAAACATGCTGCCCGCACACGAGTCAGGCGAGTGGACCCGCTACGCCATCATCATATCTTGTGTAAAAGAGGATGATCAAGCTGCACACATGAAAATAGCACATTGTTTGTCACATTGCATGCACTGTCAGTTTCTTGTTTCCATGGGATCGCCTCTGGTTTAATCAAAACCTCTTGGAAGTTAATTTTTTTAAGCTCTTGTCACGAGGCATCGTGATCTTGACTTTTATTTGCCTTCACATTTATCTCGCTGAGACAGCAAATCATTGCTACTTTAAAAGAGCCCCCAACCGCCACATAGACACACGCTCACACACGTACACGCACAGGCACCCGCATTGCCAAATGCAATCCGTTAACTCGTGTAAGACAAGCCTCGGTACACAGCCTCTAAATGGAGTGAAAGCCTCCTGGTAAAAGGCTCTCGGTTCAATTGTATTATGCAAATACGGAAAGAGCAGTTTGATCATCATAATATACTCTATCAAGTTTATCCTTAAGATTATAGTATCATTGTTAAGCACTTAAGTATTTGCTTGGTCCATCATCTTACTTGGAGAGAAAAAAGGAAACATTCTTGCCTCAGTATGAACTCCTAATCATCTAAATAGGATTAGAATTGAAAACATAGCTCAGGATTGTGCTCTGGTTTCGCTTGTACTTCTCCTTGGCATTGCGGCATTTTCACAAGGTCATTGTAGTGACATAGGCAGTGAAGTTGGAGAGGGCAAACAAAACAAAACATTTACTCATACAGTTACTACGCGCCATTCGCACCAGACAGTTGTCTGTCTCGCTGTCTCGCTGTCTAGCTATCTAGCTATGTAGCTAGCGAGCTATTTAGCTATTTAGCTCGCTAGCTATGTCTATATCTAATTTGTATGTATGTATGTGTGTGATTGAGGAAGCATCTGTAATAGTTGGCTATCAACTGGGCTATTTTTCACCTTTTTTCATTGCCTGTTTTATTTGTTTGTTTGTTTGTGCGTGTGAATCCAACAGCTGGTTCAAATTTCTTGAACCCAGACGGAGACTCTGGCACTGAGGCCGACAGCGAGCCTCAGCTGGCTTTTTACACTGACCCAAACCGCAGTCGACGCCGGAGTCGAGGTATGAGAAATGGTAACGCCAACAGCGCGTGGGGCTCAGGGGGTAAGGAGGACTTTACACTTCAATTTCTCTCACCCTTTGATGGTGTCACCCCCGCAACGCATGACTAGCAATATTAATGGCGATTGTAGCAGGTTGTCGGCGCCGGCGTTGGGTCTGCTCATGATTCCGACTTCTTATAGATAGGAATGGTTAAATACACGCATATGACTGGCGTTCATGCTATGAGAAAGAATGTTTGGGCAGTGCTCGTGAGCATGTACCATTGATATCATTGCATCCGCTGCCTGACACGTTTGTTGAGAGAAATCACATCAGACAAGATCAGTGGTTTCCATGTTGAACATGTTCATATATCGCATCTTGAAAACACCTCATCCTGAAATAATATTACCCGTGAATATTATTTCTATGGAGGCTGGGTTAAAGTGCCGTCAAAGCAGCACGTGCTTATCTGTCCGCATGCCACGTTGGTGCAACTTTGATCGTGTTCCGTAGCGACGCGTATAAACGGGCAGTAATGAGATGTACAGTACAAAGAAGGCAAAGTAGAAACTAAATAAAAGACAATGCCCTTAAAATAAATTCTGCTGTCAAAACATGTTCCAAAGGCTCATGCAACGCCTCCAAGCCAATTATTCCAGCGTAATGTGCACAGGTGTCACAAATATAGCAAAGCTTCTCCGTGTGCAGCCAACACCTTTAATTAAAGCTGGGTTTAAGAATAGGAAACTATGATAAACAGCTCGTGGCGCGGATTTTCTTGGATCCTGTAGAAAGACGACAGTATTTTCTCCCATTAAGGTAGGCTGACTTGGAGTAAAAACTTTGAGAGCTCTGTTTTTCGCGGTTAACGCAAAGCGTGGTGTGCGCTTGGGTGAAGGTCGTGCAGGAGATCGACGTTTATGAGGAACTGCGTAACGCATCCAATGTTGTCAGCGTGAATGAAAAGAGGAAAGCAAAATGGGCGGAGTTTAAGAAAAAAAAACCTCTCAACTGTCTTTTAGTTATAGCCGTGATTTCTTTTTTTTTTTTTTTTTTTTAAGCTGCGCATCTCAATTTCCGAAGGTATTTCAGACCCTCGCCTCACCTCAACCTCCCAAAGGCCTGATGGATTCGCGCAATATAGTGCCGGCGAGCCGATTTGTTTTCTCATTTGTGTAATGAGCGGGTTTATGTTTATGTTGCATGTCTGATGGGATGTGGGAGGATTGAAATGAAATCGACACTTCATACGGCATTGTCTCCGTGTCCCCCCGTTCCTCTGTGTGTTTGTTCCCGGCAGCAGGTTCCCCGAGGAGCCCCGTCAATAAGACCACACTGACTCTCATCAGTGTCATCAGCTGCGTGATGAGCCTAGTATACTGCTCTCACATTTCCTGCAGCCTCTCGGTGCGTGTCATCCTCCATGTGCCGGAGCACCTGATTGCTGACGGTGAGGCTTTTCAAAACAGCCCCAAGATCGGGCCTGCATTTCAAAGATCGCGTCTTTCAAATGGTGGGGTTGGAGAGGTGGGCGGCGGGCAGTGGCGTTGCAGCTGGTGTATTTGTGCAGCTCCCCAGAGTGTTCAATCCACCGGGTTACGAACCGAGTGCAGGTGTTTGGCGGGGGAGCCGCTGATTTGCTTTGCACTCTGTGAGACAAAGGTAAATGTCAGGTCGAGCACCTCCTCCCCGTGCTTCTCGTGAAAGACAACACAACAGATGTGCTCTCAAAGCACCGCGGCATTTTCAGGTCAGGTCACAGAGACCGCCCACGGGAAGGCCTCCGTCGTACTTCGGAGTCGAGACAATGCCGAAGTTTTGTTTATGCCGCGCTTGGCAAATGTTGCATCTGCGAGTCCAAATGGCCGATCTTTCGGATAAGGTCATTTTCTTGTACCTCATTCCACATTCAGGGCGCCTAACTGGCAAGATGCAGATCAGCGGCTGTCCTTCTAGCGAAAGCGAGGCTCACCGCTAGCCCGGCAGTACATAAAGACGGCGGGCTCACTGCATGAGCACACCGACTCACGCTCGCGCATCAGGATCGACGTTTGGAGGTTATGGGTACAGTCTTTCGTCGTTGCGATTTCATCGAAAGACACACGGGAACTTTTTTTTTTTCAAATGTCACCTTCGATCAAAACAAATTTCCCTCCGAGTAAGCCGGCAGTGCCGATATATTATAGACTGACTAGCCTCACTCATCTATCATGTGGAGGTCTGATTTGATTCAGGGAGCTGCCGCTTGCCAATGCGATACACTCGCCCGCCGGGGAGGCATTAAAATTCAGGGGAGGCGTCCACGGAGGAAAACTTTGAAAGGAGAGATGAAAGATGGCGAATTTGCCTGTTGAATTACAAAACCGGGATCGATTTCAAATGTTTCCATAAATGTCTCCACAATCTTGTCAGACTTGATTTGATGTCACGGTCAATCCAATGAAAATCTCTATTCTTCCACTGGGGGGGAAGAAGCTATTAATGGCAACAGCCGCGCAAGTGGCTGCCCGCAAATGCCGTTAAGACGCAGCCTCCACTTCTTTTTGCTGTCCACATCAGGTGAAGTCATTATTTCGAGATGTTTGTTTACTTGCGATAACGCTATCTTCGCCGATCCAGACGCGGAACAAAAGAAGAGGGAAGAGAGAAAATGCGAGTGTTGTGTAAGCTGCAAATCAGACTGAGACGTGGGCACAGAATGATATTCACTGTAACCTGAAGAAACTGGATGAATTCATCTGGATCTTCGGTAGTCTCCGGCACAATCCCTCTGACTGTCGTCTTTGCAAAAGGAAGAGATGGTCGTTGCTGACCTCACATATTGTCTGATGATTGACAGCCACCGTAAACCGTCAGCTGATGAGCCGTTGTCGCTCTTTTTTCGAAAATCTTGTTCATCAAGAGATTTGTTCCAGAAAAGGTGGTCAAATTGGAATCGACGTGTTCCTTCATGCGCTTTGTATTGTTGAGGTTCTGTTTTTCTTGATCAGTGGCCTGGGCAAAATGAAGGTGACTTTGATGACCTCAGTGTCTCAGGTGTGGTGGAAGACACCCTCCTGCGCACCAATGCGTCAGTCAGACGCTTGCAAATCCCTTCCGTCGGACAGCTTCTGTGTGACAAGATCCTCACAGATAGCGTAAAATCAATTTGGGGGAAAAAGTTGAAACCTTCTAAAGGTGTGATCACAGTCCGAAGGCTGAGGGAGTGCGTTTCAAACTCCAGTGGTGCTTCAATGTCCACAAGGAACTGCTGACTGGTGTCTGGATGAGTCGGCACCGGCACAGAGATCAACGAGGCCTCTCCAGGTGTTGCCAAATGGGTCTTTGCGCCTTCTATTCTCAACTAAACTGGAACAAATACGTTGGTTGATTCCAGGGAAAAATGTGCAAACACAATCCACTCCCCCACTCAATTAAACTTGATAGAGAAAAAATGGTGGTAACATTTGTGCAAATTCTGGCATGTAATGACACCTGCCCTTGTTTTTTTTTTTGCTGTTTTTTTAAAACTGCATCTGACTATATGAAGCACTCTTCATGTTTCCATTTCTCTGGTAGAAAGGAATTCAATCCTCCCAATTTTGTGCCCACACAATGACCACAACAACTGGTGTTATCACACGGTCAAAGAGCCTTTGAAACCAAATGGACCGTATTTTTCATTTCTTAAAGTTCACCTCGGCTTGACCATGTAATCATTGATTCCTGACTTTATATTTTCAATTGAGGCCGATACTTTTATATAATGACAATCAGCCAATTTCTCTTCATTTCCCAAATGTTTGCGTTTTGAACTGAGTCCCTACAAACGTTTGTCCTGTGACTTATTCTGATGGAGATGGACTTGAAAACAATGATGGTTGTGGAATATAGACTAGAGTAAAAGTCGCAATATCTGATCTCTGCAGTTTCTCACTTTATTTCTCGATCCCCACTTTTTCTTCATCTTTGCCTTCTTGCTGTCCTTCTCCGTCCTTAGGGTCACGGTTTATTTTGCTGCAGGGAAGTCAATTAGACGCCTCCGACTGGCTGAACCCGGCGCAGATCTTGCTGTACTACCAGCAGAATGCCAGTGGGCCGTGGGTGAATGAACTGTGTGGGCGACGCCTGCTGGACCCCTGTGAGCACCAGTGTGATCAAGAAACAGGTGAGCCTTAGGACCGGTCCGCATTAGCGCGGCATGATTTATGCTTTGGGTCACTCGGAACACACTCGCTAAAAATTGAGGAGCCCCTGAATGACGACAACCCCAAAACATACCAGCATCCATCCATGATCTGAACCGCTTTTTCATCAGGAGGGTGGCGGGCGTGCCGGAGCCTCTCCCGGCCGTCTTAGGGCAGTTAACGGGGCAGGGCCCGAACCGGTTGCCAGCGGTGTATTTGGAACATTGTACCCTTCTGGAATTTCATGCAATTTGGAGGAGATATAGTGAAATCCTGTCCAGGACACTTACTGGAATGGGGCCAGGAAGGTGTTTGCCCAAGCATTTGGTCGCTTAGCGGAATGGTGTTGGTATTTCTTAATGATCGCGAGTCTTGAATTTTCGGTCGACACCTTGTTAAAATTTTGCTCCATACTCTTCCGTCACATGGACGTGACGTTTAATATTGGTTTTCATGTAATCATGGACTCACCCTAACATTCCATTATCCCACACATCTGACGTGACCGTGCGTCATGTTTTCTATTCAAGCCCAGCAACCAACCGCATTCGACGTCCAAACGATGAGAACCGTGTGCCGATAAAACAGAATTGCCAAAAATGGTGTTGTTTCATGAGCTCGTCATTCCTCTCCGCGAGTGCTTCTGTTTTGATCTTGGGCTGAACTGTGCTCCCTGTGAGGCAGAATGAGAAATCCGTAACCTATCAATTATACATCTGTTGTGCGGCAGAGGTCGACAAAATATTTGGGGTGCAAATGCCGCTTAATTCTGCCAGGGCAATTTAAGAATACTTCATAGACTGCCGTTGATTTTTCATGACCTTCGTTCAGCGAGCTGATTATTTAGTGATGAATGAATTCATCATTTTTTCAACAATAGGTGAAAGCGTCTTTGTTTCTGGTCTCCATCTCATTTAGCATTTTATGTTTTCCTATTTCGCACTTCTCTCCAATACTGTATGGAGCTGTGATAAAACCGCCGTGTATGTGTTCCCGCTCGCCTGGACGGTTGCATGTGCACGTGCGCGGGCGCTGCAGGGAGGTTGCTGAATTGCTACGGATAGCTTAAGTCCAATCCTCTTTTCTGCAAGACAAGATACCGATGAGAGCCGAGATGCGCCGCGGCAACATCTGTGCTGCTTTTGCGATCCGTGAAAGAAGATGGGGGGGATGCTTGAACACATGGGGCCCCCATCGCTGCAGAACTTGAAACCAGGTTATTGGGGGTACCGATGCCATTTGGGCTCACGGCCATCTTTATTCGAGCGTGGCGGGCCTGGACACGCGCGTATGTTTGTGCTAGTCGACTTGAAACAAGGCTGCCTCACCGATATGTTGGTGCGCGTTTGCAAGCTCTTCTCCTCCGCCAATTCATTGAATTCCTTCTATTATCTGAAGGTTACGTTTTTATTTTTATAATCATCATAACGGGCTCATCGTCATACAAATGCATTAACGGCTTGTCCCGGCATATAGCAAAACACGTCATCAGATTACAGGGACACTTCTTAAAAATTTGGTTATTTTACTGGATTACATTTATAATGTGCGGGCGGCCCGGTAGTCCAGTGGTTAGCACGTTGGATTCACAGTGCAGAGGTACCGGGTTCGATTCCAGCTCCGGCCTCCCTGTGTGGAGTTTGCATGTTCTCCCCGGGCCTGCGTGGGTTTTCTCCGGGTGCTCCGGTTTCCTCCCACATTCCAAAAATATGCATGGCAGGCTGATTGAACACTCTAAATTGTCCCTAGGTGTGAGTGTGAGCGTGAGCGTGGATGGTTGTTCGTCTATGTGTGCCCTGCGATTGGCTGGCAACCGATTCAGGGTGTCCCCCGCCTACTGCCCGTAGACGGCTGGAATGGGCTCCGGCACCCCCCACGACCCTAGTGAGGATCAAGCGGTACAGAAGATGAATGAATGAACATTTATCATGTGGGGAGACGGTGCAGTCGCGTCCGCAATTGCTCTCAAACTTGAGACTTGAGTTTTAGTTTGGCTGCTTTTGCGTTTTCTACTGTTGTCATTATGAATTGTTTGTTCTTTTATGAATAATTTTTGCTTCATATACAGCACTTATATTGTATATTGTATCTTGCATTAGCGAGAAATACAGTTGAGTTGAGTTGAGATGTGTGTCTTCTCTCTTATTTTAAATCGGTTTGCGTGTATCCCCGCTTAGCCGCATTGACGCCTGATTGAATCGGTGCATTTCTTTTGACAGGAGAATGCATTTGCCTTAATGGCTACATGAAGGACCCAGTCCACAAGCACCTCTGCATCCGCAGTGAGTGGGGGCCCAATCAGGGGTAAGTACACATCCTCACTTCATTTGGGTTATTGTTTGATCCCAATGCCGTGCAAAGGGCAAGGCTGATCCACAAGACCTCATGCCCCCATCACATCGCAGTTGACATCACCCGTCCGATGGAATCGGTTGTGTTGTTTTGAAAGCGCGCCGACAACACCCCCATGCCACTGCCCACCCTCGTCGACGATCGTTGATGAAATGCGACCTGTCTGCGATTGATTGATGTGTGATTCCATTTTGAAAATCTTCTCTCAACACATACCGCCTACCAACAATCTTTTATTTTTTTTACAGATCGGCACCTGATTTGTTAAGTCCACTGGAAATGAAATGTCTTTAATTTAGTTTGATGCAAAACATGAACATTTGAATATATTGTCACTTAATTTTGCACAAGCTGTGAACTATTGGCAACATATGGTGACAAAACATATGACGCCACCTGTTTCATTTATTTATTTACTGAATCAAATACTTACGGCGGTCTGTGTCGATATCCCACACATTCTGGCAATGGGCCTTTTATATGCCTCTGACTGCGAGGAATGACTTGGAAGTGAGACATTTTTGACTTAACATCAGTAGGATAACACACACATGCACACAAAATATCAGCACCCTGCGTTCATTTTAGGAGGTTTATTTTAATTCTTACCTTTTTTGTTTGTTTGCTCTTGTGACCTCTCAAGATTATTTTTTTTAATCACCATAGGCCTTGGCCTTACACCATCTTCCAGCGTGGATTTGATCTTGTGATGGGAGAACAACCCTCTGATCGCATTTTCAGGTATGGTTTTTCAGCAACATGTTGCATCATCAAAGGATATGTGAGGGGTTTATATCGTGGCGAGAAAAGTTCTGTCTGCTGTATCCTGTAGCTTCAAACGCTGTCATTGTATTTTGGCAACGAGATGCAATTTTGTCTTATGTTGGGGTCCCTGATGTTCTCTGATTGCCCGAGAAACAACTCGAGACATAAATCGATTCAGCAAGCATGAAAGGGTATCGACTGCATTCAAATGAAACAGAAGTACTTGCTTCATTATTTTATCACTGTAACGTTCTGAGAGGATTAGTTCAATGGTAGGAGGCGGGACTTCGCCAAAGTGACACTCCTGACACGGCTCTGACTGACTGTCATTTTATGGGCAGTACTTCCCGCAGCTGCCGAGGAAACTGGGCCTGCCGCAGGTGCTGTGGAGGCGGTTCGATGCAACAGTCGATGAATCAGTCCTGTGTTGTCTTTTTCTGGAACTGCAAACGCACAGCAAGCACTGCCTAGAAGATGCCCCCTAACCCACTCTTGAGGCTTTGCACACTGCAAGTACTAAGACGAGAAAACTTCTCTTGAACCCTTCGCATCTTGGTCACCACCTCATCCAGCTCCTTTGCTCGGGCAGGTTATGTAGAACTTTGCACACAAAAACCAGGAGACAATGTAATAGCTTCGTCTCTCTTAAGCGTGACTCATTATTCAAAAGCCCATCTTCGGCTGCTTCTCAATGTTTTTTGATGTTGTTGTTTATGTTAGTTTGTCCTTGGCATCCTGTGTGGTTAAAATCAGCGGGGAATGCCGTTAATATTTGTCTACTGTGGGTTTGTGGAGCCCTTTGAGACTCTTCTGTGGTTAAGGGCTACATCCAAGTCAATAAATTGGACTTGATTCCAGGCGGAGCCCGCTTTGCACCCCTGATGGTGCGTCCCTGTGTTTTTAATTATCATGACATAACATGATGACTGCAGTACCACTTACGTTAGATTGCTTGATGACCCTGCGCATCATTTGCACAGCTGTCATTCTTTGCTGCGACCACACTAATGGAATCCTTTTATTGCTTTACGACTCTCTGGACTTGTGTTACGTTCTAAATGTTTGTCTTGTCATCGTGGGCTCTTTTTGTAAGACGGGAGTGGCTCAAATTACCAAAGACAAATTCCTTCTTTGTTTGTTTGTTTGTTTTTTCACGCTTTGCCAATAAAGATGATTCCGATTGTGATCACCAGCAAGTCAATCTTTGGATTGTTAGTCGCTCGCCTGCCCAGATCTATAAATGCCAATTGACGATCTTTGGTGGGGGATTCGGGTAACGTGGTGCGCTACCGTGGGGCCCAAGGACATGCTCCTCTTTGTATCTTCCCCTCAACGTATCGGAACTTGTTTTCTCATGTTGCCCTTTGACTGTGCGCACATTTGATGGATTTTTTGCCCACCTACACCCATTAAGATGATTCATTTTATTCCATCAAAATAAGAAAGTTCCTGCCACCCGATCCCCATCCAAACTATCAAGTTTGACAGTACGGTCTTATCTCCGTGCAAGCAATATAGTTGGTTACTTCGTCATTGTATTCAGGTTACATTTCAAAGACATGAACAATTTTTGGGCCACGCTCTCTTCTGCAGATTCACATACACCTTAGGAGAAGGGATGTGGCTGCCGTTGAGTAAAAGCTTTGTCATCCCCCCTGCCGAGCTCGCCATCAACCCCTCTGCTAAATGCAAGACTGACATGACGGTCATGGAGGACGCCGTCGACGTGAGGTGAGAAATGGGAAATTCTTGCACTGTTGACTCTACGACCGTTGTCATGCCGCGTGCCGTGTATTTACACCCGTTCGCGTGATGGAGAGTGAAATCGTTACTGTGGCTCGATGTGTTGTGGTATTTATTCTGTGATATTTACGAACAGAATTAAAATATGTCTGGCGACGCGCCGGACGACTGCTTAGTATGTCGGCCTCCCAGCGAAACGGTTCACGGTTTAAAACTGGGCTCCCGCCTTCCTGTGTGGAGTCGGCGTGCGCTCCCCGTGCCTGCGTGGCTTTTCTCCGGGTACTCCGGTTTCCTCCCACCTTCCAAAAGCATGCGCAGCAGGTTCATGTAACGCTCTAAATTGTCCCTGAGTGTGAGCGCAGAAGACTATTTGTCTATGTGTGCCCTGCGATGGGTTGGCAACCACTTCCTACTGCCCCCGAAGATGGCCGGGATAGACTCCCGCGCACCCCCGCAACCCTCGTGAGGAGAAGCAGAGTATTGGACGGATGGAGGAAAACATGCCCAAGTTAACATGAGGCATTATCGTTTAGTTGAGAAATAATCAAGACCTTTGTCATGCATTTCACGCGAGAATGATTTTTTTTCCATTTCTATTCTTCCACCTTCCTCCCGATCTGGGAAACTCCTGATCTTGGAGTTTGCACATTCTCCCGGCGCTCATGCGGGTTTTCTTGCCTCTCACCTGAGGATAAGTGACAATGCAGAAATGAACCTTTTCCATCCATTGTGCAAGGATTACAAGAAGCATTAATCTGACTATGAATGTCTGACGGCAACCTTCTGGCTCTGAAAACGATCTTTAGAAATAGAAAGTACCCACATTTGCCCGTTTTATATTTCGACGTTTCTTCGCCAATATTTGTTGTGGGCGTTTGAACAAACAGCGTTTATTAGGTTGGCTTGATTTGCTGCTCAATCCCTCTCAGCTTTGAAGGAGCAGACACGTTTTATACAATAAACTGATCCGAGTGGGATTATTGACACACAGCGTGCGGAATGACACTCGCCGTTTTGAGAGCATTCTGTTCTTGCATAAAAGTACGAGTGGACAGGATGCGGTTAAGCGGGAGATGCGGGATAATGTCATTAGTGGTGAGAATTGACTTTCAAGTGTAAGCCGGAACATGCTTTGTAAACAATTTAGCGCGCATCGGCGTGACAAATCCTGCCCTAATTTGCAGATTGTTATTTGCCCTGTGAAAATAATGCCAGGTAAAATTAGCCCCGCTTAAATGAATACCCCCACTTTATTTTATTTTAATGAGCATGGAACTATTTGGACTATTCCCCCGCCCTGTGCCGAGAGCTTGATCAACTGTAATTAGGGCCAGTGCTCCCAAGACTAAGCTGAAATCAGAAATAGATGGTTGATGTATTCTTACTCTCCGGAGAACCCCCTTTTGTACAAAACATGACATCGGGTAAGACATGTTGGGATTGCTTATGGCCGTTTGCTCGTCCCTCGCCAGGCCCCACACCCCCTGCACAAAATAAAGAGAAGAATTGAAATGCCATGAGTCATCTGAATGTATCGGATGTGATATGTCTTGCGCCATCCTGGCCAAAGCTGTTGCTAGGTCACCCAAGTGAAATTCTAAATATGCTTCCATATTATTACAGTAATACATTATTAGTAGATATACGCCGATTCTTTATTTTTTGCAACTTCGGATGGTAAAGCTACGCAGTTCCCAGCGTGGCAAAACGTGGCAAAACTCAGCGAAGCCGAAACGCAGCACCATTTTATTTCAGATCACCGTTTATGGCGTATTTATTCTTTTCATGTTCATTCGCGGACTCGATCGCCGCATTCCTTCTTGGCAGCTTGCACGTCTCCCTCTGAGCTGTCAAAGCGACTAATGCACATTAATTGCAGACTAAGATGACGCTGAAGCATTTTGATCATAATAATTGATCATAATGAACTGGCTCATAAATGGATATTTTTGTACGTACTGCCGAGCTTCTGCTGTTCGGGGCTCCTTTCATCCTCAGACAGCTGTGCCACAGAATCTCGTCATGAGATGCTTCCAAATAGGTCGCTGTCTCCATTGACTTTCTTCAAACTCCCGACGCATAGGTACTTGCGACTCTTGTGTATTTTTCCAAGACCGAGCCTCATCATTCTTTTATGTAGCTTGCCTCCTGTTTTCAATACATTTGAATGAGAAGTTCCTCGATTGCGTTTCCTGCACGTTTGGTCACCGAGAGTGAATTTCTTTTGGAACAACGGCCTGAAAAATGTAGCGGACAGCAAACTGTAAAGTCTTGAACATTTGGCGGGATTTCAATCTGACAGTTTGATGAGCTCATGCAATGGACCACTTTTGAAAATCACACCACAGTGATTGCTCTCTGGATTCGGAATTAAATTTATAAAACCCCCCCTTTTTTTTTTCACTGTCACCGGAGTTCCAAAACAATTTAGTATTTACACTTGCTGTGCGTTTCATCATCCGCAGACACTCCGCTTAACACCCCCCACCCCGCCCCCATTAGTGACAAACAAAGCAAATCTCTGAGGAAAAATGGGGTTTGAAGATAGAATTTTTGCTATGAAATAAAAGGAAGCAAAACATTTGTCTTTTCTTCGATGAAAACCAGGAGGGGGTGGCTTCTGCGGTCACGTGAGTGAGTGTATTTCCAAGCGAGGGCATCCTCCGGCTCCAGCACAGGTTCCCTCGCATCTTTGGCATTGGCTGTATACGGAATCTGCAGAAAGAGCTCGGATATCAGGGTTCTGGGACAAAACAGAAATTTTAATTTTTGGTTGTTTTTTTGCCTTGTCGTCAGCGCACAGCCTGCAAATTGAGTTCCACTTGTCATTCGACCGATGATTGACCAATGTACTTACATGCTAGAAACCGTCTGTTACCATCATGTCTTTTACAGAGAAGAATTGATGATCAGCTCGTCCTTTGACTCTTTGGAGGTTCTCCTCGACTCATTTGGACCCGTCAGAGACTGCAGCAAAGACAACGGAGGCTGCAGCCGCAATTTCCGCTGCATCTCTGACAGAAAACTGGACTCCAGCGGATGCGTGGTAAGTCGTCTGTTGTCTTACGGGAAGTGGTCAACGGACCACGTAGGATTTTGCCGTGATGACCAAGGCTACGTTGCCATGCCAATAGGAGCCCGAATATGGAAGGCTCCAAACAACCAACCTTACCACATGTCAAGAAGGCTCGGTTCTGTACTCGGCTTGCCTTGCAGGTTGTCTGGAATCTGCAGTGTACAGCCAATGTCAGGATTTGTCTGTACGAATTTCCCATAATAAAACTAAACGGTGGCCCGGTGGCAGGGAAAAAGAATGATAAAGCCACCCGCTTCATCCGTTTTGCAGAAAATTTGAGACGTTTATGGTTGTGAAAATACCGTTTGTTTGGTTTGTGTGTGTACATGTGTGTGATGATTAATATATTGGTTCTGTCCCAGAGTTGAGTGGACGCCGCAAGAGTCCAATGCCGCATGTGCGGCGTCCCGTTGGTCAAAGCACTTCTTCGTAATGTATTGATACATCAGTTGCGCCATGCATGTTACTTTTTGGAATAGGTTTTGCACAATGTGAAATAACTTTCTAAAGTTGCACTGGAATATGCCACTGAAAGTTCAGAGAACCCTCATTGCTTTTTAAATGAAGGGATGCCAGCATTGGAATTTCTCGCCAGCACTTTGAAGTACTGGAGCCATTCCGGCATGTCTCGACGCCGAAATGTCAAGTGGAAACTCCACTCCACTTTGAGTCAGACGTGTAGAACATTGATCTTATTGCCTCACTGGCCACTAATTGTATGCATCCTGGACAAATGAAAGACCGAAAACCGGGGCATTTCCCAAATGCCCATGAAACCGTCGGCAGCTGGCAGAGGAGCGCCATACGAAAGGATGCTTTGACCTTTGGCCTTTTCCCAACGCAAACTGAAGGAAGTTGCTGCTTTTCAAAGGCCCGATTCTCTTGTTCCCAAATGTCACAATTTTGTTGGGAGGAATCCCTCTCAAAAAAAGACGGAAAATGAGAGAAACGTGGAGAGGAAATAATTACCACATGTACTGGATAGCAGTGATCACGACCTTTTGGGGTGTCACAGGACTGGACCCCCTACCACCACCCCACCATTGCTTTTAAATTGCCAGTTTTAAAGCACTGCTTCTGACAACAAACGTAATTATAGACAAATTAAATATTTTATTAGCATTTTTTTCCGCATTCATTTCAAACAGTGTAATTCTACTGTCCGGCAAATGTAGAATAGTACAAACTATCAAGGTAAACTACTACGAAATGGACCAATTAGGAATGATAAATGGAGCCTACCATAATGTAAATAATAATTTTTAAGTGCTGATCCTCCATACGGAGTCAGCGCCATTGCTGCTTGCAAATGTGAGTGATCAAAAGACGACACGATTGAGCGCTGCTTTCATCCGGCGGCTGCCGGCTGCTGGCTTGTCATTAGCGACGAAACTGCTCATGTTTACGCGAGCGGGCTGTCGCGGACTCCGCTCTCATTTTCCGGCTTTTCGCTTGATCACTCGGGTGCTGCTTATTCAAATGATTCAAGGGGTTGCTTGTATTGCCTTGTTTTTAACGACCTGGCGTGCGCATCAGCTCCGTCCTCCACGTCGCTCTGTGCTCGGGGAGGAACTTCTCTTGTCCAATTCGCTTCATCTTGGGAGGTCATGGCTGCCCGTCAGCTGCCCATCAATTTGTGACGAGTTCGTTCCGTTTCATTCCTCGGTGGATTCTGTCAATTTCAACTTGCAATGTTAGAAGGGCGACTGCGATTGTCTAGAGTCGCTCACGTTTCCGCCACGTCCGATGGAGTAAATATACTCACGGCTCGCAGGTCCGTCTCTTTGTGGGCCGGTCCCAAATTGTCCAAGGCCCGGTGCCGGGCCGTGGACCAGTGGTTGGTCACCTCTGCTCTGTAGCTCACATCAGCGTATGCACAAGCAATCCAAATCTGAAGTGTAGTGCGCATTCGGAGCCAACGCCACCATTACCAACTGTATGCTCATGAATAACAAAAAGTACGAGCCCGATAGCCGACTGATGCGGCACACCGGTGACCTGAGCGGAAGTTTTTCCTGTGGTCACCCTCCATTTGTGTCATTTCTGCCGATGCCATCACAGCTGAGTTAAATCTATTCCTGAGCTTATCTTCAGGATGACAGGATTTGCCTGAAAGCCATCCCCAGGTGCAGCGGCTGCCACTTTCGTCAGTCAAGCCTCCAATGACGCACAGATTGCATGCACAAATTGAATGTAACCGGCAGCACATCTTTGCCGTTTACTTTGGATAAAAACACTGGAACGTGCACGATTAGCAGAGAACGAGGCAGGTGGGACGCTGGTCTCTCTTACCTACAGAAATTATTCCTCACTAGGTTCGCTTTGGATGCTGGATCCAATCCCAGCTGTCTCCGGGCAGTAGGCGGGGGACACCCTGAATCGGTTGCCAGCCAATCGCAGGGCACACAGAAACAAACAACCATTTGCACTCACACTCACACCTAGGGACAATTTAGAGCGCCCAATCAGCCTGCCATGCATGTTTTTGGAATGTGGGAGGAAACCGGAGCACCCGGAGAAAACCCACGCAGGCCCGGGGAGAACATGCAAACTCCACACAGGGAAGCCGGAGCTGGAATCGAACCCGGTACCTCTGCACTGTGAAGCCGACGTGCTAACCACTGGACTACCGGGCCGCCTCTACAGAAATTAGCCATCTCAAAATGAATACCGATACAATCTCACTAAACAGCCCTGATATATCATCTCAATAAATTGATTAAAACCGACTGAAAAACGTATCCGGGTTGAAGGGTGGCACGTTTCAACCAGATCGGGAGAAGCTTACCCGTGCTTTGATTGTACTTGATTATTCTTGCGATCATTTGGCTAGGTTCCCCACAAATGAGCATCAAACACCTGCAGCTCATTCAGAACGCTGCAGCCCAGGAGAGATCAGAGCATATTACTCCTGTCCTGAAGTCTTGACACTGGCTCCCAGTCAGCTGTAAAAGACATTTCAAAACGATGTGAGCGGACAATAAATCAGCCAATGCTTTGGGTCCTGAATACATCCTAATTGAATATACAGCCCGTGGGATTCTGAGGTCAGTCGACTCGGATCAATTAGTGGAGCCTGGAGCTCAAAGCAAACGCCGTGAATCAGCATTAAGCAAATGAAATGAGCCGCCAAGAGAAAGAAAGTCCGTGTTTAGTGTAAATAAATGCTTTCAAATGCAGGTTCAAAAGGATGCTCCCCACGCCATACCGACAATGAAGGGCCTTTGAAAAGTGTTTCTCTCATCAAAGTCTTAAAAGGCTTTTTCTTGTGCAGTATGTTGTGTTAGTCATTAGTAAGGAGACCTATTTTTCCTTACTTTGCTTTTAAATGTAGGTCTTTGTCCAAAGGGCGGCACGGTGATTGTCTGGTTAGCGTGTCCGGATGACTGAGCGGAGATGCAGGGTTCAATTCTGAGCTCCAGCCTTGCTTTGTGGATTTGGCATGTTCTCCCTGGGTTTTCTTCAGGAACTCCGCTTTCCGCCCACAGTCCAAAAACGCGTACGGCAGGTCGATGGCACACTCGGAGTTGTCCGCAGGTGCGATGGTGAGGGCAAACGGTTGTTCGCCCATGTGTGCTCTGTGATTGGCTGGCAACCGGCTCCGGGTGTCCCCCGCCCACGGCAACGAAAGACGGCCAGGATGGGCTCTGGCGTGCCCGCCGCTCTCGCGAGGAGAAGCCGATGAGAAAATGGATGGATCTACTAAAGCACAATGATTTCAGGAGGAATTGAGTCATCTCCTTGTCTCACTCATCTATGTGTGCCTCTTCATTGATCTGCCAATCAGACAACTTTGAAAAGTGTTTGTCTCATCCGACTGCTCTTATGGGGATTTGTTGCTGTTTGGCATTGGCACAGTGCTGATTCCCTTAAGCTCCAAAAAGCACCAGCGGAATTTATCTCCATTTAAAAAGAGGATTAAAAGGCATGGTGCTTCCAGAGGAAAGCTGAGTGCAGATTTAAGGCTGCTAACTTACAGACGACCGCGCACTTCATGCACTGTACAACTTTTAAACAACCGCAGTTATTTTGTCGAGAATGATCATCAGGGTTCTTTCATCATCAGCCAACATGGCTACCTAGCTAATCATATACAGTATGAGTGTTTGTGTACATATATACAGGGTATATATATATATATATATATATATATATATATATATATATATATATATATATATATATATTCTGCATATTTCAGACAACTGTGTACCCTCTATCAAGATCAAACCCGTGGCTCCCTAACACGACAGCCTCATTCCTCTCTTGAAAACAGGGATGTACTTTCTGTAAATTCTAATGACAAACGTCGCCACCGCCGCGACGAAAAATGTGTCCTTTCCAATTTAGTATTGGCGGAAAACGACGTTCGTAGAAAGTGAATGAAATAATTGGGTTCTTTTTTCATGAAGAGTAATACACAGATCCTTCTTGTTCATTTCCGTTTTGACTATGCATCTTGACTGTTGTTTTTTTTTTTTACTTATACGCCACTCAAGAGAAACACATGAAAACAAACCTGAAGGACTATTTTTTTTTTTTTTGTTTTCCAACGCTTCTCCTCTAGTGCCCCCCAGGGTTGAGTCCGATGAAGGATGGGAGCGGTTGCTATGACCACCACATTGGCATCGATTGCTCTGATGGGTTCAATGGCGGTTGTGAGCAACTGTGTCTCCAGCAACTGGCGCCTCTGGAAGATGATCCAACTCTTTACAACATTCAGATGTTCTGTGGGTAAGTTCGTAGTTCAATAGTTTCATGCTGATGAGCTCTGTCTGGAAGCTAAATCAATAAATCAAATATTATCTACACACACGCGCAAATTTTTTCTCTCTCTAGCTGTATTGAAGACTATAAGCGGGGGCCGGATGGGAGAGCATGCCTGCCGTTATCTGATGCCTGCTCGGACGCGGTAGAATGTGGGGAAGCCACAGACATTCCAGCGAACCAGACTGTGTTTGGAGACCTTTTTTATGGCTACAACAATCACACCAAAGAGAGCACCTCTGGACAAATCCTCAAGGCCACGTTCAGGTAAAACGTCCGAATGTTATTTTTGGGTTCAAGTCCGTCAAAGTGTGCCAAAGGTCGCAAAGATGTTCACCAGACTAAAACGCAAACCGTTTTAGTGGTCGCCGTCAAACTCAGAACCTGTTCCCAAGTTCTTGCCGTCAAGAAAAAACGGATTAGAACATGGTCATCCGGGTTTGGTTAAGACTGATGTTTTCAGTGGTAGCTTTGGCGGCTTCCTGAGGTACGATTTCCAAAGTTGAAAAATAACCGCAGCAAACCGAGGCGAGGAGAGCCGAGCAGAGCAGCGACACCAAAGTGCGCTGGAAAAGAGAGTCGTGTGGAAGCCTGGTGACAAGGAGCCAGGGATCTCTGAAATCTGGAAGACCTACTGAAAAATGTGGATATCTTAAAGAAATGAATGGTTGCGAATATATCAAATTTATATTTTGAGGGGAGTTTTTTTTTTGTGGTAATTTTTAGATATTTTGCTTCTCTCTCATCGAAAGCAAATCCACCAAAGACTCAAAAGTCTGAAAAGGCCCCTCCCTCCGATGCCTCTGGCGGTTGGATATGAAGTCACACAAGGATATAGTGCCGTTGCCTGTTTGGCTGATATCTCTTTAGTATGAGAGTCATTTTAGGGCAGCTCATTATTATTTTCCACACGCTGCACTTCTTTACACAGGAGGCCCGGGAGGTCAGCAAAGTCATCGGCTACCAAAGTCAAGAGCTGCTTACAATCTGCTACCGAAAACAAACCGCCCATTAAGAGACCTACAGACCGAGTTGAAGAGAGAGCGAGAGAATGACACAAGACAGAAACATAGACATAGACTGAGGAGGGACAAAGAGAGAGTTTTCTTCATCAACCTTTCTTGGCTAGCGGGGAACAAGTTATTACACAGTGACACCCCCCACCCCCCCCAAAAAAGGAATAAATAAATGTTGATTTTCAATGTCGCATTTCACAATTTTTTTAAACAGATTTGCAAGCTAATTTTGGTTGGAAATGAGTAGAACACACTTTTGGAAGCTATTTTCATCAGTCGCTTGTGTCTGTGATTTGGAATGCGCAATTTCCCCATGAATATTGAAAAATAGTCACAATGTAAATAAGCTGTTCTCCGATTGGGTCACTGTTCTTCTTAATTTGATTTGGAAAAGAGCAATCCCACCTCCGTTCGACAACTCGACTTGAAGCGATGTGTTGGCACGACGACTTCTCACACTTTTAATTCAATATTTGCCAGAGGTAACTCATTGTTTTGTACGCTCGTCCGGAAGAGTGACAGGTTCTCTTCCGTCAAATATGGACATAAGCTGCAGTCAGACATTCGAATGATGGATGACATCAAATAAATTAGATTAGCGAAGAGTAACTCCTGGCAACAAACAATAGCAGGATGTCATCGTTGAAAGAAATGGTGAGTCATTGCATTCACAGCGTAATGACAAATGATGCGGCTCAATACAATACTCTGCACGCTTGCTACTCAATATTGATTTCCTGATTCCATGCCCCCCCCAAAAGAAAAACGGTTTGAAAAACGCACACTATCATTTAATGGACTGTGCTGTTGTCACCTGATCATTAAGGATTAAAATTAATGGAACAGTATGGTTTTTCGTTCAAAGGTTTATTTATTTCTGCCAACACAGATCTGAGGCACCAGGGTATGTGCTTGTGTGTGTGTGTGTATGTTTGGGGCCACTCGGAGAATCCTTCCGCTTTAAAGTAAAGCAAGGCACTGTTTATTTTTTCGTCTGTGATTGGCAGCTGATGCAACATTTTATTAGATGAGTTGAGTTGAGTGGGCGTGTGGCAAGCATGCACTTGGATCATGAGTCACGGTCCTGCATCACAACGGCGGCAAATTTGGGCCCACTCATTTGCCGCATATTTTTCAGCGCTGATTGGTAATTTTATGTAATGACTCATCATTATTTTTCAATCCGCCGTCCTTTCGCACTCACCATGTGATCCGCCTATTCTGTCTTAAAAAGTGTTTTTTTTCCCTCCCTTACCAGACAAAAAAACTTTGCTCGAGGTATTGAGCAGCAGCTTCCAGATGGCATGGTGGTGGCATCTGTGCCAACAGAAGTTCAGTGTCACGAGCAACTTTTAGACCCTGCGCCCGACCCAGAATACCTCACAGGTAAGAATTTTCTGACTGAGCGAGAAAGCATACGTGGTCTTTTTTCGAAGAAAGTCACTCGCCTTGATTTGTGTCGGGAGGAATGCGTGTGTCCTTTACACTCTTAATTCGTGATCTTCATTCCATGCATAACCTGCACATGCACTCCCCATGAAAAGTTTTGAATCTGTGAAACCATGTTTATCAATGGAGACAGGAACACAAGGATGACTTTGCATGTGAATGGAACACATCTGTGATGTCATAGGCACCTGCACAAAGCATCACGTTGAATGTTACGGACATGGATGTTCTGTGTGCTTCAGCCACACTCGGCCTCATTAGCCAACAGTGGCCAAATGTCCATTATGCAGTCGGGCGCTTTCTAAAAACAAATTGTCCTCCGGGGCACTTGTGTTGCCTTGCGTGTGACAGCACTTTGTATGCAGCGATGGCTGTTTGAAAGTGCTCGAGAAATACTGTTGACTTGACTTGACTTGAATCACGTCTTCCTTAGAGGCTGTTAGATTGTCCTCACAATTTGATGAAACGTGTCGAAAAATGCTTCTTAATTACTCTCACAAATACAAAATGCGACCTTCGGTGTGGCACTGTTTCGAGGTTGAAAATCACGGGTGAGTGGGGGGGGGGAGAAGGCTCTAGCCCCAAGCTCTTTTGGAGTTCCCTTCCTCAATAAGCGACGTGATGTTCCACCACCTTGTCAGAAATGATCCAAGTATCACTTAGATGTCGCACAAAAGCTGACAAGCGTTGGCTCCATGAATGCACCCGGTGACGCCTCGGGCAAAGCGCTCATGTTCGTCAAGTTCAGATTCGGGCCATTTTTGAACACAACAGATTGGAAAACTGTCGTTTCATATGACAACTGTGATTAGGCGGAGATTTGTCCTCACTGCTATAAAGAGGAAAGCGTTATAATAGTTGCCATGAAACTTGCCGGTATGTGTTGTGTGCAGTGCGTGAGTGGTGACAAGCTTTTCCTTTTCGACAAAAAGGACTACAATGATCCAAAATGTATATTTCATATCAAAGTCAGCTTGATAGGCTGAACGCTTTATTTAAACATTGCGCCCCAATCAAGGAAAACTGGTGAGGAAGCAACTTGATTAATGTGGGGAGAGTAAATTCGACTGCGCTTCGGTTATGTTTGCGTCAAAGAAAAAAAATGCCCACCTCACATTTATTTGTGAAGCAATTAACGACGGCTCCTTTTCCTTGTTCACGCATTTGGTGGAGTGTTTTGTTCCAAGATCAATTCAAACAAATACCTTTGTCTTTTCTACAAATGCTTTTTTTTTTCTTGTTTTCCAAAAGCATGGAAACATGACTTAGCCGACGATATCGTGGTCGAGTTGGTCTTTCTCTCACCACAATTCGTGATCTACAGTCACTCTGCTTAACTAGGGACAAGCTTCCATTTCTGCCCCCTGAGTTTGGATCAGAAAGTGGGTCCTGGATTGAGTCACGTGAAGAGCGTGCCGCGCCCCCCACCCCCCTGCGATGATTCAGCCACGGTTGCTTTGCTCTGGTCAGTGTATTTGTCACAATGTCAGCAGTCCTTGTTGCGGCTCTCCCTGGCCACCACAGAGGTGAATTCATTCATCTTCCTATTCATCTCCAGCCTTTAAAGCCATTCATCGTGAGGCCAGGGACCGCCATCAATTATCCCCAAAATGGAGGGTGGGGGCTGAGGAAAGGGAAGCTTTTGAAAGGCAAATACATCTTGATTTAATTGGAAAGCAAGCATGTTCTGGGCCGCTAAGCAGATTTCCCCTAAGATGGTACTTGAGCAACAACGGATCGTTACAGAAAAGAAAAGCGCCCAAAAAGGAAACAATAGCGAAGAGAAGAATAGCAAAAAAAAAATACAATTAAACTTTGAGCACCACGCGGAGCAGAACAAAGGCCCTTTAAAGAGCACGCCGAAAATGAATATGGATCAACATTTTTCAGATCCGCGATAAACAGACCATCGCTCGGGGTGTTCTCGCGTCCAGCGAAAAGAAATGCCCAAAAACAGCTTCGGGGATCATCCCCTGCGTGCCCTTTTCTCATCGTCTGTGAGCAGCAATATCATTTCATTGCCACACATATCCATCCTTCGGTGGAAAACGGAACAAAGAATGCCAAAGGTGAAATATTTGCCCCCGACAGTCCTCATAGCGCTCGGGACGATCCGCTGTCATTTCTGATCAAAGCTGAGGATGATGCTTACAGCTCGGGAAAAATGGCTGACGCCAGTACGGTTGTGCTGAAAAGATGTGAGTCCAAACAGGCAAGGAAGAACATTTTTTTATTCCAAGGCAAATCATGTCTTCGAGGTAATTCAAGTTGTTGTTTTTTTTATTATGTATTGAGTGCAACAATGTGACATTGTGAATGAGCACACTGTAGTAGGCATAAAAAGCACTCTCGACTGTATTTCGAGACGCCCGCTGTATCCAAAGTGCTGTGCGTGGAGCAAAAAGAATTCATACAACAACAAACGGTTGAAGTAACGGAGACGGTAGAAAGCACAAAAACAATCAAAACTAAAAATTGAGTCCCATGTTGCGTCAGGAGCCAAGGAATCAAAAGGAGTTTTTCCCGACGGGCAGCTTGCCGAATGTTCAGCGGGAACAGCCACGGAAAAGGCGTCGTCCCCTCGGGTCGGGCCGTTTCCAATTTGGAAAAAAAATAATCGAACAGGATCTTGAGAAGAAGTAGCTAGTGAAGGGATGCCGGAGTCGGAGTCGCTTGAAAAGTAGATCTTTGGTAAGCCCTGCTGAAGACCTTGACGGCAAGCAGGAATTTTTTGGGTGGACAGTAAATATCCGAAAATACGCCACTCGGGAAATATTTTGAAGAGCCATTTGGTAGAGATGCAAATGCAACCGTGCGCATCATTTTGGGACCGACCTGATTTTGGCAGTTGTTAAACTGAGTTCTTATACTTTGATTTTGGGGGTTTGTTGATTTCATGAGCGGGGCTAACGTTGGCAGTCAGGTAGATTTGCACCATACTGACGATTCCGAAATTTTTTGCGACCGCATTGAGTCACATTCGAGGCGGACTGTACATGCGCCAATCAGAATGGCGCATTTGATCTTTTCACATCGTACAGTGTGATTATTGGTGCGATATTGTGATCTTATTGGTTCCTTTCAATGTACAAAATTGGGTTGCGTGGAAGGTGAGTTCCCGAACTCTCCCTTTCTGTTTTTTATGTAGAATGTGGCGTATGCTTTGAAGTGCCACTGCTTCCAAAGTCAGCTTCTGTTGCTTCGTAAGGTGCAGATTGCACTTGGGAGTCATAAATAACGTCGCAATCAGTGTTTGACCGCCAAGCCCCCTGATTAGAATCGACTCGATCGCAGTCTACTCAGCAGGTCAATCTCCATACTTATTGTTCTTTTGCAAATTACCACGTGCCGGGTTGTCTTGGCCAAGGCTACGACGAGCAGCGCCGTGTTCGATTCCTGTGATCTTGCCGCATTGAACGCGGCTTCCCTCGGGGTTTTGCACGTTGCTCCTCTGCGCCCTCCCAGTGGAATGAGCCTTCACACGTGTCAGCACATAGATGGCACATCATCTCGATTTCATAAGGCCTCTATTTAATTGGTCACAATATGGGAAGGTCATCGTCGCGGAGGTCCCCGGAGACTCCTCCAAATGTTCCCCAGGACAAGATTCCCTGAAAATAGCTCCCCTGTTCAATTCTGCAACCCGTGGACGAGTGGTTAGCGGCCGGGCCGCACGGTCTTCTTGCGGCTTGGCGCGTGCGAAACGCAATTCTCATGAAGTTGGGCCGTTTTGTTACAGCCGCGGGACGTTGTGACCTCCAGGGGAAGGTGTACTGGTCATGAAGTGTGGGTTTCCTGTATCGTGTGACTTTGAGCCGCCGTCTTTGTTACGCTGAATGTTCGGGTCCAGAAGTGGAATGTTTGACTTTGTCACAATGCAAATATTTCTACTCTTGTTTGAAGATAGCTATGTACACAGCGAGAGCGTGAAGGGATGCTCAGTGATTCCGTCAGATGAATTTTGGATCGTATCGTTTTACGCCATTCCTTTTCGCAACGCTCCATCATCCTTTGGGGAAGCTTTGTGGGCCATTCTTGCTCCGTGTCCTCGCTCAACAGTCCAGGGTGTCTCTTGTCGCATTTTGCGCTTGCTAACATTGCGCAGGAATTCAATGCGACACCTGTCTGGACCGCGATCGCTCACGAAAGGTCTACACCCAACGTTTCATTGGCCGTTTGCCTTCAGGCCTCATCTTTGTGTCAAGGAGTTGCTCCCGTGCGCCGACGCGCTTTCATCCGTCATTCGGATATCACAAGAAGCGCGATGAAAACGCCAGGATGAGCTGCACACCCACTGCGAATGCAGAACATTTCCGAATGCATTCCTCTCATGCGAACCGAGTGGATTTCCCAGCATTTTACGTGTCAAATGTCAGGTAATTAGCCGACAAAACCAGACAGGATTATGATTACCGTTCCTTGCCGCAGCAGGGAGCCAAAGGGTGAGGCTCGGAGGGAAGGGAGAGCTTCCGCTGACAGAGACATTCATGCTTCTCGGTTTCCAGCTGGCGCTGTTAGCGGCCGCTTTGATTTGTGGGCCTAATTAAAGTCAAGGTACGAGTGCAAAGGCTCAGTGGAACGGCGCTCGCTTGGGTTTGAGACAGTGCATGACCTCTTTACTTGACATAAGAGCGCGTCTATTCATCAAAAATAGAAGTTACGTAATTGTTGTTTTTTTGTTTTTTTTGGGGGGGGGAGTACGTGAAGTACATCAAGTGCCTACTCCCATTTTATGCTCATATTTTGTTTGCAGCTTTTCCATTCTACCTTGAAAGGCTCCTTTTACACAGAGAACGGGATTCCACGAAAGCAAGTAGGCGAATGGCTTACCCACACACCGCGCTGCCACCCAGGGACGTGAAACTGCACGTTTATTCTCCGAGCTTGGATAACAAAGATGGAACTGTGCCACATTTGGCACTTGAAGAATGCAAATGTGCTTGTCAGACGATTCACATGTACAGATTTGTTGAGAACGGAAAGGGAGATGCTGTCTTGGTATATTACCGTCGGTTGAATGTAATAGGGCAGCGGTGTCCAAGCTATGGCCATTTTGGAGCATTTGCGGCCCGCCATATGTTTTCAGCGGCCCGCGATGTGAAAAAAACACACAAAAAGAATCAGGCTCAGGGGCTTTTTTCCTCCCACATTCCAAAGACACGCATGGCGAGGGAAATTGTCCCCCGATGCAAGTGTGAGCATCAACATGTGCCTTGCAATTGCCTGACAACCAGATGAATTTTCTTGCCTTACAGTCGTTGCTCACCCAAACGTTTTTGAGAGTATTAGATGATGGTGTGCAGCGGTCATCTCGTGCACCGGGGCAGGTTTGAGTTAAAGAGAGGAAAAAGTTTTGAAAGCAGGAGAAAGCAGGAGTTTTGAGGCAGCTAGAGTGGCAGTGATTCATAGTTCAACCCAAAGTCCCTCTGTCCCCAAGTCCCTCATAATTAAAGTCGAAGCATATGGCCTCATGACCACCCGGGCTCACAGGTGTATACTGAACCATTTTTTTTGGGGGGGGGGGGGGGCATCTTGTTTCAAATTGCTGACAAAACCGGTCCCCCCCCCTCGCCTTTCTTCGGAGCAGCAGAAATGGGAACATGTGTCACCTTGAGTGGTTACAAGCTGCATCTGCCAGCCTAATTATCAAGTTTGCAAGGCCGATTGTTTACGCGGGTTATCCGCATCCAGCTAATGAGATTTCTGTGGATATTTTTACTGGGGGAAAAAGTTAATGAACACACCTGTCATACTCAATCAGATGCATCTGAAAATCGCTTACACTAGGAGGATAGCGAGAACCCCCCCCCCCCCCCTCATTGGAAACATTTCTTGTAGAATCTACAGATAAGGCTTTAGACGTATGGCCAGCCTGGATGGATTGTCACTGTAAATCAGGGGTGTCCAAACTTTTTGCCAAGGGGGCCAGATTTTATGTGGTAAAATGTCGGGGGGCTGACCTTGGCTGACATTCTTTACATTGAACAACAATATTGTTCAACAAATTTGAGTAAGCCAGTCTGTTTCACATTTCCATTTATATTTTAATTTCAACAATCTTAAGAATTTCTTTGCCATTGGCTGGCAACCGATTCAGGGTGTCCCCTGCCTACTGCCCGAAGACAGCTGGGATAGGCTCCAGCACCGCCCGCGACCCTACTGAGGGTCAAGCGGCTCGGAAGATGAATGAAATGAATGAATGAATAAGAATTTCTTTTGGTTCATTTGAAACAGGTATATCACATGCAACTGCTTATTCACTTGACTTTTTCTTAAACGGAAGTCTCCTGAGTGCAAATTGATTGATTTGAAACATAAAATGACAATCACAAAACCTTTGACTCGAACAACAGGGAAATGAATAAGCAATACACATATCCACAGCTGCAAGGATCATTTGAAATATGACGTATCAGTCAATATAAACACGAAGTGATGTCTTGTTAACTCGTGAGTGATGCCCTCTAGTGTCTAAATGCTATTACTCATTTAGTGAATGCTATTACTCATTTAGCCACTAGAGGGAAGCAGTACTCTATGAAACATCACTCACCAGTCTACGAGACCTCAGTCAATGCAACACGTGTTCCATTGCGCCCAACCTGCGGGCCAGACGGCACTGATTTTATGACAGGGGCCGAGGGCCGGATGAAATTCGACCGCGGGCCGGATTTGGCCCCCGGGCCGGACTTTGGACATGCCTGCTGTAAATGCTACTGCACCTTTTGAAGGCGGCCGGCTTCGACTCGATTCTCGCCTCCCTTCCGATGTCTATTTAGCCATGCCGCTAAATAATGCAGAATGCACCATGCTCCGCATGTTTATTAGCAACGCATAGAATGGAGCTACTCATGGAGCTACTAATCAATGCGAGCCAAACATACTGGCGATTTGTTCCATTTTCCGAGTGACAAATGAAGTCTGAGCCGGCAAGCGTCGGACGGACATGCACGGCAACCAATCAGTCCGTTTCTCACAAGAATTGTGTCCCAACGTACACAGACTTGTCAAAGCTATTTCATTGTTGAACTCGACGGCGTGTTCTTCATCATGTTCTTCGTGAGAAGTCACCCCGATTCATATTCGTCCCGTACGCTCTCCTCCATGCTAAATCATTCATAAGCAAACTTCTTCTGGAATGAAATGGAGCACAGGCGAGACTCGCTAATGAGCTTGCGCGAGCCTTGAGATGACTTTTTCCTACCTGACTCATTCTGATGAATTCAGCAGTGAGAAGCGACGGAAAGAACAAATGCTTCCCGGTTAACGTTAGAAGATAGCCGTCGGGTCTCCGGATACCCCTTTATTTATTTTTCTGCGCTAATCCGTTCTGTGCCGACCATCCACAAGCACGGCGCTAATCTGACGTCACAGTCGTCGTTTTGACATGTTGAAGAGAATCGGGTTATTTTGCTAGTCCCGTTCGATTTGGGGCAGTTTCGCTGAATGATGTTTTCGCATCAAACGCCTTTAAAGAGTCGAGTTTGGATGCGTTGGCTTACCCTCACGATAATTTGTGCCCTGACTGGCCCTGATTTCCGATCGATCATGTGATCGGATGGCCACGGTCTTCGTTGGAAGCAGCCGTCCTCACACTTAGCTGTGGCATCCCCGGCGTTCCCCTACTTTGATCGTCAAGGAACAAAGTGGAGTTCTCGCAGCATTTGCAGGCCTGCCGGCATTTTTCTTTTTTCGTTTGATGCATCGTGGTCATAATCCCTCATTTGAAGTTCCAACTTTGATTCGGCTGTATGTTATGTTTTTTCCACACCATATGCAAATCAAAGGCATGCGGGTAAGAAAGGAGAGTTTCTGTGTGAGCTGCAGGGCGGCGATGCTGACTTGCTCAAGGACAGCGCATCAAGTCATAGCTGTCCAACGACATAGTAGTTACATAGTTTGGTTCCTTTTTGAGCATTTTTGTCCGCACTGCAGCAGAACTTGAATCCAATTATTACAAGTTTGATTGTAAAAATGTCCGGAAGGGGGCGGTGGGGGGTTGTTTTGCACTTAGGGTGAAATTTGTTTTAGAGAGCCGAGCAAAAGAGCGGCGATGCCCATCAAGGCTGTCGAACCCCCTCCAAGTGGCCTTCGCAATGTCTCCATGAAGAGAGATGACGATGAACTTGGGATGTTTGCACGAATCAAACACGGTAGAAAAAAACCCCAAAAACAACCCGACGAAAAATCAAGTTTCATGCCGAGTCAGAAGCCAAAGACTGAAAAAGGAGATTTCAAGACAAAGATGGACAGCGAGGGGGCTCGCCCAGCATTCCTTCCAAAGAGAGAGGGAGGGGCCCCGGAAAAAGCTCCCCATCCCCTCGGAGCCCCCGCTTCGTACCTCTCGCGCTGTCCGGATCGCCGACCCGAGGTAGCGAGCGGGGAACTCTTAAATGTCGAGGGAGCCAGTGAAGAGATTCCAGAGTAGGAGCGATGCGCTCCCTCTTCGGAAAACGCCCCTTTGCTTATTTCGGCAAGTCTGACTTTCGCTTTCATCTGCTGCCGAGCAACCTACATTCTGTCTCCCGTGTCACTTTTTCTGCACCCCATCTAAATATTGACGTTGACGTTGAGCTGCAGTGTGTGTGCCTTATTCTTTTTTTTTTTTTTTTTTGTCTCAAAACACATGCTTCTCTCTTCTGCCAGCTATGCGAGAAAAAAATATGTATCCGTGTCCGTGGATGCATAGTTGTCTCCAATTCTTCAGATGAAATAAACACGAGCGCGATACGACTTCCACTGAGCCGCGCGGCATCCGAGTGTGGAGGTTTCACGCGGACGTTTTACTGCCGAGGTTTTCCAGTAGTAAGAGTTGAAGGACGGCGTCCGTAGGCCAAACGTCCACGTGTGTCTCGTGTGTCATTGCAGGCATGGTGAACTACAGCGAAGTGTCGGGCTACCCGCTTGTGCAACGGTGGAGTCTTCGCTCGGTGCTCTACCACGTCAAGCTCAACCAGTGGGTCTTATCTCAAGGTAAAGCACTCGCAGTTTGACTCCTTGCACCCCCCCAAGCATCCCCTAGCTTCATCCACATTCTGTTGGAGCATCCAGTATTTCTATTTGGTAAATAGTTCCATTTAGTCCAGTGGTTAGCACGTCGACCTCACAGTGCAGAGGTACCGGGTTCGATTCCAGCTCCGGCCTCCCTGTGTGGAGTTTGCATGTTCTGCCCGGGCCTGCGTGGGTTTTCTCCGGGTACTGCGGTTTCCTCCCACATTCCAAAAACATGCATGGTAGGCTGATTGAACGCTCTAAATTGTCCCTAGGTGTGAATGTGAGCGTGGTTGGTTGTTCGTCTCTGTGTGCCCTGCCATTGGCTGGCAACTGATTCAGGGTGTCCCCCGCCTACTGCCCGAAGACAGCTGGGATAGGCTCCAGCACCCCCCGCGACCCTAGTGAGGATCAAGCGGTTCGAAAAATGGATGGATGGATGGAGTTCCATTTCGGAAAAGCAAAAGAAAATAGTTTTGGCGTGGTCTGCCTTGCGGCGCGGGGTTCGATTCCGTTTCCGGCAAATGTTTCCTGTATATGCGGCCCATCTTCAAAACCCTCCTCAAAACTCACTTGTATTCTTTGGCATTCGACTCGGCATGACTTTGATTTGTTCTTGGTTTTACTGTTTGGTGCTTTCTGTTTTCCGTCGACGGGTTCGTCAATGACACAGAACGTCGCCAGGAAGACGTTTGATTCCATGCAAATCGATGTGGCTTTTTTTTCCCCCGAGCGTATTGGCGTCACCGCCTTATGTTGTCATGTTTGGGCGCAATGGAACGTTGCTCGAATTTAGTCGGTTGAACACGCATGAAATGTGCCAGACGAATCTTTTCATGCATTTACAGCGATGACGTCGCTGCTTGTGGGTTGCGCCATCCCATATTTCGCATAATCGCTCTTCTCTGCTCTTGTCTGTCTCTGCCATTTGCCTCTTTCGCTTATGGAATTTCAAAAGCCACCAGAGGGGTAACCGCGACAGGGCTTTTGACATTCGAAAGTCGAGGACCCCATTGCGCGGGCTCATAAAAGTCTCCGTCTCTCACTTGAGCGGATGCCTAATTCAATTTTTGAGGGGAAATCAGAGCAGGCGGCGCGTGTGAGCCGAGTTATTAACACGACGTCTCGAGAAAATGATCATGATTAACCGCTATTCCACTTTAGCTTTCATTTCGGCGGTGGGGCTCATGGCAACGTTGCTCTCCCGAACAATGTGTCGCATTCGCCATTGATTTTTTTTTTCCTCACTAGCGTTGTCAGTTTCTTCAAGGAATGTTGGAATACTTTGGGAATCGTTACAATATTTTCATTGTACCGTGTACTGTCGATTCTTTTTTTATTGAATGAAATGATCTTTCTTCTTTCCTGCCTAGCCTTCAGCTCAGCCATCCATTCGCTGGACGGGGCGACGCAGCGAAGCGACTTTGTGTCCATCCTCAAGGAATTTGGGAACCATTATGTCCAGGAGGCCATGTACGGCTTCCAAGAGTCCTGCACCATTTGGTACCCCAACAAACAGGTTCAGAGACAACTGTGGCTCGAGTACCAGGACATCAGCAAAGGTAGGCTCGGACACACAATATGCGCTCTGTGCGATTGGGAATGCGTCATTCGAGTTGCTGTGGATTCTGACCGCCGGGTTGTGTTACGGCGCCATTGAAAGTGAGTGTCGGCACGCGGCGGAGCAAAGTCCCAATGCTGCCATTTTTGTTGCGGATGGGTTTCGTGCGAGCGGAGGATTCAATGAAATGTGCGCTACCCCGTCCAGACCGTTGACCGCTCTCGTGTGCTTTTGCTTCCCAACTCGGAGCGAACCGAGCCGCAGTGCGTTCCGAGCGCTGCTTCTGTCCCGCCGGGATTTGTGTTTGCTCCTGCTTTGATGGGCGCCCGATGGAGGAGGTCAGGTTGTGGAGAATTTTCAAGGGCATCCTCCGAGGGCAACGATGGCTTCAAAGCCATCCGAGGTCCGCAGAGTTGTGGAGATCATGGAGTTTCGGCTGGATGTGCTGTGGGGGGGTTCGAGTTAGTTCCGAGTGTCATTGAATCAGGAGTCTTGCCCAGAAAGAGTCATTTTGTGACTTGACCCATCGCTAGATTTGAAAAGTAACCAAGTTACATGAGCGCTTTGCTTTGGCGGTTCCTTTCGGCAACCGCCGATGCCCCCGTAACCTAAAAATGACAACTGGTTTGGTCAATACTTTCATGGGAAGGAACTTTTAATCGCGAGAGCAAATCAAATAAAGACTTTTTGACATGAACACAAATGGTTGTTTTGAGATTTAAAAAGGTCTTGAAGAAGTCTTTGCGGATCACGCGGCACATTCAGTCAAGCCCGTAATTATTCATGCTCCGGGGGGATGAATATTTTCGAGCTTGAATGTAGCTGGTCTATTTGCATCAGGGCATAGGCCTGGCGGGTTTTTTTTTAAGGGCTCAGAAATATTTGGCCAAATTGCATCTCTCCATCCATCTATTCTCGGTACGGCTCATCATCATTTGCGTTTCCCTTTTTGAGATGCTTTGCCGGGATTCTTCTGCCTGTCAGTGAAGGTGAAGATGAGAAGTATGCCGCCGGTTCGATTAGGTTTGTTTTCTTTTCTTTTCCACGACATACCGTCCCGTGTCTTTTGTGAACATTGATTCGTGTTTGCGTTGAAGTGTAAGAGGAACATGAGGGGTGCTTTCAGTCAAAAGCGTTCCATCCGTTTTGAGGAAGAGACGTGGATTTCAATGGGGCGGGGCTAAAATCGGAGTCGTACTTCCTCATCCCTTTCTGGTATGGTATAAAGGTCCCGGCCTTTCGGTAGGCGTAATGAGCTCGCCGGAGGGTTTGATGATCCGCGTCCTCTCCCATTTGCTCCAAACATGAGGACCGCTTCCTTTCACCTCTCCTTCTCCTTCTCCTTTTTTTTATTAAGCTTGTATTCTATTGACAAGCATTTAATAATCTGAGAAATATGCAATACTCTCCATAAGACGAGTACTGTACATCCATATAAGTTTTTATTTTATTTTTTTTTACCAAGTCAGATAAAACAGTCGATGACGTGAAAGTCTTCTTTCTGTGAACACAGAGCTCTTTGTGATATTCGTCTTCTTTCTCGTCACTGAAGACTTCAGGCTTCTCACTCGCATTTCAAAAACTTGCATGAGCCCCGCTCGTGAACATAAAAGCTCCTGTGAATTCCCATGGCTACAAAATGGCAGTGTGACCTCAATGAGCCAAAATCTCAACAGAGAACATCGCTTCAATTCAAAGCCTGTACAAAGGGACCGAGTCACAATGAAGCTTGACATAGTAAGGCATGTTTTCTTTTCTTTTTCTTTTTCTTTGTTTTTTTTTTTTGTTTTATGGTTTCTCTTACGCCTCCGCGCTAGTTGTTAGTGCTTTTATGACAACATAGCACTTATTTTATCAACTCCGCCGTGTACCGTGGCAAATAAAGAGGCTGACCGTGAGAGTTTTGGGACTAAACGGATCGAAAAGGTTGTGCCGGTGTACGGCGGTTGGCGCTGCTTTCCCCGCCGTCCGTGCTCGAGTGCAGCACGAGCCGTCTTTCTGTGCCGAGCTTTCGTTGTTCCCCAAACTTCAAGAATCATAAGGTTGATTTCGCATCTGCTTCATTAGTGCTGGATTTGAATTCTGCTAAATAGGGCGACCAAAATATTCGAATCAGCTCTACGACGCAGCGCAGTTATACAACACAGCAAACTGTGGGATAGCTTGCAACAAAATTAACCTCTTGTTCAGTTAGTACGAGGAGAATGGCCTTTTTTGGGGAGGGTGGGGATGGGGGGGGTGTTAGTTTAGTCACTGCTTACCTCGACGTTCACCCAAGAGCGCCTGCAGTGTTCACAACAATCATCATCATCATCATCATCATCGTAATAATGTGCTGTTAGCATGTGCTAGGCAACTTAGCGTAGCATCGATTACACTTGAAGTAGATAACAGTCAGGGACGTGACTTTCTTCATCGTTGGAAATGGTGACGAGGCACCACTTGGGAATGGCGTGCTACCTTGTATACTCACTCTGAAGGCTACTGATGCGTTTTCAATTCAAACTCATTTGATCTGAATCAAGCTAACAGACACACACCCCCGTGGTGTGATGGACCGGAGTCAACTAGCAGAGGTACACGGCCCAAAAACAAAAAGCAGCCATTGCTGTTCCTCTTTTCATGAGTGTACCAGGTGTCATCTCTGTGATTAACAGGGGATCTTTCCAGGGTCTCACCCTTCATCACCTCCAGGGTCCCATTGACCGCAAACAGAGTAAGCGGTGTCCAAAACGGATCAGTGGATGGAAGTTGTCTCCATCCGCGCTCACGCATCGTTCTTTCTTTCGATCGGCAAACAAATGCTGCGACCTCGTTTTCCAACTTGCGCTGCACCCGAGTCACTTGTCAGCTATTTACCAACGTGCAACACAAGTGCTGCTTGTGGGTAGAGGTGCGATACTGCTGCCGGCGGCAATGAAAAAGAAAAAAAAAAAAGAAGGCGCCTTCTTTTTTTTCCCCCTCTTTGGGCATGTGAATTGAACAAAAAGAAGTCTCGCTTCGGGGGGTGAGCGAACAACGGAGGAGGAGCAAAAAATAAAAAAGCATGCATCGCCAAACAACGCAAATCCCGCAATGCTAAGATTAGCAGCACCTGTCCTGCTTGTTTACCGGAAGAGAATTATTCTTCACACCTTTTTTAACAATTTCTCTTTGCCACTCGAATTTTGCCACCGCATGATGAAAATGTGTTGAAGGTTGTCCTTTGCCTCCAGAAGACAAGGCTGATCAATGTCTTCTCCTTTCTCACTTCCCAGAGATTTGCAACAATTCTACCTGGAAAGAAGCGGAAGCTTTTGTTTTTTTGCAAGCGTTCATTCACGCATCGTATCAAACTTGAGTCCATTGTTGCTCTTCTTTCATCAAGTAGAAATCATCATTTGATTTGCAGATGGAGCGGTTCAGAATTACGGGGAAATAAAACCACAATATGTTAGTCGCCAGCGAGAACCCTCGCATGCCGTTAAGTTTTGGCGTGGAACATTGTGCACTCCCGGAAAGAAAAACACGGAGCAGATGTGTGTGGGCGCGCATTTCATTTGACTGGAATTTAATTGCTTGTTGCCTGAAGAAGCTTTCATGAATGCTGGCCGGTGAATCAGCCAAATCCACAGAAAATGTCCACAGCCTAAAAACGGTGTTGAGCTGCAGTGTCAGCATGCAACCCGAGCAGCCAAAGTGGAAAACTAATCAATGTTCAAAGTGAAATTGCTCTCTCCTTTCATTCCCCGCTGCGTTTATCATTTGGCATCTGTGACTCATGTGGGCTATTTTTTGTTTGTTTGTTTGTTTTCCTTTCAAGCTATTCAAACAAGAGCTACACTGTAGACCAGGGAGGGGTGCTTCGTTGGAGGGCCGCCTTCTGAAAAGTGGAAGGATGAAAGGGCCACTTTCAAATCTTTTTGAAACAGTTGACCATTTTTAGAAACGGTGACTTGAGGATCGTTCATGTGAGGTCTTCCTCAATCAGCCATCGAGCACAAAGTGGAAGAAACTACTTTGAAAATGGAAACATCTTTGTTCGCGACAGTGTTTGGAAGATGGCGAGAAAAGTTCCATGGCGTATAAACCAATTTCTTAGTAGTGCTGGCGCCTATTTTTCGGCTAGCATTCCTTTTCGCTGTGCCCACCTTCACCTTTTTTTAGCTAATCTTGCGACCCATGTCGGTTGTCATAATTAGTTGGGCTTTTTTGGTCATGTCGCAGGCCGCCCAAAAAATAGATCGCGGACCGCAAATGGCCCCCAGGCCACTGTTTGGATATGACACCCACCGATAGACACGCTCGCTCGGTTTATCAGAACCGTGGGAATGGAGCGGCCATGAGAGAATTCAAGATCAACAAATGCATGGTGTGTAAAACAAACCCAAGAAATTCTTCACAAAACACCGCAAAACCATTTGCGTTGTTGTTGTGACAAAAAGTGAGTAAGAGTGTGAGGACACCACTAGATCAGACTTGCGCCCACTGAATCCTTTGTTTTTCCTCAACTCCACCACTTGACTGAATAATGGCCATTGTCAAAACCCCGGAGAAAACAAATTGATCTCCAAATGAGGCTTTTAATGGCAAGAGAAAACCCCGTGAATAAATGGCCCCGTCTTCTCCGAAGCATCAGGCGTAATTTGTTCCTCATCGGGCGATGGAGCTAAACCTCTTGCCGAGATTTGCTTTCACGCAGCCGTTGCGGGGAAACTGCTGCGTCACAGGCTTCGCATGGCTCTTTTCTTGGTTTGGCCGCTCCCATGACTTGCACTCACGTGCCACTTTGGCTTTTCTTTAGCGCTCGTCCTCGTTAGGGTTTGCCGGGTGAACCGGAGCCTTTCCCGGCTGACTTTGGGTACGAGGCGAGCTACATCCTGGGCTGCTTGTCAGTCAGTCGAGTTGCAGAGAAGCGAGCGCGGGTACAAAAGGTAGAGGTGGCAAGGCGGCCAGGTGAGCCTTGAATGAGCGGGAATGAAGAAACAACCGCTGGCCCATACCAATTGAGCCTCGGTGACACCTTGAATGTTGAAGGACATTGGACATTTTCTCGAGATGCATGCATTTTTCATGCTTTTCCTTACCGCTGTCTAGATGATGAAAACTTTTGGAGGTCCACTGGGTCCAAGTTAAACTCTGGACAGACTGACCCTTACACCCCCCACCCCCCTTCTCAAACTCGGTCATACCATTACTGTCCATTTTGAGTCATAACCAGGGCTGGGATTTACACTCAAGATCACCTTTAAAGGGCAAAATAACTTAATACATTATCGTTGTTGTTAAAGATGTCATGATCTAACGACATCGCAGTGAACCAGTGCGGTCATCTGGATGATAACCAACTCCGAGTTGGATACTCACTTTGTCCCATGCGTGAAGTCGGACCTTCTTTTGTATTTTACATGGGCAGCACGGTGGTCGGCTGGTCAGCACGTCTGCCTGACAGTGCAGGGTTCGATTCCTGTGTGGAGTTTGCATGCTGGGTTTCCTCCGGATACTCCGATTGCCTCCCGGGTTCCAAAAACACACGGGGCACCGGAAATTGTCCCCGGGTGCGATTGTGAGCGCCAATGGCTGTTCATGTAAGTGTGCCCTGCCATGGGCTGGCGACTAGTTCAGGGTGTCCCTCGCCTACTGCCCCAAGCCAGCTGGCAAAGGCTCCGGAGCACATTTTCAATTGGGATGGCCATCAGTCCCACTGGCCTAAAACCAAATGTCGGGAAACACCATGTTCTGCCGTGTGCAAGAGAGGCTGTCGCAAAAACAGACAGACGCTTGTTGCTCACACTAAATTGTCGCTGGTTATTACTGCAAGAGCCATGTCTCCCAAAAGGAAAAAAGAACCCATCACCCTGCTCGCGCTAAAAGCAGAAGCAGAAAAAGATGCTATTTAAAAAGATCAATGAATATTTTTTTTTTCTTTGAACGGCCACATGACTAAAAACTAACATTTGAAAATTGTAGCGAGACGACGCTTCGTGACATGTATTTTTTGAACAATTGAAAGTCTCTTTCAAGGTTCGTGCAAATACAATTCAACCCGAAGGTACCTGAAGCCACTGACTGAATATTCAGTGAGTGGAATGGAGAGACACATTTGCGCTACATTTGGCCTCCCGTCTTGACGACATTGAGTAATTGCCTCGCCAAACCACAGTACCACCGTTGGAATGCGATGGCGCGCCCACGTCAGTTGGACGCTCCCGATTCCGACCGTTCCGTTAGCCTGCCGCGCCTGTTTTTGAAACGCGAACTTCTAAAAAGTCCACACAGGAAGAAGGCCGGAGCCGTAATGGAAGCCCCGCGCCTCTGCCACCGTGCCGCCCTTTGAACAAATAAAATGGAATCGATTCCGCCAAAGCTTTTTTCTGTGCAGGTCTCTGAAATGCGACCATCAAATTCTCCTTTTTTTTTTTTCATTTGGCTGAATGCCGAGCTCTTATCCACATATTCTTTATTTATTTATCTCCCCCCATCCAAACAAATCCCCCCCGGAGCCCTCACAAAGTTCTTCTCTCTCTCTCTCTCTCTCTCTCTCTCTCTCTCTTCTTAAACTGCTACTTTGGAATCCTCCAAGGCTTGCTTTCCGAACCCCCCCCCCCCCCCCCCCTTCTTCAACCTGCCTTCTCCCCATCACTTGCTCCCCCTTCTCTCCTGTCATTTGCATATCCCGGGTGTGTTTGCGTCACTGATCGCTCCGCTCATTGTCACCAGGTGTGGATGCATATGTTCTAAACCCCCCCACCCCCCCCAAAAAAATCACTCTCATCTTGCAACTGCTTACTTTCTTCCACCCCCATGGGGGTTTTCCGATCTCCTTTCCTCTCCCTTGCCATCCTTCCATCACTCGCGCTCGTCTTTCCATCTGTTGCCATTCCCCTGCGTGGCTGCTCGCAACATAGCCATGTTTGCCAGTTCCCGCTCACGATGTGAAGTTGGGAAGACTATCAACACCGATTCATCACCTCAGGGCATCACATCTCCGTTTCTTCATTCTATCTAAAACTCCTTCCCAGACCTTGCGCTCACCTCCGTGCACTCTGCGGCCTCCCACCTGAGTCTGTCCGGAAGCCAGGACATTTGTATGCGGGGAATGTAGAGAAGGTGTGTGTGTGTGTGTATGTGTGTGTGTGTGTGTGTGTGTGTGTGTGTGTGTGTGTGTGTGTGAGAGAGAGAGCGAGAAAGGTGGTGGATAAGAAGCCCTTCGCCCACGCCGGGCATGCAGGTTGAGACCGGTTTTACAAATGTACCCAGAAAAGAGGCTTTTGACGCTTTCTGCGGCGCATTCCACAAAGGCAATATTAGTCAGAATGGCGTGTTTAGGCTACTGGGGAGGGGCGTCGAAGATATCGACGAGAAATGTTGACTTGACTTCCCTTTAAAAGGAGTGAGGAAATATTTGAGGAGGGAGGAGGACAGAGGGGGCCGGCTTTCCAACAACACAAAGTCATTTGAAGTTTAGAGAAAGGGAAATGAAGAGAAGAGAGAAACAAATGAGAGACGGAAGAAGAAACACTCGCCGTAAGTAGGCCGGGAGAAATGTCTGCAAAATTGATTAGCATTGAAACAGACACCGTCGGCTCGTTTATCAGAACGTGCCCTCCGCTGGCTCGAACACCGACGTGGCCAAAGGCGCTGAGAAGACGCGTACATCCCGTACACTGAAATGGACTTGCGATTGGTAGAGGGCGAGTAAGAGTGTGATTGACGCGGAGCCTTAAAGGATGCTTTCGCTGGCTCCCGTGGCAGCGTTTGTGCAGGCGTGTACGTCTCTCCCTTGAAGGAGTTGTTGTGTATTACCTCTGAGCCACGTCTGTGGGGAAGGGGCGGCCGTTCCATGAACACGCAACTCGCCAACAAGATGGCTTCATCCGGAGCGAGCGCAGCGGTAAACAAGGCAATTTGCCCCATTTTGCACAATCCCCGGCGCCGTCAATGATTTGTTTCACAATTGTCAGGAGAAAATCTTTTTGGACCGTTTAATGCCAATGAATATTTTACATCATGCCCATCGCTGCCAGAATTGCATTTCAACACAACCCGTGCGAATCTTTGACTGATGGTTCACCAAAAGCCGCCTCGATTCCGGTCCCGTTTGCATGCGTGGCTTTTCTCCGGGTACTCGGGCTTCCTCCCACATTCCACAAACACATAGGGCAGGTTACACTCCCAAGTTTTCCCCAGATGTGATTGTGAGCGCTCATGGTTGTTGGTCTATGTGTGCCCCGGCGCCCGGTTCAGGGTGTCCCTCGCCGACTGCCCGAACACTCCTGCACGTGCGCCACCCTCGTGAGGAGAAGCGAATTAGAAAAAAGAGGGATGGATCACACGTCTGCCACTCATTCATTCATTCATTCATCTTCCGAGCCGCTTGATCCTCACTAGGGTCGCGGGGGGGTGCTGGAGCCTATCCCAGCTGTCTTCGGGCAGTAGGCGGGGGACACCCTGAATCGGTTGCCAGCCAATCGCAGGGCACACAGAAACGAACAACCATTCGCACTCACACTCACACCGAGGGACAATTTAGAGTGTTCAATCAGCCTGCCACGCATGTTTTTGGAATGTGGGAGGAAACCGGAGCACCCGCAGAAAACCCACGCAGGCCCGGGGAGAACATGCAAACTCCACACAGGGAGGCCGGAGCTGGAATCGAACCCGGTACCTCTGCACTGTGAAGCCGACGTGCTAACCACTGGACTAACGGGCCGCCCACTTCTGCCACTTTCAAGCGATATTGCGATATTTCAAGGAATATTAAGAAGAAGAATATGAGCTGAGAATTCCCGCGCTAGTTTTACGTCGACGTTAGTTGAGCAAAAGACCCTCGGTGTCCCGCAGGTGCGGATTTGAAATGAGGTATGAAGCTTAGCGCGTAATTCTACGCAAGAGAGCCATCTTGAAAATGACTGGCTCCAAGCGTCGCCTCGCGAGGGAGGTATTGCTCTCTCTTCTTCTTTCCTCTCAGCCAAGAACGCAATTAGCGAGCGCCTTATCTACGCCGAGCGCGGCTTCGGCAGCGTCGTCGTACATTCGCTCATCAGGATTGGTGGATTTCAGGAACGATCCACGCGCACCATTTGAAACGGCAAATGTAATTGCAGATGTATGTATTTATTTATTTGTGTACTGAAAACAAAAACAAATACTGTCAAATACTGACGCTGATCACGGAAATCGTCAAGAATGCAAATGTAGCGACTATCGCTGATCCGAGACTGACGCTATCTTTCTTTTAATTCTGATTTATGGGCAGTCCCAAAGCACGCAGTGTGAGTCTATGATCTGTCAAAATTGATCATTGTGATGTTTTCATTTCGCCCGCTTGCGCGTTTGGCTCTTGCTTTGGTCGTCTTACTGTTCCGCGCTAATTGATTGCCTCGTCTGACTCTGTATGAAAAGCATTCGCTCATATTTTCAGAGAACAGCGGCGGCAGATTTTGGTCGCAGTAGAAGTTGCGGAAGTAAAAAAAAAAACTAAGAATACGTTTGGATTTGTCACCTCATCCAAAATAAAGAACGTAGAGTAGTAGATTTCCTTGCATTTATTTTTAATCCAGTGAACATATTCGCTAAGTGTCCCTAATTACTTTCCAGAATGAGACCAATAAAGAAATCTTGCTTCCCATCATTTCAGCTACGTTGCTTGTCATGGAGCAGTTCAGGTGGGATTTGAGTGGGAGGGAAGGAAAAAAAAAAAAAATCCGTCATCGCGTCAGCCATTTTAAGGTTGCACGCGCCTTACCCAAATAATTGGGCAACGCGGAGCCCAATTATTTGAATACCATCCTGGAGAGGGTTGCTTTTTCAACCCTCACTGTCTACTTCCTCCCTTGCACTTCCATCTACGCCGCTGTAATTGAGAACAGCTGTAATCACTGCTCGCACTCGTTTGGGAAGTGACAGCATCGACCGTCTGGGATTGAAGAGTCACTCTTAATAACGGCCGCTTTCAGCCGTGGGATGCTGTCGAGGCACGGCAAGCCGAGGAGACAATTTTTTTTTTTTACAAGGACAAATAGGCTAGGAGGAGTGAGGAAGAGCCAGCCCCCCCCGTTTCGGAAATCACCACTGACATCAATCAACACTGGGGTTCACCACGTGGACCCCATCAAATGCCGTGGCCAGGATCTAGCCCCCGCGCCTCGGGTTTGACACCCGCACCGTACCGTGTTGAAGAACTCTTGATGCTGCGGACATCGGAACTTCCCGTTAGGGCGAAAGTATGAGACAACAGGACTGCACTGTCAAGCGGACGTGCTTAACCACTTGACCCCCCACGCCGCCCTATCAAATTCATTCTTGAAAAAAATACAAACGCTTTTTACTGCTGAAAAAGACAAAATGAGTCAAGTATCCATTGAAGTCATTGCAAGTATTAAAACAATGTTTTGACATGTTCAGGGTAAAAAAAAAATGCATAATGTCATCGACAGGTGCCGCCTGCAGCTTTTCGGCTGAGATTTAAAAAAAAAAAAAAAAACCTCACCCTGAAAATAGCAACTTGTCATCTCCGGCGGGGATGTCACATAAGTTGCCTCGTTTATGAGTTTCCCCAAACAAGGTGGAAAAGGGGTCAGGCACTGCTGCAAAGTAGTTCACTCCTAAATTGAGAGTGATCACTTGTATTTGGAGTGCTACAAATGTTTGTTATACTTCATTTGACCGGCGTTTCGTTGGAATACGAGAAGGCGAAAAAAAAAAATCTTTGATTTGAAGGCAGCGGTGGGATGACGGTGCTGCTTTTAAACGGCAGTCACGGAGCCATTTGGATGCTGCGGTTGCCGTTTAATGAGAAACCTTCGATCCTTTTCGTCACTGTGTCAGAATCGATCATCGTTAGCGGCCAGGTATGTGAAAGACACAAGGAATTTGTCCCCCGACTTGCTCTTTCTACATCGCCTCTCACTGTGAGAGGCACGAAGCGGAGGCTCCGGGGGTGGGGGGGGGGGGGGGGAGCCTTTTCCGTTGCCGCTCACTCTCTTTGGAAGGAATGCTGGGCGATATTTTGTCTTAAATCTCCATTTTTAGCCTTTGGCCTTTGACTCGGCATGAGACCCGATTTCCGAGTTGGGCCGTTTTTGTGCTTTCGACTGTCGTCGTTATTTATTTCGTGTTCTGTTGTGTGTTGTCGATCGACTGATTTTTGCGCCGTGCTCTGCACTTTGCATACAGCGGTTCTCGAGAAACGCGCTCGGAAATGATGTCATTTAGGGAGCACAATGGGAGTGAACGCCCATCATTCTGTGTTGACATTGTCTGCTGCAGATCGTTTTTTTTTGTTTGTTTGTTTTTGGGGTTGGGGGGTGTGTGTAGGCTTTTCTGCCAGACTGACTTTCAATGGCCCTATTTCGTTCGCATTCGCCGCGCTGTAATGGAAAAAGTGATTAACGCTAAAATGGCACGAGAGACATGCAGAGCCTGCGGGCGAATTGTTCCGCCATCATTTCTTTGTTAATTGCTTCTCTGGGGAGGCACGCGCGTCAAGGCAGCCCCCGGGGTAACTCCCTCTGCCACACTTGCACGCTGGCCTGTTTTGGGTTGTCATCACATGAAAACCGTGCCCTCCTCTTCCCCCTGCGAAGAGCGACTTGTGGATTTGTCCTCTTGGTTTCCGATCGCAACCCGCCTGTTGATTGCACCGTTGCATCTTTTCACCCATTTTTTTTTTTTTTACTCTTGGCCCTTTGCCGCCGCGCTTGCGCTGGTCCTCGTTGCGGGTCAGCGCCCAGGGGGGAGCCTCACTTTTTTCTTTTTGCACTAGCGAAATTGGCCCTCTCGCGCGCATTGAATTAGATGGAGCTTCTTTTATTTATGTCATTTCCCACCCCCCACCACCCCTCCCTCCCCCACCCCATCGTGCTCACACAAAAAGTATTCATCATTGTCAAATGTTGGAAAAGGCACACGAGCGCGCCGATTCCCACGGGGCCACGCACGGTATATCAGAAAGGGCGTTCCTAAGTGTGGCTGACAGCAGAGACACATGATTGGAAAGAGGGATTAAAACACATTTCAGAAGTTCACAGTATCGTGAATAATAGCAAAAGTGAGCGTGTCAGCCATACCCACCTAATTGGAGGAAAAAACAAAAAAAAGTACGAATTAAGAATGTTTTTTTTTTTTTTTCCTTTCGTGCTCCACGACTTCATCTATCATGCAGACGCACACGACGCAGGTGGAATTAGGCTCGAGTATGTCTATTACGCATCGCCTTTTCTATCCCGAACCATGACGGCGGCCTCGTCATAATGAGAGCGCCGGAGCCGGAAGATGGTTAACGAGTGAGTGGGTTCATACGGGAGACTTTTTGGGCACAGCGCCACTCCTTTGACAGTCATCTTACACGCTACCTTGAATAGGAAGGAGTAAGTTTCTATCACACTTCGCCAAATGTATTATAGATCTCATTCTTTGAGCTTTTCAGTGTGTGTGTGTGTGTGTGTGTGTGTGTGTGTGTGTGTGTGTGCGCACGCGTGCCTATGTGCTGACAATGACAATGATCACGGGGAAAGAGATGGAGGACTAAGCAGGAAGGTCATGAAGTGATGAAAGGAGACCGTGTGAGGGAAGTTGAACTCAGGCTATGAAAAACGACATCTTGACCTAAAGTGATCATTTTCAAAGCCTTAAAAAAAATAATAATAATTAAAAAAAAAAAAGAACAGTTACCCTAACTCATTCGATGCCAAAAACCCAATAATTTAGTGCCAAAATATAGAAGTGCGTTTTGGGTGATTTTGGTATTGATCATGTCTGCGGCGATACAACATTGTGAGGGGACGTGCAGAAGCAGTGCGGTGTTGAGAACACGGATACTCCGCTAAATCACGAATACTCTCCAACAGAGCTTTTTAAAATCAACAAAAGATGATCACGTCCCATTGTCATTCTTGACGAACACGTACGCACACAGGCACACACACACACACACACACACACACACACACACACACACACAGGGGTTTGGTTGGCAGCACCAACCAATACAATAGCAGTACAATAGCATCCTACAAATAGAAATGACGGCGTCGAGGCATGACGGCTTCCGATAATGCCCCGCGTCGATGAGTGAACGCATTCACGGCCATGTCTCGCTCTGCGCGCAGGCGGCATCACGTGAATATTGGTCACGGCTCAAATGGATGCGGTCATGTTGGTGCGCGAATGCACCCAATCCGCAGTTGCATCGACGTCAAGGCTTGACAATCGAGATCACGGATGCATTCGATTCCAGAGGATTCTCTCGGGATATTGAGGCAAAGATAAGACACCGTATTGCAAAGTCCAAATTCAGCATAAGGAGCTTCCTTAAGCCAATCTGAGGCAAGATCAACGTCGGCCATTTTCCCACCTTCTGCCATGAATGGACTTTGGCAAAGCTCTACGTGAGGCCTGTCTTGCGCTCTTTGTGATTTTTTTTTTCCAACCCTTCCCTCCGCGCTCCATTCTTCTTCTTCGGTGCTTGTCAACCACGCGTTGAAAATAGAGTCGCTCCAATAGATGTACGTTGGTTTCCAGTCGCGAGGCCCGCATGAGACTGCGCCTCATAGTGCACCTGCTGTTGAGGGACTCCGGAGGTAAACATTTTGAGGAAGCTGTCAGACGAAATCCAAATGGGGTCTCCCGAGAAATTCGCTTGATTGGAGGCCCGATCGAGAAAACGGTCTGGTGGCACCTTCTCTTGGACAAACGGCTTTTATTTTATTTATTTTTCCAGAGCAACCATCAGATTAGAACATAAATAAGTTCCAATCCACGAGCGGTGCCGCTGTTTGAGGATAAGCAGACGTCGACTCATTGGAGGAGGGAGGGGGGGGGGGGTCTGTTTTCTCCTTGCTTTGAGTTTGCATTCGCGCCGTGAGATTTTTGCGTTCAACCCTCGAGCGTGTCAACAGCCCTCGGCTGCAAGCTTGGGCTGCCGAGCCTCGGTAATGAGAAGTGATTGCGGCGCCCCGTGCATGAAAACCGCTCTCCCCGTCGCCGCGGTCGCCTTTTTCACCCCTCCTGCTGCAAACCGTGAGATGATGCGTGCGCTAATTGAACGTTTTCTTTGCCTTGTGTGACCTTTTATTCACACATGCGCGCAACTTATTTGAGTTTTGAGTTGTTTTCCCATCGTGGTGGGGGGGGGGGGGTCTCTCCAAAGCAAAGTGATGGAAGATTGCACACCGATTCTATTCAAGTATTTACAGTCGAATTTCAGAAGTTCACTGTAGAATGTTCTAATTTTCTCACTGGAGCTAGCTAAGAGGGGGCGGCCCGGTAGTCCAGTGGTTAGCACGTCGACTTCACAGTGCAGAGGTACCGGGTTCGATTCCAGCTCCGGCCTCCCTGTGTAGAGTTTGCATGTTCTCCCCGGGCCTGCGTGGGTCTTCTCCGGGTACTCCGGTTTCCTCCCACATTCCAAAAATATGTGTGGCAGGCTGATTGAACACTTTAGTCCAGTGGTTAGCACGTTGGCTTCACAGTGCAGAGGTACCGGGTTCGATTCCAGCTCTGGCCTCCCTGTGTAGAGTTTGCATGTTCTCCCCGGGCCTGCGTGGGTTTTCTCTGGGTACTCCGGTTTCCTCCCACGTTCCAAAAATATGCATGGCAGGCTGATTGAACACTCTAGTCCAGTGGTTAGCACGTCGGCTTCACAGTGCAGAGGTACCGGGTTCGATTCCAGCTCCGGCCTCCCTGTGTAGAGTTTGCATGTTCTCCCCAGGCCTGCGTGGGTTTTCTCCAGGTACTCTGGTTTCCTCCCACGTTCCAAAAACATGCATGGCAGGCTGATTGAACACTCTAGTCCAGTGGTTAGCACGTTGGCTTCACAGTGCAGAGGTACCGGGTTCGATTCCAGCTCCGGCCTCCCTGTGTAGAGCTTGCATGTTCTCCCCGGGCCTGCGTGGGTTTTCTCCGGGTACTCCGGTTTCCTCCCACGTTCCAAAAACATGCATGGCAGGCTGATTGAACACGCTAAATTGTCCCTAGGTGTGAGTGTGAGCGTGGATGGTTGTTCGTCTATGTGTGCCCTGCGATTGGCTGGCAACCGGTTCAGGGTGTCCCCCGCCTACTGCCCGAAGACAGCTGGGATAGGCTCCAGCACCCCCTGCGACCCTGGTGAGGATTAAGCAGTTCGGAACGGAGCTACCTAAGAGGGTTTTTTTTCTTCACTTAAAAAAAAAAGGACCAGTTTCTGATTAGAAAAAAGAAACCTGCAACCTATTTCAATTAAACAGAAGATGGGAAGATCATCGTCTTGCTGATACGTGAAAGGAGTAGTCCCCGCCCACAAATAATGGCCGCCAGGAAGATGCGCCGAACGTACTGGCGTCGCCGCGCGGTTCTCCACGGAAAGTGACGATGTTCCGCTTGAAGAATTGGAGTGAAAGATGTCTTGCAAAGTGAATCAAGGTGAAAAAGTCTTTACTCCGCCGAACAAGGCTCCCGAATGGACGGCGCTCAACCCGGGCTGCTTGCCAGGACGAAGCGCTTCAACGCGGTTCAAATGTTCATCTTTTAACCTTCCCTTCTCCACTTGCGCCGCCTTCGCTCGAGTCAGCCATGTTGTCGAGCGCTCCCGCGTGAAGGTCACGGCGGCGTCCGCGAAAAGTTCCTCTCTCTCCCCCGCGGTCTCTTTGTAATCTCGCTCTGAGAGAAACGCCAGCTGCCAGTCTCATTCGCCGAGATACGAAGCGAGCCCGAAACGCACCTGCTTACCCACGGCGGGATAACAGTCGGCGAGAAAAAAAAAAAAATATGTAGATTATAAAACGGAGGCAAGCTTTCAGATGATAATGCTCCGGCGCCCGGGCCGGCGGGTCCCAGAGAAACCAGAACCAGGTGGTGGTGGTGTTGTTGTTGTTTTTACATGTGCGCGTGCGCGCCAAAAAATGTGCTGTCCAGTCCTCACCGTAACTCCCACTTGGCAGGACAAAACGAATGGCCTTTGCTATCGATTTTTGACAGACAAGTGTCTCCACAACCATCTTATATCTTATTACCAACAGCCTGAGACGCTCAAATTGATCTTGATCTGCAGGAAGGGAAAGAAAAAAAAAAACCTCCCCTGGCGTAAATGACCTTTTACGGTTTTTACTTTTCCGTGTCTTCCCCTGTGTGCACCCCGCGCGCCTGTTCCTGTGTGTGCGTGCGTGCGTGCCTGTTGCCCTAAAAATTCAGCGATATCCTCAAAAGCCTGAAGGGGAGCAATTTGTGGAGCATTCACTACGGTGAGCATGTCCAAGGTGTTGGCAATCCGGTTCTACGAAGATAGGGAGGAAGGCCTGCGTTTTTTTTTTTTTCATCAAAAATCGAGCGAGGACCCTGCAGGCTGCGTCAAAGCAATCTGCCCGCAAAAATAGCATCAGTATCATTAGATTGTCACTCACGCTTTTAGTCTCGGGGGAGGCAACTTTCTTCTCACTGTTTTTGGAAGAGACTAAAAAAAAAAAAACTAAAAAAAAACTGCGAGAAAAATGCGAGAAGGTGGGGGAGAAGGTGTACCTCGGGGGGGGGGGGGGCAGGGGGGGGGTCACGTTGCTTCCATATTGAAATTAAAGTGCACGTGAAATATATGTGAGGGATTTATTAAACCCGAATGTAACGTTTTATTGGCCGTATGAGATACCCCTAACGTAAATTCCGAGAGCACCGTCGTCTCTCAACGGAGGCTGACTTTTCAAGGCCATGGCACAGCTTTGCCGCTTCGGTAAACAGTGAAAGTGTCCCGTTCCCGTTTGGCAAACGGGCACATCCCCCCCCCCTCCCCCCCTCGCCCTCCGCTGCCTTTCGTACGACGGGATGAGTCGCAGTTCCCTGCAAGTGTCTCACCAGAGGCTGGAAGAAGGGAACCGATGCCGCGCGCCACTTGGGCGACGTTCCCGACCGGCGTCGTAACATTTAGGCGATTGTTGCGCGAGCTGCGCTTCCCTTCGCGACCACTCGGAGGCGATGGTTGGTGAACCCGGGTTGCATGGGACAACCTCAACCGTATTAATCGACTCTACGTCACCCGCGTTCCAAATGTTTTTCATCGGTGGCCAAATGCCCCGCTTTCACGGATTGACGTTAGCGGATGGCGCTTGCCGCTGTGGCTCGGCGGCGGGCGGAGAATAAGCTGCAATTTCCCGTTACGTGCGCGGCGGTTGACTCATCCTCTACGGCGGGACGATAAACGCGAATATTGATGTCTTCCGTTATGATGGCGCCGTCAACGGGCCCCGGGAGAGTTCTCTCACGAACGTCTTGTTTCTTTCGAGATGATCCGATGGAAGCGTTTAACAGTCCCACAAGGGAAGTCAAAGGCAATCCGACAGCGGTCTGGAAATGAACAATCCTCTCCAAGGCAAGCGCTTCTACCCGTCCGTCCGTCCGTCTGGGTTAAGAATGCTTTTCATTCCGAGGGTGGCGGGTGAAACTCGAAGGTTAAGATTTGGAATCTTTGGCACTATAGATGTCGTACTTTTCGTGACCTCCTCCTACCTCGGCAGGACCCCGAATGTCGGAAAAGTCAGCGTTCTGTCAAGCGAGTGGTCAGCAGACAAAGCCTGTCCTCATTGCCCGCCGTACTTCAAATCCCGCCCTCTACATAAAAGTGTCGATCGGGGCTTACCGAGCTCGTCCGAGATGGCCGGATATCGCCGTCTTAAGATCTGCATGCGTGGCAGGTGGATTGGATTTAGCAGGATGAGGCTGAGTCGAGGGTTTTATCTTGACGGGGCCTGAAAAGTCTACGAGGAAGAAAGCTTAGGGCGGGGAGTTAAGTTTCCTTCTCAAAAGTATCGCAATGTGTGCCACGTTATTCATGTTCAGGGGTGTCACATGTCAAAAGAGATCTTCGGATCCATGCCTCAAAAGCAGGTCTAATCGGCTTTATCGGCACTCTGCTGGGGGCTAATTACAGTGGCCTGGCAAAATGAGCAAACAGCTTGGGAGTGCTTATTTGGGTGCAAAAATGCATCACTTTTAATTGCCGCAAGCAATTAGGGCCCGTTCGTTACTCGGCTCTGCTTAATCCGACAACACGAGTTTGAAATTTCGACCAAAAACACTCTCGCGTATTCGGCTGGTCTCTTCACGTCTCGTGCAAAGTTGATGCGGGAAATCATTCGTATCTAAAGGGCCCGAACTTTGTTGACCCGAGACCTACTTTTCAAGCAACCGACCTCCCGCTAACCGCACGCGTATGCGCGGCCGCAGCCGTGCCTATGCACGCCGTGATGAGTCCCGAAAATGAACGAAACAGAAAAATAATGTGGATAAGAGTTTGCGAGTGGGCGGCCCGGTAGTCCAGTGGTTAGCACGTCGGCTTCACAGTGCAGAGGTACCGGGTTCGATTCCAGCTGCGGCCTCCCTGTGTGGAGTTTGCATGTTCTCCCCGGGCCTGCGTGGGTTTTCTCCGGGTGCTCCGGTTTCCTCCCACATTCCAAAAACATGCGTGGCAGGCTGATTGAACACTCTACATTGTCCCTCGGTGTGAGTGTGAGCGTGGATGGTTGTTTGTCTATGTGTGCCCTGCGATTGGCTGGCAACCGGTTCAGGGTGTCCCCCGCCTACTGCCCGAAGACAGCTGGGATAGGCTCCAGCACCCCCCCGCGACCCTAGTGAGGATCAAGCGGCTCGGAAGATGTATGAATGAATGAATGAGTTGGCGAAAAGGAGATCGCCGCCTCCCTGACGCGGATGCACTTTTGCGGCGTGTTAACGATCGCAGCTCCCGTGCGCCATTTTAAAATGCTCCCCCTGGTGCTCCCGAATGCCGTTTCTTTGCCAGCGCCAGAGATGGCAACGGCTCAGATGGCAAAGCCGCACTTGCAGACTGCTGACCGCTCACAACATCGGTTCAAGGTCACCTGCTTTTTCTTTCTTTCTTTTATTTTCTGAGGAGTTCCTTGCTTAGTACTTACTATCTTTGTGATCAGATGACAACTGTGCGACTTGAAAACAAGCGACGACACCTGCGGTGGGCCAAGACACGAGTGGCGCATCGCCTGCTGAGGGCTGTCGCGTCAAACTTAAGTAGGATTGCATGCGGCGCAGAATCGCCACGAGAAGATTTATTTGTCTCAGTCCACCCGAGAGCTGCTCTGGATTTCAATTCGCAGGTTTGGGGTTTACAGTGCGTCTCACACACAACATACTGGTGATCTGTTTCTCGGATGGACTGCGTTTTATTGGTTCTAATCATTTTTTCATTGTGCCCCCCTTCCGCCCCCCTCCCTCTATAGGCATTGTCCCTCCAAATCTGGGCATTTTTAAATACAAATTTCTCATCTCACTGCTTTCCAATTTACCAAGCTGCCGGCTGCTTTTGGTGTCTGGCATTCGGGCAACAGCGGGGGCTCATGATTACATTCCATAACCATATAATGTTCATCTCAGGCCAAACGCAATCAAAAGGTTAGTGTAGAGGGGCGGGTGGGCGGGGGGGGGGGGGTGTTCCCTTGTTTTAGTGGACTGAATTGAACACGCACGTGGTCCATGAGCCCCCATCCCAGTGATGCACCAGTACCATCTAGTGGCACAAAATCCTTCTGAAGTTACAAACAAAAAACACCCCACTGAATAAGGGAAAGTGGACACCGCAGAGAAGCCACAACATTTGAAGAATTTGGCCTCCTTGTGTTAGGGGACAAGAAGCCATGGAAAATTGCTGATGTTGAATCATGAAAGAAGAGACAGAAGTGCTTAAGATGGGGGAAAAAAAGCCTTATATGTTTGTTTGTTTTTTTTGTTTGTTTGTTTATTGAACATAAAACATATGCGGTAATAATTTGACAGAAAATAAGGTAGATAAAAAAATAAAAACAAAGAAATCAGTCTTCATTCAACACAGTTATGTTCAAGGGAGTAGGATGAAGTAAAAAACTTATCTAGTCCTACCCCGTTATGTGTGTATATCTACTAAATAATTTTTATATCAATCAGAAGAGAAAAAAGTATGAAGTCTCCATTAAGGCTCATACTTTACCTTTAACCGTGATATTTTTTTATATGTGTGCGTTTGTGTGTCTCTCTCTCTCTCTCTCTCTCTCTCTCTCTCTATATATATATATATATATATATATCTATATATATATATATATATATAGATATATATATCTATATATATATATAGATATATATAGATATATAGATATAGATATAGATATATATATATATATATAGAGATATAGATATAGATATATATATATATATATTGCGCGTCGTCCCGCACGCGGTCTGTCCTTCCGTCTGTCCCTTTTCAAAACGTACCTACTTCACCGCGCCGCTGCGCGCCGCCACTGCGCCGCTCAGGCAGTGGCTCACTACGATCGCGCGGGCATCTTAGCAAAAAAATGTTGTCTACCAACAAGCATTGCAATAAAATTGTTAGTTATTTAGTAGAGCTAAACATCTCTTTATTTTCGCGATAAGCAATGAAGATGAACAAAAAGTTGAACCAAGCAACAACACTTTTGTGGGCCAAAGGCCCACCTTACCAGCCTTCCGCAGGAACTAGCTGATGAGCCGCCCAGAGGGCGGCGAACCAGCTAGTATATATATATATATATGCACACGCACGCACACGCACACATATTTATACCTTTTCATAAGTGGATTGTAATGTGCCCAGTGTGTCTTTCCACCCCCCCCCCCCACACACCACCCTTCCCATCCAGAGAAATATGAAAGCAAAGAGCAAGTCAGTTCTCTCTGACTGGCGAGTGTGGGAGGAAGACAATGCACCGCGAGCTATTATGTGAATCAGAAAAAAGCCGTTTGCAGCGTCATGGCGCGCCGCCACGCGCATGTGACATTCCGCCGGAAACGTCGACATTTCCAAGAGCCTTAAATTCCGCGACGCACCGAAACGCAAGCGTGCCCGCGGTGGGTGTCCTGCAGTTTAGAGAAGATTACTTGCCAGCCGTTATCGTAAATTGCTTTCCGCATCAGGCTTCTGTGCTGGAAAATCTCTCGGAATATTGAGCGCAGTGACCGGCTGCTTAATCTCGCCCGTAACCCCAACAGAAATGGAGGCCCGCCGCTTTATCAGCAACAGAGCTCCTTATCTGCCGCCCGGAGCGCGCGCCCTTGCGTTCCTTTGAGAAGGAACCCATCGCACTGAGAGGAAATGCTTATTTTATCACTTTTTGGGCTTCCTCTTGGCGTTCATGCGTTCTAACCAAGAGAATTTTATTTCTCGTCGCAAGCCTGGATTGATAGCTTGCGGATTTCTTCTTGAGTCGATCTGTTACGATCCCGGAGCCCAAATAAACAGGGAGACGCTCTGACTAAAATGGCGCAGAGTCATTTCATGCCAAAACGTACAAAAGCTGATTGAGGTTCGATTATTTGCCCCGCCTTCCCTCTCGAGTCAGCGATCCCGACGCCGTGAGAGGTACGAAGCGGAGATTCCAAGGGGGCGGAGCCTCTTCCGAGAGGCCCCTCGCTGCCCAGCTTTCAAATTCGTCCCTGAACTTTAAAAGAGCTTTTTAATCGGGACTGTTTTTGTGCTTTCTGCCGTCTTTGTTATTCATTTGTGGTTTTATTGTTTGTCGTCACGTGACTTACTTAAGCTCCACGTAGCGCACTTTGCGCTTGTTTTTTCGAGCGCTCTCGAGTAAACACACTCGGGTTGAGCCGGGAGCTGAGTTGAATGGACCGAGGAGGTTTGCTCCTTTTGTCAACGCTGCGTTGACCTCCTGCGTCACACGTATGCAAGTAGCAGGTGGAGCCAAAGCGTATCAATGCACTTGGAGGAAACCATTTCTCGAGGAATTGGTGAGATCACGTTGCATTCCGTCCGTCTTCCATTTCTTTCCGCTGAAGTCACTTCAACTTTTTTTTCTCCTGCACTCTGCCCGTTCCAGTTGTGCCTCAGGCCTGACTCCATCAGACACGGTTCTCATGTTAATGAGCACGTGTGCTTGGGCGCCAGAGGAGGTCGAGCATGCCTTCTCATCAATTTCAGTACATACCAGAGACGCCACATCAGAGTTGGAAATGCCCCTCCCCCTCTCCGCCACCCCCCCCAAGCACCCAGTGTGCTGCGTGTCATTTGGCTATGTGAAACAAAATGCTTGAATAACGTGGAATTGGACAGTGTTGAAGATGCTCAGAAGTGAGCGTGAAAGCACCCCCCCCCTTTCTCTCTCTCTCTGCTGAGGGGTCTGACTCCGGAAAACCCAAGTCACTTCCAGATTGCTGTTGGCAGGTGTGTTGCCCCGTCATAGACAAGAGATTTCCAAAATACAAGGCGGGAAATGTCTTCCTCACGCTGAAGTGGGCAGATAGCCAAGCAAACGTCGATCTATCCATTCATTCTCTAGCGCTTATCCCGGGGTCGGGTCGCTGGGGCAACAGCCCGAGCCACATCTTCCGGCTCTTATCCCCCGAGGCGCTCCTTCCCAGGCCGGCCTGGAGACAAAGAGTCTCTCCAGCGTTTACGAGGTCGTGCCCGGAACACCTCATCATCCTCATGGGTTGCCTGAGCCACCTCATCCGGCTCAACTGAGCCCCTCCCGGATGAGCGAGCTTCTCGCCCTCCCTCCAAGGGAGACACCCTGCGGAGGAAAATAATTTCTGACAAAACTCCCAATGTCTAAATTTGTGTTTATTGAAGAAGAACATGCCAGGTTTATGCTTGTGGTGCATGTTGAAGAAAATGAGAACATAATTGCGCTCCCTTTCTTCACACTGACTCTTCTCCTCCACAAGGTTAATTGCTGCAAGAAAAAGATGCCCACCTCAGAGAAATACTGGATGCAGGAAAGAAAATTAAACAAGAAATGTGCACTCTAGATGAATTCAAGGTCGTGGAATTCACGTTCGCCGAATATTGCCCAAAATAAAAGCGAGTGATCTGCCGGTGTCACAAAGGGTGGGGCCAAATCAGTCACAAAGTGGAGCTCGGTGAGTGCTGCTAAGACGCAGCATTGTAACCGATCCGCTGAGCTTAAATTAGGATGAAGCGGTGATGGCTGCTTTATTGATTCAATTAAAGGCAACTGTTGGACCTTGGCGGAGGTGTGCGCTTGACTGAGTGCCATTCGAGTCTCAAGAAGCGATCTGTTTTCTGCTGCTGATGCTGCCGCAGCTTTTATGTGAGGTGTCATTAGGCTTGATTTAACAAAAGTGCTTGTCGGGTGGTCGGAAATCTTTTCAGAGCTCTGCTCCCGCATAAGGCAAAAACGCTTTCCATTGGAAGTGCTCTGAGATTGTTCAGACATAAAAGGTGGTGCGTGTCAAGAAAAATGCAAACAACTGATTTGATGATTCATCTGAAAAGTGGGCGGTGCCAAATGACACGGTGGCTTGGTTCCGTTTGCGACCAAAAGGTGACAGTGGAGGGCTTCTCCTCCAGCGTCGCGCCTGTTGCTGATCGTGTCATGAGCTCTCTTTTGTTCAGATCGTTGTGCTTCTGTCACAGGATTTGGTTTGTTACTTTGTTTTTTGGGGGGGTTCCCAGACTTTGTTAACGTTACTGTCATGGCTTTTTTTTTCTGTTGCTTTGAGTTTGCGAGGGGGGGGGGAGGATTTGGGGACTCATGCTTTCGATGTCGTTTATTCAGCGTACCCGTGCAAGCGTTTCTGTGAATCCCTTTTGTTCGGTACTCCCGACTCCACCCGCCTCCCTCCTCTTTGGGTCCCGCTACCATCACACACCCTTGACAAAATGCCTGCAGTCCCGCTTTGAAAACAATCTGATGTCAACATATCAATGATAATACAACGAAAGGCCAACGTTGACCGCAATCTGTTCTGTCACTGGGGTTGACTTGCAAATGGATTCCACTCGCCCACGGGACCCAATTATCATGGAATCTATCTGATGGAGAGGCAAACCGCTGCCGTCGGAAAACCTTTCGCAACTTTAAAGGCCACGGCATTAGGCAACATTTGAACATTCGTAATTGGCAGGCCAGTATACCATCGCGAACAACAATACCGTATGTGTGCACAGCGTTCGACGGGCAGCGATGAACACCGTGAGACGTATATTACGATTCCTTCCTCTTTTCTTATTGTTATTATTGTCACATGCCGGCCCAGGTGAGAGACATTCACAGGGGACGTGTAGCTAGAAGGGAGGGGAGGGAGTTCCACGTGCTAAAGGTATTAGCCTTGACGGGTTTTGAGGTCCGTTCCTCCCACCCCCCCCCCCCCCCCACCGGTGGCTTTGTTGGCTCTATCCACCATATTATAAGTGCATAGTGCTGTTCTTCATGCTGTGTGAACAATCTGGAGTCATTGCTGCATATTGCAAGAAATGTGACAAGTACACGCAGGTGTGGCTTTTCGATTGTGCGAGCTCCTGTGCGGTGAACGTCAAACTGTCTTTTTTTTTGCTCCTTTGGCTCAAATATCCACGGTGCTGGAACTGGACCGGATCAAGTATGCCTAGTTTGAAACGGTGTGACTTGAATGCCCCCTAGTGGTTACATCCAGTACATCCGAGAGGTCCATTTGATGCCGGTTGAAATGGACGAGCCTCAGGACGCCCGTGAAAACGTCAGAACCGGACTATTTTCAGTTCGGTGAGCTTCAAGGTCTGTAGCGCGAAACTTTTGAGTCTGGAACAAAGAGGCGGACCAAGGAACTTTTCTGCGCTGAAGACGCATGCAAGTCTAGTTTTGTGGCTTATTTGGTGTCGGTTCACATTGTGTTGCTGCTGACTGGGAGAGAAGAGAAGGAAAGGTCAACGGCACTTTGGGACGAGCGCCGTCAAACGAATGCCTATTCGGTCGTTTGGAGGACGTCGTTCGCTTTTCCCGGCCAGCTTCTTTTCTTCGGGGAACTGCGCGGGCCTAGATTTACTCGCAAATATTTACGCGACTGCTTAAGCATTCTTCTTGTGATGTAGATGAGCTCAAAGTCTCCAAACGGGAGCTCTCGAAACGTGGGCCCGCATTAATGCTTCGGAGACTTGCCACGCTACTTTCGGAAGAGAGACGCTTTCTGTCAGTTCAGCTTTATTCTTTGCTCCCGTCCATCTCTCGTCTCATTCCAAACGTCAGGTGTATGACTCATCATCATGACTTTTCTTCTCCTTTCAACGCGCTCGCTTGTGTAAAATGAAGGACATAATTGGGGCCCCCTCGTGTAGCGATCCTGCAGCTAATCAACTTGATTTCATGCGTCCATTCCAGGTAACTCGCCTTCCGAGGAATCCGAGGAGCATGACAAGGAGCCTCGGACGTTGACCTACCCCGCCTACATCGCCAGCTTGTTGGACGCGGGAGCCAAGCGGATGGCAGCCGGCGTGCGCATGGACTGCACCAGCCAGGGCCAGTGCCCTCGCTCCTGCCACCTCTGCCATATGAGTCCAAGGGCAGCTCAAGGGCGACAGCAGTCCGAGCCCGTCCTCTTGCAAATCACCAAGGCGGCGCCCGTCTATGAATTGGTGTCCAATAACGAGACATACCAGGTGTGTGGCAATTTGTCTTTCGGGTGTGTCTGTTACATCGCCACCAAAATGGAAGTGTGATTCTTTAGAATGGAATGGAATCGGCTCACGTCAGTCCCCGCCGGGAGGATATAATTGCTGTCGTCGCCCAGAGATCACACTCGAATGGCGGCTTTGGATAAGACGCGAGGGGGACCGGGTGAACAGAGCGGAACGTGCGAGGGGCACCGTCACTTTTCTTTTCTTTTCCTTGAAATGGAAGAAATTCACTTCTGTCGGTACATATATGAAAAGCATGTCAAGAAAAGTTGGCCTTTTCGGCTTAGCTTGCGAGCTCAGTCAGTTAGCTGAGCACAACAAGTCACTGAATTGCAAATTTGTTGTCGCTCTTACGACACCAGACCACGCACGCGCCCTTTGAGAAAAGGCACTTTTGGAAAACGGCTTGGTGGTCTTTGCCAGTCGGAGTGGCAACAATGAACGTGCCTTTGTGACTGATGATTGGAGGGCCATTTGCCCGGTCCTTTTTTTGGGGGGGGGGGGGGGGGGCTTCATTTGAGTCTGCTGTGTCGGCTGTACCAAAATGACATAATTAATCTGTATCCATCCATCATCTACCGCTTGTCCGGGGCCGGGTCGCGGGGGCAACAGCTTTAGCAGGGAAGCCCAGACTTCCCTCTCCCTAGCTACTTCTTCCAGCTCTCCCCGGGGGATCCCGAGTCGTCCCCAGGCAAGCTGGGTGACATAGTCTCTCCAGCGTGTCCTGGGTCTTCCTCGGGGTCTCCTCCCGGTGGGGCATGACCTTAACACCTCACCGGGGAGGCGCTCAGGGGGCATCCGAATCAGATGCCCAAGCCACCTCATCTGGCTCCTCTCGATATGGAGGAGAAGCGGCTCGACTCTGAGCCCCTCCCGGATGACCGAGCTTCTCACCTTATCTCTAAGGGAGAGCCCGGACACCCTGCGGAGAAAACTCATTTCGGCCGCTTGTATCCGGGATCTCGTTCTTTCGGTCACGACCCATAGCTCGTGACCATAGATGAGGGTTGGGACGTAGATCGACCGGTAAATTGAGAGCTTCGCCCTTTGGCTCAGCTCCTTCTTCACCACGACAGACCGATACAACGTCCGCATCACAGCAGACGCTGCACCGATCCGCCTGTCGATCTCCCGCTCCCTTCTGCCCCCACTCGTGAACAAGACCCCAAGATACTTGAACTCCTCCACTAGCTATCTTGATATCGCCTTGCATGCCTCCCCTAACAATATCTTTGCATTTGCTGTTGTCGGAAGCTTTTCAAAATTGACTGTTCACATCCTCCTTTCTCTGCCTTATCGCAGGCCCTTCAAGAGGCAATGATGAGCACGCTGTGGTGCTCGGGGAGCGGCGACGTGATTGACGACTGGTGTCGCTGTGATTCCAGTGCCTTTGGCGCCGACGGACTCCCGACATGTGCGCCTCTGCCACAACCAATGTAGGCAAACCATCGCATCCATCCGTTCCATTTTTGAATCCGCTTCTCCTCACGAGGGTCGCCGGCCCGTCCGGCAGTGGGCGGGTACACCCTGAACTGGTCGCCGACCAAGTTCAGGGTGGGAGGAGGCCAGCCGGGGGCGGACATGAGAAATGCGGCACTCGACGGAAAGACGTGATTGGAAAAAAAAATGCACTCCTGTTTTATCAAAGATGTTGTGACCATTTTGACTTGTTTTTGGGAGTTGGCTGTGTGTCGCCGAGAAGTCGCGCTCATGTTTGTTCCTCTCGTTTTTGTTTCCAGGCTGAAACTGTCTTTCACTCATGAGCCGAGTAGCTCCTTGCTCATCATGGAATGGAACCACACGGAGCCGCCCATCGGCGTGCGGATCATCGATTACCTCATCAGCCAGGAGAAGGTGACCGAGAGGACTGACCACTCCAAAGTTGAGACAGGTAAAAAAAAAAAAGCCGGCGCAGAAAAAGCTCAAAATTGCAGCCGTGTGCACGCTAATGGCCGAAGTAGCTCTTGTAAGGCGGGCGTCATCTCGCACCCGCTCGCAAAGCATCAGAAGGGCAACTGATTGCTGACCAGCCGCCTCGGCCCGAACCGCTTGGCAGCCAATGGCAGGGCACACAGAGACAAAACGACCATCGGCGCTCACGCTCACACCACGAGACAAATTGGAGTGCGTGACAAATGGTGATCGGCAGAATAGTTGGAATGCCGACAATAATAAGAGAGGACCAAATGTCTCAGCTTGGTGCTGAAATCAACAGGTCAGAGTTCATTCAGACTTTATAATGACGCGTGTCTCTAAATTGAGGCAAGAGGATCAGGATTTGAAGGTTCATGCTTTTGGCTGCAGTCTTTTTTCGGGGGGGGGGGGGGGGGGGTTGATGGGAGACTTTCCCAAGGTAAGTCCAGGTTGGACAAGGCGCTACGCTGTTGTAGTTTTGAAGGAATCCACAAGATGGTAGTCACTATTTATGTGAAGCATTCATCGTCGCCCGACTCTGACCAAAAGCATGTTGTGTTTGTTTTGTTTGGGGCTTGGCTGAAAAAAAAAAAAAAAAAAGGCCGGCGGTCTGCCGTCAGAGCGGCCCTTTGATCAGCGATTGGAGTTTGGCACCACCTTGTGCGGATTCAAAACCGTTCAAACGTGGGCGGCTTGTCGTCAGGTGAACTTTGTTGTCGACTTTTAGGGCATGACGCGGCGAGCACTCGACTCCGCTCGAACGTCGGGGGATGTGGGGTGACTTTTTGGGGTGAACACACACACACACACACACCCCATGCCCCCGATGTGTTAGCGAAGCAACCACCGAGGAGCCGCGCGTAGAGACAGAGCAAAAAAATTCAAAGACAGGCACGAGACTGAGCAGTGTGGTTTTGATTTCAGCCGTCTGACTTCCATCTCGGAAAAATCAGACTGACGTGAACCGATGGTCCTCCGGCGCTGCGTTTCATTCTTCTGCGCTTTTTTTTTTTTAATGTTCCCCTCCAGCTTCCTCCAATCTGCCATTCCTCCTGTCCCGTTGATTTGTTTCTCAAAAAGGTCTTAATGCCGGCTAGTTTTTTGTTTTTTTTTCTTTGCCCGCTTTCTAACCTCTCTGTTGCTTCAGCGCTCCGAAGTGAATGCGCTCACTTGGCCCGCATTGAAGCAGACTGGGGCGTCGTTCAATGAAATGGCCCTTGTGATCAATCTGTTTTGAGAGCCGTCAAACAACTTTAACGGTACTTTAAAAGGAATGTTTGCGGAAAATCGATCACAGAGACCGTATCGTTTTAGCTGCCTCGCATGCACTTGAAATGAATGTGCTTCCTAAAACTGCTGCTTTTGATTTGTTTTCAAAGCCGGGGATTTGGGAATATGTTTTTTTCCCCCCCCTCCCCGACCGAGTGCCACGGCCGCAAGACAACGAAAAAGAATATGGTGCTACCCTTAAGCCAAATGTCGGATCGTGAGAGAGCAATTTTTTTTTTCCATTTATGTCGGTAATGTTTTATATTTTATGATGCTCTTCCACAATACGTTGTCCGCTGCTGAAGATTACAAGTAATAGTTTGTTCATCATTGTGACATTTTCTTGAGCTCTCTGACTGAAATCGCTTTCCTGCTAAAGAAAAAAAAAAGTTTGGACTTTTTGGACATTTTAAATGGTGGTTTGTTTTTCCACGTCCATAAATATCCTCAGCAATTGAGTGTTAAAAACGTTGAATCGGATCAGATTGCCTTCATATGACGTTTGTCGGACTCGAAGGTTTCAACTTGTCACATGACCGGTCCTGATGTCGTCGACGGTTCCAGTATTGCGTTTGGAATTCCGACTTCTGTTTGGGCCTGCAAAGCCCGGCGAGGGTATCGTGTGTATCCCTTTCATTGGTGAAAAGGATAAACGGATCAACCGGTGGGCAGCCGAAAAGCTTCGGACACCCTCGGAAACTTTCCAGCTCAGAGGCGTATCAATGCCAGACCGACAGAAAAAGGAGAGTGAGGTCATGAAAGGCGCAGAGAACAGAAGAAGAAAACACAAACGACTTCTTAGCCTTGTATAAATCAACCGCAGAAAACATAAAACAGGAATGCAACTTTTATCCCTTTTCGGCAACGCGTCGCACCTCGCATCCGCATTTCAAGAGTTGCATTCTTTCGCTGATGCGTTTGGCAAATTGGAGTCTTTCTCGGAGCAACTGCTATCAATTGCTCGGGGTCATTTTGTCAAAATCTGATCGCCCCTCAAAAGATGCCCTGTGTAAAAAAAAAATATTTAAAAAGTATGATTGATGGAGTAATGAAGTAAATGGAAGGTCAACAGTTTATTCATCAAACTGAAATTGCAAGCAAAAGGAGGAGCGGCTGGAGATTGATGCTGCATTCCATCCGTTATCTGACGTTATCCTCGGGAGGGTCGCGCGCCTGCCGGAGCCTAACCCGGCCGTCTTCGGGCAGTAGACGGGCTACACCCTCAACTGGTCGCCGACCAATCGCATCGGGCATAGCACAATCCCAATCACACCTAAGTATAAATTAGAGCAGAGCTACAGTCTTTGTAAGAGAAATTCTTTTCATCATTCATTCACTCATTCATTCATCTTCCGAACCGCTTGATCCTCACTAGGGTCGCGGGGGGTGCTGGAGCCTATCCCAGCTGTCTCCGGGCAGTAGGCGGGGGACACCCTGAATCGGTTGCCAGCCAATCACAGGGCACACAGAGACAAACAACCAGTCGCACTCGCACTCACACCTAGGGACAATTTAGAGTGTTCAATCAGCCTGCCACGCATGTTTTTGGAATGTGGGAGGAAACCGGAGCACCCGGAGAAAACCCACGCAGGCCCGGGGAGAACATGCAAACTCCACACAGGGAGGCTGGAGCTGGAATCGAACCCGGTACCTCTGCACTGTGAAGCCGGCGTGCTAACCACTGGACTACCGGGCCGCCCTCTTTTCATCATGAATGTTTTTTTTTTAATTTGTTCCTTCCAACATAGAGAAAAGTCCCCCAGAACAGGCTCCCTTCTCACTCCGCCCACCTTCACCTTTTTGAACTGAGTTTGGGGCCCACGCCTAATGATGGGTCATGCCGCGGGCCACTGAGAAATAGATGACGGGCCGCAAATGGCCCCCGGGCCGTCGTTTAGACACCACACGATTTAGAATGCACCTAGGCAGGCACTGGGAAGACATGCAAGGAAGGCAGAGGCCCAGAGTCGAAGCCCGCACCTCAGCACGGTGAGGCGGACGTGCTAACCGGTCACCCGCCGTTCCGCCGTGTCATTCCATGCGGGAGGAAACCCGAGTACCCGGAGAAAACCCGGGCAGGTACAGGGAGAGATATCGTGCACGCAGGAAAGCCGGGGCCCGGAATGGAACCTCTGCACCGTGAGGTGTGAACCAGCGGCGCCTGCGGACTTCTTTGTTGTGGACATTTCACTCATTGTGCTTCCAAATGATTCAGACCCAAAGACTTGCAGTCCAAAGCCAAAAAGTCCGATCGTCTTTCCAACACAATCATCCCATCCAAAAAATGTCCTGCCCTCACAATCGGGAAATATCCTCGTCAATCTGGCGGTTGACGCCATCTCATCCGCAACTTTGTCGGGACATCCTTTCAAATCGTCAGGCGACAACAGCGATTTTCAACTCAACGCCCCCACCCCCCCCCCCAGCCCCAATCGTCATTGAACTTGACATTTGCTGCTTTCTGAGTGCCGCTTTCAAATGAAGAGTCCGCTGCAAAAACAGATTCATCTTTGAAGCACCCCTTCTCCTTTCCATTTCAAAGCAGGAGAAAACAGATTGACTGGAAGGGTCAAGAGGCGCAGGCACGCTCACACACACACACACACACACACACACATGCACGCCTGCCAAGGCCTGCGCAACCGAACTGACAAAAGCAGGCAGAACTTCAAAAGGTGAGCGATCCCACAACTCCCATAAATCAGTCTCCTGGCAATCCTTGATTTTCCAACCAATCAGACGTGAAGAATGCAAAGGGTAAACATCTCCAGCTGAACGGACACGTAAAAGCGGCTCTCCACCGCTTCTTTCAGGATGTTGTTTTTATCCCTTTGCATTGATTTATCCCCCCCCCCCCCCATTGATTACAAGCCTGGAAAAAAAACAAGTATTGCGCTGACCTAGTATTTCTGAATATACTGTATTCTTTGAGCAGATTTTGTGAGAACTTCAACCGGTTCTCTCTACGTGGAACCTTTCGTTCTTCACAACAGGTGGCTATCAAGGGGCAACCCGTTTCTCTTCATTAAATTACTGTTTACTCTTGAAGAAGAAATACTCGCACACACCAAATAAAAGTTATCTTGGGACTCAACTGGAGACCGTTCACTATATTTTAACATCACTCATCACCTTGAATTGCTGTTCGAACCATCAAACTGCTTGCCGTGATATGTGACTAGCGGGCTGTACAAAAGAATCGGGGGGGCTGGAAGCCGAGAGCAATAAATTTGAAAAATCAATTTAAGAACACGCTTTTACGACGGCATTTATCCCCCACAGTGGCAGCCCCAAAATTTTGATGGCCATCAAAGTCCCGTCCGTCTTTTTGGAGCTCTAGCCACTTTTGCTAAGTAGACAGATTTGAAACCAAACGAGCCGCATGGCGCTCCATTGTCATCTTTGGATAAGCTGTCATGCATATTTTGGGCAACGATCGAGGATTCGGCTAATTGATGCCATTGAGAAGTCGCAAGCTAAAAGACGTTCAAGGCTGTCTTGAAATTGGACGGCCTGTTCCCAAAACAACTGCCATCTGGTCTTTCCCCTGGATGGAAAAATGTATGTACTGTATTTGTGTGGGAGTGCGCGCACACACACACACACACACACACACACACACACACACAGGAGAGAGAGACTGATTAAGATGGGAGGAGAATGTCATATACAGTCTAATGAAAAATTCTTTTTCAAGTTGCACACGAAGAATTGGACTTTATGAGGCTCGCTCTGCAAACACGGTTTCTGGCTGCCTTGTTTCAACCCGGAAATTGATTTTGGGGGGGAACTTTATGAACAGCGCATTTCTGAGGTCTGCAGCTGTTGTCTAACACAGACAGGCAGGAGCAAAGCAAGTCTGCCGCGTCTGCATCAGCATCTCTGTCCATTCCATTTCCTTTCAGGGCCATTCCATGTCATTATTTGAGACAGAATGCTCCGGAATACACAAGCTGGTGAAGTTTTCACATGCATCTGGGAAAATACTGATTGTTTCGCTCGTAGCAACATCACCTTGGGCCTTGGGCGGCATAAAATAAATGAAGATTTTTTTCTTGAATCTGTTCCTGTATTTACTCATTGATAAAATACTTTAGCAATAAAAAATGTTCATTTTGTATTCCGCCGCTATATTGTAATCTGTACCTAAAACAAAAAAAAAACATTGGCATTGTTTTGTGTTCATCCATTTAATGACAATGGATTTTACTGTTATTACTTGTCTGACTGGCTGCGCAAACAATTTTTCTATTTCTTCTTTCAGAAGTTGATTTCACTTTTCACCGTGACCCACAGTCGCTAATGGGTCACCGCTAGTCTCCATTAGCGACAAAGAAATTCAACAGTTGAATGGCTTTGACGTCACATTCGCCTCGTTGAAGTCACTCGGTCTGTGTGTGTGTGCTCCAGAAATGCTTCTGAGCTTCGTGGATGATGTCTTGTCTGGCGCCAGGTCCCCGTGTGTGATGTTAGGGGACATTCCAAACCTGTTGTCCTCCTCTGTCAGCATGATCGTCCGCTGTCTGGAGCCTGACACCACGTATATGTAAGTTACTCCGTATACTTCAAGTTCTTGTTTTTTTTTAGGCGTTATTTATCGCAGGGGATTGATAAAGAATGTATACTTACGGTATTAAAGTCTCGGGTTTACCTAGCATCCATGTTTTTGAACTGTGAGAAGAAGCTGGCGTACGTGACGAGAACCCACACAAGTCCAGACACCGCTGTCTGAGATTTGAACCCGCACTAGCTGTTTGTGAGGCGGACCCGCTTACCACACGTGCTGCCCAAATGACATTTAAAGGGTTACTCTGTCACTCTGCCCACTTGCACCTTTTTTTTTCTTTTAATTAGCCTCGTGCGCCGTTCTCCAATGTCATTTTTAATATGTTGCGGGCCACTGAAAAATGAATGGCGGGCCGCAAATGGCCATCGGGCCGTCGTTTGGACACCCAACCTCGCTGTCACTTATGTATACTTGTCGACTGGTAAAAAAGACAACCGGGCTTTAGTTCGGGATCGCTGCATTGTTTGGGATTTGCTCGTGCCGTTTAGCAAGATCAATGGCAGCAATTTGGGTTCGTTTTGGCAATTGGGAACTGCTTTCAAAATAATCCTTTCATGTTCAATTCCCACAAATATTGGCGGGATGATAATTCGACATTAATAGCAAGGGGGGAGCTGGCGGGGTGGGGGTTCTGTGAAATGAGTCACGAGAAGATGATTTATTCCATGCTCCATTTGCGGTGGGAGTTTACGATGGTGAGGTGACCGACACACCGCACGTGCGATTCTCAGCCTCGCACGCACACAACGGATGTCGACTTTCTCAGTGTTCACGCTTAGCCCGCGGACGATTTGCCCGGACACATGCGTTTGAAAAGTCATTGATCACAAGTGATTATTTTCCGAGTGGCAGTTCAGTCAAGCTTCCCTCAGGCAAGACAGCTGACTTCAGAGCGGGATTCATTCCCTGGTCTCCGTTTTGCGCCGCTCTAGACTGCGGGCCAAGGAGAACCCGATTCGATTTTGCGACGACTCCGAAAAGACGGCCAATTATGTCTTTGGGAGTGAATGGCTTTTAATTGGTTTTCTGTTTGTGTGCGATAAAAATGTGAACAAAAAGCCCTCGATCGTTATTCGTGGGAAGTCACAGCTGAAGCGCCTCACAGCGCAGAGGCACGGGGTCCGATTCCGGCTCCGGCTTTCTTCCCGAGTTGAGTTTGCATGTTGTCTGCGCGGCTTTTCTCTGGGTGCTCCCCTTTTTTCCCCCCACATCCCAAAAACGTCCATGAAAAAGAATAGATGGCCTCTTTCAATGACCGTAATTGGCTGCGTGCCTGTCTAGGTTCCGGCTTTGGGCGGTGGACAACACCGGGCGTCGTTCCAGTCCAAGTGAGGTGACGATTAAAACGCCCTGCCCGACTGTGGATGACGTCAAAGCTCAAGGTGAGGAGAGAGACACGCGGGAGATGAAGAGGAGTCAATCCTCGCTTCGGGGCGCAGGGTGCCCGAGTGAGGTTCCGGTGGTCATTGTCGGCTTTGTTGATTAGAAACGATGTTGGTCCGCATGGCGCAGGCAGCAGTTGGCCAGCTGTTGATTTCCCAATCCAAATGAGCTCTTTCAAAATACGCCGGCCGCTGAATTTTCAGGCATTCGTGCCACGCCGTTGTCGTTTTTCATTCTCTGGAAATGACATTTTTCATCTTGGAGATCCCAAATGGGAGCGCGTGTATATTTTTCTCGAACGGACATGGCATTCAAAACTAGGCCTTATCTCCATTGTGGCAAGTCTGTCCAATGCGAATATCCGAGAGGGGCTACGCTAATGCTAACGGCTAACGGCCTGGCTAATGCTCGACTGGGTACACTTCACCGGTTGTAAAAAAAATAATCGTCACGATGATAATAAAGGAATGCTAATCACCTCGCTCACCAAATGCCAATGCGGCTCACCTTTATTTTGCTCTCGCCGCGCCGACGACGTCGACTTAAATCGAATCGCACCGCCAGTAATGCCGGCGACGGGTTTGATGTGCGCGTAGCATCACGAGTAAACTAATGGTCAGAAAGTAGTTGTGTCACTGGCCCGACAGCGGTCATAATCATCGGCCTGTTGTTTTGTGCTTGCGGCCGTGCAGAAATCGCCGATAAAATCTACAACCTGTTCAACGGCTACACCAGCGGCAAGGAGCAGCAGACGGCGTATAATACTCTGATGGACCTGGGCGCCCCGGCGCTACATCGAGTTCTCTACCACTACAACCAGCGCTACGAGAGCTTCGGGGAGTTTACCTGGAGGTGTGAGGACGAGCTTGGACCCAGGTAAAGTCGGCGGCGTTCCAAATCTTCTGCTCTGTTGCGCTTTTCACAAGACGCCGTATAAGTTAGCCTTCCACACACCCGGACAGAAACGGCGGTGTCATTCTCAAATTAGCATTAGCAAATTGAGGAAGCAGAGCCGAGAGACTCTGAGGTGGGATCTCTCGCGTCTTTCTGGCTCAAGTCATCGAGCTGCTTCTAAAGCGCTCGGGGGTTGGGGGGGTGGGGGGGTGAGATCCGCCTGCAGTCCCCTCAATGCTCCGGATGTTGTCCTGCTTGACACGCCTCTACACTGTGGCACGGACGTCCGGGTCCGTGGCTCCGCATTGGCAGACCGTGGTGGTAGACGGGGAAAAAAAACCCTTTTCCGTCCGAAAAGCGTCTCCGAACAGCAAAGAAACGGAGCGGTAGGAAGACACCTTGCAAAAAAAAAAGCAAGTCATGCGTTCACAGACCCACAACCCCAATGGCGCAACTCCCCAGCTTCCTCATGGCGCACACCGAGGAACAAACTCGAGTCGATTCTCATGACGCGGTCGACTCGGGGCCCCAACTCGGGCCCCGACTCGGCGTGGGCTCTGGTGAGCCAAGTATGCAATACCGGGAAAGAACTGAATGATCAAATATGGCTTTATCTTTCTACCGACAGCAGATCTTTGCACACGCTGTTTTTAGAAACATATCGACTCCCGCCGACGAGGCCGTTTGGCTTTCGTCGAGGGACGTTTTTGTTGCTTTTGATGCTGGATGCTTTAACTCAAAGCAGAAACTCACCCAAAGTCTGTCTATCTTCTTCTGCCGGAGGCCAGGCCTTGTCATCGCATTGAACGTACCCATTATTTAAGGCACACGGCTTGGCTGGTTTCCTCAGAAATTCAAGATGCTTTGGCAAAAAAAAAAGAACTTTTCTCCCTCACTGTTTCTCAGTTGGACCTCTTTCCCACCCCGTTTTCCTTTTTTCTTCTTTTTCGGTTGACTGACGACAGATTCTAATCTTTGTTTGGAGCTCCTCTCAGGACATTTTCATCACGGTTGACGAGCCTATTTTTAGTTGAGAGAGAGCGCTTCCCCGGCAACCCGTTAATATATTGTCCATCCGATGACGAGTTTTCTGTCGATGTGTTCACATCCTTTTGGGGCAGAAAGGACTTTGAACGCCCGCCGCATTGGCTGGCGAATGGAAAGAACAATACCACCATGTCACCAATGTGTCAGTACAGTAGAAGAAACATAAAAAGGGAACCTGGTATGTTCAAAAATGAAAAGAGCGCAGATCCCGGATCTCGGCGAATGAAATGTTCCAGTCGGGTTTTCTTTTCGATTGCTTCCAGACGTGAAAGCAAAAACGTCCTGAGCAGGACCAATGAAAACGTTGCATGATCAGACCGAAAAGTATGAATGACTTGAGACGTCGATTGTTTTGAACCGTCCGCATTTCGGATCCGTTTGAGAAGGACCTGCGCAAACGTTGCCGATACCTTCCCACAAGCGCCGCTCACGACGTGCGGCGATTAAAGATCAAAATTCCTTTGTGACGCAGCAACCGCCTCGACTAATTCTTCCTTTCGGATCGCAAATTGCTCGGCTCGATTCCTGCTTGTTCCGCGTTCTGAATTGTCCCGGCTGGTGAATTTTGACAGTCTGATCCGTGTCCAACAGGAAGGCCGGTCTGATCCTCTCCCAGTTAAACGAAGTGTCTCCGTGGTGCAAGGGCCTTCTACGGGAGCCCAAGATCGGCCTTCGCCGGATGTCTCTCAAGTTCCTGTCCTGTCGCTACACGGACGCCGGGGCCATTGGAATGAATTGGGCGGACGTGGGCCAGGACGTTCACAAGGCATGTGATGAGCAGATGCTCACCGTCTTGTATAATGACTACGGTGAGCCCAAGGAGATCTAATTATCGCCGACCCGACCCGACCCGCGGTATCAAGTCCGGCTAGATCGAACAAAAGGCCGTTTTACATCCATTCGTGTGTGCGCGTTTCAAAACATCAAAGCGGGCTCTTTCTTGACCCCCATCGTCAACCGTCTTTTACGTCATATCACCAAATGGAGCCTTGCCACTTCATCGCTCATCAGAAAGAGGTCATGTGTGTGTGTGTGCTGCCATTGTTAAAAGATCCCGTATGTTTTCGAGCTGTACAACAAAGTCACGCTCCACACAGAAGTGAACCTCGGCTCGTATCATTTTCGTCAAGGAAATACGATAAGAGTGCCGTTGAGCAAATCTGCTCTTGAAGCAGTTGGAGGTTGAGCATCACGAAATGGTGCTATTGTCTCTGCGTCTGGCATGATGATGATTCATTTTTATCGGAATTTAAAGTTTTTTTGTTTTTTTTTAATAACCTCCATTGTCCCGTTATTGTGTATAATTGATCATTTGGGTTGGAAAGACCCAAGATTCTCTTTTTCAAGCTATTCTACTTGTTCAAAAACAATCATGGCAGAAGCAGGTTGTGACAAATGACGACGCAACCATTACACGGTACGAGACATACGAAGCACGCCTGCGTTTTGCCGACAGGAACGGCGAGCTTCGCCATTTCATCCTTTGTCACTTTCTGAATGATAAATATTGTCGATTCGTCGTCGTTGAACGCAATATACTCTATGTATGCTTGCTGTCGTCGTGTGGCTGGCCTGCTTCAACATCCGCTATTTTTAGCCCCCCCCGTCAACGCTTATGCTGATGATCCTGATGGTGATGATTGAAGTCATTCATTCCACAACTCCCCTGAGGTTGGCAGGCGATGCAAAGTTTTAGCCTCGCGTCCGACGCAGTTAGCCGTTGCGTTATTTTTTCAGATACACCCAGCGACAGCAAACGCGCCGAAACAAAAGGAAGCTGAAAGTTTAAAAATTGAAGAAAAAAAAAGTTACACCGTGAAAGCTAAAATGTGACTGGAACAGCTTGTTCTCTGTAGGCTGTCGACAATTCCGAATAATTGCCATAATTGTCACTTGTGCTTGTTGGCAGGTGTAAAATGCCAGTATGGAAAGGTACATTTGCAGTTGTGACAAGGGGGGGCGGGGGCGGGGGGATAAAAAAAATCTGCCACGTTACTTACTCGCTTGAACAATGTTCATGTAGAATTTTAGAGCCAAGTTGCTGAATGTCGAATTTTCTGGTTAGTCATTTCGAATGACATTATAACCCGAGTCTGTGATCATACTTTGGCAAAGTAGTTTTGTTCTCGTTTTGATGCTCCTGTGACTAAAATAGAAACTCGTGAGTGTAAATGTGGTCATTTGCAAATTTATTTGAATTAAATGTTTTTTTGATTGAATTTGGATGACTATTGCGTAAGCCTTTGTGTCAAATTATATATTTTTTTTCATGTTTCGTTTTGTTCCGAAGGTCAATGTCAAGACTTATCTGTTGTTCATATCTAACATATTTTTTCCTACTAAAATGAATGATCGCTATTTGCCGAGGCAGTTTTGCCAAATTCTTTGCGTAGTAGCCATGTACGGTGATTTTTTTTTTTCTGGATGTACGTATTTGCACGACGCGAGCTTTCAATCTGGTTTCATAGATGCCGAGCAGTTGTGCACTTTTGCGAAATATGAAAGGCGCGTTGACACCCGCGCTCCATTTAGCTGAATATCAGAGAGTGAATTGCGATGGTGTTTGGTTCCGGCGGCCCTCAGACCTCCCCATCTTGCGGACTTGGGCCCCCCCGGGCTCCTTCCCTCGACAGTCTCGAATTGGGGTCATTTGAAAATGGAGCAGCAAATGGACGCCGTTGTCCTTTTTTGATCTCGGGCAGCTGGCTCAAGTCGAGGCTCTCTTTTCTCTCGTGAGCACTTTGAAGCAGTCCTCGGTGCCTCGGTCGCATCCCGGCTGGATGACTGCAATGCGCTTGACTTGCTCGTCGCCGTATGACTTCTTCGTGCAGAAATACGCTCGAGTTGAATTGGGGCATTGGAGCTTTCGGTGAAGCATGTGATCGTATTTTGACATAAAAGTGATAAGCGCGAGCTGAATAGAAAATGGACGGATACCGAAGATTCCACGGGATGCAAATTTCTGCTTTTTAGGAAGTCAGAGAACAAATGACAAACGACCGGAAAAGATAAATAGAGTTTCTATTTATTCCACACAGAGTATAAAGTACGGTAAAATACTGAACATGGTTACACTTGTCCCTCACGTTTGGATAAAATACTTGGAGACGTTATTTTCTTTTTCTGATCCGGTATGTTTCTTGTGATAATACAACGGTGAGTGGTTGTTGTACTCCGATACCTTCTATTCAACGCTACCGTTCATTTTCCCACCTGCAATCGTCTCCAAGAAACTCCCAAATGTGTCGGAGCGGTTATTTTGATCCAGCCGTGTTTATATCGTCGTCCACGTTTGCTTGACACGCGACTTGACCCTCACAATGGTACAAAAACACAAGCCCTGTGAAAATGATTAACTTTGCGGAAACGTCAAATAAAATGTGACCGTTGCAGTCGACGGTGTCTTTTCAGCGTCTAAAACACATCGTCAGAAGGTGAAGAAAAAGTCCCAGATTGGAGGAAGGGGGGGGGGGGCTAAAACCATTCTGATGAGTTTTGATTGTTGGCTGATAAGTAAGGGAAGCGACAAGCCTCCGTCACGACGCACCATTACAGTCGTGACACACGGAAATGCAGTCTATGGGTGTGTTCTCTCTTCCTTTTATTGAGCTACGCGCTAATCGGCAATGGCGCCGAACCGCTCGGATCGAGCCTTTTGCCTTCATGGCAGGTGTGCGTGCTAAGGTATGATTTTTGCTTGCCGTCTATATTATCTACAGCTTGACTTATGCGACGCCGCTCGACTTGCTCGCCACTCATCCGTCTTAGGGGAGTCCTCCTCCGCCCTTCGGGTCCTTGGCTTTGCTCTTGTTCTCCTTAGCATCGGGATCGCGGCAAGTGCACTCGTCCTGATTGCAGTCTGCCCCAAACTGAATGACCTGTGAGAAAACGAGCATCATTTCCACAGCCGGACGATAAAACACGTCCCCCAACAGTTTTGCGATTTAGAAATATATGGAATGTGACTCATCGTCGACGACTCCTGTTTAGCCCTTTAACGGCTGACCCAAGGAATAGCCAGAACAATCGGATTTTTGGAAACTGACCCTTATAACAAAATCCACAAAAATATTCTTGCCATATTGTTGTTTTAGATATTTGTCGTATTCCATTTAAAAGCATTATATAGATGACATCTGAAAATGAGGCGGCCCGGTAGTCCAGTGGTTAGCACGTCGGCTTCACAGTGCAGAGGTACCGGGTTCGATTCCAGCTCCGGCCTCCCTGTGTGGAGTTTGCATGTTCTCCCCGGGCCTGCGTGGGTTTTCTCCGGGTGCTCCGGTTTCCTCCCACATTCCAAAAACATGCGTGGCAGGCTGATTGAACACTCTAAATTGTCCCTAGGTGTGAGTGTGAGCGTGGATGGTTGTTTGTCTCTGTGTGCCCTGCGATTGGCTGGCAACCGATTCGGGGTGTCCCCCGCCTACTGCCCGAAGACAGCTGGGATAGGCTCCAGCACCCCCCGCGACCCTAGTGAGGATCAAGCGGTTCGGAAGATGAATGAATGAATGAATCTGAAAATGAAACATTTTTGGGGGGGGAATCATATTTTAAACCTGCAGTATCAAATTTGATGTCATGTAATATTAAAAAAATGAGTTACATAATGAAAATGCATGTATCAAATATGATACAAATGACATTATATGGGGTTAAGACGTCTAAAATGAACTTGCCCCGTTATCGTTATTTGGAGAGACGCGGGCAACTCGGGGCCCGTTTGCCAACTGCGGGCCCCACCTTCACTGGCGGGAGTGACAAATACCCCTTTTCCACCCCCGCAGAAACTCATGCTGAGTTGGCGCGAAACAAGTTCTTCCCAGGAACGTGTTGGAGCGACGTCATGCGCGCTCACACGTGACCGTCACGGGAGGTTCTTTGCCCGAAAAGTCGCTCTTGGGACAAAATAAAGGTCAGGCGACCACCCGCCCCCCCCACCCCCCACCCCGAGCCATTTTGAAATCTTTTCCGCAGATCTTTGCACGCAGCCAAACAAGATCTTTGCCAATTTTTGATGGACTCGGCGGTGTTCTCATGCGGCGAGCTCCAAGCGTGGTAGCCGAGTCGCAGGGGTGACAAAATACCAGGTGTTGAAAATGTGCTTATTTACCATTTGAGCTCTTAAGTCGAGAGGCTCAATAGGCGCAGTCTTTAACAGGACGGAGGGGAAAGTCGGGGGAGCTCTCCCATTTGTTTGCTTTCTGGACGTCTCCTGCCCACCAGCACAGTACCCGTGCCAGAGACGACTTTCTACAAACAACTACGACTATAAACAGGAAAACGCTGGGTTCCGATCCCGCTGCGGCCTCTCTGCGCCCTCCCGATTTCAAGATGCGTGCCGGCGAACAAATCGCATGCTGTACACGGTGAATATTCTCGAAAAAAAAACATCATTATGTATTTGTGTGTGTGTGTGCGTGCCAAACGCAAAGAAGGCGTGAATTCCATATGGCAGAAGGAAAGAGTTTTTTTTACCTTTCTGGAGGACAGCGTGGAAGGACAGCAATCTCCTCCGTCGTACTGGCAGTAGGCCCGATTGTTGAGGGTGTCGCACCAGCCATCCCCACCAAAAGGCTGTGAACAAGTTGTGAGCGAGAGTACGTCCCGTTTATGACGGTGGTAGAATCAAGCTCGTCAAAAATGTAATGCCGCCCAGCTTTTTCGCTGGAATCAAAAGCCGTTTGACATTCTGGCGAGCGGGCCCGCCACTTAGGAAAGCCAAGTCAGATATTACGGTTCCCTCCCGTGGCCCTTTGCCACCGCGCTTGTGCTCGTGTCGATGCCCAGGTGAGCGCCAATTCTTTCTTTTGACCGCTACCGAAATTGGCCCTGGCTGCGGCGCTTGAAACCGCCACGTAAGTCGACCCCAATTATTTCTTGCTTGCAGACTCTGGCCCCAACTCCGTCAGAACTGCTCTACGCTGCAATACAAGTGTAATCGATGCAATGCTGAGTTGCCTCGCGGATGCTGATGGCGGATTATTATTCTGCTTTTATTATTGTTATGAATAGCGCAGGCGGCGCTCTTGGGTGAACGTGGACGTAGGCGGTGACGTTCGGGCGCTTTATGATGACGAAGCTCCTACTTGGCTTGTTAAGTACCAACTAAGCACTGGCCCTGGCTCCCAACCAGCGACTATTTTTTTAAGGGGGGGGGGGGGTGGAAAAGGGGCACGTGATGGCTCCCATTTCCGCTGGTTGACAGAGTAAGGCGATTAGAAGGCTCGCTGAAGGAGTCTAGAAGAACACGTAAATCAAATGGGGTGTGTTGTGATATTTTTATTTCATGCCTTCACGGTATGATTTGGGTTTCTGTAATTCGCTTTGGAATGGCCTCCCGCTGAACGGTCGGCAAGCCCCCTCGCCGCCCATCTTTCAAAGTCGTCGTCAAACTCATTTTTAGTCTTTGGCTTTTGACTCTGCACGAGGCTTGATTTTGAGTCGGGCCGTTTGTGTGCTTTCCACCGTCCTTGTTATTAATTTATTGCTCTGAATGATTTTTGCTCCTCGTACGGCACTTTGTATACGGCGCTGGTTGTTGTCGAGGGCTCGAAAAATACACTTGAGTTGTTCTCTTGTCTGACATCGAAGAATCTTTGAATTTCTAACTGGGCCCGCAACGTCACGTCCTCTGTGAAGCCATCAAATCTTCGGAATCGCCTTGATTGGCCTTTATCAGTAAGCCATCAATTTTTCTTGTATCTCTTGGCCAGGCACGCTGTCGGTCACGATTGAAAAAGACATTTCACTGTCTCGAAAACCTGGGTGACATTGATGCCTCCGGGGTTGGGGTTGGTCTTTGCAATATGCAAGGTTTAATGGTCAGGAATGGAATGTTGGCGGGAGGGAGGGGGTGTGGGGGGTCATTCACGCACAAGCCAGTAGTGATGCAATAGTACGGAGCTCCGTGACTCTTACCTCACATGACTGAATGCAATGAATGTTTTCAGGGGGCGGGTACCACTTCATCATCCCCGTGCAGACAATGGTCTGGAAATCAAAGCAAAACACACAATAAGGAAGGTTGACGTCAAGGTCAAAGAGTTTATCAAGCCTAAAATCGCTTTTGTTGACATGAAAGCAGGAGTGCTGAAAGGTCCCTCCAAATGGGCCCCTCCTTGCCGTTGACCCAAAATGCTTCGGTGCTCAGGTCGTGACCGTCCGTCATGGCTCACCCGTTTTCTGGCTTTGGTCATGTGACGTTGGCAAGCGAGCCCCGAGGCACTGAGTCATTTTAAGTCGACAGGAAGTGGCCACTCTCTGAGATGGAATGAAGCAGGTGGCTTTCTCTGCTTCCTGAAACTAGTCGAGGATCGCAGAATACATTGTGGGAGTGTTCACAAGTCGTGACAAAAAGAACAACGTGCAAGCGGCTGAAATGACTTTCCTTGGCCGAATAAGATAAGATAAGATAAGAAAACCTTTCTTAGTCTCGCAATGGTGAAATTCCAGATTCACAGCAGCAAAGTTATGAAAGGAAAAAGTAGAACAACAAAATATAGGAGCTGCTGGAATGGTAGCCACTCACGCGGCGCCATTTTGAAGTCAAAATAACAAAAATAACATGACCCAGTGACATCGGGTGAGGACTTTGGTCATCTGAGATCGACTCCGAGCAAACGCGGAGACGCGCATCTTTTCATTCGCAACTGAAGAAGCGAGGAGGTCTCATTTCTCAAAACTCTTCTTCTTTGCAGCTTTGCGGTTTTTCCACTGTGGGTGGAATCGCTGGTGAGGGAAACTCCGGATCATTGCAAATGACAAAATGAGAATTTTGAAATGCGAACGGAAGCGGCGTCAACGGAGTCCGTCGAAGCTAGGTTGGGCTGAATGTTGATTTTCAATCATTTTCAATTTCCATCTGTGATGGCTATTCGCAAAAATGTCTCAGAAGCGAAGAAATACAATTAGCGGTCTCCAGCCACAAGTGCTTGTTGACCAGATGAAGTTTAGCGGACGGCAAGCAGAAAGGCAGAACCTCCTCGTGGGCTCGTCGGGGCCGATCAGATATTTGAGATAGCGCAATGCCCTGAAATCACAAAGGCGGCGTCAGGAGGACGTTGAAAGCAAGCGAACCGCGATCCAACTATTTGACCTTGGCAAGGTCAACTTAACTGACTGTCTGGCAGGCTACCCGACCACCCAAAAGAGAGTCGGCGTCGACAGCGTTCGCTTCCATTCTATTCATGAGGTATGACGCCGCGTAACGCGATCCAACTTTGGAGCGCGAGCTGGCCGTCCAACAACTTTTGTTCAGTGCGTGTGGATCTGACTCCTGCAAACTTGACGTCAACTGCAACCTTTCCTCTTGCGGAATGCGATTATTTCCAGTCAGACAAAAACACTTGGACACGCATCCAAATACGCGCTGGAAATGTGATACGCTGCTGTAGTTGAGAAATAAGAATGTTTTCCTAGGAAACCTTGCCAACGATGCGGTCAAAGATCTGATCAAAGTGAAGACATATTCGTAAATGTCAACGACATATTCATTTCTTACTCCGCAAGTCTGAGAATGTTGGGAGGGGGGGCTTAGGGGGAATTTGCATCTTCTGTAATATTGATGCTTTTCAGTCACTACAAGGATGGATAAGGATGACTATAAAGCATGTTCGATCCAAACTACGGCCCTTGGGCCATTTCCTGCCCGACGTCCCTTTTTTTAAATACCGCAGAACTTTTCGCTATATTCGAAGATACAAATAAACCAAATCACACAATTTTATCTTCAAAACACTGAAGTGAATTAAGACCATTCCATTTTAGAGGCAAAAATACTCATCATAAATAATCACACGAATGATCCTCCAAGCTCGGTTTTCAAGGCAGTCCAGATTGGTTACATGGTAACAAGGAAACAAAACAACCACTTTTTTCCCCCCCCCAAACCTGCCAAATCATCCTTATTGTTCTTGTCCATCTCACCTGAAGTTTAATGGGAAGCATCCAGTGTTGTAAAGAATCAACTGTGGAGCCATTGGGCAGAACCACCGGGTCATGAAGATCCGTGTCCGGGGTCAGGACGCATGTCGGATGACAAACGGCCCCTGCGCGAGAAGAAACCAAACGTTATGTTCGCTCTTGAATTCCAAGTTGAAAAACTCAACACAGCGGAACCGGCTGTCATTCCATCCACAGTCAGGGGGTCAGGAAATAAAATGCACTCATGCACCCATGTTGTTGTCGTCACCTGGTGCTTTAAGAGGGGCGGGGCTGCCACTGACAGGTAACGGTCACGTGACGTCTAAAAAGCGGCATCGCAGTTTGTTTCGTGAGTTGAAACACTCACTTCGTCGTCAGCATGGCCAAATGGTGAGTTACGTTTGTGTCCGCTTTTCTTTATCAGATATGCAGATTTATCATTTCGATTAAATCGTGCACGCCCGCTTTGTTTGCTTTGCCTTCGGTCCGTCGCGCTGTGATCGTGTTTGCCGCATCGCAATCACAGTCAGTTATTGTTCGCAATCGGCACTTTAAACAGCGTGGGTAAAAGTCTGCAATTGCAGCGGTGTCATTATTTAGTTCTTTTTTTTGCATAGTTGCCATGTTTGTCCGGGTGCACCAGAATGTTTAAACCGAGGAATTTGCGTTACGGCTGGAATGAATCATGTCGGCGCTCCACTTCCGGGTTTGGCCGCTGGGACTTGTAGTCCTTTTGTTCGATTCCACTTGATATGTTTGTGTTGTATGGTTTCTGACGTTTAGAATAATTAATATAATGACGACGATAATAATACATACTGTGAAATCATGGTTGATTCGCTGGGACTTGTAGTCCTTTTGTTCGATTCCACTTGATATGTTTGTGTTGTGTGGTTTCTGACATTTAGAATAATTAATAATGCATACTGTGAAATCATGGTTGATTCAATTATTTAGTAAAATTATTGTTAAAATGAAGATATTAAATTCATGAATGTCAATTATACACATATTTACATTGTGATGCATAAAGATAGATTTCTTCATTTTGATTGCATTTATGTGTACTTTAGGTTATTACCTGATACTGCTTCTTCTGCTTATACTACAAAGTGCTTCAATAAATGATCAAAAAGTACAGAGCGAGTAATCCTTCCATACCGACTGACGATCCCTATTCAGAGGGCCGTGAAAAACAGAAATAACCGAACACATGTGTTCAGTTGTTTCCATTTTCATCATACAAGCAGGAACGAATCAAAGTCAAAAACAACATTTAGAATTGTGAAGAAATTGTTGCGTAATTGCACTCGTTAAGAGGTGGACGAATGAGCCATCGATCTGTGGTCGATAATTTGTGTCCTTGGTAAAAAAAAAACAGATCACTCTTATCATCTGTTGGATAGCGAATCAGTCCGTGAGATAAAAGAAAACGGTTATAGAGTCCACAAAAGCAACGAACAAACATGCTTGTGAATTAAGATGAGCAAAACGTTGCTATTTACGCAGCGTCCGAGTGTCATCTTATGGCCAGACTTTAATGAGCCGTCGCATCACCCTGCCCCCCCGCACGGAATCAATTCTGGCTTCGCCCCTGGAGTCATCTAGCCAAACCCAATTAGATCACATAAGCGGTATCGACAGAAAAAAAAATACTAGTAGCGAGCCGAATGCCATGCACTGTAGTTGAGTAATAGTGTTTCACAAAATACTCAAGAAAAAGTCAAGAATGAAGTTGCATTCAAACAACATTAAAAATGTTCTTGAAATAAATGTCATTGAGTAAAACGTCGCTACCGACTACCAACTTCTGCATATATGATTTGCTCTTACACCATGAATGAAGGTTGCGTGTATGACACAGTTTGCCCCAAAATAAAATCATCCGCGATGTGATATATTTTTTTTACTCACCAATATCCATGCCCTCATCACAGCTATACGCTACAGAGTTATGATCTGTGGGAGGAGCACAGGACCCCTCAAGCCCGGAGCACATAGTAAATTGGGCTGTCCATTCGCCGTCTTTCGTGCAGCGAATCACACTCTGAAAGGTAGCAAGCAAAGTCAAGCACAAGATTCAGTTAAATCAGATCAAAAAGAATCACGCTCGTTTCAAGAGGGGGGAAAAAAAGACTTTGGGTGTGCGTTATATTGACATCAAATGATGATGCGTCATTATTACCACTCTCCCGGCCATTAACAGGGGACGTAAATACTCTGATAGGAAACCTCTAAAATGTGTGGGTGTTCCCCAGGTGCTCCGGTTTCCTCTCGCGTTCCAAAAACATGCATAGTCAGTTATTAATGGGTGAGTCTGAGCGCAATTGTTGGATGTCAATGTTATGCCCTGCGATTGGCTCGCAACCGGTTCAGGGTGGACCGAGACGGCTGGCATCGGCTCCAACACCACCCGCGGCCCTCGTGAGGAGAAGCGATTAGAAAATGCATGGATGGATTTCTTCCTCGAATGAATCGACCGACCTTTCAGTAATCTGTATTTTTCGTTTTCATTTTTCTGCCAAATATCAGAAATGGCATCTGTCTTGGTCCAACCCCACTGTTGCGATGTGTGCGAGTCCTCCGGGTATTGTTCTTATTGCAACCGCTATTGCTGTCCAAGACTTTGGCCAATTTGCTCCTCGAAATCAGGAGCGTTTTGTCCAAGATGACCCAAAGTGATGCTTCTGTCATCTTGTTTTCGACATTTGCTTCTCTTCAGATAAAGTGACTGTTCTGCAAGTGTCTCACTTACATTTTCACTTGCATCAGGACACGGCAGGGTGCAGAAAGTGTCATAGAAGAGGCCATTGGTGCATCGATACATGCCCTGGAAAACATCGGGGATGGCCGGGCACGCTATGGGCTCACATGAGGCCTCCTCCCACTGCCCTTCCTCAAGGCACTCGGACTTGAAGTATTTCCTGAAAGCGACAGAAATGTCAGAAAGCCCCTTTGCCGGCTGATGAGGGATTTTGAAACGCCAACAACTGCGAGCGCAAGTGAAGGAAGGCGCTGAGTTGATTTGCCCTTTGACCTCGGGGACGCCATTTGCTGCTGCGTTACAATGATGACCTGCGGCGCTCTTTTTGGCTTGAACACATGCGCTTTATTTAGAAGCGCAAACACACACACACACACATGCACATATACAGAAAAATGCTGGTCCAATTATGTGCCTGTAGATGCACTCGGCGACCCGGCACCAAAACGACTCACCTCTTTGTTTTATTTTTGAGACTCCCCAGTACGTAGAAGCCCGGGTTGCATTTGAAACGGCAGGTGGAGCCGACGTCGTGGCTTGAGGACATGCACTCCGCCGTGAGCAGCTCGGCGTTGGGGACTTTTGGAACCTCCGGGCACTCGATCTTACAGTATGCCTCCGGAAAAGACCACAGCCCGTCCTCCAAACATACTAAGCGGTCATTGTCACCTAAGAATTGGGAGGAGGGGGACAAAGGGGATCAGGGCAGTTCGCTGTCATCGGGAAGAGGTTCCTCGCGAGCAAATTCTTGGCTAGGGCACCTTGAATGCAGAATAATTGACGTTGCCTCCGCTCAACGTTTGAACACTGCGCTGGCTTTGTCTTGGTTTAGAATGTTCCATGGCTTTCTTTTTTTGTTGTTTATTTTGATGGTTGATCACGTCACCGCTTCTGCCTGCTGTCATTTCTAAAAGCCCTCATCCAAACCGGTCGCTATTGCAAGCCATGTCTAAGTATGTGTGGATTCTTGTCAAACCCCAAGATGGCAACCGCAAATTCTGCAAATTGAACTTGAAGACAAAACAGTCCACACGGAGAAACAAGTAGGTCGCATTGTGGCCTGATTTGTCTCAGATAACATTCTTGTTTTCCTCGCGAAAATACAGAGCGCGAAAGCAATGTACTTCTTCGTTCTTTATGCGGAACACAAATGTCAATTATCAGTGTTGAGAGTACAAACATTCCAAAGAATGTAGTGGATTGACAATCATATGTTTTGAAAATGCTGGCACGGGTCGAATGCAAAGGTCTTAGTTGTACTTGGTATTTGATGTCTTCTCGTGACAAGCGCACATCTTTAGTTGATGTGGAATGGCGTCCAAACGAAAAAACCACAAACTCAATAATTTCTGTGCAATCTGTTTCCAGATCACAAAAAAAAAATAACAACACTGGGGTCGTACTGCTGAATCCGCAGTGACATTTGAGCATTCAACCGCGGCTTGTGGACCACAGGCAAGTTAGCCTGCACCACATTTGTTCATTCGGATGATTTCATGAATGTAGCGCATTGCCAGAGCAGAACGTTGGCTATATATGAGAAAAAAAAAATGCAATGGAATTTTTGACATAAAACTGAGTCATCGTAGGGACTTAAACACTGATTAGCACGAAGGAAAATGAGTCAGCTGCCACCTTTCGCTCAAACGAATTTCACATTTCCAGTACAGGAATGTGAATGGTTATTATTCGGAAGTTGATTATTGACTCGAGTCGGACAAACGACCCAACTCGCATCACGTCGAACCACGCTTGGAAAAAAAGTTTTGATTTACCTTGAAGTATGGCCGGGGAGCCACAAGTAAAGGAGCATTGCTTTCCGTAGGTTGTTCCCCCGGGACAACTGAAGATGGCGCGGTACACGTGAGACTGATCGGGCGGGCCGCAGTCGACGGGCTGGCAGCTAACCGCGCGATTCCATAAACCATGAAAACATTCCATCTCCGTCTGTCTCTGGAAGAAGTCGGGGGCGAAAAAGTGAGTGGGGAGAGTCCAATCAAAATGCGCCATTCATCCATTCTCCGAAGCGCTTCTCTTCACGAGGGCGGCGGACGCGGCGGAGCCGATCCCAACCGTCTTTGGGTAGCGGGTGGCGCCCACCCTCAACTGGTTGCCAGCCAGTCGCGATCAGCAAAGTCATTTTTTGTCCAATCAAATGCAAGCGTGAGATAATCAGATCATGGATGAAAATTAAGTCAAGGGGCCGCTCGGAGTGAAGTGGGGGGTTGGGGGGGGGGCATGCGGGCCCCCGACCAACCGGTTGTCCCTCCCTGACCTGTGTGCGTGCAACTTTAAGAGGTTGAGAAGTCATATTGAAGACCTTCGTGTCGCTATTTTTGGTGAATATGGATCTTCACATTTTGCAAAATGGAGAGATACTTTTCACGCAATCAATTCCCAAATTGTTTTTAGGGGGAAACGCATGTATTCCAAACGGTCCAGGCAGGTCAGTCTCGAGTAGATGGACGTTATTGATCCCGAAGGGAAACGACACTGGTCCAACGTCTGATGGAGTAAATATGCTCACGGATATCCCAGATGGGCCGTGGCCCGCTGCGGGTCCGCGGACCGCTGGTTGAGGACCCCCTGCTGTAAAACATGAGTCATTATTCATTCATACCTGGTGCGGAGGAATGCCCCTTCCGTGAAGGACGGTGACGCTGAAACCCAAGTGGCATAGGACAGTGCAGTGAGACGACTGCCCCCCTCCTACACACCTGCAAGCGCACGTTTCTACTTTGATTAGCTTGCACGTTGCAGATGAGATTGCGTTTTATTACATCGGGCCTACCTGACAGAGGCGCGCTCTATTTGGGGTGGGTTGCAGCTGTCCATTTGACATGTCTGCCTTAAACACCTATTGCGGGGGCACGGGACAGAAGCGGAGGCACGCCAAGACAAAAAACCAAAAAAAAGGGGGGGGGGGGGGGGAGTGAGAAATTAGAAACCATACTCGTCTTGCCTTGAGTGGAAGTCGCTTGCAAAACGATGCAAAGCCAAATGGCTTGATATTTGTATTGTTAAGTGTTGCGGTGCACGTGGGTCGTTGTGGGAGAGCCCACCCTCTGATGCGCACCCGGTCACGGCGAAGGTGCTGAAGTGGCAGGACGTCCTCAGGGCGACGCCCCCGATTGCCACGGACGAGGAGGAGAAGAGGAGGATAACGGATGAGGTGAGGAAGAAAGGCTGAGAGAGGTCATGGGTCACGTTCACCACCAACGGGTTCCGATGGCATGAGAGGTTATGTGTGCCTTGAATGGAAATACGTCATTGACTTGCATGCGCAATTAACACACGTATGTGACGTTTGCACTTTTCAACTGAGGGTGATGTCTTAATCCAGATTTTTTTTTTTTTTTTTTCGGAATGCGTACAAGCAAATTCTTGAAAGCCAAAGTACCTAATGAATGATTCTTTCCCATCGTGTCAGAGAGGAGGATCGTAGCCGACCTCTGACAGTGTTCCCCGCTCCATGACCCGTCTGAAGCCAGATACACAATGACAGAAGATGCCACTCCGGAATGGACAAATCCCACCTGGTAAAAACATTTCAAACGTATTTGTCTCAGAAAGATATTTTCACCTCCACCGTTTACGACAAGTGATCATCACTGAATAGAGGAAATAAAAAGACTGCCCGACTTTGAAATTCAGACCGTTTCAATCGCTATACAGGAGGATTTTTAGTCCGGTCATCCCTCGTTTTCCACCGTTGATGGGAACCAGACCCCCCCCCCCCCCCCCCCCCCCGAAGGTTAAAACCGTGTGGTAGGATTTGCACTCGCCCCAGGAATTTTCGTGTGTGTATATGTGGGTACCGGCATGTTTAAAACATGGAAACGGTATTTATACTGAACAAATTTGAGACAACGATGACGGCAGTACACGTATTTACTTCAATCTCTAATTATAATTAGAACCTTCTACAATAATCAACAATGCCTTCCGAGAGATAAGAGAGGCTTGTGTTGATGGCGGCTTCAAGGAGAAACGACATACACGGATGCTATAACGACAACTTTTCCGATAGTCCAAATGGGTGAAGGCCGCCTTCGAAACAAATGGCAGAGCTGATAAAGAGGGCAAGGAAAGATCAGTCATTCACGTAATCATTCAAGCCTAAAATGACCCCCGCATGATAGATGAGTCTCGCTGCCCATTAATCTGGGAGGCATTGGGGAGGCCATTGAAAGAAAGAAAGAGAAAAAAAAATCATTATTTTAGGGAGTCATGTTTTCAGTCGTCAATATGACAGGTTCAGCCGCAAGGACGGACTTTTGCAATGCAAAAAAGTAAAGATAATGTCCCGATAGGATCAACAACAACAATACAAAACAGTCCAAACCAATCGAGCAAATGATTCATTTGACGTGTGAGTGACTGAAATGTATAGCCGGCGACACGCATACCGAAAAGGAAGAAGAGTTACAACCGGTCCGTCCACAAGCTTACCTTCAGCCAAAATGGATGTTGGAGGTCATTACTTGTGTCGGAATGAGCTGTGCAAGGGAACCATGCATCACTAGCCAGTTTTGCACTCACATCCATGTACTGGTACCTACACAGCTTGACAGAGTAAATATATACAGCAGCTTTTAGACACTCCCGTTGCTCTTTTTTGACTGAAAATATTGAGGCTTCGACAGCACAAGATGAATATGGGACACAAAAAGCAGCGTTTCAACCTTGAGAGCCGGTGCTGTGTGCCGTGTACATCGGGATGGGAGACCCGACTTTGAAGATCACAACAGATCATAACTTTCCTTATAACTCTCCTTTCGCGAACTGGAAAGAGGCGGATTAGCCCTCGGCCCCGTGTTGCTATTCATAGCACAGGTCGCTTGACTTTTGAGACGGAGGCGCCGATCGTTTGTGAAAAGAGCAGTATGGGCAATCGCTGCTTGAGTCATCTGTTTTTTTTTGTTTGATCCCCCTGAATTATGACGAGGATTTTAGCGGTGTTCGAAATGCTCCTTCCATGCCTTTTTTTGATGCCCGTTGTCACGATGCTTGCATATTAATTATAAAAACAAGCCAGCATCTATCGAGTACAATCGATGCCCCACAAAAGGCCCCAATTGAAGTTAACAATCGCCTAAATCCAATGTTTTATGCGTCATACTTTTTTATATGATGGTTCACCGGTGGCGGCATGTGCAGGACAGCGATGGGGTTCCTGATGAGAAGCCGTAGCCGTTGATGCCCACTGGTCTGTGTAACCCAAGGGTGTGAAATAACCACAGTCCTGAATGCTGGAAACTCGTTCAAACTCTTCGCACACGCCGTCCCCATCAAAAACGTAACATTGGCTGGGTTGGCCTGTTGGAAAAAGAGCATAGGAAAGAAGGATTTATTCTCTATTAAACATCCAGATTTATAAATCTGGCAGGACAAAACTGTCCGTCCGTGAATCAAATCTCATGAAATCGACATTTTATTTTCGTGACCCAGAGTTATGGTAGCCGCGTCAATTCAAGAGGCGCTATGTGTGTGTGTGTGTGTGGCTGCTGTCTCCAGTGTTGTATGTGGAAGTGAGTGCTCCCGTCTCTAATAGGATCTCTGCGGAGACGAAAGCCGATTTAAATCTTAAAAGCTAATTTCTTGGATATCAGTTGCGCGCCTCAGAGGTCGGTAGAGGAAGGGAAGGTAACCCCCAAGCGCTAGCTGGCGCTCTCGATGGTGAGCGGGGTGGTGCGCAAGCGGATGTGAAGCGGTCGCGGGAGCGGAGGCTGCCGCCGCCACCGAGGCAACGGGCTCCCTGCTGCAAACTGGCGTAAAAGTGGAGGAGCTTCATCTTCTTAGCTTTGAATTAAACTCCGTCTGAAGGTATCACAGACCCCAACCAAGTCGGAGCGCTGAACGGGCCTCGACTAAACGTCGCGTTAACATTTTGGTCAGACGGGCTTCTTGAGACTCACCGATGCAGTTGAAGCCCTTCTCCTTGTGGCACTTCTTCGAGCAGCCATCGCCATCTAACAGATTACCATCGTCGCATTCTTCTGCCCTACAAAGACAGTGCAGTCGCTATCGGCTTCGTCCATCGACGGTAGATTGCATATAGTCACACCATATGCCTACCCTTGAATGACACCGTCTCCGCAGTAGGGCTGCCCGTGAGTGTAAAAAAGGGATGGGGAAGAACTGCCGAGAAGACCGTCAATCTCCACCTGAATCGTGTACTCGTACCTTTCCCCTCTTCTTACAGTCCTGCAGACAAGAAAGATGGATGGCTTTGTGAAGTTGCAGCTCCAGCTACACAAGAGCTTTGCAAATTGAACACATTTCCAAAAAGCAATCCGCTCCCCGACTAATTACTACATGCAAGGGCTTCCGTGTCAGATAGCACAAGCTCAAGTGCGCAAAGTTCCAAAAAAAAAATAAAACGGCTGCAACTGTTACTGGTACTTTTTTTTCCATTAACTCAGTCACTCCCAAAGACGGTTTTAAACGTCTTTTCAGACTTTGTCTAGAATTGGCTGGTACTGAATGAGTTAAAAGGCATACGATCAATAGAATATCGAATAAAAGAGCAACAGAGGTTGACTGAAGTCCATCTTGGCCTTCATGTTCTAGTTGGCTGTGAAACATTCATGCCATACTTGAATCGACACTTGGGCGTCACCTGTCCGTGAACGTCTGCTGGGCCTGAGGGGGCGGCAATTTTCCGGTGAAGGCTGGCCGCCGGTGAACCCGATACAGAAACGGTTGACAGCCAGAGCAGAGATGACTGCCGGGGCCGGAAGACAACATTGCCGCATCGATCTCCATCTTCTCATCAAAGGTGCAGAGCTTTACGGCACTGATGGCAACATTGTTGGTATCGAGGGGCAGGGTGAAGAGCATGTCACAGAAGACGTGCTGTGGTCCAAGGTGGATAGTTTTACCTGAGTCTGTTATCAGCTGTATGTCAGCGATAGCAGGATTATCTAAGAAGTGAGTGGGCGAATACCCTCGTTAGTTTCACTGAAACATGAATCCTGGAACAAAATCCCGACTAACATTTGGTTTTGATTCTTATGCCCCGTACATGAGGGATATACTTTTAGGCACAAAAACAATGACAAGGTTTGACGATTTCACTTTTTTAAGAGCACCGCAGGGATTTGGATTCGTCCGGTTGGGCTTGAAGTGTGCAGTGCGGCATTTCACCAGACGTATGCACGCTACAATTTATCCGTTGTGGGGGATCTGCGATGGCAAAATCATATACTGTAAATCAGGGGTGGCCAAACTTTTTTCATTGGAGGGCCCCATAAAGAAAAATGGAGATGTGAAAGGGCCGCTTTAAAATGTGTTGAAACGCGCTGAAGTCAGTCAAGAAAGCCATTCTATGTTGTTTGTGTTGTTCATCGGCTTTCTGTTATAGGTGTTACGGTAAACGTTAAATGTCTTCTTTTTTTTTTTAATTGTCATGTCGCGGGCCGCTGAAAAAGGGACGGCGGGCTGCAAATGGCCCCAAGGGGCCGTAGTTTGGACACCACTGCGGTCAATGCTGTCACATTCCAAATACTTGCAAAAGTCATCAAACCATGCCTTTATGAATTTGGACGAAAATCCTTCTACAAACATGGTACAGATTTGAAAACCTAGACTTTTACAAATGTTTAGTGTGTCCAAAGTTTTTTTATTGTTGTTGTTGTTGTTGTTTTTTTTTTTGCTGCTATACTGTTTCCAAATGGTGAAGCCAGACTTACTTGTGGAGACGTATGTTATCCACAGGGTGAGAGTGTTTGGGACAATGGGGTAGCGAAATTTCAGTGTAAGGGTACAGCCCTCTGTATCAGGGCAAGGCGATGTCACGTTCGTATCGTAAAGGCTGAGGTCAGGACTCCACGCTTGGAGACTCGGCTCACACGGCTGCTCCACATCGGGCGGGCCTGCAGTTCAAAGATACAACACAAAATAGGACCGTTCATCTTTCTTGAGTAACATGCGGGATTTTGACATCGTCTCACACGCAGTGTCACGGTTTGCTGTTGATGATTCCATTTTGATATGCTGTCGACCCGCGGGGTACAATGTACAGCCTGCAGGTCTGGTTCTGTCTATTCAGGAGGTCAAATCTAGTCTGTGTGTTTTCGGCTCTTTGGGTAGGTTCTCCGTTATTTAGACAACCCCCCGCTCCCCACCGGAAGAGTTGGAAGATGTGGCTGGGGAGAGGGAAGTGTGGGCTTCCCAGCTAAAGCTATTGCCTCGGCGACCCGATCCCGGATAAGCGGTAGAAAAGTGTATGGAATGGTATTTTTACCCCAAGTACAACCGGAAGTGTTGGGACTGTGTTGGCACACGTATATAGTTGAGGGCACAGATCTGAATTCAAATGTTTTACTGAGACATGTGACTGACCAACAGCCTCATCGGGTGCCCAGTAGCCAGACGTGTCACATTTGCGAGGTGAGGCCGCGTCATAGGCGTATTGGTGGAAAACCCCGTCTTTCTCGCATTCCCTGCAGTTGACAGCAGCCACGTGGGAGGAGGAGCTAAGGAGAAGAGAAAAAGATACCGCGGCTATTTTTGCTTGTCTCAATCATGCGGCCATTTTGGCCCAACAACAATGCTGGCTATTTCAATGCATGAAGTGGGACATTAGATTTCAAACAAAGATGTGGAATTTGGGCAAAATTCCACATCTTTGTGTGGTGGAGCTGCTAGCTGTTGCTAACTGGCTTGCTGTTGTTGGGGGGGGCGTTGTTTTAACTTGTTTTTAAAGGTAGCAGGCTTTATTGTTATTAAAAAAAACACTGTAAACAAAAATCAAATAGATTGTAGTTCAGTACCTTGCATAGAGCGGCCCCGTTAATGGTGCAAGCCAATAAATAGAGACCGAATCCGGACTCTGGTCAGTCACCATTGCTGGCAGAGGGACGGTAACAGGGAGGCGTTCCAGCAACCAGTTTTGATAGACCAAGTCAAGGTAACAATGCATCCTGGCTACTTGGTTGGGCGTAAAATGATCGGTGCAGTTGTCATCTATGAAAGGGGAAACGAAGGAAACATTATGAAGGGATCATTGCGGATGAAGTTCAAATTGCAGCCCTCGATAGTTGCTGTGCTAAACATTCAGAGGCAGGAGGTGAGATGGATCAAACTATTTGTTGTTGTTTTTCCCTCTTAACAACTTGACTGACCTGTGTAACTCATGTAATTGCTATAAGGGGTGTGCTGGTACATGCTGACGCCACATGTATCGTTAACGGCTCCGGGATCGTGGCAGGCTTTGGATTTGGGTGTCGGCGCAGTGTCAGCGCAGAGATCTCCGGTTTCCATGGATGGTGTGATTTCCTACATACGCACGGGACAAAATCAAACTAAAGTAAGAGAAAAGCTCTGCCCAGATGCGTATGTCAACATTACAACAACAAGAAATGGTTCCTTTCAAAAGAAAATGCAGAAGCGTTGATGTCCTGTCAATGAAGTCTCACGTCGCAGTTTTACCTGACAAGGGTCATCACAGGAGTCTCGTTCGCTAACTCCCTTGAAGACGTGGTACAGTCCGAATATGTGGCCCAATTCATGGATCATGGTGTTGTGGTGTCCGCTCGTGCCGAAGTAGGATGGGTTCAGCACCATTCCACCTGAGAAACACGGACAGATGTTATTTGTAAGCTTGAAGCATGGCGGTATTATGAGCGTGGTTCCCTCTGAGCTACGCGCGTGAGCAATCGCGTACTGTTCCTACTGCGCTCTGGGGGCTATTGTTACAGTCACTAGTAGTTATTTTTTGCTCTTTCTCTCAGGGTCTCGTTCACCTGCTGTTGTTTCCTTCGGTCCACCCACTGGGCCTCTGATGGTTCTTCTTTTAGGACAGCGCTAATGGTTGCGCTAGCAACGCGCGATGGTTTGTGGCATGGGTCTGATCCTTTTTCTAACTTCTCTAAGCTTCACCATTGCTAGTTAGCTGGTCTAAGCTCCTGTTGTTTTCTCCCGGCCAGCGCCCATGACTCTCACGAGTCCATGGCGCTCCTCTTTCCGCGTTTTGGACAGCTGGAACCCTTCGTGTCTTTATGTCTTTATCAGTGGATGGCGCCTCTCTCGGCGGCCATGATGTTATGCTAGCGGGGTATCTGATTACGGGAAGGCTGTCGGTGTTAATGGCCCAGATCGTATTTTTGCTGTTGAGCTGACGATTCGGGACACGGCTCACACATAAACACTAAGGCTCGAACGGCTTTCGGAAGCCAATGAACCAGTTTGGTGCGTAAATGTTTGGCGGATGTAAATCAACACCACCAAATCTGAGAGCGTTTTCGATCCGTATCAAATTCTTCAATTCTATCAGATGACGCCATTTCCAAGGTTTTTGTTTTCCCTTTCCTAAAGCAAAAACGATACTTGAGTATTCCATGGCGTACATTCTCCAAGATGTTTGTTGTGGTGGCACAAAATAAGAGGAGAGGTAATAAATAAATGAAAAACAGCTGTACAGTGGAAATGGGTGGCAACCGTACGGCGCCCACACTGCCGTTTCTGTGTTTTGTTGTTGGGTTGATTTGCCTTTTCCACTGGAAAGTGGTCTCATGATTGGGAGAGGAAAGTGGCAAGATGCCAGGAAATCTTTACCACCTTGTTCTCTCCATCTCATTTGGAGAATAACAAAGCTGACGCCATCGCGGAAGATGCCAACTGCAGACAGCGAGAAGCGCGTTTCACTCTCCCCATTCAAAAGACATCTTTCAAATTATTTTCTGCAAATCAAAAGGCTTTTGATTTATTCATCCATCCATGAAATCTGAAATCGACCGGAGAAGAGTGATGATCACAGCCACCGGTGGTCTTCGCTATTATCCGAACGTTTTGTGCATTGACCAGCTTCATTGGAGTTAGCTATTGCTTTGTGATGGTGTGTGGCGTGGGCCAAGGAAGAGTGCGTTCAACGCGATCCACTGAGAGATAGACAAAAAGCTTGACATCGCTATTGACTCTGTAACAAGCTTGATGTATAGCTGCGTTGCGTTTATAGTCAGTAGCTGGGGCCATGTGGTGTGCATAAGTCTTGTTGCGTTTGCCAGGCCCGATCCCCCGGGTATCCTCTGTGTCACTATCTCTCACTTAGTGTGGCCAAATTAGTTATTACCTTGATGGGTGAGCGCTTCCTTTGCCCATGGCCAAGTTGCAGCTCCTGCCAGCTCCTCTCGTGCAGAGTTGCTGGCAAAGAAAACATTCAGGGTATCGGTGCCGCTGAGGTGAAGCTCCTCTTTAAGCTCTTTCACACTCATGTAGGCCCTGTGGGAAAAGGTGAAAGGAAGCCTCACTTCTTGATTCGAATCGGCAAATAAGAATTTCGCTGACAAATACTACATGTCTATCAAACGAGCATTCCGAGAGGCTCCCTGAACAGAAAGTGATCGTAAATTGTGCTTTTGTGTATTGGAAGTGTATTTCAAGAGAGGATATTTAAACTTTAGTTGTTTATTTTGCATGTTTTTCCTGTAAGTCTAGCCCATGTGTATTATTGTTGGAATATAGTGTGTGAGAATATATTTCGTACTGATTGTGAATATTCAGAAGATCCTCCCTTGAGCTGCTGGAGAAGAATTACGACTGTAGGCACGAACTACCGCCTTGTGCCCATGGACTACTACAGCGTGTGCACAAAATAGCTAGTAAGTGCGCACAAAGTAGCCGTGAGTCCTTGCGGGTCACTCAAATAAGAATATCAAACGCACCTTCTTTCAGAGTTGAAAGGTTGAAGGGAAGGTACTTAATGGACAGGGACGGCGTGATCGAATACTAATTTAGGCTCGGGATGAGTGACGAGGACATGATGAAAAGCTCGGCATTGCGAGGAATCATGATTTTCAATCGACTGTCCAGAGCCAGCTTGCTTCACCGGCGGAGGTCCGGCTTAGACGCAGGCGTCCATTTTCTTGTTCCCAAATGAAAAATTTTGGTCACAATATCTTCACTTCATGTTGGTATAAAATAATATCAGATGCAATCTTTTACTTTTTTTTATTTTTTTTTGAAGGTACTGTGTGGAGTTTGCATGTTCTCCCCGGGCCTGCGTGGGTTTTCTCCGGGTGCTCCGGTTTCCTCCCACATTCCAAAAACATGCGTGGCAGGCTGATTGAACACTCTAAATTGTCCCTAGGTGTGAGTGCGAGTGCGACTGGTTGTTCGTTTCTGTGTGCCCTGCGATTGGCTGGCAACCGATTCAGGGTGTCCCCCGCCTACTGCCTGAAGACAGCTGGGATAGGCTCCAGCACACCCCGCGACCCTAGTGAGGATCAAGCGGCTCGGAAAATGAATGAATGAATGAATGATTCGGTCTGTGAAGGTGCGCTCCATTTGCCTATTTTCTTGTCCAAGAAGTGGGTGTCGGTGCTCCTTCATGTAGTGATTGGTGTGCACGAAATAGTCATTTCTGTAGCACAAATTAGTAGTTCGTGCACACGGCCGCGCCCCCCCCCCCAAAAAAAAAGTCATGTCCGACAAGTGAAGAGCATCTTTTTTCAGTCATTCATTTCTGACAGATGAGCGGGCCACATTTTAATGATAGATTTTTAGGGGTCGCTGGCCTTTTGAACTCTTGATGTTTTTGGGGAAATGGAAGGAATATTGACTCAGTCACGGCTCTTTTTTTTTTTTTTTAACAGTGGAATACAGAGTATGACTAACAGATCCGCACTCTAATCCAGTATCGCGGTGATGCCCTGAGAATGTTTTTCATTTGTAAATATTCTTTCCAGCCATCACTGTAAATCATGGAACTTTTTTTTTTTTCCAAGAGTTGGATCTATGTGATGAGAACCCGTTATGCAACACGAGAAGCGCAAAAGTAGTAGCTGTGTAATTTTATTCCACCTCACCGGATTTACTGATCCTCAGTCCTCCAGAGGGAAACGTTTGGTCATAAAAACTAATCTTCCAAATTTATGTCTGCCTATACCGGCGGGTATCCAGCTGTTCTAGTTGGGGCCACGTCAATACAGGCATGTGCCACATTGTTTTTCCAAACTACTTGAGGATTTACAGTCCTAAGCGTCATGATATCGGAGCGCCTTCTAAATGTCATCTCGACATTGGGAGACAATAAGCAACTTCAGCCATGTTATCGCATGAAAAAGCCTTCAATGAGTGCTTGGATTTGACGGTGGATATGTTGTTTCGTTTCTCTAATCCTGATGAATGTTCCAATCATTCATCTTGGTTTTTTTTCTCTTTTGTGACTCGTAGAAGCATGACACCTAAAAGTCTTGTGGCTTAAAACATCTGAAGATCAAGTGTTTTGGAAATCTAAATCGAATCGAAATTTTCTGACTGGAAGCGCATGGGAGGCTGTGCCGCTTAATGTGGAAATCAACGTTTCGCAGATATACGGGTTGTTTGCGCTGTCTCACTTCCTGTTGCCGTGATGTCTGACTATGCCCGCGGAAGAAAAAAATGAGACGGAAAAATGAATCAAAGCAGCAACATGGCGAGCTTCCCTAGGAAGAAGCACCCGAAGAAGCGGCATCGGTGGACTCACCTGTCAGGTGACTCCGGATCGAAACAGGTCTTGAGAACATCCGTCACTTGCGGGTCACAGCAGTCGCCGTCATCGTAGTCGTAGTGTACGCTGTTACATTCCGTGTTACAAACTCCGTTCTGTCTCTTCCAGTTGTAGCAAGGTGCCAGTCTGAGGCAGTCCCCTCCGTCGTGGCCTGTCCTCGGGTGGTCGCACTCCGGATCGCAATGGCGGTTCCCAATTTTCCCGATGCGACAGTTGCTGAGAACGAAACGCTGCCGCAGGCTCGTGTTTCTGACCGTTGCCACCGTCAGCTCGAGGGTGATGTTGTAAGGGCGAAAGGCATCAATCAGAGCCTGATGTTGCAGGCGAATCTGGGCTTGGGACACCGTGGCGTTCCCGCCGTCGTCGTTGGAAAGGTTAATAATCCTGTAGCGGACTTGTTTGGGTGTACGGAGAGGCCAGTAATTGTTGTAGCCGGAAATGATGTCGGTGTTGTCACAAGGTGTGAGGCCGCAGGGTGGCGGCAAGAAGGGGGAGACCAGCTGCAAAGCGGGGAGAGGAGTGGCGATGACGGCTGGATGGAGGCCATCTTTGAACGGAGTCCACATCTGATCCACCTTCAAGCAGGAAGGAAACGGCTTTGAAATGGCAATCGGCCGCAGAAGACCACTTGAGCGGCGTATGACGCAGGTCGACGCCTACACGGACGGTTTTCAACGACATGCCGACTTGGGTAAGCAATGCTGATTTTCAGGCCAGCGATCGGGCGAAATGCCCTCGATAGGTTTTTGTGCGGCTGCTATTTTTTATTATTTTTTTTAAATCCTCTTGTACGTTGAAGCCTTCCGTGTACGTGTCGAGCCGACCGATTAGTTCAGAGGTGTCAAACTCATTTTTGCGGCAGGCCACTTTGGAGTGACGTCTTCCCTCGGAGGGCCCTTACGACAGTGAAACCGAATCCATGTTTATTTGTCGCATCGCACTACTTGTCCGCAACAAATTACTAGTTTTGAAATTTGCTTAAGTCAACTCTTTTCTTCCCCAATGACAGACAATGGTCTTTTATGGTTGAAGAGAAAACCTCGTCACTGCTTCCCGGTGACGTGTCTTAAAATCGGCGCTTGGTTTGTTATTTGTTCAACTATTGTTTAAATGGATGTAAACAGGGGAAGAAAACGATGGCAAAATCTCTGCGTTATTTATTCCACGTGACAATTTGACATTTCGGTCCAGATTTTAGCAAGGATCATGCAAGTCGAGAGGGTGGATTTTGCTTTCGCGGGCCGGATCCGGGCCCCGGGCCTTGAGTTTGACAGCCGCGGATGAGTAGGTTGGAGAGGCGGGATCCGAGATAGCTACATTTGTAAAGTCAGCCCACATGGCCAGAAGAGGCTCCGTCTTGAGGAGGGGTCGCATCTGCAGGTCCTCATGGGAGAGGGCGTAGTCCCACAAGTGCACACCCGCGACTTGGCCTCGGAAGCCCTGGCCCTGCTCTGATTGGTTACTGCCCAGGATGAAGGTTCTGCAGGTCTTCATGAAGGGACTGTAGAGATTGCCTGACTGGAAACTGCTTTCTCCCACCTGAGAGGGAAATCAATCATTGTAGCCAGGACGACAAGACGGAAACAATTTCGGTTGGCATTGCTCTCCCAAAATCATTTGGAATTTGACAAAAATGCGGATCACGGTCGAGCGGCGTTACTCGCTCCACCAAATTAGATGAAAGACTTGATCTCACAGTGAACTTTTGTATTCTCTGAACAAAATATTTGAAGTAGAACCTCCCACGATGGTACTTGACCGGGAATTTTAGGAAGAATGGTTCCGAACTGCAGTCGTGAACGTGTGACGTGCAATTTTATTTTATTTTCGTTTGTGTTGATTTTAATCCAAGTGGGAATAACACAAACAAATTTTCCAACTTTTTGGCGCATTGTACACAATTCCAACCAGGCTTAGCGTTTTAAGGACTGTCACTTTGGGAAAATATTACCAGAAAAGTTACATGAAGGCAACAGTTAAACAAAAAATGATTTTACTTTTTTTTTTTTTACTTAAAAGTGATATCAAAGACCGAAGTGAAGCTGTTGCAATCATTTGCCATGCCAAACCCACACACCTTGGCTCCGTCAACGTACAGGGTCATGTTGTGGCTATTGTAAGTGGCAATCAGGTGAGCCCAGGTGTTGGCCGAGTACTGCTGGTGGGTAACGACAGTGGTAGCTTTCAAGGCTCGGTCTGTGCGAAGCGTGAAGTAGAAACGTGCGTCCTTGGTACCTGCGGGATCCAGACTGCGAATGCCTACTGACCAGCCCTTCTCGCTCTGTGAATGGGAACAGTTGTCGTAAACACCTACAACGCAGAGGCAAAAATGTGAAATTGTTGCTTGCTGTGTGTAAAATAGCAGAAACGTATATGGCGTGATCGGGGGTAAACAAACATTATAAAAATTTAAATAAAAAGGCATTTCCTGAGGCCCGCTGCAGAATAACCAGCGCGGCTGGTGATGGACCCTCGCCAGAGAGAATAGACAGAACCACGGGGACAAAACAGAGAAGTAACGAGAGCATTTCAGAGTGCCAAAGTATGGCCTGCATGTTTCCATTTGCTCTTGCAACCGACAGTCAGCCTCGCGACGACATCTGTAGCGCAGATGTGAAACTGTGGGACAGGACAACCAAAGGTCAGGGAACCCCTTCTCTCTAACCACAACTCTCTGTGTGTGTGCGTGTGTGTAAACAAGGTAACATTTGGGGGAAAAAATAGCTTTAAGAAGTTAAATGGCTTGAATTAAATCCAACCACGGTGGCTGGAAGGCCATACGTTGCCATTTCCACTACCCGATGAAAATTCCAAACCATAGAAATTGCCAAATGAAGCATTCATGTTTGTACATTACATGTTGATATGAACCAAAAAATGTGTGTCGTGCGCTGATTTGGGAATGGACGCCTGAATTCTTATCAGGACCATCATCAAATGGTTGTTTGCACCCACTGGAATGCTGCAGGGTTGAAAAAAAATAATCCTAAAGCAAGTAAAAATTGTACAATTCTATAAGGCCACTTATTTATTTATAGATTTATTTATTTGCATATGTATCATTCTTAAATGTTGTGTATTATCAAGACAATTTTAATCTTGAATAGACAACCCAAGTAAATCGAAAATGTGGTTTCCAAATTATGATTTATTTTTTTAAAGGGAATAAAATCCAAACCTATCTGGCCTTAAATGGAAAAAAATGGCGAGCTTTTCAATATGTGACGCCAAATAACTATTATGCCCTTCCTGGACACTAGTTGACGCTGTGTAGCATAAAATGTTATCCGCCCCTCACAATATAGGAAGAAGAAGAATAGTCTCCCCGGCTCCAATTCAGAGGATTCATTTCACACGTTTTTGACGTTTTAAAACAAATGTCAGGTTGCTTTCTTCGTGAAACGCTGTTTAGAATCATTATTACGTTCATATTGTTTTGGACAGACGTCAATAGGCTTCCGTTGTGTTGCTGTATAGCACCCTCCAGTGGTTTTGTACGTTTTCTACCTTGTGACCAAACAGCAAATTGTGTGCACAAAACGTCTTTGTCTCTAATCTATACTTAAATGTATTTCAATGTTTAGAGACTCTGATTTGTGTTTTTTTTCATGAAATAAATTATTTGGCATATTCTTTGAACCTCCTGAAATAGCCCCCCCCCCCCACCCCACCCTCGTCCTCCAAAGGAAAAATCCTGCCAGTCGGCAGTTGAACAATAACATGAAACATACCAGCAAGCCCTGAATTGTTAAATAATTATTTTTTAAAAATAAAGGTTTGGGACATGAAATGATGTAATGTGGATGATAAAAGTCAAGTGAAATTTTTTTTCAGAAGATCGTCAATCTTAAATTCAAAGAGATTCTTGTTGATGAATTGGAGTTCACACAACAATTTGGCTACAACTGATTGTTATGCAGTAACCGTAACGGATTGGGGAGACATGAAGTCATCGTGTTGCACAATCTGTTGTTTCCAGGAGTTTGAAGTTCAGTAAATCACATTCAGTGTCTGGCCTATTGCTCACTTTCAAGTGAAAAAAGGGCTCTAACTTTGAAAACACAAATATTTATACGCTTATGAACACACACACATGATCATCCCGAAGCCACCTGCCACAGGTTGTTGCCTCTCCAAACCCTTTTTTTTTAATCTGCTCACAGCCTTTCAGCAAACCACATGGTATGCCATGTTTCCCTTGCATATTTTCACTGGATGTCTGTGGTTGATGCGTCATTGGTTACCACAGGAACGTTATTTTTGGTTGAAGCTCAAACTATTTGTTTATGGTAGGTTTTGAAAATGTGCTGGAAGTAAAATAAAACGGGGTACACACGCTGATAATCAGGCTGAATTTGGACCCCCTCCGCCCCCCCCCCCCCACTTCTTTTCCACTCAAGTCAGCAAAGGGCCATTTGAGAGATGACTCGAGAATAAATAACTGCCTGGGATGCTTCTGTGTGGGGTGTGCTGGTTGCAATTTTAGCAATGTTGCTGCATACAAACAAAGGTGCGACAAATTGTGTTATTGGGCACAACGAAAAAAAGAGAACAGCTTGTCAAGCGAACAATCTTCTTCAATTACTGTACTTCTACTACTACGAGCTCTTTTTATATTGTTTGGCAGTCTGAACGACCAGGTTGCCAATGGCAAATTGATCCGTTGCGGCAACGTCACGTGACGTAACGACGTGAGTGCACCGTGACGGAGTTCGGTTGACACCCTTGTTCTATTCGGACATCCGACTGCACAGCAAGCTAGGACCATTTTCGAAGATAATGGCTTCTAGGGACAGATACGGGACCGCACGCTTCACGGGTATTTTGACGGTTATTTTGTATTTATTTTGCCGGCCGTCATAGCGGAAGGGGCGTTGCCACAATGGCTGTGACGGAACGCGCAAAAGGTGAACTGACTGAACACACAAATGTGCCAAAGGAGTGCGGAGAAACAATGACAGTAGTTGACCGGGGCGCACGATCCGCGTTGATGGAATGTAACCCATTCAAATCATTTCCGTGTGTGACGAGAGAAAGTCTAAGAGCAAAAAAATGAGCGAATGTGACCCACCTGCAATGACTGCAGGGCTGCTCTGCCCACCTTCCGGATTCACCCATAGCTCCAAGCTGAATTTGTCCCTGGGCAGCTCTACCCCAGCAGACGGCTTCAGTCTCAGCTGCTCCTGGCGCCCGCTGAAGTACAGGCTGGTCATCCAAGATGGGGGCACCTTTGGCACGGGTTTCCCCCACTGAAACTTGCCGCCGATAGACCTACGTGCGGTAGGATCCCCGTTGCCGTCCCCCGGGCTACTCGTGGAAGCTCTTTCGCCCTCATCTTGTTGCATCTTTTTAGGAATTCCGAGCCCGGTAGAATCGGAGCTTCCGGGGGAGCTCGAGTTTCCCTCGTTTGGGGCGCCGCGTTCGAACCTGGAGGCGCGCGATGGTCGACTCTGCCTGTCAGTCCAAGGTCGCGTGCCTCCATCCTCGCGAGCATCTCCCTGCGACGTATGTGTCGTTCGCTCCTTTCCCGCAAGTGGCGAAGCACCCGGAATTCCTCGATCGACCGGGGCGACAACTCTGCACCCTCCTTCGCAACCAACAGGAGCGCTCGTGGCAGCAGGGAGCTCTCGCCGGTTCGTCCCCGGGCTGGCCACTGAATGGCGGTATTGAGTCGGGGAGGAGGCTCGCGTCTGCTGCTGCTGCTGCCGCCGCCGCTGCAGGGGTCTCCCGGATCCGGAGACTGCGCAAGGCTCACCGGCGAGGCGGGAGAGCTCGTTGTCTGCGCGCCGGGCCAAGGCGCGTTTGTACCGGCTCAGTGGATTGGAGCTCAACAGCCCGGCGTCGGGAGTCAGGACGAAGACGAGCGCGAGGAGAGTGACCGACAACATCTTGTTGGAACTTAGTACGTCATCAAGAATCAGTACTTCATTTGCAACAAGTCAAAAGGGGACGGCGACGAAAATTCCAGATTTCATTTGTTGGGAAAATTATCGACGAATTATCATTGACGGCAGCCGATGTCTTTCCGGAGTCTGGGTAATTTGGTCACTTACAAATGTACACAACACAACGGAGTCTCATTAGTATGACTTCTAGTCATGATCTCCATCCCGGCGCATCACTTTTTACCCCCTTTTCCATTCATCGCCACTTTCCCGGGGAAACGCGTCTCTAAATCCTAGACGTTCGATTTTTCGTTTTCAAACGGATTCCTTACTTCGTTTTAGGTATCAGTCGACCACGAGAAATAATCCAAACCTAATTGAATGACGATGCCATTCTGTGGTTTCCAAACGGACTGTTTTAATTCAGGCACAAAGTTGCACCTTTTACCTGGCCATTGTGATGTAGTGTGTCCAAGGTCCAAACGGTGGCTGCAAAGTGAATCGGAGTCATCAAACTGTTTTGGGTTGTTTTTTTTTCCTAATGCAAGAGGAGACCAAGTGTCCGCGTAGATTTCAACAATCATGAATGGGAGGTGACACAAGTATTAGTCCAATAAAGCCCCATCCATGTGTCTTCCCTTGGTTGTGGCGGACGTCTGAAAGCACTTGACAGAGGGCTGCTTCCCTCCACAGTCAATTTAGGGTCTCTCGCTCTCTCTCTCGCTCTCTCTCTCTCCTTACATCACGAGTGGAGAAAGTGTAGCAGAGGAGGCCGTCCTCTCTTTGCCTCATAATTTTGTTTTACGAGAGAAATCCTCCACTTTCTCCACCCCAGTCCCGCGTTATCCCCCCCCCTGCCCCCCATGCCCGAGGGAAGAAGGAACTAGTAATAAATATTTTTATTATCCATGTCCCGCGTCCCCAATAAATCACACACCAACAGCCATAAATGTATTTATTTTATAGGTCACTTGTACTTAAGCTTTATGGAGTTGAATTACATTTTATGGCACCCCTCACTGATTCTGCCGTCTTGGCGTGTTTGTTTATGACTCATTTCAATGTAATGCATTGTTCCTTTAGACAAGTCATAATAGACCCTTACTAACAAGATTTGACATTTGTCGGAATTTTCGGCGCTTTACAATTTAAAGTTTATTTAATTCCGCGATATATTCACGCATACCATCCTTCGTGGCGTAGTTCAACTTGTAAAGTACCGTTTTGTTCAGATGCTGGTAAATGCTCTTATTTTTCTATCATTGCCAAATTGTCTCTAGATGAATTCACCAAAAAAAATAGTTCAAATTTCATTCATAGAGTAGAATACGTGTTGAAATGTATGAACCATGTTCTATTGGATCTGTAGTTGGGGATATGTCATTGTGCTTTCGTTCATTTAAACTTACGCGTGTTGTAATTGGATTGAAGTTCATTTGTGTAGCAGGCGGCGCGTGCGTGTAGTCCTGCTGAGACAGAATCGTGCTTGATCACTCCTTTGTTAGCACTCCCTCCGCAATCTCTTTTTCTCTCACGGGCGCGCACACTCAAAGGTTCTATGGAGCCTGAGGACCCCCCCCCCCTTTTTCTTCCTTCACCTCCCCAACTGCCTGCTTCTCTTACTTTTTTCCCCCCCCTGCCACTCATCCACCCCTCCCTTTAACTATCTCCCCTTCTGGTTCATTCTCTGACTCTCCTCAGTGGTACGAAACAGACAGGCAAAACATCTGTCCAGCACATGAAGAAAGTTTTTCTAACACAAATATGCTACCAAACTCCTGTGCTCCTGGGACTGAAAAACAGACGAGCATCAGGTGAGAAGGAATTTCCCCTAATATCCCCTCCTATTTTTTTTTTCACATGCCACATACTGCAAAATAGAAATAAAACTTGTCTGTTCAATGTTACAATCTACCACAAAAGTGACTGTCAGGCATAGTGTGAATGACTCGTCCTGAAATGTCGTAAATAAGCATCCCAGATAATTACACGGACGCCACCGCGTTTGACTGTTCGCATGATGTTTTTTGTTGAATGCTGTCATTGTCGTCCCTGTACTCTTGGGAGTCATTTTAATGAGCTGACCATTCCTGGAAAGGTTCGGCATTCACCAATGTAACCGGTACAGTATTCCTCATTTGTAAATAATGTCTGACTGTGGTTTCCAAAGCCTTGGAAATGGCTTTGTTTCTTATTTCTCCTTCAAAATTTTGGGGATCGTGGCACCGTGCGTTTTCTTTTTTAGAGCTTGTTCGACGAAAATGTTTCCCAAACCTTCCGCCCGTTCAAATACTGCTTTTGTGTTATTTACACCACGCCTCTTCAAAAGCAAGACTTTGACCAACACTGATCATTCCAGACAGCAGCTGCTATGATAAACACCTTCTGAGAAGTTGCCCCCATTCACCCTCAGTCCCAACAATTTTTGTCAGGCTCAATTTGCAAAGTACCTTGGCCAGAGATGGAAACGGGGAGGGGAAGGGGTGGGGGGCGCTGACAGCTATGGCAGAGGCCCCCAAAGGGGCAGAAAAACTAGTGGGAGGTAGAAATTAAACAACCCCAGTTTGCCTGACTGAGGGGATCTACCGACTCAACACTCATTCTTTTACTACGGTGGAAGTTCCCTTTGAAATCCAGCTGCAACTATGTTGGGGCAAAAAGAAAGAAGAGGGAGGGGGTAAAAAATGCGAGGGGGGGAAAAAAAGGATGATGGGGAAGATATAGAAGAGGAAGAGAGCGATAAAAGGACGCACAGTATGTCTAAGAGGGTCTGAAAGGTTGTGCTTCACCAGGGCCTCACCCCCTACTGTAAGGGACCTCCAAAGATTATCCTTCATCTGAGCTTGTCCGCCTTGACCCCAATGACCCCTGGGCCCACGCTTGTCTTCTTCTCATGTCTTTCGGTGGGGACACAAACTGTCGTAGTTTCTTTAAGCCCCCATTTGGTATTTCTTCTTGGTCACCTTGGATGTATGGTTACACCTGACTGCCATGCTCGAACGCACCACCATTTCCGCCCCGCATATGCCCCCCTCCCCCCGCCCCCCAAACGCAACCTACCCCCTTATGAAAAGGAGGCAGGGCCCCCCTAAAAGAGAAAATCTAGGAAGGACATATAAGCTGGGGTGAAGAGATGAAAAGGAGAGATATAAAGAATGGAAGCTTTTCCCCACCATGGGTGCAGTATCAAGAGGAGTGAGGGGGCTGAGGCGTATCAATGCAATTCAATGTACACACAGATTTGCACATCTGCTGCTTGATTAAGCCGAGCTCATGGGGGGGGGGGGGGCTGTGGGGGAGGGTTACAAACAACATTATCTGAAATACAAACCTTAATATGCGGCACATCATTTTAATTCAGCTATTTTTTTTAAATTTGAGAAGGTAAAAACAAACATTCATAAATGTCGAACGTGAGCGCACAGACTTTCCATACTTTTGAGTCACAGAGAAAACATTTTACCGAAGCAATCTCTCACAAACACCAAAGTCCCTCTCAGGGAATTCACTCCTGAGTGTATCCAGTAATTTTCCTCTTTGCTGAAAACTTGACTTTACATCCTACCTGTGCCCCATAATGGCTCATGTGAATTTCTTCCACAAACAGAAACATGGGAAAGTCTATGTTGTGTGGACCCCAGACACTGGCCACATGGAGGTAAAAAAAAAAAAACATAAATGGAAAAATAAGTACGGGAGCTGGATGGATGAACTGTTAGCACGAATAAGTTAATGCTGCTTGTGTTTTGTTTGCTAAGCTGCCTGCAGGTGGATGTTTGATCGACAAGACAGGGTTTTTCTTGGCTCAGTCACTGCCTGCACTTTGTGGATGTGACCTACTGGCTTGTTTGTTTTGTTAAGGAAATATAATTTGAAAGAAAAAGATACAAGAGGGAATGTTATTTCTGGGGTGGGATCACAGGAAATACCAATATTACTGTGTGTGTGTGTCTGTTTATTTATATTTATGTCTATATATCTAGATATAGATATATATGACTTGCTTTTCTAACGCTTTAGATAGTTTTTCAGATTCTGTTGTTTAATTGGGGTAACATATTTATATAGCGTACAAACAAAGTTGGGAAATACTGTATTTTCTTTATGTATTTAATATTTCCCTAACCTGGCACTTTTGGGGGGGGGGGGTGCGCTCTAGTCCCTTAAATTAGAAACGTGCCAGAAAAAGTAGTTGAATTGTGATGGTGACCTGAAAATATGGAAAGGGAAAAAAATCGAATAAATGCACTTCACTAACTGTCCTACAATTTTTATGTCAAAACAAGCAGTAACGTCGAAGAAAACGACGGCAAAAGACAGGTGGAACTGACCAACGGCGCAATTATACTCCTATGCACTGGAGGGTGCTATGTAGCCAGCTAGGCGGACACCGCGTAACCGAGCAATCGAGGAAACTTGCGCTAGCCCTCTGTCTGTAGCTAAAAGTGGCTAGCCGGCTAATCGTCTGCACGGCGCAGAAGGTTGTTTTTCTCTTGCAATGCTCGGGTATTTCCTTTGCTATTCTAGTTGTTTCCCCCTAGGTCTCTGGTGACGAGACGAGCGAGGCAAAAAGCAACGAGTTAGTTTAAAATTCTCTTGACGATGTGCCACCCTTACCAGGATGTTAGCCTATAAACTAAGCGGCTAGCTGGATAGTCTGCACAAGTAGTCCAACAGTAGCGTCTGGATGATTTGAACAGTGCCACGGCGGATTTGGGGGAGTTTTGAGTGGCATTTGCATGATGTCAAACAAGCGGTCCCCGCAGATCGCTGGCGGTGCCAGTTCCGTGCCCAGCACAAGTAGCAGTACGAGTAGCAGCGGTGGCGCAGGAGGCACCGCGAACCCGAGTGGCGCAAGCAACGCCGTCACGAGCAATGGAAACAGCTCCGTCAACGTTGTACCGTCGCGGACACTGGCGGCTGCAGGTGACAGCGGCATGTCGGTGCCAAGTTTGGTCGCCGTGTCGTCGTCTCGCGGTGGCTTCGCCTCCTTAAGTAGACCTTCCGCGTCCTCTGGCAGCAGGAAGAGGTCTCTCCACCAAGCACCTCTTTGCAACGGCCTGTTGAACTCCTATGAAGATAAAAGCAACGATTTTGTCTGGTTAGTGATGGACTGTTGGTTCGTTTGCGCGCGCGCGCGGGTCTGCGACAGAACAACCCCTGTAATATGTTCGTCAATTACAAAAGTGTCCTTGTAGATAAGACTACTTACTGATCGCATTTGTGTTTTAAGTCTTCGAGCATTTTGCAGGTGCGCCCGATGAAATGAAAGCTCCGATACTTTTTGTTCTTCTACTTTATTCCTTTCATAACTTTGCTGCTGTAAATTGGGAATTTCTCCATTGGGAGACAAATAAAGGTTTTCTTATTCTTAAATGTATTCTGAAGTTGGGCTGTACTTGTTTAGATTCAGCGTGCACATAACACCGTTTTTTGCTTACCTCTTCCAGCCCCATTTGCTTTGAAATGATAGAAGAGGCACACATGACCAAGTGTGGGCACAGTTTTTGGTAAGTGAATTTGTACCATTCCAAAAATTATGGGGATTGTGGCCAATGTGAATTTATGTGTGTGCGCCCGCGCATCCATTGCTGCATGTGAACGCATGTGGCATTTAGGGACAGAATGACTGAGCATTTCGATTCAGGTACAACTTTATTGTCAAATGTGCTGTATGTGCAACATATAGCACAGATCAAATTTCTTTCCTCTCAAGACAACATAAAACAAGAGAAGCCGCTGCGGGTGTACGTGCCGCCATTAAAAGAAAAGTAGTATGTCCAAAGATAATCGAAGGATGGCTGTGTTGAGCTGAATGTGTCCACCTTGAACAAAGTGCTCTCACGGTGATCTTGTACGGACATGCTTGGCTCAGCTTTCTTGGTTTTCACGTGAAACACATCTTTTACCTTAAAAGAAAACAAAAGTTGAAAAATGTCCCTCCTCTTCTGCCTGCAGCTTCAAGTGCATCCGCCAGAGTCTGGAGGACAGCAACCGGTGTCCCAAATGCAACTATGTTGTTGATAATGTGGATCAACTTTACCCAAACTTTCTCGGTAGGTGTTGACTAAAAGTGGAATTTACATTGAGGCCATGCTTTGATGCTGCTTTGTTCAGTGGAACCTCTAAGGTCAAAGACCTCTTTTCTGCTGGTAGATTGTTCAGATTCTGGAACTATTAAACCCCAATAGGAATTTTTCGAACTAGAAATGATCTCTCCAGAGGTGCATTTATCGCCACTGTAAAAACGTTATGAACCGACAAAGGCAATTTTAAAATAGAATGTGCTCCCCCCCCCCCCTTCCTATACATTCTTCATTGATTTAAAAAGACAAAGGAGGTTTCATATGGCTGGGCCAACGCGGTCATGAAACTGGAAGTGGCAAATGTGACAGCAGTTTGGGAAGCGACTCCACTGTCTCGGATTGCTTCCCTGTTTTGTGGAGCTTACTCAGAGCTTTTCTTTCTCTTTGACCGCCACCAGTAAATGAACTCATCCTTAAACAGAAGCAAAGATCAGAGGACAAGCGACTTAAGTTAGATCATCCTGTAAGTACAGTGCCTTCACAACTGTCCTTGCTGAAAAAGGGAAGGGGGCAGGGGGGTTACAATTGACTGATCAGTCTCTCTGACCCCTAGAATGGCTCCAGGTGGCACGTTTTCCAGGACGTGTTGAGTCCAGACCAGGAGAACTTGGACCTGGCAAATGTCAACCTCATGTTGGAGCTCCTGGGTCAGAAGAAAAAGCAGCTGGAGGCGGTAAGCCGGCATGCGCAACATGCAAGAAATCATGTCTTTTTAGCGCCTATGCCAAAGTTGGCCAAACTACGGCCCCGGGGTCCCTTTGTGGCCCGCCGTCCATTTTTCAGCGGCCGGCGACACGACCGCACCCAAAAGAAAAAAAAGACATTAGACACGAGCCGCAAGTTTCATTAAAAAAAGTGAAGGCGGGCAGAGTGAGGAGGGAGGTTGTCAGAAAAATAGGTGCCATGATGACTAATACATTTGTTGATATACTGGAGAACTTTTGAATTCATGAATTAGATCCAGACTGTCACTTTGATTTTTCTTTTCTGTTATGTCTTTGTTTTGGGGCTTTTTTCCTTGCTGAAGTGCTGATTTCGCTTCAGGAACCGTCTTGAGATAATCCACAATGTGTTTCTGTCCACTAGGAATCCCAAGCGGCTCAGAGACAGATCCTCATGGAGTTCCTGAATGAAGCCAGGAGAAACAAGAGAGAGGTACTATTACTTGTACACACGCAGTCCAACCTCATTTCAACGTACCCCATTTACGTTTCAAAGTCCGGATTGCACGTCATCCGTTTTCCACTTGCCCATTTGGCTTGCATACCGTGATATCATCAACTTCATCGTAACGACAAAATTCTTTTAAATTAATGCCAATAAAAACGCTCTAAACTGACAGCTGTCGTTATAACATACAGATCCGCTATGTCCCTCCAGGTACGTTGGAACTGTCCAACTGTAGTTATGAGTAGCAAACAATTTGGCCAAAAATATGCTTCTCCCAATTTGTCATGAATGACTTTAAAAATAAACAAATAAAGGGGAAACACCCGTCTTGATTGTTGTTTTTGACAGCAACTTGAACAACTACAGAAGGAGCTGAACTTCCTTGAAGAGGACATTAAGCGTGTTGAGGTAAGGCGATTTGTCAAACCAGACATAAAACTAAAGACAGGAGCAGTGCTCATTATTTTCAACTGATGATGACCAACTGGAAACGCTCACCGTCTGGTCGGCCAAAACGTCGTATTTTATTGATGTTTCTTTCCAGGAAATGAGCGGGCTGTACTCTCCCGTGGAGGCAGAGTGTACAGTGCCCAATGTTGAAGCCCCCTCCCCATCACCCAGGTACAGCTTGACCCCATCAAACTATATTGTTTTTTTTTTCCAGCAAAATGCAACGTTACCCACAAAAACAAAACAAACATCTACGCCGTAAGTGGTTAGAAGCTAAACCACCCATGAAGGTCAAACTATCCCAGGGCGCTCTGTAACCTGCCATTTGGTTTGAGGTGTCAAAAGCATTCTTGGGTTATCACGGAACAGTCTTATTATTGTAAAACCTTTCAGCAGCTCTACTGCCAGGTAAATGTGTTTCATGACGACCCACATGGAAAACAAGTCTTTTTAAAAACAATGTTTCTGAACATTTGCTGGGTAGTTGATTCGTTGGAACGCTTCCCTCTCCATTTGCCATTTCGATTGCCATCGATGATGAATGAGCAGGCTACGGTGCACATTCGATTCTACAATTTATTTGAAAATGGCTCCGTGCCGCTCTCCTTTTTAATGACAGCTGTAGTAGCATCATGGAGCCGTCAAACTATAACCCGCCGCCGGAATTTGGTGGAACAACCCAGGTGAGCAAGCCGATTGGTATTTATTCACATCAAATGTTGTCTTCGTTTCCAATGCTTTGTGGTCTGACCAAAGTCTTTCTTCAATGCAGGGGAAAAGGCAGACGTGGTATAACAGCACGCTGGCATCAAGGAGGAAAAGGTTGACTGCTCATTTTGAAGATCTGGAGCAGTGTTACTTCTCAAACAAAATGTCACGCATCGCAGGTAAAAATCAGTCACCGCTATGCTTCCGAATACGGTAAAAATGCCATCGCCAGGACGGATGGCCGCTTGAGTTGATATTCTCTGCTCACCGTACCAAGTCCGGTCATGGATTTACGCTGTCTGACCGCCCATACGGCGCACCTTTGCCGCCGAGTGTTTGTTCATTTCATTTGATCAAAAAATTGCCGTGTACTACCTGCTCGGCATGTTTCCAAACATAAGATACTTGGAACTCCTCTACCTCATCTCCAACTTAATTACATATCTGTTTTGTTTTTCTTTTCTTTTTTCCTTCTTCTTTCAGAGGAAGGGAGGAACTTGAACCAGCTGGATGACTTTATGGAGTGTCTTTCCAAGTTTACACGGTACAATTCCGTGCGACCCCTGGCCACTCTCTCCTACGCCAGCGACCTCTACAATGGGTCGAGCATTGTCTCCAGGTATGATAAGTGAACTATTTATTTTTTCGGAAATCATGGACATGTTTATGTAGTAGTTGAACGACTCATGAACGCAAATATAATGCTTGTTGTGGTTTCACCCACAACTTTTTTTTTGACCATGCACCGTCAATTTACATAATGCTGTTTTTGTGTGCCTATTGGGGAAAAAAATAAGTTGCTGATGTGGTGGGTTTTTTTCTCCACAATTTAAAACTGTTTGTCACGTGAAATTTTGCCGTTCCTTGAAAATGGCACCAGTCTTGGCCCAGCCGAGCTGTTCACTCGTGGGCAGAGAAAACCCCAGTGTGGCTTATGGTCGTGTTCTCTGCAGACCTAGCGACTTTTCTTGAGCAGCCGCCACTGATGGCCACTTGTCTTGCACAGTGCACACTACAAAGGAAATGAAAGAACCACAACAGCTATTATATTTCGTCACGGTGAAGCAGCCCCAGACAAATCGGGAAAAGACTAAATACATTGTAAATGGCTTCTGCTTTTCATTTTGCTTTTCGTGGTATTTTTGTAAAATTTATTTATGGGCATAATTGCCTGCTTGTAGAAAGTGGGAGATTTGTGTGTCGGTGCGTGAGTGTGCATACTGCAGGCAGTAAAGTTTGTTGTATATATGTAAGAGTTGGAACTTTGTTTTAAACAAGGAAAATTTGTGAGTGTTATTTTGACTCTTTGGATTAAATGATTGAAGTTGGATTGCTTGATTGGCCTTCATGTGTTGTTTCTCAGTTCCATTCTGTTTTTTATCATATGGACCTATTCCACATTGGTTCAGAAACAAGAGTGTCTGTGTGGCAAATTCCATCGGCTTTGAGCTGTACTGGTACGTCTTTAAAAGCATTCTCAGGTTGATTTGAAGTGTGTGTGTGTGCGTTTCAGCATTGAGTTTGACCGTGATTGCGACTACTTTGCCATCGCCGGTGTGACCAAGAAGATCAAGGTGTTTGAATATGGCACAGTGATCCAAGATGCGGTGGACATCCACTACCCTGTCAACGAAATGACGTGCAATTCGAAAATCAGGTGAGATTCGCCTCCAAATTGAAGTCACTTCAAGGATCGGGGTCATAGTGATGTCAGCGTTTCAACAAATGTCATTTGTTGCAGCTGTATCAGCTGGAGCAGCTATCACAAGAACCTCCTGGCCAGCAGCGACTATGAGGGGACCGTCATATTATGGGATGGATTTACCGGACATCGGTCCAAAGTGTACCAGGTACTTCGATTCGTCTTGCAGAGTGGAATGTATAGCCGGCCTCAAGTTTTCTCCTTGTCACAAATTAATTGAATCACGACTGTTGGGGTGTCCAAATTACGGCCCGGGGGCCATTTGCTGCCCACCATATGTTTTTCAGTTCATCATTCAGCTCACCCTTGTTTTGCTTACTTACTTACTTACTTTCTTACTGTTTATTGTGCATGTTAAATTGCTCCATGTACAGCACTTTGTATGTAGCGATGGCTGTTTGAAAGTGCTCTCTAAATTCTGTTGACTTGACTTGCTTCAGATGGAGATGGGATTCAGCTCCTGTTCCCACGCAGGGGCGGACCAAGTCTAGTGAGATACGGGGCCATTGGCCACGCAAAAATCTTGAAAATCCCAAACCATTTGCCTTCTTATCTTGACCAAAAAGCTGCGATGAACGAGTTTTCCAAACGACCGAGAAATGTATCGCTTGACTGGTTTTTAGCATGTTTAATGAATTCAAGTTGAAGACTTAACGCGCGTCATTGCATTTTTTATGAACGCGGCCCTCAAACGAAAAAAAGTTTGGACACCCCTGCGTGACAGCGTTGAAACGACCCTGTCTCTTTATTTGCAGGAGCATGAGAAACGGTGCTGGAGTGTAGACTTTAATCTGATGGACCCCAAGTTGTTAGCATCTGGCTCCGATGACGCCAAAGGTAACTGAAGAGTCCCTTTTTAGATTCGGCAGCAGATAAAATGAGTGCTGACATTTTCCGGCATCTGAATCCAAATGTCACTGCCTTGATTCTCGCCGTAGAAATGCTTGTTGCGCCTGATTGAACGCCGTTTTGTGTACTTTTGGTTGTCAGTGAAGTTGTGGTCGACCAATCTGGACAACTCTGTGGCTAGCATTGAAGCCAAGGCTAACGTCTGCTGCGTAAAATTCAGTCCAACGTCCCGCTATCATCTGGCCTTTGGCTGTGCAGGTAATCTTGTCGTTATACTGTCGTAGAGATTAAAGGTAGTTCTCTGTGCAACTTTCTGCTCTGCTCCACCATCGGGAGGCAATGACAGGATTTGTGACTGTGTGTGACTCAGGTACATAGCCAGGTTGCTTTTCCTTGCAGATCACTGTGTCCATTACTACGACCTCCGCAACACCAAGCAGCCGATCATGGTGTTCAAAGGCCACCGCAAAGCCGTTTCCTACGCCAAGTTTGTTAACGGAGAGGAAATCGTATCGGCGTAAGTCCACTTTTCCCGTGGCCAGCCACGTTGTTTGTTTTCACATTTTTTTGTCAGACGCTTTGCTGTGTGAACTACTTCAACGCCGGCCATTTTTCTCCAATTGGGAGAGCCGGTGGCAAAGGCATTTTGGGCCAAAGCAAGCTTGAGCTCTCTTCTTCCATCGGCTCGATCTGGTGGGTCACTGCCACCGCTGGGCGCCTTTGAAATGACTTCCCCACCCTGCGATGTTGCAAATATAATTGGTTCCCGGTTGTCCCATTTCAGCGACCCTCAAGGAAGGTTTGGGGAAACGGGGTTTTGCGTGCGCTCCCGCTGTCTGGCGGCGCCACCTCACGTGATGCGAACTTGTTTTTGACAATGTGTCGCAATCAAAGCCAGTGGGAAACGTGCTCCTTCTTTGTGAATCACTTTTCAGGTCGACAGACAGTCAGCTGAAGCTGTGGAATGTCAACAAACCCCATTGCCTGCGCTCCTTCAAGGGTCACATTAATGAGAAGAACTTTGTTGGCCTGGCTTCGAATGGAGACTATATTGCCTGCGGTAAATGTCCCGCTCGTATTCTGTCGCCGGTCGAGAAAAGTGACCAAAAAACATGATCGATTACCGCCGCATTTCCTCCGCCGACCGCCATACCAAACGCCGTCTCCATTCATGTGCGCAGGCAGCGAGAACAATTCCTTGTACTTGTACTACAAAGGACTTTCCAAGACACTTTTAACATTCAAGTTTGACACGGTCAAAAGTGTGCTGGATAAAGAGAAGAAGGAAGATGACATCAACGAGTTCGTCAGTGCCGTCTGTTGGAGAGCCTTACCCGATGGAGTGAGTTCTTGCCATTTGCCACCCTCACGTGCTTTGACTTTCGCTTGGGAAGGTTATGCTCATGGCCTTGCTCGAACGACCCAATCACCCGCGGGCCGTTCTGCAGTTCTGTTTTTTTTTTTTTTTTTTAAACCCTCTTTTCTTTTCCAGGAGTCAAATGTGTTGATTGCTGCAAATAGTCAAGGAACAATCAAGGTCGGTCTCCATCTTCTCTCGCCGATTCTTGCGGTATCCAAACTTGCGTCACTACCCGGCAGGGCTGTCCAAACTTTTTCGTTTGAGGGCCGCATAGCAGAAAAATGGAAGGCTGAAAGGGCCACTTTCACATTTGTTGAAACATGCTAAAGTCAGTCAAGGAAGCGTATCGCTTGAGTAACTGTAATAATATTACCCCCACCCTAACCCCCCCAAAAAAGTGAAACATGTCATCGTTGCCACCGAAATGTAATGCATTACTGCAGCGTGTTGCTTTTGTACCCTCAGCTCTGGACAGACGGTCTTTTTTATCTTTGCACAGGTACTCGAGCTTGTCTGAAGACCCCCGATCCTCGTGTGACCCAAGACCGCCATCATACCTTGAGCTGCATGTATGATGATCTTGTGATGAAAAGTAGGGTAGGCCAAGGTGCCTACTGAACCTCCAAAGCCACCCCGCCCCCCCAATCCCCCAGGAGAACTGGTGTAAATGAATATTTTAATGAGCTCTGGATTTTGGACCGTGAGACTTTATACTGCTGCTCATATGCTGTTCAAAATATGACGCGCTGGCATTTTAGAAGGGGAAAAAAAATGTATATTTTGTATTTTGTTTGATTGCTGTTCCAGTTTTATTTGCCCCAGTAATGCGTCTTCGTGGCTTTCAGTCAGATCCATACTCTTCAGATTTTTTTTATGAATCTGTTCCTCGTTGGTGGTTTGCATCCGGCGAAATGCTAACCCGTATTGCATCTTTCTCCCCCTTAAATACCAAAAGCACAGGACGAATTGACATGCTCGTTTATCTTCACGTTCAACTTCAATACCGATCCCCCTCCTTGAATGTTTGTCTGACTTCTGTTCCATTTTTTTTTCGGAGACGGAAGAAACCAATTGTAATAAATTCAGACTTGAATTGAACTCCGTCAAATATATCGTGCGTGGTCAGACTTTTGGAATGTGGGTCGCTGGAGATGTAAGGAAGAGGAATGGGTCACGGAAAGGCTGAGAAATCCCTTGGTTTATTGTATTGTCTCATCACTTTTCTGATGTACCCAAAAGGCATAGATCAAATGTTGAAAGTAGCAGTGGAAATGCTCCTGTTGGATGGAAAGAGCAGAGCCCAATTGCAAGTCCAACGGTCTCGTCGTTTTTGTATAATGCGCTCCGTGTCAACGTGAACCATTTGGGGCTTTGATCAACCCGCTCGGACCTACCTATTTTGCGAGGGATGGAAGACGAGGCGTTTTTCTATTTCTATAACTGAATAAATTATTTCCAAATCTATCTTGTTGTGCCAGGTTATTTCTCCCTGCGCCCCCTCCTCCTTTCCCCCAAAAAATCTTCGGTATTTCCCAGTGTTCTCTTGACGGGTTTTTTGTTCTGTTTTTTCTTTTGGTGGGGTGGGGGTTATGTGTTTACGGCGATCCGCGCTAATGGGTACCATATGTGTGTTTTGGGCCTTGTTCGAAACGGTAATGCTCAAAGTGTTCCGTTTTACCACAGATCAGATGCCTCTGTGTGTGTTCAAACCCCAAACGCCCGTTATGTTAATCCAGCGGCTATTCTCCGAACAAGAGTGCCCTGTGGATTGCTTGAAACCTCAAAGCATTCACGGAAACAAGATTCTTGCAGATCACGAGAATTGCGTGTTCCGATTTTTTGGTGAAACCATAATTTCATTTGGATTGTCATGACATATTCATGGACAAACAATTGTTCAATTGCAACTTGTATTATTCTGTGGAAATATTGACTGAGCGTGCGTTCTCCAAGTTTGCTTTGAAACTTACCCGCAGCGAATATTAAATTAGGCCAACAACATTTGGTGTTTACTTTCGGATTTCATTCGATTGGTTTAACACAAAAAATGTCACAATCGTTTAGAAGACGCATATGTTCATATTTGGTTCTTTCGTGTCCAGAGACTCCAACAAAACTTGACGAACCCGTCATTATAATTGAGCGTTTTCTCGTCGATCGCCGTGAGCAACATACGTCATGGAGGGTGGTGGTAACACCGTAAAGAAGCATTTCCAATCCATGAAGCTGCACACTCTTTGGGTGTGAAGATTGTCGCATTGGCTTTAATCTGCCATTTTCATGTTTTCGTGCCACGCACAATATTGTTGATACTCCTCCGTTCGTGAAATCCACACCCGCAGTGGTCACACAAATGACTTGAATCTTACCAAAGTAATAAATCAAACTGAATACAAATCAACAACTGAAAATCAGAAATTGGTTTTCAATTGTGGTTCAACAAAACAATTGTTATACTTTTTTTATTCATGAAAAAAAGCCTGCACATAAATGATGTACCACTTGAAACGACTGAAAATAATTTGACCATAGGGACGTGTTAAACCGAGGTTTGTCTGCTAATTCTCATCATGTGTCTTCAAAGTTGTAATCAGTCAGTGAGCCAGCCAATTCCTTTTGAATTGGTGTGTGGACCATTCTAAACACGGATCAGAGGAAGCAAGGAGAGAGTAGTTTTAAATAGAAAGAGAATTATAGACAAACACCTTCAAGGTAAAGACCATCTTCCAGCAACTGGATGTTCCCGTGACTTCAGTTCTGCAGGAATAAACTAAAATGAGTTACCAGTGGGTGCATAAAATTAGCATTTTTAAATGTAATACAATGCATGACATAGTTTTGACGATGGCCTCTAATACATATCGTGGAGTACAGTCTTTCCTAATTATAGCAACACATTCCATATTTACACAAAGAGGACTTTATCAAAACAAGACAACATGCTTTTTCGAAATAGATCAATACTAATTCTCATGTGGCATCTTTTGCATAAATAATTGCCCACCGCTGCTATGAAAATATAAAAATAAGTCACCCGCGTCTTTTAGTTGTTATTATTTGTAGTAGTAGTAGTAGTGTACTCGTTACTCTATTTTTGCTTGTTACTCTTATTTTTGGTCGTCCGTTTACGTAACAATGACAAAGTAGGAACGTTCTGTAACCTACAGCATGGCGGGGTGATTTTGCAGACGCACCACGGTCAACTAGCGGCCACTGGAAGCCAAAGTGGGCTCCATTTGCACAATTTAATTCAACGCCTTCTCTCAGTTTTGTCTTTAACGTCGAGGTTTGGTTTTTACAGCGAATATGGGGGTCCCGAAGTTTTATCGATGGATTTCAGAGCGTTATCCTTGCCTCAGTGAAGTTGTCAAGGAGCATCAGGTAAGATCATGATGACCGGGGAGAGCGTTACTGCTCAATTGCCGACTGTAGCAGTGTTAGCATGGATAGCGCTTGGCTATCGGTTTGTTTTACTGCGGGCTGTAGACGTTTTAGTGCACCTGACTGGTTTGATGCCCGAATAAATATCACGCCAAGTTGACATATCCCTTTTTTGTTTTAACAACTGTCGAGTTACGGTCTTCAATTACGCGATGATATAACGTGTTGAGTAAGTGTTCAGTCATTTAAACCCACTGGATGTGAAAACAATTCTTGCGTGGAGTAAATTGTTTGAGTACAATTAAGTAATTGGATAGTCGTTGATAGACATTTACGGTGTCGATCAAATCTGGTTTTCCTCTTTATTGACAGGTGTGTCCATCTTGTCATGTAATACCCAAATAAATATGTATCGTTGACTGACGGCAAACAACGCTAAAATGGTAAATGAAGATATTTTAAATCAAACGTTCCCCAAATTATCTTATTTTTGTTCAAGGTGACTTATACCGGTGAAATGTATTGCGCAGCTTGAGTTACTGTTTCATCATTTTGGGTGTGAGCGTGTGCGATCGTCATGTTTTTTTGGACATTGATCTGTTTCTGCTCCCGTGGTCAAGACACAGAAAATCAGGTTCTCACAAGGGAGGCCAGTTCCAAATAAATCTAGTAACCATTCTGAGCATTCCTATGAGGTGTGCGTTTTGCCCACATAAGATCATAGCACATGGTCCTTCTAGATGTGGTTGTTTACCTGTAATAACTACAAAGATTATTTGTAGGTGTTGTAAAAATGTTTTTTAAAATGAATGCCATATTGGCACATTTAATATTAGTTTGATAAGCATTTGAAATCAAATCACAATTGTTGTTTGTTTGTTTTTTCCCAGATCCCAGAATTTGACAATCTCTATCTGGACATGAATGGGATCATCCATCAGTGTTCTCATCCAAATGATGAAGACGTTCACTTCCGCATTTCTGAAGAGAAGATTTTTGCAGACATTTTCCATTACTTGGAGGTGCTTTTTAGAATCATCAAGCCACGCAAGGTCTTCTTCATGGCAGTAGATGGTGTGGCACCAAGGGCAAAGATGAACCAGCAGAGAGGACGGAGATTTCGGTGGGTTCAGTCAAGATTCACAGCGGATAAAATAAGTTGACACGCCCCTGTTCAAATGCCCCTTTTTTGTGGAAAAGTCTAATACATTTTTTTTAATGTGACCCAAAACTGACAGACTAATTAAAAGGTTTTTTAGTGAGCCGCTGTAAAATTGAAAAATGTGCAGCTAGTCTACGTGATCGGTATCAGAATCGGAATTGACCACTTCACACTCATGGATGAGCTGATGCAACCTTAGACCAACATCAGTGGCCTCATTTTATCTGTGACGATTTGGCGCATATGTCCCACTGCAATGTGCAGTGAGCCGTCAAATTTGGTCAACAACCCGAAAAAAAATACATCTTCCCCAAAGTGTTATGTGCCCTTTGGGCTATCGTGTCTCTACCGTGTGCATGCATACGTCGCAAGATAGTGGCGAAACAGCTGGCACCGCAGCGCCAATGATGTAGGGTCAAATTCTGCTCGAATGTGACTCCAAGAGTTTGAAGCTGTTTAGCCACATTGTTGAAAATATTTCCTGGGCCAGTACCAACCCCGCAAAGAATAATCAAATCACAAGGCCAAATTGAAAAGCACAAACAAACGGCGGGGGTTGAAATCAAAGGTTTGATGCCTTGCTGAAGGTCACCGTGTCGGTGCTGGGAAAGTTAACCAGCTCTTCTCCAGCAGCCTGCCTTGATTTTCATATTTTTGCTCAGGTCTTGAATGAGCCACTGAAAAACGACGGTCCGATAGCGATTTTATTAATTTTTTTGTCCTATGAATAAATTGACCTATTTTCATGAACAAACATCACTTAGTTTTACAGACATGATGTATATCTCTGCGTGTGTGTTTGTGTATGCAGGTCTGCAAAAGAAGCAGACGAGAAAATTAAAAAAGCTCTGGATAAAGGAGAGGTGTTGCCCACAGAACCTCGTTTTGACTCAAACTGCATCACCCCAGGTAGGCCCTGTCACTTGTGGCGAGTATTCATTCATTCATTTTCCACATTTTGTTCCAGCTTGATGTCAAAATGAATTTCAATGCCACACAATGCTGTTAAGAAAAACATTTTTGGTTGCAAATTTACTAAAGATAAAAGGAAAGCTTGTGAATACATGAGGTTTGGTTTTGACTTGACTCGAGTCCCAAGTCGAGCCATGCGTTCTAACGTCATCGAACGAAACAGCATTTCGCCGTTGTGCGCTACACGACTGAAACAAGCCGCCGACAGAAGTGAAGTCAGCCCCCAAGCGAGTGTGGATGCTTTTAAGTCGAGATTAAAAACACTGCTTTTTCTAACATTGTTGGTCATCTCCTTGCAGGCACAGAGTTCATGGTGAGACTCCAAGAGCAGCTCAAGTATTTTGTCCACAACAAGCTGTCAACTGACAAACTTTGGCAGAATGTCAAAATCTATTTGTCAGGTCATGAGGTGTGTGCGCATCTGTCAATGCTAACACATTTGGGGTTAAGGAAATTTCTTGCCACGATTGATTTGCTGACCAAGCTGGAACCTTTCCATCCTTTTGATAGACTCCTGGGGAGGGCGAGCATAAAATCATGGAATTCATACGTTCAGAGACTGCAAAGCCACTTCATGACCCCAACACCCGCCACTGCTTATATGGCCTGGATGCCGACCTGGTATGATTTGTGTCCATGTGATTGAGGTATTGATTGATTTTTGATGTCTCTCGGGATTCTCATGTTGTGTTTGGCCCATTAATAGATCATGTTGGGTTTGACCAGCCATGAGCCAAATTTCTCCCTGCTCAGAGAAGAGGTCCGCTTTGGAGGAAAGAAATCCCAGAAAAGGTTTGAATTGTTGCTCTTGATAAAAACAAACGACAACAATGGAATTATCAGTCTGAATTTTGATTCCATTCTACATATGGATATCCTTTTTTTTTAATTGCACAGTTAATTAGCTTGTCTGACTGAGCAGTGCTTGTTTGGTTGAGCAATGAACGAAAATGCTCACCCGGTGAGGCTGGAACCCAAAAGCGGTTTGAACCAGAAAATCCTTTTTGATTGAAAAGATGCCAGTGTGTCAAATCTAATGGAATCAATTCGTTCCACTTTGAAAAATACCGAGATCCGTATCGAATTGAGTGATATATTTCTGAGAAAGAAAATCCGTGTGAAGCACGGATCTGAGCCAAAATGAAAAATAATTCAATGTAATCATTATTTTTGTATTTTTTTAAATAAACGCTTCACATGCAGGGCGGGGAGGTTCTGCCTGCCCTTTGGAGAGATGTTCTCAGTCTTTGCCCCTTTTCAGTACCTGTCTTCAACTATATTTTATGGATTGAGAAATGAACCATGGAAATGACTTGATGGGGTCTTGCTTGGAATCTGCTCGGCGAGTAAATCCCGTCTGTCTCATCCCTTCCAGGATAACTGCCCCTGAGGAGACAACGTTCCATTTGCTTCACTTGTCTCTTATGAGGGAATACATTAACTATGAGTTCTCTGAGGTTCAGGTAGGCCATTAGACACTCACATCGTGGCCTAAATGTACACTTCTTCTGATTGATCTCCATGGATGTTTGTTGTTGTTTTTTTTTTTAAAGCATCAGTTGGGCTCCGATTATGACTTGGAGAAGATAATAGATGACTGGATTCTGATGAGCTTCCTCGTGGGGAACGACTTCATCCCCCACCTTCCTCATCTTCATATTAATGACGATGCGCTGCCGTTGTTGCATAAGACTTACATCAGTGTGCTACCCGGCCTTGATGGTGAGAGACGCACACGAACAACAACAACAACAAATGGTATTCTAAAATCACACACATTGCGTTGACTCTCCTGTGGTTTTAATTTCCCAAGTGAGCCTCATACGATACAATGCTTGACATGGCCTGGAGTAGGGGTGGGCAACTCAAATTATGGAATGGGCCACAATGATTTGATCTGACATTGTGCTCCGCACTTACCACCTGTCAAACAAAAATGCCCTCTCTCCTGAGCAATATCTGCCATCTAATGGCCAACACTGTTATTACAGTTTAAAACTGCCATGCTTCAGTCTACATCTTTATTTTCCAAAATTCATTGCATGTGGCCCTGCTCATTGCAGGCGGCCCATCCTTAGGATAAAACTTTAACAAAGTACGGACATTTGTGTTTGGTCAATTATTTCTTTGTTTGAACACTTGTCAATAAATATAAAAGTCTTGGAAAAACTGAACCCTTCTTCATGGGGCCCACGTTTGGGTCGGGTGAACAGAGCTGAGCATATCCATGAGGAGAAAAAAAAAACAAATTTATTTTGCCGTTGCAATCGACTGCTGTTCTCCCCAAATTGGGAAGGTAGACTCTCATCTCGGAGGGTGGAGTTTGAAGCCAGATTGCGACCCTATGGGTTTGCCACTGATTACAGATTCTCATCTCTCATCTCGCGATATGTCTTTGCATCGACAAGCCTCAAATTATTCCATTGGGGGGAGGTGCCGACGCAAACCATTTCACAGCCACCACCAATCACAACGCCCGCTCAATCGGTCAAATGAGGCATGCTAATGTGTGGAGCAGACCACCGTAGCAGGGGTCCCGCGCCACCGGGTCGCCCGCCGCGGAGTTTGCGGAGAAGACCTGGCAAATGTTCATGGGGGGTGCAAACCTACATACCGGTACTTGGCTCTGCTGCTCATCACTTGGACATAAAACCAAACTGATTTCTTTTTGTGCTCAGGTTATCTGAATGAGAAGGGCCACCTTAACCTTGGAAACTTTGAGAAATACATGGAGAAACTATCTGAGGTGAGTCTTTTCCAAACAGAGATTCTCCCTTTTTTTTTTTTAAATTGTCATTGGTTTTTGCTTGATTTTGTGTGTGTGCGTGTGTGTGTTGATCTACTTCGGAATGCCTTCCTTCACCCGCATACTGGCTTGAATGGCAATTTGGGAAATATATATTTTGCGCAATTTGTATCATCAAAGGTCTGCAGTCTGTGCCATATACAGGATGTGTATACACTTAGAAGAAAATTCCATTTGATTTGCATGACATTTCATGACCTCTGTCCAGTTTGATCGAAAACATTTCAGTGAGGTGTTTGTGGACTTGAAGTGGTTTGAGAGCAAAGTTGGTAACAAGTACCTGAACGAGGCGGCGGGCCAAGCAGCGGAGATGGAAGCTGCCAGTAAACACACCCACAAGGAAGAGGTAGGACGGCAGGTGACCAAACCCGGAGTGATTTTTGCTTGTGCTAATCACCCCACTTGTGTGTGTGTTCCAGGATTTTTCTCTCTCTCTGGCGGAATCCACGTCCTCTGATCGAGCGATAGACGGCGCGCAAGTGCCTCCTGTCGAGGAGGATGACGAGGACGATGATATGTTTGAAACGGAGTTCAGACAGTACAAGCGCACATACTATATGACCAAGATGGGGGTGGACGTCGTGTCTGAGTGAGGGTTCTTTTATTTATTTATTTTTTGCACCACACACCCATTCGCAATTGGTGTGAAAACGACCAATTCTAACAGTGTTTCCCTTCCAAGGGGAGCAAGTAGAGTATTCTAAGTAAGTAGAGGGAGGCAGGATCCGTTTTTGTTTTTTTTGGGGGGGGGGGGGTTCACAAGTCGCATGCACAATTTCTTCAGTGTCTACTTGTGAGTGACTCAGCATGATTTGAAACGTGCAAAGTTCAGATGCAGGCTTGTCCTATTCTGTGAAGTGGTTGTTGTTTATTTAACGCCGTCTACCGCATGTCTATTGAAAGTCACGAGTCGAACATGACGGCCTTTGTTTACCATTCACTTTATTTTCATCGTGCGATTGTTCATTTGCAACTGAATGTCTTTATAATGAAGCTGTTCAAGTGTCAATGTAATTTTTTAAAATGATTTACTTGAGATCATGGTGCTGAAAGAAAATCTTTTGTGAACAAAAGGGCTGAGAGAGCTTTCTTGATTCCTAGTACGCTGCAGGAATTAAAAGCAAATATCAAGTATTTGACCTGGTTTTCAGCAAGTTTCTTCTTGGGCTCTCATGACACAATCCTGGACTATACTTTCTGGGAACCGTCCGGATGCGATCGTTTTTCATTCTAATCTCTGGATACTTTGCTCATTCATCATTTCAATGTCCTGAAAAGATGTTTGTATTCATTCTTTTCCAGTGCTTTTCTATCCAAGCAGGCCAAATGTTATGTTGAAGCCATCCAGTGGATTCTCCACTACTATTACCATGGGGTAAAATCCTGGAGCTGGTGAGAATTTATGCCCGTTTTTAAAGTGTGTGCGTGTACATGTGTGAACGTGATTGCCAAATTTGGTCAAATTTTAATGACAATTTATAGTAAATCTGAATGGCTGGATAAAGGTCTGTAAAATTTCATATATATATATACAGTATATGTAATATTTTTTAAAAACTTGTCCTAACTGCAATCATTTTAAACTTATACATGCTCTTTTTGTTTCCCCAGGTTTTACCCTTACCACTATGCGCCGTTCCTGTCCGACATCAGAAATATTTCAGAATTGAAGTTGACCTTTGAACTCGGGGAACCCTTCATGCCCTTCCAGCAACTCTTGGCAGTCTTGCCCGCTGCCAGCATGGAGCTGTTGCCTGAATGTTACAGGGTAACACACATTTCTAGTGTACTCATGCACACAGCCGGCAAGAAAAAAGCACAATTGTAAGACAGTGTGGGGTTTTTTTTGTTTTTTTTTTTAAGACATGGATAAAGTATATGAACCTTAAGGTTTTATAACCGATTGAGCCTCCTTTGGCAGCAGTCATTTCAACCAAAGCTTTATTATAGTTGCAGATCAGGTCAGCACAGCAGTCAAGAGGAATGTTGGACAAGTGCTCTTTGCAAACCAGTTTCAATTCCTCTGTATTTTGGGATGTTTTGTGTTAATCACTGTTTTAAAGGCCAGGCTACAGCATCTCCGTTCGGTTGAGGTCAGAATTCATAGCTGGGCCAATTTTCTTCCTGCACAAGATCCATGCTTCTTCTCACTCCTACTTGGCCAGGTCATTGTCGCAGCGGTTGCAGAGTCGGTCTAAGACCCATCCTTTTTTTTTTTTTCGGTTCACCCCCCCCCCACCCCCCAACAATTTGTTTAATTCACAGACCAGTCCTTTTAATGTCAAAGAGTAAATTCTTGAATGTTGCTACCAGGAAGAAGAACAACGTTAAGAAATAACTAAATGCAAGACGTGGTGACAAAGCTTTTGATTTTCCAGCACCTGATGACCAGTGACACATCGCCCATTATTGAGTATTACCCGACAGACTTCAAAACAGACCTCAACGGCAAACAGCAGGAGTGGGAGGCCGTCGTGCTCATTCCTTTCATCGATGAGGTACCGGTCCACGCGTAACTAGGATGACGCTTTTGTACATTTTCTCCAGTGTTGTTGTCTTTCTTCCCCTCTCTTTTTAACAGAGGTGTTTGTTAGCAGCCATGGAGACCTGCAATTCCAAGTTGACCAAAGAAGAGAAAGACAGGAATCATCATTCAGAATGCGCTCTCTATACGTACGAGCGGGAGAAAGACTTCACGTACCTCTCCACTCTTCCTGAGCTCTTCCCAAACATTATCCACTGCCATGTCAGGTATCAGCGCACATCAGCCCTTCACTCTCACACTGGTTTACGTATGTCAGTCAGATTTCCCAAAGTGTAGCTTGCTCTGTTCTGGCAAACATAAATCAGGTCGACCCAAGGTGATTGCAGGGTGGCGTGTTGTTCAAATCGATTCTCATTCTTGTTCCTTTGCCACATTGCTCTCTTTTTGCCTTCATGGTTTTGTGATTGTCTTTTGTAGCCTCACGGAAATTATCGACACGTTACCTAAATCTAGCTCGTGTAATTAATATACAGCTGAAGAGAGCTGTAATTGCCACCTCTAAAGAGAGGAGTATGTTCAGACCTGCAGATCGATAGCTCGGCTTTTCGCGCGTCCATCCAGCCGCTTTTCTTCGACATGTCTGCTGCAAATTACTTTACAATGTGCCTGCGTTTTCCAGGAAAGAGAACATACCTTTGGACGCTTGGCAAGTTCCACTGAGCCACATTGGCAGGAGTGTGGATCGCTCTGCGCTGTATTTTTGTGGCTTCCCCACGCTACATCAAATAAAACACAAGGTATGTGATACCGAATTGTTTCATCACCTGATGGCCATTTTCAGTTAGAGCAGCGCCTCGAAGGCAGTGCAACATATGGCGCTGTTCGTTTTCATCGTCTTTTTTTTTTCTTTTTTTAATGGCCATATCAGTCCTGCATATGGTCCTTATACACTCTTTGCTATAGAACTGAAGCTTCAAGAGTAGCCAATGTTTGCAGCATTGAATATAAGAACAGAGAAAAACAGTGGGGCAGTAATGTTTCACGTACTTTCTATGGGGGGAAAAAAGCAGAAGACATTTCGAGACAGATTTTTTATTACATCTGTGATCATGTCTTCTTCACTCTCTCATTCATTGTTTCACCTGTACTTAGTTCAACATGAAGAAGAGTGGGGTGCTTGTATTCCAGCAAAGTAGCAGAGGTGACAATATGATTCTGGAGATCCTCCCCACTCGGGAAAAAGAATTGGTAAGCTGTTGTCCTCTCTGTTGTAGCACAGCACTTTATGTATTGGCCAAAAAGAGAGTTGGGAATGCAATTCTCTATTAAATCGCCCTTTGGAAAAAAAAGAATCATCGATTTTGACTGCCGTCATCAGAAAGGCATTTGTGGTAGCGCCCTCCAGTGGTTGAGGTACTATTTAGCAGAACCTTTTGTTTTCACCTTGGTCGCTCTGAGTCACAAATTCCCCCACTGTCGTAGGGTGTTCCACAGGGCTCAATACTGGCGCCTCTGCTGTTCTCACTGTATCTGCTCCCATTGGGTTTCACCATAATACGGAAACATGGTATTTCCTTCCACTGCTGTGCGGATGACTGTCAGTTCGATGTCCCGCTGACGCTTTCTCATTGAGACCATTTTTATTGTGTCTGGATGAAATCTCGATCTGGGTGGCACTAAATTTCTTGAATTTCAATGAAAAGAAGACAGAAATTATGCTGTTTTGTCCCAGTGGTCCTTGGATATCCCATCCTGTGTACTTGTCCCCTTGGCTCCTTATCTTCAGCCAACAATTCAATTATTATTATGTTCAATATTTAGTTACCTCAGATAGCAACAGTACATCACTGGTGCAAAATAGCAGAAATGCCTACTGTCTTGCAAACTACGACCACAAAAATGACCTGCTTATTGCGAGCCACTCATCTGCCCCGGACCTTGTGCTCCGTCTTACAATTTATAGCTTTGTGATGACGTTGCTGAACAAGTACTGGGGAAGTCGGTGTTTGTCAACTGGCCACATCTCGAGGAAGCGCGCATCATTGCCGTGTCAGATGGAGACACCAGGTAAAAATATGGATAGTGTATTTTTTGGGACCAAGATTTTAGAAAGTAGGCTCGTTTGATCTAGTGAGCTTGAATCTTTTTTTTTTTTTTGGAATGCCTCAAAGGTTTTCTCTCGAAGAACCACCAGGGGTCCAACAAGTCTACCGCAGGCATTCCACCCCTCCTCCTACCAGAGTCACTTATGTCTCAGACAAGGAGCGGAGGGACTGGGTGAAAGACATCCAAGGAATAACAGAACAGTAAGGCGTACACAATTTTCAAAGACCTCCAATTGCTTAATGGCATCAAGGCATCAGTCCTTTATTCTGACGCTTCTATTTTATTAGCTACCTGAAGAGGAAAGGCATCGTAGTCAATCAAACAACGGTGCTTCTATATGGACAGCTGCTGACGGGAAGAAAATACATCCCCAAATCGAACGGCATGGTGGAGTTGGAGAAACAGTGGGCTAAGCAGGTCCTTCCTTTTGCCTTCCAGACGGTGGTCCAGGTACATGTCCACAAGCCCAAACACGTTAGCTCTCACTCGCACTAATAATAATAATAATAGCTTTTTCTCTTCCGTTCTCATTCATTCATGCCAAAATTGCAGGCAAAAAAAAATCGGGTCCATTTCATGTGACTGAGAGCATCGAGAGCGGCACATCATGCACAATCATCTACCGCACTCAATTTCGGTCTTCCCTTTTCCTAGGACATCGAGGCCTTTTATTCATCTGTGACCTGCTTTAAGACCTTCGAAGACCTCTATCCTCCACTCAGTACCGTTTTCATGGTGGGAAACCCCTACTATGGTGCCATGGGCGAGGTGGGTTCTCTGCAATTTCTCAGTTCTAAGACCTTGGATCTCATTGCGGCGTGAACAACTGCATTTTCATCACTCGTACCTTCTAAATAGGTGCAAGATTCGAGCGACGTCATCAAAGACGGGCGTGTGCGTGTGGTCTTCAACGTGCCACATGAGCCCCAACTAGAGCTTTTAATCCAGAACCAGCATGTGAGACGCATGTGCGCTCATCCATTTCAAGTGTGTCTCCAAATGTTGTTTCTGAAGGGATTTGTCTTTTGGATGTGATAGAAGTACTGCGTGAAGTACAGCCCCGGCTACGTTGTGGCATCCCGTCTTGGAATCAGCAGCTACCTTGTGTCCCGCTTTTCCGGAAGCATCTTCATTGGCAGAGGATCGAAAAAGAAGCAAGTAGCCTCATTTGCAGACCATAAAGCAATCCCTTTTTCACCCACCGCGTTGGATTTTGCCAACATACCTTTGTTACGCCACTCTTCCATTTGTGCTTGACAACTCTCTGCAAATGCATCCTTAGTCCCTGCGGAGAGCACAAAGCGAATGTCGGCTTGAACCTGAAGTTCAACAAGAAGAACGAGGAGGTCCCCGGATACACCAAGAGAACCGAGAAGGAATGGCTTTATTCCGCCGCCGTGGAGGAGCTTTTAGCCGAATACCTGGATAGGTGAAAAAGCATTTCGGGAGGGTGCGCTTCGAAACACTGGATTGGAATTGCCTTGACTGACTTGCGCATGCTTGATTGAATAGATTCGCGGAGGTGTTTGACACGGTTTCAAGAAACAGTCACGACGATGTGTTCTACGAAGACGACATCTGGCCCGGAGAAGACAACGGGTAAATGCAAGCCTGTCTCATACCTTCTTTTTCGGCTTTTAAGCCGGAGTAATTCATTTTAGATTTTGAAAACCTCCGATGAACAACAAAACTCCACTTGCATCTGCAAAATATTGACAGAACTTCACTTTTTCGCGTTCGTTAGGCGTGACTCCAAACGGGGCTCTTGCGGGTTCTTAAAAAGTCTTAAAAGCGTCAAATTTCTGAATTTGGAAACGAGTCCGGGGGTTTTCCATCTGGGTCTTAAATTTTATATTGTACGAGGCTGAAAGGGTGCGGTTTTGCGGGTCAAAACATGGATTTTGCACATTTAGTCTTCTTATTTTTTAAAGAAGTCGTTGAGGCGAGCGGGCACAACGCGCGGCCACGTCGGACCCAAAACAGCATCAACATGAACATGCCGCACAGCCGTGAGAAATATTTGAAAGTACCTTTCGAGCGCTTGTTCATGACAACAGGACTCGACTGCCACCATGATGACATCTTGGAGCAAGGGTGGGCAATCCCAGTCCCGGAGGGCTGCTATCCCACATGTTTTCCGACTCCCCCTGTTGCAAGACGCCTCATTCAAATGAACAGGTTCAATGTCGGGCTCCCGCAAAGCTTGCTGATGATCTGATCATTCGAATCGGTGTGTTGCAACAGGGAGAGTTGGAAAACATGCGGGATAGCGACCCTCCGGGACTGGGATTGCCCACCTCCGTCCGTCTTAGAGTGTGCTGTGAATTCGTAGGAACTCAAATCTTTTTTTGTTGTTGTTGTAATTTCTGAATGGTCCACAGAGCAGAGAAAGTGTCTGAAATCACGACGTGGCTGAAAAGTCACCCTGTCAGCTCCATCAGCAGGGCGTCATGTGACTTGCAAGTGCTGGACGTCGCAATCGTGGAGAAAATTGAGGAGGCTGTGGAGAAAGCAAAGGTCTTACACACACACACACACACACACACGGAGGCTTTTCTTCTGTGTGCACTATTGTTCGTATCTCTCGTTTTTTTTTTCCTGGACCACATTGAGCCATTTTTCCGTTTGGCCACCTCTCTTATGTATCGCAGGTGAAGAACAGCAAGAAAGTTCGCGACACCGTCAAGGCGCATCTCCTGTTTCGGGTTTGTACCCTTTCCTCTCTTTTGCGTTGCGAAATAAGTCTGTTTCTTCTCTGCATTGGTGGGGTTTCTGTTCTGAATTTCTCTCCGGCATCCGTTTTCTCCTCTCTTTCCATGCAGCCTTTGGAGCAGCAACAGGGGGTGGTCCCGGATCCCTTGGCCGACTATCGCCTCTTCGACCGTGTCGTCAACGTCCGAGAGAGCTTCACGGTGCCGTTGGGTCTCCGAGGCACCGTGATTGGCATGAAAGGAGGTGACGAGATGCGATTTCAAACGGCTCCGTCTCATTTGGGGGTGGGGGGGTGGCAAGGGAGAAATCCAGGCATGCGCTCGCCACGTCATGGATGAAGAGAAGACAAGAACTGATGTTGCAACACATGTGCTTGGCCTTTCAGCTGAGCGTGAGGACGAGGTTCTCTACGAGGTGCTGTTTGACGAAGACTTTCCGGGAGGACTTAATATCAGGTAACGGGAGCCCATCGAGTCACGCCTTCCATGTGACTCGATGATTGCCAATTCCTCAGTGGCTTTTAGTGTCGGAAAGGATCGAACCATGACAGGAAGTTCAGTTGAACGGCGCTGAGGACCGATGTGCCATCCTCAGGTGTGCATCGCCCCGTTGCTACCGCCTTCCTCCCTGCGCGCTAATGAACCTGTCTCACGGCGCCCGAACGGATCCCACGTCCCACAAACTCACCGCCGTCGTCAAACCTCAGCCCGCCGGCGGCTGCAACTCGTACCCTCTGGCGGCCAGCCTCAACCACTCCCCGCGTTCGCCCTTTATCTCCGCGCAAGTAAGAGCCGCTCTTTCGCCTGTGTGACCCCGCTGGGAGAATTTCTGATGACTCCGTTTTGTTCTCGCATCCCCTGAACTCGACCGTCCCAGCATAACGACAAACACGGTGAGGGGAAATCAGCCTACCGATGCGGCAAAAACTCGAGCTCGAAGGCTCCTCTCCAGAAGCAGCCGGACAAGGTGAGTGCATCTGCCCCTGCTCTGATGGACTGTCGCTGCCGCGAACCCGCTGGCAAACCGAGGCATTTTCTCCACTTTGTCGTTGCAGAGTAAAGAGGCGTACATGAACGTATGGCAGTCTTTGCAAGACTCCGCCCCTTCCCATCAACCTCCCGCTCAGTGGCAAAAGAATGTCGGTTTCCATCACGACACATTTCGGTACCGCGGCGACGCGTGCGGCTCTCTCTCAAACGCTCGGTTGTGTTTGCGTACACTTTGCAGGCCTCTGTTGGTCTCATTAGATTGTTGAAGAAAAACGAAGACGCCAATTCTCTTTTACCACAGCAAAGCACTGGCCACAAGGTATTCGTTCCCACACGCCAGGTGGTCTTGGTGGGGCGCAAGTTGGGCTGCCGTGCGACTCTTTCATCCTATTTGTCTATTGCAATGGATTCCCTCAGACGTCAACAGAGTTTGAGGACCTGATAGCCAGCCTTAAGATCTCCAAGGACAAGCAAGAGACCGCTGAAAATCTTCCCCCGGCGCCTTCCCAAACCTCCGCCAGCCAATCTGACGGTCCTCTGTCACCGCAGTCCTTCGCCATGGTGAGTGGCCGTCCTGCAACGCGAGCAAAGCCGTACGTATATCCATCGATTGCGTTCCAACGGTGTGTGCTTGCAGAAGGGCACCATGGTGCTGAAGGAGATGCTGAAGATTGACGGCGCTGGAGGAGGAAGCCCCGCCCCTCCGGAGACCGCCCATGACCGCAAGCAAAACAAGAGGAGAAAGTCCCAAAAATTAGGTACCTGGCTTAGTCTCATTGGCGCCGGCTCGACGCCGACCCCACCTTCGCGAAACGAGTCCCGTCTCCTGGCTTTTGCGTCAAGAGCCTCTCGGACAGATGAGGCGACGCCTTGCCGCTCAAGCGGGTTGTTCCTTTTCTCTCCGGCCAGCGGCGCAAATGACGGTTGCCCATGGAGAGAGAGCGCCGTCGTCTTCTCCCGTGCCGCTCAACCAGTCCAGCAAGGTGGCCGAGCTGGCGTGCGTCTGCGCCGCCTTAGGCGTGGCGCCACCCGAGTTCAGCTTTCTCCTTAACAGACAGGTAATACCTCACGAGCCGTCTCGCATCCACCGTCCTGTGTCGCTACTGGCTCATCATCGGAAATCAAGGCGCCATTTGGGTTGCGGTTGCTTCAGGCTTCGCTCTGTCCTGTCTGCAGGGTGCCGTCGTGTGTCAGGTGAAGCTGTCCAACGGTTTGACCGTTCACGGGCCTCGGTGTCACTCGGAAAACGACGCCAAGGAGAAAGCCGCCTTCTTTGCCTTGCAACGACTGGTACCGCAAACGGTTTTGTTGTTGTTGTTGTGCGTGGCACCTCTGGTGTCCGGGGATGAGATTTTTCCGCCCAGCGGCGGATTTCCAGTTTTTTCTTCGGCCAAAACTGACCGTTCTTGAGATAAGTGCAAATGCCAAATGAGAAATTTTCCGGGCCTTGACGTTGAGAGAATGATTGGGATCATGTCATTTGTGTTTATTCAATTTGCCTTCCGTCTATCTGATGGATTTCAGAAGCGTGTTCGCATCCAGCGCAGTTTTTTTTGCCACCGTCGACAAAAACACTCCTACTCACGGCGGTCGTATTCCCAACCCCAAAGTGGCATTTTTCTGAGTTTATCTCTTGTCAATCTCATCCTCGAGCGTTAGACTTCAGCAGCGCCTCCCTGTAGATCATACGAGACAAGCCAACCTCATATTACTCTTGTTTTCTTTCCATTTCACCCAGCTTTATTTTGGAACGAGATGAGAAGTATAACTGTCAAACCTTCCCCCCCCTGCTAGAAATCCCTGGGATCAAGTTTCCCCGTTCAACCCCCCCTGTTCCACGGAGCGGCACGTTTGCAGTCCCCGCCCATGAGAGCCATGCCTCCCATCTACAACCAGTCAGGTCAGGCATCGACTTGCACACACTTGCAGACAAGCCACCGGGGGGGGGGGGGGGGGGGGGGGGGGGGGTGCTTCATCGGAAGCATTTCAAATGGCGCCAAGCTGCGCGCTAAACTCACGTTTTATACAAGCTTGAATGTGGTTGGTTCATTCTCAACAGCGCTCTCCCGCTCAATATTTCCAAAGATTCCGAAATGAAGCGCAGTGTCACTCATTCCAACCTGAAAATTCCACTCTTCTTCATTGCGTTGTTCATTTGGGCTCGACGAAACACGTGACACGCCGCGCGTGATCGAGGAAGGGCTGCGCTCGTCGTTCCCGGCGGCCAGTGTGGCTCCGAGAATGTCGAACCGATAAAACATCTTCTCACACTTGAATGCTATGAAGCAAGAGCGCGAGGCTGCGAGTGAACTTGGGAGAACGCCGCTCACTTTGTTGTGTCCGTTCGCTTGCATTTTGGGATTTTCATGAGACTGACGAGGACTGACTTTGCATTGTTCAATGTAGGCACTTTGCTGATGCCACCGCGAGGTTATGCTCCTGCTGGCCCTATCTGGGGAATGCCTCTGCCCCCCCACCACCAGCCTTTCCCCCACCAGAACCCACCATTCTATGGACCTGCGGGAACAGTCCCTGGTGCTGCCAAGCAACAGCCGGTCCCAACTCTGCCCGTCGGATCCCATCACCAGTTCATCCCATTACAGGTCAGCGTCCAAGTTGGTGAAGACTCTGGCACCTTAACGTTCACTTTTTTTTCTTTACACCAAAATAACTCTTGGACTCCCAACAGGTGACGAAAAAGCGAATGTCGGCCAACAAGAAGCCCCACGAGACCAGAGAGTTTTACTCGGCGGGCCAAAGCCTGACCAGGAACCCAACCACCCAGAGAGGCCAGGACACACCTCCAGGCCAGTCTCGATGCCTCAGGGACGACAACGCTCCTCCATCCGCGTCGGTTTCCTCGACAACGCCCCCTCGGCAAAATAGGCCATCCGCGGGCCACGCCCGTGGGTCCGCCTCCAAAAGGAAGCACAGGAAGCTGGCTGTGAACTTTCAGGCAGCTCAGCTGTCAGAGCAGTGAGCTTGCTCTGTTAGTCCGTTGACTGATTGATCTTCCAATCACGCCCTTGTGAATTTCAGAGTCAGATTTTTAGCATAAAAAAACTGGTCACTCTGGATTTTTGCTTACGTAGACACAAATTTCAAGACGGCAGCAATGGCAACACGCTCACACAAACGGCGGCCTAAAGTTTGAAGCGTGAGCCATCGCCTTAACTATGCATTCTGCACCAGCGCCCGTCCGACAAACTGACGTCTACGACGCAATCCGTGTACGAATAGAGACGGAGAGAAGCGGAACAGTGGCTGGAGTTGTGTTGTCCTGCGTTGTGCCAGTGAGGAGTGATGGCAGCTTACGCTTTGCTCGCGTTCGATTTTTGGCTCCTAATTCGCTTTTTACTATTTAAAGACCGGTGTGTATAAAGAACGCACCATTTTAGAATGGAGTGTTGATGCATTGAGAAATATAGCTCCATTCGAACGATTGATTTGCTTTTGTGACTGTGTTTTTATCATTTTTAGGATTTGGCCGTAAACCCAAAAGTAAAACTTGGTAGCGTAACTCATGGAATTCTATTGTCACTACAAGATTCAAAGGTCACTCGTGAGGCTTTTTACAATTGGAAACTCATTTTAATAAGGCTAAGTGTGTGTGTGTTAGATGTGTGTTTGATTTAAAAAAAGACATCTACATACAGTACTTATTCTTACTGTGTCAGCGCAATGGAGCTGATGTTGTACAGATGAAGAAAAAAGCTTTACAGTCCCCATGACTTCATTTTTAGGTGTCTGCGTTTTTTTAATGGTAAGATTGAAGTGAAATTGAGCATACGGACGCTTGTGATCTGTTGTTTATCTCTCCTTGCCTGCATTTACTTTTTTTTTTTTTTTTTTTTTTTTTTGCTGCGCTGTTTCTCGGGAAAATATCGAGTCATTTGCCCAACCCCGATTTGATCTGTCTTTGGTGCAAAAGGTCTAGATCAAATAAAAAGGGAGAAACTCGTCATTTGGTAAATGTTTGGTATTAGACAAACCTCTATTAGAAGCTTAAATTAATATTTGTGTGCGACTTTGGCTACTTCGGTTGGACATTGGGACGATACTTGTACTGCCGAATCCTATGTACTAAGATCTGATGAAATTAAAATACTGTTCACTAGAAATGTGGCACGCGTCGTCTTTCCAAAATAAAATATACATATTTTTTTCTAATTTCACTTAATTCCAAAATCAGAGGTTCCAATTCCTAACAGTGACATTTTCCAAAAAAAGGAGCTCTCCTTTTTTCGTGGTTTAATTTTAACATATGTAACAGGCCCAGTAAATAAAATTTTTGTCCTGGATTATACTTCCACCGGACATGTTCTTTTGCTACATCTTCCATTCTGAAAGGGCGGAACAAAAATGTATTCAGTGTTCCCCGGCCTACTTGAATAATAAATGTGCAATGTGACACTGCCTCTTTTAAGTGCAACTTCCACCTTCTACTCTCTATTTCTATTTTTATTTCTCCCGGTGTCCACTCGCATAAAAACGCCTTATTATACATGGTCGTTTTTTTCGTCGAAAAACGCCTTACCATACATGGTCGTTTTTTTTCGGCTAAAAACGCCTTACTATACATGGTCGTTTTTTTCGGCTAAAAACGCCTTACTAAAAATGGTCGTTTTTTTCGGCTAAAAACGCCTTACTATAAATGGTCGTTTTTTTCGGCTAAAAACGCCTTACTAGACATGGTCAGGGTTTTTTTCAGTTTAAAACGCCTTACTATACATGGTCGGGTTTTTTTTCCCAGTTTAAAACGCCTTACTATACATGGTCGTTTTTTTCGGCTAAAAACACCTTACTATACATGGTCGTTTTTTTCGGCTAAAAACGCCTTACTATAAATGGTCGTTTTTTTCGGCTAAAAACGCCTTACTATACATGGTCGTTTTTTTCGGCTAAAAACGCCTTACTATAAATGGTCGTTTTTTTCGGCTAAAAACGCCTTACTATACATGGTCGTTTTTTTCAGCTAAAAAGCCTTTCTATACATGGTCATTTTTTGTCGGCTAAAAAGCCTTACTATACATGGTCGTTTTTTTCGGCTAAAAAGCCTTACTATACATGGTCGTTTTTTTCGGCTAAAAAGCCTTTCTATACATGGTCGGTTTTTTTCGGCTAAAAACGCCTTACTATACATGGTCGTTTTTTTCGGCTAAAAACGCCTTACTATACATGGTCGTTTTTTTCCCCTAAAAACGCCTTACTATACATGGTCGTTTTTTTCGGCTAAAAACGCCTTACTATACATGGTCGTTTTTTTCCCCTAAAAACGCCTTACTATACATGTTTTTTTTTTTCGGCTAAAAACGCCTTACTATACATGGTCGTTTTTTTCGGCTAAAAACGCCTTTCTATACATGGTCGTTTTTTTTCGGCTAAAAACGCCTTACAATACATGGTCGTTTTTTTCGGGTAAAAACGCCTTACATGTTTTTTTTTTTTCGGCTAAAAACGCCTTACTATACATGGTCGTTTTTTTCGGCTAAAAACGCCTTACAATACATGGTCCTTTTTTTCGGCTAAAAACGCCTTACTATACATGATCGGTTTTTTCGGCTAAAAACGCCTTACTATACATGGTCGGTTTTTTTCGGCTAAAAACGCCTTACAATACATGGTCGTTTTTTTCGGGTAAAAACGCCTTACAATACATGTTTTTTTTTTTCGGCTAAAAACGCCTTACTATACATGGTCGTTTTTTTCGGCTAAAAACGCCTTACTATACATGATCGTTTTTTTCGGCTAAAAACGCCTTACTATACATGGTCGGTTTTTTTCGGCTAAAAACGCCTTACTATACATGGTCGTTTTTTTCGGCTAAAAACGCCTTACTATACATGGTCGGGGGTTTTTTTTTCAGTTTAAAACGCCTTACTATACATGGTCGTTTTTTTCGGCTAAAAACGCCTTACAATACATGGTCCTTTTTTTCGGCTAAAAACGCCTTACTATACATGATCGGTTTTTTCGGCTAAAAACGCCTTACTATACATGGTCGTTTTTTTTCGGCTAAAAACGCCTTACAATACATGGTCGTTTTTTTCGGGTAAAAACGCCTTACAATACATGTTTTTTTTTTCTCGGCTAAAAACGCCTTACTATACATGGTCGTTTTTTTCGGCTAAAAACGCCTTACAATACATGGTCCTTTTTTTCGGCTAAAAACGCCTTACTATACATGATCGTTTTTTTCGGCTAAAAAAGCCTTACTATACATGATCGTTTTTTTTGGCTAAAAACGCCTTACTATACATGGTTTTTTTCGGCTAAAAACGCCTTACTATACATGGTCGTTTTTTTCGGCTAAAAACGCCTTACTATACATGGTCGTTTTTTTTCGGCTAAAAACGCCTTACTATACATGGTCGGTTTTTTTTTTCAGTTTAAAACGCCTTACTATACATGGTCGTTTTTTTCGGCTACAAACGCCTTACTATACACGGTCGTTTTTTTTCGCCTAAAAACGGCTTACTATACATGGTCGTTTTTTTCGGCTATAAAACGCCTTACTATGCATGGTCGTTTTTTTCGGCTAAAAACGCCTTACTATACATGGTCGTTTTTTTTCGGCTAAAAACGCCTTACTATACATGGTCGGTTTTTTTTTTCAGTTTAAAACGCCTTACTATACATGGTCGTTTTTTTCGGCTACAAACGCCTTACTATACACGGTCGTTTTTTTTCGCCTAAAAACGGCTTACTATACATGGTCGTTTTTTTCGGCTATAAAACGCCTTACTATGCATGGTCGTTTTTTTCGGCTAAAAACGCCTTACTATACATGGTCGTTTTTTTCGGCTAAAAATTCCTTACTATACATGGTCGTTTTTTTTTTCCAGTTAAAAACGCCTTACTATACATGGTCCTTTTTTTTCGTCTAAAAATGCTTTATTATACGTGGTCGGGAAAATAAAGCAAGGAGCAGCTTGTTTTTTTTTTGTTCACTGCTGCTGTTGCAGTTGATATTCACTATTTTTGTTATGATGCAGCATGTTTGATTGTTGTTGGTTAAAGTTTAATTTTGTTGCTTGTTTACTATTTGGAGCCTTTTTCATGTTCAATAAAATATGTAAAGAGCCTTTTCTTTGCTTAATAATTGTTGCTATTTGCAGTCAGTATAGTGCAATATTTAGTTCACCAAGTCATTTGTCAAAATGTCTGCTAAATTTGTCATAAATATTTCAAAGAAAAGCTAAAGTTAAAAGAGCCGTTTGAGAGCCAGAAAGAGCCGGCTCTTTTCACTGAGCTGATCCAAATGCACCGGATCACCGAAAAGGGCCGTAAATCCCATCACTAGTGATGGCCGCACCTGATTTTGACAGCAAAATACGTGAATAAAATCATTGCAGTTTATTCATTTCAGAGACACTTAAAAGTTGTATAGGCACAAAATAAATAAAAAGCATTCCATTTGCTCTACACGTGTGTGCTGAGATTTCACTCGCTGACTTAGAAAACAAAACAGAATGATGACAAATGAATATGGATACAAATGTGCAGTTTATGATTAGTTGGCACAAAGCTTGAGTGATTTTTTTTTGTCGCCGCCGCCCTCGTTCCCCAAGTGTTCGTATTGCGAGAATAACACAAGAAATACCACTTAATTCTGAATAAAATAAGCTATTGAGCATTCATCATTCACACGTCCGTCCATGGCATTTTCTGTCTCCCTTCTGTTGGTTTTAGAGGGTTGGAATTAACCGCCTCCCATACTCACCCTCGCTCTCAACGGCGATGCGTCCATAGTTTCCATACTCAAACTTGCCCTCCCGGCTCCACTAATTTCTTGCTACGCTTCAAAACTACAAAAAGTACATCCTACGGTCGAGTCCACTTTTGTGCCGTTTTCATAGATGAGAGGGGTGTGGCTCAGATGAACCATTCCTTCTTGCTCTCGTCGATGGTTTCGGTGAAGGCGGGGTCATTGACGATGATCGCCGCGTCGGCGCAATCCGCCGACTCGGCTCCCTTGGCCTCATTGGTGTGGTAGGAGCCTTTGTGTTGGAACACGTGGCGGATGACAAACACCAGGATGCACAACACTGCAAAGATCACTATGGCGACGATGCCTGCAAGCACGACCAAAGGGAGATAAGAACATGTCCCCCGTAATGTGGCAACATTTTGCAAGGCCCTCACTACTACCCCTTTTCCGCCACCCCCCCCCAAAAAAAAGCACCGCAGCGCGAGCCAATTTTGGCGAGGGGAAAAAAACAAAGATCGGATATCCGCAACGCGTTCCGCTTCTTGGGATTGCAAGAGGATCTCACACCAACAATCCCTTCACAATGTCAGAAGCTGAAAGATTTACCTCCGATGACAGCAGAGTTGCGATTGACGCCATCGCCGCCGGACGACTCCTCACTGAAAGGAAACACGGCTCCATCTGCGGGCAAAGTGAACACGGAAACGTCGAAGCCGCCATTCTGCCGGGATTCGCGCACGGGCCGGAGACCGTACCGCTTTCGACGTGCCAGGGGTCATCGGCTGCCAGGGGCGAGAGGGTCAGCGGGGAGGCTCCGCAATTGGACGGCACCAGAATCCCGTGGGTGCTGACGGGCGCCGCCTGGCCGGAGCGCAGGGCGGCTTTGAGCGGCGCCACGCCGTTCAGCTGGACTCTCGACAGGCAGCCCACAAAGCCCGGCGTGTTGTAGCGCTCGATCAAGATGGGGTCAATCTGGCCCGTTTCTACGAGCGCAAGCAAAAGCAAAAACATTTCAAACACGAGCATAGTGTGACAATGACTGGAACGGACGCGTTTCTTTCCGTCAATCCGACCACACTTGGATGAAGAAAATGTGCAAATCTCTGGGTCGCGTGTAGCAAGTTTTGTTTTTTTTTTCATTTTTTCCACTTCCGATATAAAGGCCGAGAAGACCTCCCGTCCACCTCCAGACGGCGTTCGGCAATTGGGACTAAAAACGGCAAGGCACGCTCATGTCTGATGTCGGCGCAGGCTCAGCATGATGATTTATGTCCGCACTTACCGAATACCTTCCCGAGAAACAAACTTTTGATCAAGTTGAATTCTGCATCGGAGGCCTCGGGTAACACGTGCGTGGACGCCGGGTAGTGGTCCAGCTGGAAAACATGCAAAGAGAAAGCAGGGAGCCGGTTAAACAACATCTGCTAACCTTTTAACTGCCAGATTCGCTTTTTTTGTTGTTGTTGAAATCAATGGTTTTGTTTTTGTATCCTCCAGATTGACATTCCAACGGTGGTGGGTGGGGTGGGGGGGGTGGCACTGCTGGAGGTCAAAGGTGGTCGCGCACGGACCTGTAATCGGATCTCCCGTAAGTGTCGGCTTATGTTGACAGTGTGAGGCTGCCCGTTGGCCATGTTGCGATGGTCGATATCGATAGTGAAAGGTTGGGCGAGCCCCCCCAATCTGTAGCGGATCTGCAGTGTTCCTGAAAACACACACACACACACACACACACACGGAACAAAGGATGACATTTTTTGTTGCTTTTCAAGCCAAAAGAAGAGCTCTCGCCGCTCAATCTGGAGTGCGCCGTCCACAATGACGTTCGGCTTTTGATTTGAACGCGTAAGCGGGACAATTCGGGTATCGGGTATCTCGAGAGCGATGAGACCAGATGCATCTGCCGTGACGATTGTTTTGTGACCGCTTGACTTTACTTATTTCATAGGCTCACATTTGGCTGCATCGACATTTGCGATCGTATTTTGGGATCGCGTCTGTGCCCCCTGAAACGCATTTCGGAAGAGCGCGAGTACACCTTTAAGATTTTGATGCTCTTGCCGTGCGGCGGGAGACACGTGGGCCAAACGCGTGCCGAAAGTCCGCATAGCGTGCCCAAAGTGGATCCGGGTAAGACTAACTTGAACGTGGCGTGGAAAGCCGGCGTCATTTTCACCTCACCGTTATGCCTGAGCACGGCGGCCAAGTAGTCCTGAGTCCTGGAGCTGATGTAGACCAGGATGCTCGGAGCGCTGGAAGTGCTGAAGCTGAAAATCAACTCCTCCCTCGTCAGGTTGGCCCCCACGGGAACGGGGAAGCCCGCAGAGCTTCTGCCCTCCCCGACATTGGAGGGGACCGCCTCCGGCGAGAAGTCGTAGCGCACCAGGGTTCCGCTTTCAAAGTAGGCGCCCACATCTGGGGGAGAAGGAGAAAGGGCTGCTCAAGCGGCGACTTGACCCGGAGGTCTCCGGTTGGTTGGATCGGCGCGGGCCCCACCCTCAGTGCAGAAGGCGCCGTCGAATGCGCTGAGCGAGCAATCACAAGAGTATCCGTCGTACTGCTCCACGCACGCGCCTCCGTTCTTGCAGTGCGCCCCGTAGCTGCTGCAGTGGCCCCGGCAGCCCGGGTGGACCCCTGGAGTCACCTTGGCCTTCTCCTCCAGGTCAAAGGTCAATCCGTTTATCTTCAGGGCCCGCATGCAGCCCAGAAAGCCCCTTTGACCTCCCGAGGCACCTGGGGAAAGCGACGGACGGTGACAGCTTTGAAACCCCCCCCCCCCCCTCACTCATCCGATGGGCCAAAGGGGGTCATTTATAGATGCATCTTCCGAACAGCTTATAAACACCGAAACATGCGAAAAATTGTATGGACCCGTAGGAAAAAAAACATTTTTAAGAAAGACTTGAACGGTTTGCACCTGGGCCGTGTTCCTTACCGAGGTAGATGTCGCCGTCCGACTGCGGCTTTGCGTGGCCCCGCGAAGGTGCCAGTCTGACCTCTCGCCGCTGTCCGTCAAGGTGAAGCACCGCCTCCTTGACGTTCTTCTGAGCCTCCACTCGATGCCAGCGGTCGTCATTTAAAGGCAGCGCGGAGTGCACCGATAGCTCCATTCGCTCGGCGCCCACGTCAAAGGAGAAAGACACCGAGGAGCCTCCTGCAGCCGCGGGGCGACAGTCCAACTCAGAAACGATTCACATTGCATGCATACACTTTGTTGTCTGAAGCAGTTCTAGATGAAAGAGGAGAGGATCAAAGTGTCCTTTCACCAGTGGATCAGAGACGGCATGCTGAAAATGTGCACACGCCTGCTACAAGCTAAGTTTTGAAAGCAAACACGAAGCTGTAGCATCCATTGACGAAAAGAGATTAGTTCACTTCTGCTGTCCCACGTAATCCGCTTCAAACTCCAAGCCGCAGACCGCTGGAAGCTAACCTAACATGAATTTGGGGGGTGAATGCGTGTGCTTCCACACAGGAAGGCCTGAGGCGGGATTGAAACCCGGCAGCGTTTGACCGACGGACAGACCGGCAAAGTCTGCAAATACAAAGACGCACCCCTTAGTTCGATGTGAAGGAAGTCGGACGTTCCCGAGCTCTCCAGAAAGACTCCGTGAGTGGAGGAGGTCTTAAAGTAGAAGGAGATGTCGGTGCTGGTTTCTCCTCTGATGGCAGAGAAGTGGAGGGAAGACGCTGGACTCGTGAAGGATGCGCCATTCCAGTATTTCCCTTTAAAAGGCAGCAGCCACAGGCCATTGGACGGAGTGAAATTATTTGGGGGGAGGAAAAAAAAAAGGGACTCATCTCCCGCTTGGTTTGAGACTTACGGTCCCCCTGACATCGGAGCGGCCCCACTGTCAGCTTGGCCTCAGATCCAGCTCTGCCCGTATCACCAACCACGACTTGCCGCACCGGCAAGTGGTCCTTATAGACCAGCAGGCCGGCATCCTCCTTCCTGCATACACGCAAAGACAAAAGACAAAAAAATCCCCATCCGCTGCGCGAGTGAAGATTTGGACAGAAAGACCGTCAACGAGTCCACTCACCAGGCACGCTGATCGGCATCGCAGTTGCAATAGTGTTTGGAGTTGGTGCAGTTGCGCTCGATGCCACATGCGCACTTCTGTATCCCCGGACCCGAACCTCCCCAATAGAAATGCCTCTCATTGGCTCGTCCCGACCACCAGGTGAACGGTTCGCTGCCTGCGAGTTCAAACAGCCGCGTCGTTTGAAATGAGGCTTCCGTTCCAAATCTCAGACTGTCGTTTCTAAAAAAAGGCGAGTGGTCATCGTGTCCTGTCGTAAGTCGCTCGCCAGCCCGTGAAAACTGAAAATCGACACGGCCATTCTAATTGCAGTCAGATACCAGTAGATCGTGGTTTTATCCACATTTTTTTCCGGTTCGCGGCCAATAAGTACAGTATTTTCGATTAAATGTGCAATGTGAAAAAAATATATACAAAGAGAGATCACAAGGTCCACTGTACAATATTTTGTCATATAATTCGCTAAAAACAACAATGAGGTGATCAGTCAGGAACGAAGTGGTCTTTCTATCTGTTGCGGATTCTGTAGAAAGGTAACACTCGCTCGAATATGCTTCTGTTCAACTCGGCTCAAGTGTATTCCTCGAGCTCTCGAAAACAACCGGCGCCGTCCACAAAGTGCTCTACATGGAGGAAAAAGAATCCATACACCACCAAACAAAGTAATAACAAAGACAGCGAAACATACACAAGCGGTCAAAGTCAAAAAGCAAGCCTCACGCCGAGTCAAAAGCCAATTTCGCCCAATGTTCCTTCCAAAGAGAAGGAGCGGCGACGGGAAAGGCTCGGAGCCTCCGCTTAGTTCTCGCTACCTTCTGAGAGTCTCCCGTCCGCAGACCTGAGGCAGTAGGCTGGAGGGCTCGGAGAGGTAAACTGCGGGCGGCGCCATTCCAAGATTTGGATGAAAAAAGCTGCATCGGACAACGGCGCTCCAAATTCAAAATCCTTGTCCGGTTTTCAGACCCAAGTCGGAGACCATTGGCTTCCGAGAAGGACCCACGGGGGCCCAAGGCCGCAATACTTTGGTCAAAGCCCTCGGAAATCGCTTTCGTTGTCCAGTCCAGTCGTGGCTTTGGGCTTTGAAATTCACGATGTAGATGGAGCTTGATCACGATAGCTTACCTGGAGCGTTGAGCAGACGGGACATTCGGCAGGCGTAGGCGAGATATTGTTGGCACTTTTCCGCACTGCTGGTGACTGAAAACAGCTGAAAGACATGCAAACACATGTTTTCCCCTCCATTTTCTTCAGCACTACACTCAACAATTAATTGAGTTTATGACCACTTCGGATGGGTAACGGTGACGCCTATTCATCGCGGGAGTCACGTTTCATTCCAAGACCTGCTCAAAATCGCCGCTCTTGCCTACCTGCTCATCGGTGACGTTGTAAGTGATCTGCAGGACCGCCTTGTCCTCTGGATTAGCAGTCATGATGGATGTCTGAGGTGCGAGGTTGTTCTTCACGGTGGTCCAAACTTTTTCTTCTACAAATCACAAGTCGAAGCATTATTGGTGGAGTCGTGAAACGCCGGATCAATTTCATTCATTGATATTGACGTCCCGTCGATCGGGGCGTCCAGGCGAAGAGCAACGGTAATGAGTGAAACGCATCCGATTAAGCGAAGTGGGTTACAAAATACGAAACATTCAGGAGAGGCGAGGAGTCGGAAAGAATCAAATCTGTGAGAATTTGAAAAACGAGGAAGTCATTCTTGCTCAGTCCGATTCTGGCAATTTCCATGCTCGGAGTGAATCGCTTGCGGCTCGACGGACAGTCGAGTACATGAACGTTTCCTGGCACATCTTTCAAATTTTAGAAGTCAATGTGGCCGCTGAGCCAAAATGTTTGCCCCCCCCCCCCCCCCCTGCCCGAGACGTTGAGAGAAATTTCCTGTGGACGGAGGAGTGCACAGAATTACGTCTGGCATAAAACTAATGCAGCCTTGATAAATGGCGGTAGCGTGTTTGTCTGGGGATGATTTGCTTATCCAGGACCCGGACAGCTTTTTATGGTGAACATGACAAATCATTGACCTACAAGAAAATCATGCAGCCGAACGTCCTGCTGTCGGTTTGGGCGAAATCGCAAGTGGTCTCGGGTCGCGCAGCAGGACAAAGACCCAAAATAAAACAGCAAGTCCACCTCCGACTGGCTCAAAATCAAAACCAAAAAAAGAGAAGGAAAGTTTTGGAGTGGCCAACGTCAAAGACCGGACTCAAATGCCATCGGGATGCTATGGTATGGTAAAGATTGATTTGGATTTCTTTTTTTCCCCCCCTCAAAATAAATAAAATCATGTCGAGACAGTGTTTTGAATGGACACGGCCCGTCACTGTCAGATAAAGCATTCAAATTGGTTTCGTTATATCTGATCCGAGCAGAAAAGGACGCATCTTTTTTCACTGCGCTGTCCGAGCCCACTTTGACTTTGCTCACCTGTCATGTCACACACAACTCTGAAAGGCTCGATGGGCCCACTGCCATCGGGGTCAATCCAGTAAGTCCCGGAGCTCTTACCCTGATGCTTATAGTCTTCGCAGGACTGCTGAAACATGGCTGCATGCGAGAGAAAACACCACACCGCACCACTCAGCAGCCCAAATAACCGACATGACAATATCATCGATTGTGTGTGTGTGTGTGTGTGTGTGTGTGTGTGTGTTCGCACAGGTATGGCAGGTGGCTCCAACGTATCCGGTGCCGCTACAATTGCAAGTGAATGTCTCCCATGTCTGAGAACAGCGGGACCCGTGCTCACAGTGGTTGGGAACACACCTGCGATGACACACGGTCGAGCCATCAGACACGCCCCCCCCCCAACCAGTCCAAACAGCCTTTTTTTGGCTTTTGTTGTTTGTGTACCTGTCAACGATGGCGCACATGTCCAAGCTGACATTTTCGAAGGCTCCGATGAGGCCTCGCTCCACGGCCTTGAGGTCAGCCGGATGGTCATCGATGTGGATCAAGCGCATGCAGCCCTGGAAGGGCCGCTGATGTGTGTGAGTGGTCGTATGAGGAAAGTAACCTTGAAAATGATAAACGAGGGGGTCAAAGTTCAACCCTTTCAACTTTCCCAGAAATTTCAGGCGAACGGCGTCATGCTCTCGCCATGTGTCAAAGAAGACTTTTTTTTTTACCTTTGCTGAATTTACCAAAGAAAATAGATTCATTTCTTGCCTCGCGCAATTCTCCGCAAGATGACTTCATAGCTAGTTTAATCTACAAAATCGAGCGTAGAAGTCAAGTAAATTGCAGGTCGCCTCATCACCTCCAAAGTCGTATGTTCCTCCCGTCATGATTTGCACTGGGATGGCAGTTCTGACTGTGGACGCCTCGTCTCCATCCACTGTGAGCATTGCATAGTTCTCCAAAGCGTTCAGATGGACACTATGCCACTGACCGTCATTCAAGCCAGAGCCTGGAGGTAGAGGGCGGGGGGGGGGGGCAGTTTATCTCATTTGTCGTGATGGACCTTCAATGACAAATGCGTGCCACTCACCTGATGAAATGTCAATATGGGTGTTCTTTTTTTGTGTCACATTCATATAGACGGCGATCTTGCCCTCTGTCAGTGCCACCTCCACCCAGCCGTCAGCCAGCACTGTGAACATCAGCAATCCATTTGGGTTCCACGTCCTGAAAGACAGACTGACAGACAGGGTGTCACTGTCAGTCTGACCGGGCAGCCGAAGGAAGGAGGTGGAGTTGAAGAAGACGGGGAAGGTGTTGGACTCGGCGCATGAGAATGTTAAGTTGCGCTAGGGTGGCAGAGAAAGAGAGACAAAGAAGAATAGCATGGAAAAGTCAACAATCAGGAAGTACTCTGACAGAAACTGGTATGAGATTATCCAAATTCTAATCCACTGGGAAGCATGCGTGCGTGTACGTGCGTGCGTGTGATCAATAAATCCAAAGCAAACATTTCAGGAGGTGGTTAACTGATATTTACAATTTGTCAGCTTGGTGATGAAGCGCTGCCTCCATGAGTGAAAATATCTTTGAATATCTACACTCGGGTGGGAGTAGCTGTCGTGTCGTCGCAGTGGTAACAAAAGCCGCACTGACCGGGTGGTACCGGACGTGGGGTGAGCAGTGGCGTGTTTGCAAGAGACAGAACCGCCCACAAGACCTTAATAGAGCAAATAACAGAGCCATTTCCAAGGCTCTGGGGCTCCAGCGAACCACCGTCATAGCCATTAGCCACAACCTGGGAGTCGTGGCAACCATTCCCAGGAGAGGACATCCAGCTAAAATCACCCCAAGAGTACGACAACGACTCATCCAGGAAGTCGCAAAACAACATCCAAAGAACTCCAGAACTGGCTGGCCTCGGTTCAAGTCGGCGTTCACGACTCTATTGTAAGAAAGACAGTGGCCAAAAACGGTATCCATGGCAGAGTTGCCAGGTGAAAACCACTGCCGTCCAAAAAGAAGGCGGAGGCTCGTCTCACATTTGTCAAACGACATCTTGATGACCCTCAAGACTTTTGGAAAAACCTTCTGTGGACTGACGAGTCAAAAACTGGACTTTTTGGAACATGTGTGTCCCGTTACGTCTGGGGTAAAAATGAAAAAAAAAAAAAATAATAATAATAATAATAAGGGCGGCCCGGTAGTCCAGTGGTTAGCACGTCGGCTTCACAGTGCAGAGGTACCGGGTTCGATTCCAGCTCCGGCCTCCCTGTGTGGAGTTTGCATGTTCTCCCCGGGCCTGCGTGGGTTTTCTCCGGGTGCTCCGGTTTCCTCCCACATTCGAAAAAACATGCATGGTAGGCTGATTGGATGCTCTAAATTGTCCCTAGGTGTGAGTGTGAGCGTGAATGGTTGTTCGTCTCTGTGTGCCCTGCGATTGGCTGGCAACCGATTCAGGGTGTCCCCCGCCTACTGCCCGGAGACAACTGGGATAGGCTCCAGGACCCCCCGCGACCCTAGTGAGGATTAAGCGGTTCAGAAAATGGATGGATGGATGGATAATAATAATAAATGATCATGCCAACAACAAAGCATGGTGGTGGCAGTGTGGTGGTCTGTGGCTGCTTTGCTACCTCAGGAACCGGACAACTTGCTGCGATCGATGGGACAATGAATTCTGCTGCCTACCATAAAATCCTGAAGGATAATATCCGACAATCAGTTTACGCCCTCAAACTCAAGTGCTCTTGGATGCCGCAGCAGGACAATGATCCGAAAGAGCAAGTGCACCTCTGAATGGCTCAAATGCGGAAACAAAATGAAGGTTTTGGAATGGCCAAGTCAAAGTGCAGGTTTGAATGCACTGGAGATGTTGTGGTGTGACTTTAAACGGGCAGTTCATGCTAGAAAGCCCTTCTGCGAAAAAGAGTGGGACAAAATTCCTGACCCTACCTCGTGTTGGACCTTCTGTTCTAACTTCAGGGAACAGGACTCATATTCATCACATTTCATTGTAACGAGTCCATCTTAGGGCAGACCGGTAGTCCAGTGGTTAGCACGTCGGCTTCACAGTGCAGAGGTACCGGGTTCGATTCCAGCTCCGGCCTCCCTGTGTGGAGTTTGCATGTTCTCCCCGGGCCTGCGTGGGTTTTCTCCGGGTGCTCCGGTTCCCTCCCACATTCCAAAAATATGCATGGCAGGCTGATTGAACGCTCTAAATTGTCCCTAGTTGTGAGTGTGAGTGCGAATGGTTGTTCGTTTCTGTGTGCCCTGCGATTGGCTGGCAACCAATTCAGGGTGTCCCCCGCCTATTGCCCGAAGACAGCTGGGATAGGATCCAGCACCCCCCGCGACCCTAGTGAGGATCAAGCGGCTCGGAAGATGAATGAATGAATGAATGAATGAATGAGTCCAGCTTATTTGTTAGTATCATACATTATAAGAATTAAAAAAAAAAAAATTGTGAGCTCTCAAGAGAAACTTTGTTGATACTTTGCGTTTCATTTTTGGTGCACGCCAGAGAAAGAGACCACACACATGCAGACATGCAAGGACAGATAGTAGTAGCAGCAGTAGTAGGAAACGCAGAAAAGAAATATTTTCATTGACACGCTTGGGAGTAGCAGGCAGTTTTCCAGCACCCGAATGAGCACAGCTAAGAGGAGTGAATTGTCTTACGAAGCTGGAAGCGTCCACTTTCCCTCTGCGGACCAAGTGTGTGATGTTGTCGCCATTGTAGGTGATGCCCTCCATACAGCCCACAAAGTTGCCTCGACCCCCCGAGCTCAACTTTGCCGAAAGAGGTAGGCCCCCGAAGCTCATCTGGAGGCAAAGAGCATCGTGGCAGACAGTGATGCAGACACAGTGACTTGACCGTCTTGCCAATGCATTCCGAAAAAAAAAACAATCCTATCCTTGACACAAGAGCATCAACGTCATTCATCACTTACCTCATAGTCCAGATCGAGGTGAGCAAACTCTCCGTTGGTCCTGAAGCGATGAACATGGTGATCCAGAGTAAAATTAACATTCCTTCGGTATCGCTCGATGACAACCGAGTGCCAGTGGTCATCATCGAGTAAGCTCCCGCTGGTCACGGACGTGTGGCCTTGGATGGAGCCGTACTGGTTACTGCCTGTGAGCGCCACAACGTTTGCGGGCAAAGCGTCTCAATCGTGGGGGGGTAAGAAGGAACAGACCGGCAGAAGGGCCGTCGTCGCTCTGCGCTTGAGGTTATGAAACCTACCGAGGTTCATGCTGAGCTGAAGTCTCGCCCTTCGAAGCTCCAAAGACACGTAGTCTCCCTGTTGTCCCTCCCCGTAGAGCAGCACCCCATCTCCGGCCGTGGTTCGGAACTTGAGAGCAATGACATCCTTCACAAGCTTCATCTTTTTACTCCTGAAGCGGTAGGAGAGGATTCCATGGCCATCGAAAGCGATCACGTCAGCCCCTAGAAGACAACTTTCTTTTACTGACAGATGGATGTAGTGCCATTGGATTCCTCAGTTTTGGTTACTGCAGTCTGTACTTTCTTGGTTACGGACCGAGCACCGATTCACATGACATCAAACGGGATCATGTTTTGGTTCCGAAAGCTTTTCGAATTGTGACCGATTTATTTTTACTCCACCTTCTATTTGGATCGGACCCAGAAGGAAACAGGACATGCAAGTGGAAAAGTCAAAAGCCTGTTGATACAAATATACAAATACTTGGAAACATCAGAGAGCGGGGCTGAATCGCTTGAGAGACAATTTGAGAGAATTTTCACCATCGGATGGCTGGGTTGTGACTACAAACAGTCAAACCTCATTCTTTCTCCACATACTGAATCGCTTCGGCCCTTTGATTTTTTTCTGTTACCCTGCTCCTGGTGGCTGATAAGTTTCAGTTGATAATCTATCCACATCCACCAATAAGCCCGTCCAGGACGCAATGTCAACATGTTCTCCAGGCCAATGCGTCAAATCGCTGTGATGTTTTAAACTGTGATATTTGCCCCAAAAACACACTGTTACGTCTGTGAAGGGTATGACGTCAGATGTCAGTGGTGCACACCTATGATTATAAATGACGATAAACGCCCCCTCCCCGTCGTCAACGTCAAAACAGAACAACAACAGCCTGGAGCAAAGCATCCACACAGTTCAAACCATCCAAGCAATACCACTCACAGTATGAGCAGCCATATAGTTCCAGACGTAGTCCGACGCGACCCTCCTTGCTCTCCTCCAATGGGACAAAGCGAACGTAACGGGCCAGGATGGTGTGCTGCAGCTGATGACGAATCACACCATCGCTGTTCACGTTGCCCTCAAACGTCTGGTTTGAGACACAGAGACAGGTTGCTACAAATTGTTACACTGCTTAGATTGGGTAGCACAGCGCACCCTCACAACTTGGATTTGGTGATCGAGTTCCAAAGAAGAGATGGGAATAAAATGGAAGAGAATGATAGAAACCAAATCAGGGGGAGACATTTATTGTGTGGTGGTGTTTAAAGATTACAGATCCTCTTTTAGTGGGGGTTTCATCAAAGCTTTACCCCTTAAATGGATTCATTCGAATCATTCTATATTGATTATGTTGGAAAAATAGATGTGAAAATCTGACCACATCGAAGATCAAACAGGCGGCTGGAACGGAATGAATTTTATAGTGTGACTGCTACCTCATGCCTACTCCGGTTGACAGCAAATTTGACTGTATTTGTCCAAACAAATAGCATGCTACATATCATCAGCTATAAAGCATAATTGCCAAAGTCATTTTCAATACTTCTGCGGGACAAGAAAAAATAAAATGCATTTCTTAGAACACACATTGCTATTTAGAATTCATACTGTAAAAAATAACTAAAAATTGTGGGGTGGTTTCTCGCTTTTTCGAAAATGACTTCAGCAATTATGCTACTGTATGTGGCCGACGAGATATGCTACAGACATCGAAAGTATGGAATAAACGTTCATTTCCTTACCCAGACGTTTCCATCCTGTTGATAGGGCCTCCAGTTGGACTGTGTGTCACTATAAAGTAGCTGATACTTGCCGGTCCAGTCGGAGCTACCGTAGCGGCCCTGAGTCGCTATGGCAACAAGCTGTTTTCTGGCACCCAAATCGACCTGCAACCACCGGTAACGGTCTGAGTCCGAAGGTGACCAGCCTCCAGCGCCTGGGTTAGTCAGTGTCACAGAGACGGATAATGTGGAACAAAAGCAATAAGGCAAAATTAATAGCAGGCAATAGCAAACTTTTCTCATATCGATCATCATTTCTCAAGATCAACACACACTTGAATATGATCAGCAACCTGAAAATAACCCTTCAGAAGCTGATTTTACTTGGTACTAGTGAATACTATGCTGCCCATGATTTACTGGTCTTTTCGAGCTTTGTAGTGCTGGGGCGGGGGGGGGGGGGTTGAATAAATAAACTTGGATAAGTTGGCTACAAAAATTAGTCAACAAAGAATCTCTGCCTTGAAGACGCGCACTTTTTTTCTTTGCCATCTGCCACGCATTTTCATTTCAACTAATAGCACCCTCTGCTGGTGGGAAGTTTTTTTGTTACTTTAGTCAAACTTTAGGGACTGGGAATCAGCCTACTGTCTTTGATTTGCGCTCCAATTCAGTCACAAGATTTGTCGCAAGTAACGACTATTGCAAGTTACGATGCGGTATCCATCGATGCCCAAAAATGGCATTGTAAATTTATGTTATTAGTTTGTTGTTGTTGATGAAAATGGGATACAAGCAAACTGTCATGAGCCAAATAACACAATATTCAGATGAATACAATGGAATTATCTCGAACAAAAAATGTGTAGATTTTAATATTGGTGGTGGACACTCAACAGCACTTCTTACTCAGTCTACATACCTTGTTTCCGATTAAATTTGGCATAACCAGCCCCATAATCTCGACCATAAACTGATGAGCTGGTGAAGGAGCTATAAGGAAGAGGTGTGGCAAGACTGTCTTCACACCTTCCTAAAAGGACACAAAAATATTTTCAATCATTAGATTGTTCAAGCAAGTCAGCGTTTTAAGATTTACGAAACCCCCGTGGTTTGAGGTTTCATACAACAAAGGTTTCCTCTTGAGTCGGGCGTTCGTCAGTCCGTTTAGATTACATGACAACTACCTGCATGGATTGATGATACCTACATGGATTGATATGAAGCAGAACAATTCTTATCATACTACACATCAAGGTTTGCTTTAGCGCAAATTGGTGCCAATGTTGCTCAACTTTCAACGCCATTGATATTGTTGGTTTCTTCTTTAGATCACAAACAAGCCGGGAATGAATCAGCAGTGCCTCTGCTGGTTGTAAACAAGTAGTGCAGTCCATTTTGCCTCAATTGACCCTTGTCAGGATAAGCGGATCCGATAATGGATGAATGATTCAAAATGGAATTTATCATAAATCACTCTACACTAGCACATCATTCCTAACTCAATCATGTTTATGCCCGATCCTACTGTCTCACGTGCAGCACAATACAATCATCACCCATTGATGTCAGGGGCAACAAAACAGCACTTTGGATGCGTGAGGTCACAAATGGCATAATAATAATATTAAAAATATGAACAAAGTTATACCCTTCTCTCATCTCTATTGTGTTGTTCAGTGGTGAAGAACTGCAAGGATATTAGTCATAATTGAAGTGCCCAATTTATTGTCCCTGCAAGATTTCGGTATAATTCAGTGCGATACTATGCCAGAATCTAAAAATACATGAACATCTTGTACGTCGTTATCAGTCTAAATCCAGCAAAGTGACGCGGACTTATCGTACAGTCATAATGCAGTGTCGTTATCGGGCGCTTTGGTCACGTAGAAATTTCGTGAAGTTGCCGTCACTTCATCGCCTCGTTATAAATCACCAAATTAGCCAGCTTTGCTACCACGGCGCGTGTCGTTGTGTCTTGAGCCCACTTACGGTAGACTGAGGACGCAGCTCTGCAGGGGATGATGATGATGCTCCACAGGACTGGCAACAACAACTTGGTCACATGAGACATTTTTATGGGGAGACCCAATAATCCGAATTCAAAGGAGACAATGGAGCGAATCCGGGCGGGATGCTGCTGATTTCTCTCCTCTTGACCGTCGGCGTTATAGCTCAAGACGTCGGCGTATTGATCGACACCGCAAAATAGAAGCGACCTACCACCGTGGCTTGGAACGTATTGTTTTTACCTCCTGTCTGAAAAATTGAGGCGGGTGTGAGCGAGCACCGACAAGACGATGCCGTTTAGGGGTCTCGAACCCCAGGCGTATGGTCACACAGACACTCAGGAGCTGTCCAACCGCCAAGTAAACCAGCGGAGCATTCAATACACCCCCCATCTCATCGATTCGCTTGGTACGGCTTCACACAGACACTCAGGAGCTGTCCAACCGCCAAGTAAACCAGCGGAGCATTCAATACACCCCCCATCTCATCGATTCGCTTGGTACGGTCCAGACGCCGTGCGATTCAAAGGGCCCCAAAATGTCCAGAGGAGGAGGTGAGGGGGAACAGAAGGGTCCACCCTGGCACCCGAGGGAATAACACGCGAGCGTCAAGAGGTTTATTTGGTCGGGTTATTGCATCCTTTGATTGGCTGATCAGAACAAACATGGCGAGAACGGCCCGCAAACAGTATCGCTGATGAGAATGATGTCGTTGTGTGAAGGCTGAGGCCGATTCAATTCAACTTGAGAAGAATTTTTCGACAGAAAATAGTCCCAAAGACTATGGTTACAAAGGCAAAATATATATCTATATAGAACTATATATATCTATATAGTATATATATACAGTATATATTAAATCAGCAACAAAACACTCTCCTATACCCAGAAAGTACAGCAAAAACATAACGAATAAAAAAACATGTTCCCAGTGATGCTTTAATTGTCTCAGCATTAATATGCAATGTTATTGCATATTAACGCAAACGAGCAACTGAATGAACATAATCTATGATCCACACAACATTTCAGAGTGACTAACATGTGCATTGAAAGTCCACGATATACATTCCTATTTTGTCAGAGGCCAAGTAATGATTAAAAACGGTGTACACGACAGAAAAAAAACAATCAATGCTTATCCTTGTTGCCATCACATTTCTACTTACGGCACGCACCTGTCTGGGTTCACCTAGTACTCGTAATCAGAATGCGGCGTCTTCTGCGATGTGGTCCGCGTGCTCTGGCTGCTGAGACTAATGTGTCTCCTCAGACATGGGATTTTCTTTGCGAGCAGCCTCTTAAAGTGGCTTTGGAACTTTTTACCCACAAACGTGTAAAACACTGGGCTGATGCAACAGTAGAGGTAGGCCACATTGCGGGTCACAAACATCGCATAGTCCAGCTTGTCTGACTCGGCGCACTCCACATCGGGACCGGAGCTCTGTATGGCTTTGAGGAGGATGACCACGTTGTAGGGGGTCCAACAGACAAAGAAGGTAAAGATGATGATGAATATGAGCTTGACGGCGCGACATTTCTCCTTCATGCGAGTGGACAGCACGCGGACGGTGATGCAGACGTAGCAGTAGATCACCATGAGCAGAGGCAGGAGGAAGAAGACCAGAAACTGTTGATAGTAAGTGACCAGACGCCAGAATGCCATGGTGGCTTCAGAGAATCCCGACTCCTCACACACCAGCTCATCGAAGGGACTCGTCCAGACATTCTGGAAAACCAGCTCTTTCATACTGGCGATGATGCTGACGCACCAAACCACCACGGAGGAAATGATAGCGTAGCTCCTCTTTCTGCTCTTTGCAACTGCCACCGCGTGCACCACTGCCAAGTATCGGTCGAAGGTCATGAGCGTGAGGAAAAGGATGGAGCTGTAGAAACCGATGAAGTAGGCGCTGCTGACCAACTTACACAAAACGTTCCCAAAAATCCACTGAGACAGGTGATACGTTGCCCAAAATGGGAAACTAGTGGCAAAGAGGATGTTGGAGAGGACCAGATTGAGCAAGAAAATGTTTGTCGCCGTGTTGAGCTTCTCGTACTTGTAAATGATGTACAGGACGAGGCCGTTACCAAAGTAGCTCAGGAGGAAATTGACAAAGCAGAAAGGTGGGTTGAATTTTGAGCCAAAATCATTGACATTCACCTTGGTGCAGAGGTTGACACGATCGTTGACCACGTCGCTCGGGCCGTATGTCACGGCCCCGAAAATGTCCCAGGGGTCAGAAGAGGCGTCTTCAACCATGTACGCAGTTAGTGATTGTCCTGAGGCACAGTGATATTTGCAAATTATATTAGTTTATCACCCACCTTTTGAAGAAACACATCCACATGAATGTATGCAACATGAATGTAACACAAAATGTATTCTCATCACATTACCTGAAAAACCGTGGCAACTTTACATACAAAACCATAAAATGTATCAAACTGCTGCACGCAGTTCAGCTCAATGTCAAATTACCCATGCGAATTCATAAAGGAACAAACAAACTAACAGTATTCTACACGTACTTCTCAGATGAGAAATCATTCCGAATATTTCAGCGTTGATCCAGATTTCGAAACCATCCAGCATGTTATGAGAAGAGTGTATTACGTTTACATTCCCGTTACTCACTCAAAAGGGAGAACAGAAACTGCTGACTCTGACAGGAAAACGTTCTGACTCTCCCGTCAGCTGTGTGATATCACTGTTGACTTGTTCAGGAGTTTTAACAATAATGGTGAAAAGCAATGCCTGGGCTATTGTCATTTCCAGGAGAGCAACAGCCAACCTTCAAGCTCACCATTGCAGTGCATCTGTTTGCGCAAACCTAAAGGCACCAAATTCAAATTATTTATACAAACAGGTAATCTGAAGGTCAATCAAAAAAACAATACGCATTGTCACATTTTAGACCACGTTTGTATCAAATCATTTGGACGATGTTTCCTACAAAGGCAACAATAGGCCGAATCATGGCAATATTCAGTCGATCATCACTTGGGTTTGTCTTCCGATTAAATCTGTTATCAGTCACACATATCCAGTAGTAAGAGTGCGAACTTTTTTCTTCATGAATGAAAAAGCAGTAAGTGTGATTTATTATGAGGAAATAGGCAGTCAATAAGGCACATTATTTATAAGAAGTTTGGGTTTTGCCATTTGTACAATGTCAGTGTTACTACTTATCGTGTCCTCCGCGGAGTTATGCACACAGCAGCATTGAGGAAATTATAACCGATGATAATAGACAGACAACGCAAAATATGTTCTAATTAAAAAACTCGAGTTTGTCTACTTAAGCCTTGAGCAGGCTTACTGACATTTGTATCACGACCGTCATTCCTACTGGTATAAAGAAAGCTCATTGGATGCCCAATTTACAATTTAATTTAAAAAAAAACGATGAATGAATTCATGACAAAAGTCACTCTCATTTACTTACCAGTTTCGTTCTCCATGGGAGGCGCACACGTCGGAGACCACGGAGAAGCACTTGAGTCGACGATTGCAGATCCAGACTTTGAAAGTCGGGAGGCCAGCACTCACAGGGGAACGTGAGCATACACGTAATGTGTGTGCGTGTGCACATCGGTGCCTGACCAGTTAACATTTCTTTGAAAATAAATAAAGCAAACTACGGACTTGTCTGAAATGTAACGCAACAGACAACATATCTAGTAATATCATGTGAATAATACGCACCTTTTTTTGGAGGGGGGGGGGGGGGGGAGATCCAAAATCCAAGGCGAGTATTGCACAGTGGTCCAGTGGAAGAAAAAAAACAACGAAAATGTTTCACAATGTTTAGAAGACCCTCGGTTTTTGGGAGGTTCAAAGGGGTACTTTCATTCCAACATAATATGTACTATCCAATATTCCAAATGTATATAATCTCAAATGTGTATTATAAAATAAGAAGTCGCGTTGTTACAATTCCTGTTTTCAGCGCTGTCGCAGCAGACCAACCCAACCAGCTAAATGAGAGCTTCGCAGCCCGATAAGTCGTTATTGCTTACATAATTGATATTATTCTCAGCACTCAGCTAATGGCAAAAAAGTAAGGACGTGATCTTTGTTCGTACCTGCACTTATAACAGTCCGTACGGTCGTGGATCAATTAGCCGCATTAGCCCGCTAGCTTTAGCAACATTGACGCGCGGCACTTATACGCGCGCAACGGCACTGTTACATTTACATATTGTAGTCACCTAAAGTTGTAACAATTGTTTCTCCATGCTGAGGTTGTGGAATTTAAGTTAAATTTAAATGCCACTTTTCTATGTACGTTACAAAATCGAATTATTTTTTATGGCGACTAGATGTCGTCATTACCATGTTTTTGTAACCTGGTGAATCTGCATTCCGCCGTTATGCTGCACACAAATTGAATAAAATGGGAACGGAAGTGAAGTCAGCTGAGCGTAAACGCTTCTAAATCCCGGTTAAAAACGTTGCCCCGCCTCATAACTTTGACTCAGGTCCTTTTTTCGTTTTAGATATTTTAGAAACCCACTTTTATTTCTTTGCTGTTCTGTTTTTAATATTTGCCGTCTTGAAAAGTTGTCAACATTTATTCTAGTAATTTTTGTGAGCTACTTTAGTTTTTTTTCTGCTTTGCTTTTGAATGTTGTATTTGTAAACGCTTATAGGTGGCGTGTCTTTGCCTGTGTGAAGCGCATCGAATTGCCTTTGTATAAATGTGCTCCAGAAATAAAACTGCCTTGCATTCCCTTTGAGTATTTGGGCAGCAGACACAAGATAACAATGTGCTTCACATAATCAAAAGTACATTTCAAAGCAGTACAAACAAAAGAGCTCAAGACATTTAACAGCAAATTAAAGAAATAAAACGTGTTTGAAGATTACTAAAAGAGCCTACAGTCCAAGAACAACATCTTAAAACTGCTCTGAAAGAAAAAAAAATCATAGGTATGGGGAAAAGCATAGTTTTTAATCCCAGATCTAAAAAATATTACCACTTTATTGGGAAGCAAAGATGTCACCTCGACCATTTTGGGTTATAAAGCAAAACACTTTTATTTCTGCTCATCTTCAATACACAGGTGGCGAGAGATGTTTGAAGTGTGTCGATATCACAGTTTTCTATGCCGGCCACTTTCTCATCGCCGTGTGTCTTGTCCACTGTAGCCAAAGTTTCTTGATGCGCTGTCAACTTTTGAGCCATCTTCTTCGTCTACATCTCTAAGCAGATGGTCAAATTGATAACATACCTGATGTTCCTATTCTCAGCTTCCAACAAGTGGCAATCAAAAGAGTGTCGATCACTCGTAAGCAAGCCAAAGTTACTTCAAATAAAAGCATAACAATACAATAAAAAGTAGAAAAGGCAGACAGAAACCATTTTGAAAGCAAACATCAAATGAAGCACGCTATTTGAGAACCTACAAAAGCAATTTTCACATTTTTCTTTTCCGGCATCCACTTGTGTGAGTCACCTAGTACTCGTAATCAGAATGCGGCGTCTTCTGCGATGTGGTCCGCGTGCTCTGGCTGCTGAGACTAATGTGTCTCCTCAGACATGGGATTTTCTTAGCGAGCAGCCTCTTAAAGTGGCTCTGGAACTTTTTACCCACAAACGTGTAAAACACTGGGCTGATGCAACAGTAGAGGTAGGCCACATTGCGGGTCACAAACATCGCATAGTCCAGCTTGTCTGACTCGGCGCACTCCACATTGGGACTGGAGCTCTGTATGGCTTTGAGGAGGATGACCACGTTGTAGGGGGTCCAACAGACAAAGAAGGTAAAGATGATGATGAATATGAGCTTGACGGCGCGACATTTCTCCTTCATGCGAGTGGACAGCACACGGACGGTTATGCAGACGTAGCAGTAGATCACCATGAGCAGAGGCAGGAGGAAGAAGACCAGAAACTGTTGATAGTAAGTGACCAGACGCCAGAATGCCATGGTGGCTTCAGAGTATCCCGACTCCTCACACACCAGCTCATCGAAGGGACTCGTCCAGACATTCTGGAAAACCAGCTCTTTCATACTGGCGATGATGCTGACGCACCAAACCACCACGGAGGAAATGATAGCGTAGCTCCTCTTTCTGCTCTTTGCAGCTGCCACCGCGTGCACCACTGCCAAGTATCGGTCGAAGGTCATGAGCGTGAGGAAAAGGATGGAGCTGTAGAAACCGATGAAGTAGGCGCTGCTGACCAACTTACACAAAATGTTCCCAAAAATCCACTGAGACAGGTGATACGTTGCCCAAAACGGGAGACTGGTGGCAAAGAGGATGTTGGAGAGGACCAGATTGAGCAAGAAAATGTTTGTCACCGTGTTGAGCTTCTCGTACTTGTAAATGATGTACAGGACGAGGCCGTTACCAAGGTAACTCAGGAGGAAATTGACAAAGCAGAAAGGTGGGTTGAATTTTGAGCCAAAATCATTGACATTCACCTTGGTGCAGAGTTTGACAGTATCGCTGACCACGTAGCTTGGGTCGTATGTCTCATTCATTTTGAGAAGTTCCAAGAGGATGGCATATTGGTCTTCCATCGAGTCCATGGTGGGCGATTGTCCTGAGGTACAGAGATATTTGCAGAGTCTGTTAGTTGATCATCCACCGCTGGAAGAAATATGCGACTGTGCACTTTTTCATCCCTGTGCCTGATAGAATTGAACGGACGTGACTTGCCTGGCCAGCTCATGCATAAAAGTGTTCGACGGCAATTTCAAATATGGAACTGAAACCAAGACTCCAAATTTCGACATGCATATTCTCCTTAGATTATGAATCATTCTCAATATTTCAGTGTTGGTCTTGATTTCTAAAACCACCCATCTTGTTATGAGCAGCGCCTCTTACGTCTATCCTATTACTCACCCAAAAGTGCGAACCGAAACTGCTGAGTGTCGCAGTAAAAGATGTACTAACTCTCCCATCTGCTGTGCAATACGATTGTTCCCCAAAGTGAGAATCAAATCGTAATCACACGTATCACACAACTGACAACGATTTGTTTTGAATGCATTTCATGCCCTCGTTGTGGATGTAGTGATCGAAACATCCTAATCAAAACGCCATGCGTCTGACTGCCAAATTGTTTTATTTGATCCGTTTGCTGCGGTGGAACATAATCAAGCCGAGTTGTTTTTGTGATTTATGCTCATATGGTATTTGTATCTCATTGTTGTGATGGTCAGTCCTCCGCAGACATCATCAAACTGAACTCCTTGAAGCTTCTGATGATCCGAAAAGAAAAAATAAAAACGCTGTTTCTTTAGTCACCGTTTTTCTGTTGCTTCTGGGGTTGTCTTCCGTTCAATTTGTCACATACTAACTGTTGCGTTCTCGATGGAACCGTTCTGCAAGTTTGGTCATTTTTCTGATATTTATCATGAGGAAATATCCTCCAGTCAATAAGAAACATTTGATGTAAACGATGCTGACTTGCCGCTTTCCCACAGCAGATGTTGCTCAATGTCGGTAGTATTGATTCTCCAAAGAGATCATTAAGGAAAACGTAGCCGATGATAAGATTTCTAAACGGAGACACAACCCAAAACACTCGATGCAATTGAAAAGAGTATTACGTTTGAATTGGGCCACTCACATTTGATTCACGATTAGGATTCCATGTCATATAAAGACGGCAGTTGATTTTCCACCCAATTACCAGTTCAAAAATAATAATAATAGTAACCTAGACTGACCATTCAGGAAAATTCACACATACTCCTTTACTTACCGATGCTGCTTTCCATGGAAGGTTTACAGGAGCGAAAGAACAGAGAAGCACTTGAGCGTCTGACTGTCGATGGAGACTTTGCACGTAGGGAGGCAGGCACTCACAAGGGACGTGCGCACAGACGCAACATACAAGCGCCTGGGCTGTACATATGTGCAGTGCAACGTCACGCAACAATGTAGCCAAATCAGGATTTATTTGGGAGGGGGCGGAATAGAAAAAGTTTTGCAATTTGAACTCAACAGAAAAAAAATCATAATAAAGACAGTTGAATACCATATTGCTCGTACATCTGCAGATGAGAGTGCGACGATAAAATGTGTGCTAAAAACATCAATGCTAGCTTGTAGCTAACTTGACTGCTGTTATTTTTAGTCCAGTGTGGATATCCAAATAAATGAAATTTGAATGCAAGGCAACGGTCAGCCGGATGACGGCGGTTCATGTAAACGGGGGAAAACGGCGACACAAACGTCCTGTTCAGTCATAGGAAACATTTCAGCAAAGTGCGACATTTACAGGAAATCCATCTTCTCACTTGATAAACGATGCGTGTGCAACATCTCAGACAGCATTTCACACAGGCAGAGCAGAGAAGAGATGAAACGCTGTACTGTTGTTACCTTTTCCTAACATAGGAATCAAACTTTTAACGGAGATGAAATAAAATTTCAACTGACAATTAGAAATCTATGTTGTCCATTTTATCTTGATGTGGAAATACTGACTGGTGGAAGGAATTTGAGTTGAAAAGATCAAGAAAAACAAAGAAATCATCCAGAGTTTGTTGTGAAATTCAGCCTCGCTGACTTGCCTAAAATGCCCCGCGCACACTCGTCTCCAGCAATTCTACCTTGAAGCGGTCATGAACGGATGGCGTCAGTCCGTCTCCTCTGGCCTGCAGTCCGTTGCCACTGATGGAGGATTCATGACGTTGATGGTCTGCCCTTCTTTGAGCCTCAAAACGGCCAGCTTCACACTCCATCTACAGGGAGTAACACAACCGTGTGGGTCGTTTAGCCTTTGGCTCAGGTGCCGTCTGCCAAGGGTTTGGGCTTTTATGTTGGCTATACGACATGATCATCTCGAGACATACTTAATAATCTCATGCGTAGCAATACAGTGAGCAGAGGATTGATAAATGACATTGGTGACCGCTCACCATTATTCAATTGCAAATACAGCAAAATATACACAACTGTGCCGGAGTTGAGCGCTCCACAGTTCCGTGTGTCCGGGGAGTCATTTCCCGACATCGGTCATCGTCACGGTAACCCCGCCCCATGACGTCGTCGGTGCCAGAGTCTTCTGGAACCGACAAATAACCGGGGCCGGCTGAAGCACCCGTCTCAAGCACCGGAGCTAGAGCCAATTTGGGCGGTGGAAAAACAAAGAACCGGTGCTAACTCTGGCCCGGAACTGACATGAGCACAAGCGCGGTGGCAAAGTGCCATGAATCAAGAGAATGTGCATACCTGTTGGTGATTGGGTCCCTGATGGAAGATGTATATAAATAGCCACTAGCCTTTGACCCAGTCACGGGGATCTTTACCTGCAAAACCATTGACACTCCATTGAATATGTACAGTGCTCAACACAATGATTAAACCTCCAAATGATATGCTGCCAAACCAAGAGTTTCCTGTCAGAGCCAGTATTTTCTATTGCGGCGTTTCCCAAATTGTAATTTGATTTTTTTTAAACTGCAAATTGCTCAATTTCGCATCATAATCATTACTCTATCATCATTTATCCATCTTTTTTCTAATACGCTTCTCCTCACGAGGGATGCGGGTGTGCTGGAGCAACCATTTGCGCTCACAATCACACCCAGGGACAATTTCGAGTGTTCTATAAACCTCCCAAAATACAAAAAGGCAACATTATGAGACATATCATTATTATTCATAGAATTGCATTAACAGCGATAACTAAAATCAAGGCATTGCCTTGAGCTAATTAATATTAATGCTGGAAAGAATAAATACATACTGTAAATCAATGAAAAACAGTACATACCTGTGCTGTTTGCTGGTCGATTCGATTTTCTCTGTCAGTCAGATGAATGTTGTGAATTTTTAACGGTGGGGCGCCCAAATTCTCCATGGCAATCGGACACGATTCCAACTTCTGCAAAGCCAATTTGTGGTAGTCCGACTCTGCAAATTTCTCTTCAGTGGTACAAAATGCGGAAAAAATTAGAACGTTTATCATTTGAAACAGTTACTGAGAGGCATTTTTATTGCCCCGAAATTTGAGGTGGCGCTTCCCATTTATTTTATTGATGTTGCGTGACTCCGAAAAATCCAGCATGTGCGAATTGTTAGCAATACGAAAGTCAATAATCAATATATCACAGATGGTCAACTGAATTAATGGGAGCTCGAATGGAGGGCTCTTGTGCAAAAAAAAAAAAAATTAACATTCAAGGATTGCTAAAGAATGTTGCCCTTATTTTGGTCAAGTCTCCTATGACTTGTGGGTAATATGATTCCGGCTGAGGGGTCCTGGATGCGGACTCAGCTGAAGTGTGGAACAAGTGCGCAAAAGGGGCGGGGCTATAGAGTAGATTGGAGAATTGGGACACCCTATCATACAGGGCCTACACAGTCGCAGCCTCGACGGAAATGCACAATTGACGGCCACAAGGGTAGAAGTGTGGCTTTGGGGATTGTGACTCCGTTGACAGCAAGTAGCAAAAAGGCTGCCCCCTGAGATGAATACTAACGGGTGAATCTTGCTGCTTAATTAATATTCCACAAATGCGATATTAATAGGAATGCTGTATTTATGCTAGTATTACTGTACAGACGTTTTTTTTTACTTGACGACCCCTTTAGATTGTTCGCAGGGCCACTCAGAGTGCGAGCGAGGTATCAATATGCTCTAGTGCAGTGTGAAAGAAACAAGAAACAAATTATTTCACGTCTTCTGTTGCAGTCTGCACTACTGTGTGTCTGCAGATGTCCAGATCTAGATGACCTGTCCGAAACCACCTCACCCAGTAATACAATCCTATACTCACTCTGCATCAGGTAGTACATGGTGCCAATCCCACCCCCTGTGAACAAGGTGGCGAATATGGTAAGCTGTTGCAGTTTGATGGTTGGAACCCTCATTTTCTGTGGCAAGAAAAACAGAAAGAAAGGATGTGCATACGACTCTTTCTATGGTGGTGCAGTGATGCGTTTGTGAAATGTTGCTTCGAGTACCTTTGTCAACACACGCGTTTCCCAAATAAAAAGGGTCCTCTTTCCATTAATCTTCTTTTGCGGTGGTACCAAGAAATTTGGGACGAGGAAAATAGCCAGAAGGAAACGAAAGGAAAATGTTGGCGGCTGTGGGGAAGGGAAACATACTGTACTGTACAATCTAACTGCCCTTCGAAATAGGTTGCCAGTCACTCATTCACACCTTCACGGAGAAGTGCCTTTACTTAACTCAGGCGAATGAACGACTCGACTATTTGACAAAGGTTAAAGTTAATTTAAAGTCACAATCATTTCTTGACAGACATGTCCACATTTTGAATTATTGTTGATTCACAGCGCCGCTAAACGTTATTCGACACGTTTACCTTGCCATTCATCAGGCGAAAGCGACGAAGGACAAGCTTGCTGTCGCAACTTGCTTGCTGTCGCAACTTCCGTAAACGTAATTCATTGGGTGCGCTTCATTCCTCTTTTTTTCTTTTCTGTGACTCTCCATTGAGAAGGGAGGGTACTTTCTTGTCAAGAGAGGTCTCAAAATATGCAACGGATCGTTTTAGCCCTGTTAATTGTCGACATTGATGTATAGAAGGGTTTGGGAAGGGGTGGGCGGTATATTTTATAGTAGCAGTAAAACCAACTAGGAATACCAATTTCTCTTTTTTCCATCGCGAGGAGAATCCACCAAGTCTGGGGAGAAAAAAATACTTCCTTCGAGCCGGATTTGAACCAGCGACCTAAGGATGCCAACGGAAACCTCTACAGTCCTCCGCTCTACCAACTGAGCTATCGAAGGACAACTACCGTTCTTCCATATAAATATTTAAATTATTTTTTATCATAGGCAGGGAGGCAAATTTAAGCAATCTTATCTCTACCTAACAGCCGAAAGTGAGTGTGGGTGTGGCTGTGGGTGGGACTGAATTGATCTCCAAAAACAAACACGGGCTTTTCGAACGTCGGTGAAAAAAAAATCACACGGGGTACAGACTTCCATCGTGAAAGGGTAAGTACAATTTCACTTCAACATTAACTTGCCTGTCAGGTTTCTAATGGTAATTCGTTTAACCCCGTTTCCAAGACTCCCTTTCGTAAGCGAGGGACAATTTCAGCCTTCACATAGAGCAAAATTGCTTCCGTTGACCAGCCGTGTTGTCAGAGCTCGTGCGCCGTGTCTCCAGAAGTACAACAATGTACGAGTCCATCTGTGAGCGTTGCTAAGCAACTGCGGGGAACGCCGCGCGGTACATTTTGCTCATAAGGACGGTCGCGACCTCAATTAGCTTCCAACGGTACGTCGTAGCGAAGGCCTTTTCACTACAGTACTGTGTGGGAAAATCTGGTCCTTGTCAGGAAGTTTACGTTATAAATGTGTTATTCGCGAGCAAAATCGGCAAATAGATATTGAATTGCATGAAATCGGGACTTTGAAATGTGAACGTGGTAGGGGTGGAAACGTGGTCAACGGAGTACGTTGAAATGAGGCTCGACTGTATGAATAAATGCTCAACCGGCTTCCCATAGCACGCTGCAGTTAAGGGGTGTGGCCTCTCTGGCCCGCAAAAAAAAAAAAAAGAAAAAAAGAGAAGCAGAAGAGCGAGCTAGCTTAGTGCTGTTTCATAACACTCCGCCGCGCATAACACCGGCTAAGGTCGGAGTGTCGACAAGCAGGTGAGGAACACAGAATGAAAACTTTGCGATGTTTCGAATGTACTGAGTGGGTGGACAACACACGCACGCACAAACTTAACACGTTCGATATTCCATCAATGTTGAAAAAACCTAACGTCCTCATCAACATCGTGCAAATATTTTTTTCCCAGATCCCAATTAGAATTTGTCGAACACCAGCACTACTATCAGGATCAATGATACCAATTAAATTCCTTAACAAAGTTCTCTTCATTACATTAGGGGGTTAAGGTGCCCTTTGGTTGCAATCGCCAATTCACTGCAGGCTTGGGCCAGCATGATGTGGTTCACTCAGCAAAACAAGAGCCATGCATGAGACGATTTGCACGTTCATTGATCAAAAGTGGAACCTTAACACCGATGTCTCTCGGTCTGTCCTTTTCTCTCATTTTTTTTCCTCACAGGGATGATGTTTGGAGCTGTAGTGGTGGGCATCGGCACAGCAGGCAGGGTGAGGATCAGAGACATATTGGCTCCGCTGCCAGGTAGTTCTGCTGAAAAACTCGCCGTCAAAGGATTCATCTCCAGGTCAGTGTCTTTTACACATTCCACCAACGTGCGAACCGCTTTTAATACAAGCCCGTGAACTCAATATGACATATGGCATGGTGACGCATTATGTCATGAGTCAATGACATTGTCATCGTTATTGTTCTGTTCATCTTTTTATCAACAGGAGAAGTCTAGACAGTCAGCAAGGAGTGAGACCAATTTCAGTCGAAGAGGCTCTGAGCAGAGAAGACATTGATGTGGCGTTCATCTGCACCGAGAATACATCACATGAGCATGATGTCAGGTACCACTTTTAAATGTTTCTGATTACGATTTAGGCTTTATGACATTTGTCTATTCAATACGAGATACTTGACTTATCCATCCATCCATCCATCCACCCTGTACGTAAGCGAATTAGACCCAATGATGGTCATTTTGTAGATAACTGAAAGAATGTTGGATGTTAGAAAGGGGTGGTTGCATCATTGTGGGAGTGGTCACAGCCAACTACAGTCATGGCCAATCAAAGCAACTCCTCTCATTCATTTTACATGCAAACATGCAGCGTGCTAGTCATGCCTGTGGCACGCACATCTGCACTCCTGAGTACTTGTAGAACCACATTGTTTCATGCCTCCGTGCCCAAAACTGCCGCCAAGTGGGATGATTTATTTAATGATGATGATGATTACTTAACCGCAAAGTCATCTGATCTGATTGAATGAGGGCTCTTCAAACAAATGAGCACAACTGATTTGAATAATTTGTTCAAGGTCACCTTTGAGTTTTGTGCACTCCACTAGTTCCTGATCTTTTCCTGTTTCGCCAGAACTTTTTTGCAAGCAGGGAAACATGTCTGCGTGGAGTATCCCATGACGCTGAGCTACAAAACTGCTGTGGAGCTCTGGAATTTGGCGCAGGATAAAGGTGATATTCATGTGTGACTGAGTGTACAGGGAAAACAAACTAATCTTGAAACTTACCTCACCATTGATTTATCAACTGAGAGGTGTTTATCAAGACCCCCCCCCACCCATAAAAATTGCTCAGTGTGTCAAATTCCCGAGGCATAGTCGACACTAAATGATTGTGACATTTAATCTTGCGGCATTTATTCGTTTAACCTTTAATGATCTAAATAAGGCAAATGAGAGCCAATTCTTATTTGGCAGGAAGCAGCATCAAAGCCAAAATTTAACGTGAAACAGTTTAAAGTGGAGTTTATTTTGTTCTTAGCAAATGTGTTGTTAGTCAACGCTGTGCTTAAAATCTGATCTACTTGTGTGTGTGTGTGTGTGTGTCTCTGTTTTAGGGGTGATCCTACATGAGGAGCACATTGAACTTTTTTCAGAAGATTACAAAGGGCTGAAGAGGGCGGTGCAAGGGAAAACTTTGCAGGAGGGAACGCTCCATTTTACAGGTTACGGTTACATCGGTACCACCGCTCCTCTTTTTATGTGCCTTGTAATCAGGCTTCATATTGCAACACCAGATGAAATTATCGACCAGCCTGATTATCGGTGCCGATATTCGGCCTCTGCCTTTTTGGGAAATCTAACTGCCCATAAGAGATTTGTTTAAAACAGTGTCAACTATTTATTTCAATTCATAAGAGATGTTTCTGGGAAGTCTGTGCATCTTTTATTTTTGTTTGAGTTCAATGCTGAGCGGTTCAGTTATTTTGTAATTTGGGAAAACTTAATTGACTGTAGAAAACTGAAGGGAGCCATTTACTTAGGACCCTGGGAGCTTTGTAGAATTTAAAAACAAATATATTTTTTGTTGATTTAAATAAATAAATACAAATTGTGCAACTCTGAAGACAAGCCATCTCAACAAAGTCAAAAGTTGGGAGATTTTTTTTTTACCCCAATATTTTCCCTTTTACTGAAAATATCAAATATGGGTGATCGTCCTCCTTCACTATTAAAAATCTGGATCGGTAACCCCCCCCCCACACACACACACCCCCAATAAATAAATAAAATAACATTGATCTCTGTCATTACCATCCCCGTCTCTTTTTTTCTAGGTGGAGTTCTGAAGCCAGGATTTGGGTTTCTTGCATTTTGTGGCATCGCCCGTCTCACCTGGTTGGTTGAGTTGTTTGGTGAGCTCTCCGTGATCGCAGCAACCGTGGAACAAGACGTGGGCAACAACTACAGCAAGATGACTGCAAAAATGCAAACTGCTGACAAAAAGTGAGAGAGATCTTATTCTTCCAGAAGAACGTTGACCCTGTAAAATTGAGAATGGTGATGGGAATCGGTTTCCATGGAAAGTTATAGTATCTCACCACACTGATGAGATACTATCGGGGCCAACAGTGTTTCAATATAAATAGCACAAAGAATACATTAGTACAAGGGTGTCCAAACTGCCGCCTTGGGGCCAGTTACGGCCCGCCAGCCAGTCTTCAGCGACCAATTAGGAAAAAAAAATTGACATGGGCCACAAGGTTAGTTGAAAAATGATTAAGGTACACAGAGTGAGAAGGGAGGGTAGTATTAGTACAAATACATTTGTTTATATATTCCATTTTTCTGTCGGCGGCCCTCCAACGAAAAAGTTTGGCGAGCTGCATGAGGAGATGCATAAGGAGAAACAGAAGGGAAGAAAATGTGAACTTTGAATTCACCTTTGCCTTTTTAGACCTTTGACTTGGATTGAGGAGCGAGGACCAGGATTCCCAAGAAGCAAGAGCGTCAACTTTCAATTTGAGTCCGGGCCGCCGCTAACTGAAATTCCTCCCTCGCCCGGAGGGGCAGTGGGCCTTTTCATGCAAGACCTGATCAAATTCTCCTCCAAGCTAATGGGCCAAATGAGCTCAGAAGATCTCCACAAAGAGAAAAGGAGGATCCTCCACTCCTTAGAACTGGCAGAGAAAATACGACAACTGTGCCAGAAATAAACGTGTTTCCCCACATTGTCCATCGTGACATTGACTTTGTCTATCGTGCAATTGATTTATTTATTGTTGTTTTTTTCAAAAGCCGTGCTCCCAAATGTTAAGTTGGGGGTGAGAATAATTTTGTCCAGTCGTTTTGGGGAGTTCTGAGTGGAATCATTAGATGTGGCTTTTTATGCCGTTCCGTTTCAAACAATAGGAAATAGAAAGGGAATATCAAAGCATTGTTCTTTGCGACAATTTCCTGGGAGAAGTGGTGCATTATTTGGCTTTTTTTTAAAAGATGTTTATTGTCTCATAATACAAAGTAGAAAAATAATTAAAAGAATGCATTGCAAAATGGAGGCTTTTATAAAACAAACATTTCAATACGGTGTGCTCTGTTTAGTAGCACAGGACAGACTTCCTGATTAAAAAGTACCCCAAAAATCAAAGTGACGACCATACTTTTTCTGTCCGTACTCGATGGATTGAGACCCAATCTCCAACTCCAACAGAAATAAGAAGCATTTAGGTGTCAGACTTGATCAAACTGCCAAAATACGCGGTTATGGTCTTCAGCTTGTTGTTGAGGAAATTCTGCTCTACCTCCACCTTTCCTCCTGGACCAGCCAGAGAGGCGATCTGTGGGCAAATTGACAGACACACACCGTTATAGGCGCCGTCAAGCGTCAACAGGTTTTCCCCAGAATTTGTCGGTTATCATGACGCAAAGGCCATTAAATGCTCCGAGGAATATAGTTGACATTTGCAAAGTCCATATTTAGAGCACTTCTGAGTAGAATACAGCGCAATTGCCAATTTACACCTCCAACAAGGAGCACTGCTACATGAATACAGCGATCCCTCGCCACTTAGCGTCATTGCGGGAAGACGCCTCGTTTCAGGTTGAGGCGCGCGAGCGCTTTTACGACATGTCGAACAAAGAGCTGACGTGACTCTGAGGCTACTCAAACAAGGCGCGTGATTGGTTCCCGGCGCGGCATCGACCAATGAGAGCATGAGTGGAGTGTCCTTTAGCGCGGGGCTTTCCGAACCGCTAAAAACAAGGGATTGCTGTATCTCTCTAGCAGAGTCAAACTAAATTTTAACTTCATGTTATCATTGTACAGATTGTTTCATATGGCACGACGTATCAAATCGGACGATATTTTACTGCTGCACCTGATGCTTTGGGTGTAAAAGACTTCGATTTGATGGCCATAGCATCTGCATATTGCAGATGGCTTTTTTAAAAAGACAAAACTTTTTTTTTTTAAAAAGTACAAACTAATATATATATATATATATAAGATTCTGACCTGATTCATGTCTGCGTTGCGAGGTAAGAAGTACACGATGTTGTCGGAGATTTGTTTGGCCAGATGGAAAATCTGAAACGTGACTCGAGTTAAGGGCAGAAACCAATACAGTACAAACATATCATGAATTCACCCAAACTGCTTCATACTACTCACTCGGGGTGTGTATCTCTCCAATAAATGACAATCCGATTCGTACCTCGAGCCACCGGTGTGATTCGTTTCATGTTTGGATTCAGTGGGATTCTATTTGGCTTTTTTCTCTCACTCCCTCTTCAGAATTAGTTACAAATTTTAGATCCCTTGACAGCACCAAAATATAGACACACACACAGGTCCACCTCAATGATAAAGGAGTGTACGTGAAACCCAAAGATAAAAGGATATCCATCTGGGTCCATCATGGTCTTGATGTCAAAGACCTCAGCAGTTAGGTAATCTGGTCCTCCCCAGGGGGGCGACAAGAAGACAACGTCGCCGCAGAGACGAGGCGCCAGCTGAAGGAAGTCCCCTTGCAGGAACTCGATTTGATTGGCGACGCCATAAACGGTAGCGTTGTGGCGCGCCAGGTCCAGACGTATCGGGTCGATGTCAACGGCGATGACTGAGAGTAAAACACAGGACGAGAGCATGTATATCGATCTTTGATCACAGCTCCTCCCCCTCAGAATAACCAAAAAGCGACTTATTTTCCAGATCAGTGAGAAAAGGCACGAGGCTACTTCCTGTTCAGTAGCTTATTAACAAATGCCAACATCTACGCGCTTGCCTGGGGCCTTTTGTCATTTTAGCACCATCCTGTGCTCCGCCCTGTGGCGACAGCAAGAAAACCAGTGTGAAAAGGGCTATATTCAAATAAATCAATAAATTTGGGAGGGGGGGATATTCCTGTGCATTTCTGACTGCTTATTCCATATGGCACATCGCAACATCATTCAGGAAAACTAAATGGCAAAGTACGCAAAAGCTCAGTCGGTTTCACACGTGTCGCTCCATGTTGGGCGGTCCTAAAGATTATGAATGACCCCAAAGCAACGCAAGAGCTTCTAAAGGTAACAAACACAAGAAAAAAAATCTAAAAAACGATAAAAAAAGCAAAGTCCTTCATTGATCAACTTATTATTGAGACGCTTTTGTCTTATAGCGATAGGGATGATACAACTAAAGGCAGAGTCCCAATAAGCAGAATCCAAATGCTGCTTCAGTCAAGGGTCCGCAAAAAAAAAAAAAAATGCTGCCTTAAATTAACGCTGCCCATTATTCCGAACTTCTAGATAAGAGTTGGCCGGGTTACTGACGAGTCTCCCCAAAAAAACGATCCCCTGGAACGTGGCCGTTTGCAATCCATGACGGTCTAAGGCAAAACTACATTATTACCACTGTATTATAAGTTATCGACATATATAGAGAGCGATTTTTTTTAACCTCTTTTCCCAGTGAGTGCAAATTGGATGGCGTTTCCTCCGACTCCGCAGAAGGCGTCAATGATCAGCTGAGTGTTCGAAAAGCCCGCCTCCACTCTGAGGGCGATGTGCTCAGCAATCTTCTCCGGCGTCACAGAGAACCAGCCCTCTGTAACACGCAACAACGTTACAGATAAGCGTCCACCCCAACCTCAACGCAACTTTGTTTATTGAGCCTCTCAAAATAACCGCAGTGGCATACCGAGTGATGAACGTCAAGTCAAAAGAGCCAAAACAAACAAACAAAAAAAGCCCTCAAACAGTTCAAAGAATGCCGAGTGGAAAGCCGGAGAATAAAAAAAAGGTGCGTTAAGACGAGTTTGAAAGACCTCTGTCCAGTTTGATTCCTTCGTCAAAGCGAGAGAAGAGTCTGTAGCGCTGAGCCCAGTATTTGGCCAGGTCCGGTTCTGCCGCCATGTCTGCCGGGATCTGCTGCTTCCTCCTTCGCTTACTCTTCTTCTTTGGCTTTTTGGAGTCTTTCACATTCCAAAACACACGATCAGAAATGAGTTTGCATCCTTCAGAATACACAAAAGTTACAATCAGGATGATTCCTTTGATGTCTAAAGTGTTTTGTGTGAGACGATTCAAGGTTGCTGACCTTCCTCCTTCATCTTACGGGGATTTTGTGTTTAGGGTGTATAAAGCAAAGCCCGGAAGGATGCGGTTGGAGAACTTTGGTGTGGAATAACCGAACACACAAAGCAATGAGCTGAACTTCTGAAGACGATTTTAGAGCCGATATCATCAACCGCCGGGTCTGCGTGGGTTTTCTCCGGGTGCTCCGGTTTCCTCCCACATTCCAAAAACATGCATGGCAGACTGATTGGGCACTCTAAATTGTCCCTAGGTGTGAGCGTGGATGGTTGTTCGTCTATGTGTGCCCTGCGATTGACTGGCAACCAAATCAGGGTGTCCCCCGCCTATGGCCCGGAGACGGCTGGGATGGGCTCCAGCACCCCCCGCGACCCTAGTGAGGATCAAGCGGTACGGAAGATGAATGAATGGATGAATGATGAATCATCAACCGGCCCCGGTCACATGCAACATCAATGAAGTCAGACTTGTCAAATGCTCCGAATAACAATAACGAGAGCTTTGGAGACAGGTCTAAATTCGAAATAGTAGATCCAGTTGTGTGCTCACCGCCGTTGTCCGCAGGTCTGTCGGGCAAAAGAAAGTCAGGGACTTCCAAGCATTCCAGCTGCCTTTTGGGCTCTTCCCTCCGACAGCCCCGAGCGATGTCATCCTCGGGGTCCGGCGAAGCAGGACTCTCCTCTTCCATCCATCGACTGCTCCTGCCATCATTTGTCTGCGTTGAAGCTGGAATTTCCTCAGAGAGCGCGCCGCTTTGTTCAAGCCCTTCTTGCTCGCTTAGAGTCTGATGTGCCTCACTCTGAATGTTCTCGAGAAAGTTTTGAACCTGTGGAAAGCAAGCCGGCGCGGTCTTATTTTTAGTTCTTTTATTCAACCCCCCCAGCCCCCACCCCCTCCGACACACTGGACTCTGCGACTTCTCTCTATTTCAAATGATCATTCGATTGGATGGCGTCTTAAAAGAAATTTCACAGAGACGTGTTCAAATAAGCGGCAAGACAGATTTCGCTACCTTTTGGAGGGCGGTGCTGCACTGCGGCTCTGCTCCATCTTCGTCCGTCTCGGTGAATCTGATGTGTTTGTTTACGCTGCCGCCGCTTCTCTTGGGGCACCAACGCCTCGGACGCTTCTCACCCGATCTTTCTTTAAAGTTAAAGACGCTATCGAACCTGCGAAAACAGGTGGAACGAAATTATGATGAGTCACAGAGGATTTGATGGATGAAAACAAACATGGCAAAAGAAAGAAAAGGAAAAAAAAATGTGCAACGTAGCGGGACGCACATTGATTCCGGGTTGTGTTTGAGTCCAAGTCTGCTCCAGGCTTCATCACATGTGAGATTTGGGTTCTCCTCCACATCTAATTCATGACTGCAGAGAAAATGAAAAGAAGTCCATCAGCGAAGGTCTTCTTGACGAGATACGACGCACGCAGGATGTAACATGGCAAAGTAAATGTTCAAAGTCACCTGCGTTTGACTTTACTCGGTCCTCCACTCAAGAAGGGCTTTTCACCGTCACCGTCATCATCTTCCCCATTTGATACGTGATTTGTAGAAGCCACATGCATATTGATGCTGCCAGCAGCCTGCGGGGAATCTAAATAAATAAACAAAATAAAAACAGACTTGCTGATATATGAATCGATTTAACACTTGCCTTTGACTCGCGCGCAACATTAATTTCAACAAAATCCCATAAAAAGGAGACTCGGTCAATATTTCAATCTTGCATACACTTACGTAGAGCGGTAAATACATCATTGTTCATACGTTTTTTTTCCCTCACACCATCTCCTACCATCTAAAATACAAACAACTGAAATCCAGCAACAATTGACCGATTCCTGATCACCGATCGAAGGGATATTGTTAAATGGTCATCCCTAATTCAACAGGAAGATCTTTATTCCCTTTTGGTTTGTATCCAAGTGTAAAATCCTGAACAGGGTGTAGCTCCCGCACGTGTATGCAAAATGTTATTTGCGTGCTCTCCCTGCGGTCATGTGTAACCCAGTTGTCATTGACCTTCTCCCCGTTCAAGGTTGGAAACCGGCAAACCAAAACAGCCTCCTTTCCACTGGACAAAATTTATTTCTTTTTTTATTTTTCCAATATTTGGTACATTAAGAAATGTCCACCTGGTTCGGTTGAAAAAAAAATATTCACATTCTTCTTCTGTTTTAATTCTTCAATTCACGGGTGAGCTATTTTTAGAACAGAACAGCATTCTACTCATGTTGTTCTTGCGGGCTAATTAGAACCCACTTAAGATTGTTACTTTATTCTTTTTTTTTTAGGACAACGCCCATTCATTGAAACGGCAAAAAAAAAAAAAAAAAAAAAAAGGGCATCCGTGTGATTTTCGCAAACCGTAAACACTTTCGGTTGAGAGCTATAACAATTTTTGGGGGCCACGTGACATGATTATGAAACGATGTCGGCTATTACCTGCGTGTTGCGTTCCATCCTGCTGTGAGGAGACGTTTGCTTTCTTGCCGCGGTTTCCCCCATCGGAGGGCTCGGAAAGACAGTCCGTATCGGAACGCCGTCTGGTTGTTCCAGAGTCGTCAGTGATGTTCCCGCTTGCCTCCAAAGTGCAGTTCTTTTCAATGAGATCATTTAAAACCTCAACGTCAGCACTGTTTTGATCTAGTCGTTCCCCTGAGCGCTTCCCTTTGCCTCCATTCGTCCCCTCGTCCGCAGTTTCTTCCAAGGTGGCGTCCCCCTCATGAGATAAGTCAACGGTCCAGCCCTGCGCTGCCCAGTACGAGTATTGCTCCCAATAGTGATAATACGTGTCTGCGGCGTGTCGATCCCAGGCGGCCATTTTGTTGGGGTCGTCCCACGGGGCTGTCACACTTGGGGAATCCTCTGAAGACGGCAACTCATCGCCATGTTTCTCCACCCAGCTGTTCCACAGAAGCGCTTCACCTTGTTGAGCTTTGGCAGACACAGATGAAGGACGTGACAGATATCCAGGACTGAGAGAGTTTCGTTAGGCTGATAATCAAGAGCTGTAGGCATACGACGGGACTTTGCGCAACCTCGCGAGAAAACAGTCAAAGAGATTCGGAACAACGCTCCTCAATGCACAATCGCGAGGAAATTAGTAATTTCATCATCGAAGGGCCATAAGAACAACAGAAGGCTCCGAGAACTGATTTTTATTTACGATGACTAAAATCCTAACAAAAGGCCATACAGTTGTGCATTTCGTGTGTCCAGTTGTGCTTCAGGCTGGCTAAATGGCTGCCTGATATCATTTGATCCAAAATATTTAGACGTGCTTCTCGTTCAATAAGGAATTCAAAGGCGTTTCTCAAAAGGTATTTTAGCATCAGCCTTACCCCAGTACGTCTCCCAGCCGGCATCATTGGCAGATGGAGTTTCAACTGCTTCACCCAGGGTCTTTGTCTTCAGTTCTTCTTCCGGGTAAACATAAACTTGGTAAACATATAAATCATAACACTGCCCTTTGTGGCATGATTGTTTTCTTGCCTGGGAGGAGTTTATGGTAAGCTCCTTCAATTGGCCTTTGAAACGTGCGCTGACTGGAATGCTTTTGTTCGACTTGAGTTTGCATAATTAATGATGGCGCAACCACCATGCTCAATTGCTAGCGCGAGAACCCGTGGGACAAGAAAATAAGCCAACTATCATTATGGACCATGAAGGGCCGTCAACAAAGACTGTTCCTTCGGCCTATATTATTGCCTTTGAGAAGCATGCTTGTCCTATTAACCTTCTTTGGGTAACGCATCTACAGTCATATGCTGTACTAAAGAATAAAACTGCACTAAAGAGAGCATTCCATACCCACACATGTTGGGTTATAAGCTTGCCCGGTTTAAAAAAAAAATCTATGAAAAGAAAAAAGTTATGCCTATTCGCATTACCTTTGTCAGTACATTGTGAATCCTCCTGGTCCTCCTCAGGAAATTCTGTCTGATAAGTAACTGGTTGCTTGGTAGCGCTCTTCCCCTGCCACGTGATCAAAAGTATCATTCAGATATGTCATGACTACTCATGCCTCTGATCATACTGACATGGTCTGAGAAGAAACAGAGGGGCACAGTATTCACACTTCTATTGTCAATCAGGAAAAAGTACCTGTTTACGCTGGCTGGAAGAGCTGGCAAAAGCTAGAGGCAGGCCCATGCTAGACATTAGCTGAGCCTCTTCATCCAAAAACGCAACTTCCTCATCACTCTCCTCTTCATTTTCCGCTTCTAAGGACAAGGGAATGAGGTGACGTGATTGAAATCTAGCGAGTCAATGAGTCATTCTTGCGTTTTCATCCGGGCGATTTGAAAGACACGGGCAATTAGGGAACACCCATTGAAAGGTCGAGAACAAGACACCGTTGTACTCATAACTTAAAACAAAAAACAATATTGAAATATCTAAAATAACTAACCTTGGATTGCAGCATCTGCCTGGTCAGGTGAGAGAAGTCGATTATCTGACCGATACAGCTCTCGATCACTAAGAGGGAGCAGACAAAAGGACAGTGAACTACGCATCGAACCAATTTGTAAACAGCAACTAGCGCGCTTGTTTCCGAATTATTTCAATCGGACATGGGCAAAGCTCACTCACTGCACAAACGCTCTGGAGCAGCAACAGTGGATGATTTCTTCGGATGTATGCCTTCTGCTGATGAAAATATCAGCCACAACCTTAACAGTGCTCTTTTCCAGCATCATGACAGAAACCGCGCGTTCATTTGGCTTTGTCAATCCGATATCTAATGATACTTATCTACGATTCGAGCATGCTCAGATTCTTTCCGCTTCTTGAGTGTCCCGGAAGCTTCCGGCAACAAACCTTCAGAATAAAAGTGATCTCTACGTTTGTGATCTGTGGCCGTGATGCTACTCACACCGTTTGGATGTCTATCGACATATATTCAAACGCTGTTCTTCACATTCAACCAAACAACCCATTCTGTATTTTATTATATGGATAATACATGAACCTTTGTTAATGTTCGAGTTTCGCTTTTATTCAACGGAACTAGTTGGTCTGAAAATCGTGACGTCAACGGACCAATTTCTGTGTTACACACAAAGCGTCCTGGACCCGTAATTACCAATAGGGCTTTTTAAAAATATAAATGTCGTTGCACAGAATAGCATTTTAATCAATGACCCTAAGAAACAGAGTATCCAACCACGGTAATATTTTATTCATTCATCCTGCGCCTTGGTTGCGCGAACTTCATTTCAGAACGTTATAAGTGCGTAAACAGGACGGCATCACTGGACCGCCGTTGTTGTTGTTGTTATTCCCCGGTAATATCGAAGAAGTAACTCTTTTTCGTTTCTCTTCTCTGCGAATCTCTCTACCAATTCTACCAAGCTAACACCCTTGTAAACATTCAAAACACGTCTGTCATGTGAGCCAATGCTGTGGGAAAATTGTAACCACGCGGCAATGACCTCAACCTTCTCTTTTTATCGTGAAAAGTGTCTTCCTCTCCTGAGCGCTCCACCTAAACCTCGAATTGAATATGCTTCTTTTACCTAGTTGGCTTGGTTCTCGTAGCAAATGCCATCCAAGCTACATCAATTGAGTGATCCAGAGTGCTGCATCTCCAGTGACTGACAGACAGTTAAAGGAGGATGTCAAATGCAGGGAACCAATCATGTCTGATGGTCGCTGAGGACACAGTCGCCTTCCTAGTAAGACTTTCCCAAGCTCTTCCGTGGCACACTCCATTATTACATTACCCCTTGGACTGTTTGCAACAAACAGAAGTCCACAGAGGCAGCCTCTCGATACATTTCGTGATGGTCATTGTATTTCTTTCACAAAGAGAGAGCTGCCAACACTCTTGTCTGTGTTTACAACGTAGACGTCTCTGTAGATACATAAGAAACTGAAGAGCTGTTAAGCCGTGTTTTATTTTGGATTTGCACGCCGACACCGTCCTTGCTGTCTCCACAAACCTTTTCACAGGTTTGTGGCTTTCATGCCTTGGAGGAATGGCTTGGCCTCGGTCAGCTGGAGGACTACCTGAGTGTTTTGGAATACCTATTGTGGGTCTTCACCCCTCTGGCTATCGTCTTTATCCTGCCCTTCCTCATCGTCATCCTCCTGTATCTCTCGATACTTTTTCTTCACGTCTATAAGGTGCGCAAAAACAATGTGACGTCTGACTGGATTTGACGTTTTTCACTCAGTTTCACGCACCCGCGTTTGCCTTTTTTTCTGACAGCTTCAACACCAAATTCGGATCTGAATCCTTTGCCGCACTGTCTCAAAGAAATACTGTCTCATTGTTTAAATAAAGCGATGGAAATTGAAAAAATGTCCCCCCCCCCATCCAAGTAATAAATGCTTGATGAGCAAAATTAAGATGAGTCGTTTTAGAAATCGGTAGCATTGACCCGATGTGGCTTCTCGCACCTATTTTAAAGACAAAAAATGTCTTTTCTCATGTGAAGGATGCAATTATTATTTTCACCTGTTTTTTTATGTCTCGTGCCAAAAATGAGGGATTAAAAAAAATTGTTTTCTTTTTGAACAAGTTTGGTATGAATCTCAGTCGCACGGGCTAATCATGTGACTGGGAGGTTGCAATGCTGCCTTTGTTTTGCAGGTTTGTCCCATCCCAGCTGTCAAATGGCGGTGTTGTCACTAACCCAGTTTGCAACTTTTATCTTCTAACAGAGGAAGAATCAGTTGAGAGAGGCATACTGCAACAACCTATGGGATGGAGCCAGAAAGACCCTGGCAACTCTGTGGGACGGACACGGCGCCATATGGCACGGTAGGATGACACGGGGTGGAAATTATCGACGGGAACGTCGCGGACGCGCTGGAGTCGATCCCGGCAGGTCTCCAGCACCGCGCCCGTTCCGCTCTGGTTTCTGAACACGCAAAAGCATTTAAAATTAGAGTTCCATCGGGCTTTCAAAACAAAGAACCATTTCACCACACGGACTCGAACGAGGTCACGAATTGAGGAATGTTGCGGTCGTGCCGCGTGAAGGTACACGCTTTCTCCCCGTTTCCGTCGTCTTGACCAAGTCGGGTCCTTTCCTTGGCACCAGGCTACGAGATCCACGGCATGGACAAGATCCCCGACAAGGGGCCGGCGCTCATCGTGTACTATCACGGAGCCATTCCCATTGATTACTACTACTTCTTGGCCAATGTCATTCTCCAGAAAGGACGGACCTGCCACTCGGTCGCTGACCACTTCCTTTTCAAAATACCAGGTACGCGCCATCTCTGACAGACGCAACGTTGACACGAGTGCTGAAGACTCTTCTGTGACGGTTTCCTGTATTTGGTAGCGTTCGTTCGTGCTTTGATTTGCCCTTGTCACTTTCTTGGATCCAATCGAGTGGCGTTTTGAATTCTTTGGGTGTTTTTGGTCCCTCTAGGGTTCAAATTGTTGTTGGAGGTGTTCAGTGTGATGCACGGTCCCCAGGAGGAGTGTGTGCAGGCACTGAAGAATGGCCACCTGTTGGCCATCTCTCCGGGAGGTGTGAGGGAGGCTTTGTTCAGCGATGAGACTTACCCTCTTCTTTGGGGCAAACGCAAAGGCTTCGCCCAAGTCGCCATCGACTCGCAAGTGGTGCGGCATTTTCCCGCCAAGTCTCACATGGTTTACATCCGTCACATATGACGCATTCATTTACTTGCAATCACGTGACGACATTTTTTTTTTTTTTTTGCGTCTTCCACGCCTTTTCACAAATTGGTAACGAGCCCAAGAGAAAAATGCCAACGACAATAGTAAAAAGCCACAAAGTATTCTTGGGATGTAGACGCTCGGCCTCCGGTTTGATCGGATAGAAGATGATCGTCTTTCCGCTTTCTCCGCCCACAGTGTGTCGTACTTTCCGTTTCAGGCCATCATTCCAATGTTTACCCAAAATGTCAGAGAAGGCTTCAGATCGCTGGGAACGCTGAGTGAGTGCCCATTCAACCGTCGCGCTCCAATTATCGCGCCATCAATTCTTGGATTCACCGGCAGCCATTTCACTCTGACGATTTGGAAAAAGAAGCTCTTTTGATTGCAAATTTGAAGATTCAATTCATCGGTTAAAAAAAAAAACATTTATGAATGAGTTAACTGTGGTCAATATTATTGCTTAAATGGGCTTCCGTTGTTGTTTTTCCACCCATGTTCTGATCCTGTGTGTCTTTTGTGGCCAGGATTTTTCCGTTGGCTGTATGAGACCTTTCGTCTTCCTATAGCTCCCATCTACGGCGGATTCCCAGTGAAGTTCCGGACATTCCTTGGCGAGCCGATCCCCTACGACCCCAACATTACCGCTTTGGAGCTGGCAGAAAAAGTACGCTCGCAACACATTTTGTTTTCAACATTTGGCAAAGCGCGGTCTGAGATTGGCACACATATGTCACGCTTGTTTAGCGCGACTGCAGCCAGACATTTTTCCAATTGTAAATTCTCGCGCTGCGAATTTTTTTTCAGATGACACCAATTGTAAATACGTGCCACAGATGATGAGTCCTTTTGAGACGACAGTGTACATGTTTTTGGGTCCTTTTCTCTGCAGGTAAAGCAGGCTGTGCAGTCCCTCATAGACAAACACCAGCAGATCCCAGGGAACGTTCTGAGAGCCCTTCTGGACAGATTCCGCTCCAAATACAAAAGGGAATAGCCTCTGCATCCGTCAGCTATCCATTCGGCAGCGGGAACGTGCATTCGACTCCAGAAGGATGACGTCGAAGCGGAAAGTGCTTTGGCGACGCAAGTCAACTTTTCTCACGCGCCGCCGAAGACTTGAGACATTTGCTGCGGGTGCAGTTTCGGTGCTAAACACGACTGGTCACTGCGTACGTTTGCTCGCTTTATACATATTCCCAAAACGAGACTTCTTGAAGGGTCTTGGACGTCTTTTTTTAAAAATTTTTGTCTAATTTGCTACATTTTTTGCCTAATTTGCTCCTGCCAGCGTCCTGTGTGGCAGCAGTCTCCCATTGTTTTATGAATGTGTGTGTCATTTTCAGGATTTCTAAAGCACTTTGAGCACCATATGGGCTAGGTAAAGTGCTGTATATGTGGGGTCTGGTTTGTCATAATTGGAAATTTGTTGTTTCACCGATTGTTTGATAACAGTGTCCTGGCTGCTTTAAATGTACATGTGAAGTCTATTTAACTGATTTTAATGAGACAAACTGAATAGGGCACTTTTAAAATGGAATAAAATTATTTTTTCAGGATGTTTTATTTTTCGTTACATTGCTCCATTTAATGGAACTGATTTTTTTTCTTGCTTCATCCGAGATCATTTTTACATGTCGCTCGGCAGAGATAAAGTCTGGCTTTAAACCGTGGTCATTATTACGTGAGAATGCGTGATATTCCATCAACGTGTAAGTTGAGGGGTTCATTGTTTTTCAGTGGATGGCTCTTCTTTACGAATGACAAAAGGAGAGATGCAATCCTTCAATGCAGTTTATTAAAAGGAGAAAGAAAAAAACCGTCTACAAGAAAAAAAAACGTCTGCACCTCCAAACGGATGAACGAGAACACGACCCCCTTTCAGTACCGAAACACTTCCTGCTTCTCTTTAGCCAATCAGACGCAAGCAACATAAGAATGTTTCAATTATTATATTATTAACAATTATTACACAGGATATAATTTAGATAACTATAACATAAAATAATATAGTGCTCAAATATAAAATGAAAATAATGTTAACAAAATCTTACAAACGTATACAAATTGTATCGTTACATAATGAACAGATTACTGTTGGACGGCAATGCTCAAACTGGAATGGGTCGGCAAACAGGCAAGCCTCAAATTTACAATCCAATGTAAATATTTTGACCCACTCCATTTAAAAAGGATGTTAATTGGGGCGGCGGTGACCAAAATATTTGACCGAAGTCCTACTTTTCAAACAACTAACTTCCCGCGATCGACCCGTGACCTCACGTGCACTCACACACACGTGGTCCATGATGAGCAACAGCCCTAAGGGCCCCGAACATGAACGAAACCGAAAATATTAAGTTGATACAAGCGTTTGTGAGGTGGGGAAAAGGAAATTACTGCCTACCTTAGTGGGAGACCCGAGGCGGAGGCACCGGACGCACTTTCACAGGTGTTCACGATCGTGGATCACGTGGACCGTTTGAAAACGCTGCTTCCGGCACTCCAGATTCTCTTTCTTCCCAAGTGCCGTCGGCCAATTGTACACGTAACAAACTCTGAATAAGAATAATAATCAAAGAGAGCGCAGCAGGTCTGATGGCAAACTACAATTGCAGACGGCTGACCGCTAACAACTTCCGGTGATGCAGATCACGGGCCCACCGTATGTTAAACGTCACCTGCTTTTTTATTTTATTTTTGTTTTAAATACTCTTTTTTTAATGAAACTGCTTGGATGCTTTGGGTGAATTGCACACTAACATAAATATATACATTATTAATAAGACACACAAACAGACGCACAAATCCCCCCACCCAATTTCTCCCTCCACCCCTCGTGATCGACTTGGAGCAGTCCGCCGACTACCGTTCGACCGCGATCAACTATACATTGTAAAGTGATAAGAGCACATTGCAGATGTATTTTGCTTTGGCAGGTGTGCGCAATTTTTCAAAACAACGCAAAAGAAACTACTTGTATTGTGCTTAACTGAGTGAATAACTTTTCATGTAAAGTTAAAAAAAACAACACAAGACAGCACATTCTTTTCATATGAATAGAAAACAAACTGGGACTATAAAGTACTTTTAGGCGGACACCTACTCTTAAAGCAGAGGTTTTAATATTCATGCCAAAATGCTGTCAATTTGTCATTCTTCAAGGGCTGGATCTGCTCAAGTCGAGACCACCAGCTGTGAGCAAAGAAGTCCACTACCGTGCGGTGTGCCTTGAACTCACTGGCACATTATGACAAAACGTGTACATTTTTCCATTTTAAAATCAAACGCCATTTTAGAAGGCAAACTAACGGCGGCGTGAGGAGCGGCGCTCATATCCAGTGTTGATTGGATCCCAACAGTGTGGGGGCTCGGGGTGAAAGGATTCAAGGAAAAAGATCACACCAGTGGAAGCAACGGTTTTGATGGCACGAAGTGGGTGGATTAAAAACAACGTAGAGAAGCGAACAGTCTTTCTGCAATACGATAAAGCCTTGAAGATATTGTCCCTGTGTGTCCACTTGTCAAAGGGGGAGGAGTCAGCGGGGAAGAGCAACATTCACAATCATGCAAATCCACGGAGGACAAACGATGTGGCGCCGCCGCTCTTCCGAGACTAACTGAACCGAGCGTCGGCACGTAAACGGTACGCCGGACCATTTCATCGAGCTGCAAGTGTACACTGTATTGACGTAGGAGTCTGGCTCCCTGTGGCGGCCATGTTGGCTCTGTTGTCCAATTGTGGCTCGTCGCCCCAGGAGGTCTTTATCAGGTTTGTCGAGCGAATCCTCCGTAGACGACTGCTTCCAGGTGAGCGGCGGTGTCCGCTGGGGCTATCACTGTTTCTCGGGGTCCCACTTTGGCAGCTTCTGCAAGATGGCCTGATGGTCAACGCCGACAGTGGCCACCAGGCCTCCTTTGTTGAGAGGAGTCCCACTGTAGTCGATCTCCTCCCCCTTCAGAGTTGTCATGTGGCCCCCTAGCAGCCAAAGTTTCATGCGACTCGGTTAGCGTGCCGCCGTGCCTACTGTAACACACATTAGAAAGCCGCAACACAACCCAATCCAAAGCCACGGGGAGCTCAGATGGGCGTGGAAATGTCGGCGAGCCACTCTGAATTTGACCAGTTGAGTCAAAAATGGATTCTGTCGATTGGGAGTTTGAGCACCGAGCCATCGCAACAACATGAACTGTAGGGGGCCCTTTTACTTTGCCATTTTTGGAGACGTTTAAGCCAGAGGATCAAGTGTTTTCGTGTATGATGTCATGGACTGATGAGCAACTTTTTTTTGTTGGCTTTTTGATTTTGTTGGCAAGCTGACACACAACCAACCTTAACACTCTGCGAACAGTTATCCATCATTGAAGGCCTTACTGTATTTTATTATTTGAAATCTTCACATGAACGTGTTTTTCTGTCTGTAAGTGAATAACACGCATGTTCAAAATTTGCTCAACTAAATGTCTGCGCAGGAAAAATGCGGCGTAAATGTGACCGTTAGTTGAACATTTGGAGCTCGGCCGGCAGCTGCGAATGGATTGCATTGCCTCATCACAACATTTCACACTGAAAGGTAAAAAAAATCTTCATCAACTAGGCGCGTCGGGTTTTTGGGGACCGGCAATTTGAAATGGGGAGAGGGAGAGTTGAAGAGATTACCGTGCGCAGAGAGTAGGGCCGCACCAGCGCAGATGTCCCATTTCTTGATCATGGTGACGTGGACGTAAACGTCGGCTTGGTCTACGGGCTCTTTATCCGCCGAAGGCATCTGCAAGAGCGACAGGACCTTATACCCTGAAAGAGAGACGAGACCACCACGGTGAAGCTCGGAAGACTTTACAGATGCGCCGTACGTTGAATGGAATTTTTGACATGGCCTGCCTTGCATGGAAATACCAGAAAAACAAAAGGATTCAGTTTTGGGTCCCTTTGAAAAATATTTCATGATTGATGCCAACATCAACGTAAAAAAGCGTCTTACCTGCTCCTCCCGCTTCGATAATTGTGGTGCCGTTTCCAAAAGCGTCGTGAACGAAGTTTTTAACCTTCCCCGAGTGAGAGCGGGACACAATTACTTTCGGAGGGCTAACGCTATAAGACGAGCGAGGAGTCATATTGGATCCCTGATTCACAAGCGCCCAGGCTGCCGGAGAGATGACAAAGTGGGGTCAAGTTCAGGTCGTTATTTGTAGGACTCCTCTGTACTTTGACTTCGGTCATGTTATTCTAAAGAAACGCTACTTTTACTCGAGTACGGATTTGGGCTATACTACCCAGCTCATGCCAAAATCAACTGGGAGAGCCTGACGAGTTTGGACAACACACTTACCGGTGAAACCGGTGAATGGCTGGTGTATAACACCGATGACTGGTTTACCATTAACAGCGACGCAGACCATTGTCGTCACGTACTTGACCAAGGACTCTGGGAAGCAAAAAAAAAAATTCAAAAGAAGGGTGGTGGAGAGTAGATTTCAAGTGATTCTAGGATATCAACCGCAACAATTAGTACTAAATCGCGATACGTCCCAAACAGCAATATATAAGACTTTTATTTTCATGTCTGGTGTGAGCCCACCAAAACAGCGTTAAACCTATCAAATAAACACATGGTACAGTTAAAATCGACTTCTGAACATTACAATGCGTCCGGTGCATCTTATGTACGAATGGAAACAATTAAAAACAGACCAGATTGCACTGTTCCATAAAAGACAGTTCTCAAAAGCGAGCGGCAGATCGAAAGTTTTCTAGCTTGCGGGGTCCAGGGACCCAAGTTTGAGAATCATGGCTCCAAACCACGAGGAGACCGAACCTGTATATTCCTGCGTGGCATCCAAAGGATCGATCCACACAGTAACGCTCTCGGCGGGGACTTCTTTGTGTCCTTCGATCTTCTCCAGTATGTCTGCTGGAATGTCCCGACTCCACAATGCAGTGTTATCCACAGTGCTGTCATGTTCCTCACTGTTCACCTGGGGTGAGAAGGGAAACAACAAAACACACACACAAAGTTTACCGATTGGTGTGGAAAATACATATGGCACCAGTGTTTTTAGTTGACCAACAATCTATGTTCATAAAATGGATGAAACCACGACAACTGACTCACGAATGTTTAATTGTGCTATCAATAGTCGAGTCTCGAGCCTACCGGGAGTTTAAACTGTAAAAAACAAGCAAACGAACACAAAAGCATACCTTGATCTCTGGGAAGGTGTTCTTGACAAGATTGTACATTTTGCGATGCGAAAGCAAGTCTCCCATGGTCAGAAGCTCATCAGCCCCCTCCTTTGTCTTTCCCTTTGATTTCTCCTTCAGATTGTTTTCATCACGCACCTTCTTCACCTATTCAATAAAACACAACATTATGCATCGTGCTTGTCACTACCATAACCAACACAGTAGGGGTACTTTTTTTTAAGAAGTGAGGGATTGGGGGGTTGTTTTTAACCTCCTTGCCGCCAAGAACTGCAGCCTCCACCGATACAGCCAGAAGGTCTCTCAGATCGATGTTCCTCCTCTGGCTACAAAGAAAAATGGTGATCGTAAATTGGGCCAGATCAAGTCATTTTTATCTGAGGGGCATAATTTGTGGCATAAAGTGTTATGAGCAGCTGGGAGAGCACTGAACTGACATCCTGTTAAAGACACACCCATAGGGATACACAGTATTTGTTTTTGGCAAAGGAGAATTCGATATCGAGGTCGAACGTATGACGCTCCCCGCACCTCGCTTAAAACAACAAAACAGTACACTTGTTCATGGCATAGCTAGGGAGTCTAATCACCCCACTAGGACCTCGTAATCCTCCGATAAAATTAGATCGACCGGGATCATCGGGGCACAGCGACTTGTATTACGCGTATTAAAACAGTGGACGGGAGACTCACCTGAAAGCAGCCAGTCTGCTGGAGATGACCCCGGCGTAAAGGTGGTATAAAATGCCGAGCGCAAGAAGGCAAAAAACGGCCACGCCGAAAGGAGACAGACGAATACCCATCGGAGCCATAATGGCCAATATGTATCTTAGTGATGGGAGAAAAGCGAGCAATCGTTCACACGCTACGTGACGTGGCTATTACGGCCGATAGAGAGCCTTTAAATTGCCAGCTTCGTCGCACACGGACTAATTTGGGGGGATAGGCATGCGAAGCCGCTAGATGAATACCAGAACATACCAAATAAATTGTCAATGCAGTACTGTCCCCCCACCCCATAAAAAACAAGCTGTTATTCCATTTAGAGGTTCGATCGTTTAGCGCTAAACAAGACTTTACGGATCAAATTATTCTAACTTCCGACCGTGTCTTCCCTTTCATTGGACCAACTTCTTGCTCTGAAACCCGTAGAATCTAACCGTGGTTTCTGTCGTGTTGAACGTAGACCTGAACAATCCTGCCTCTGTTCACTAGTCTTCCTTTTCAACGACGACCAGGGTCAGATAACGCGACATCTCTTCCGGGTTGCTATTGACGTCATCACTGTGGGACACACATAAACAATTAATATTCTCTCTCTCGCTCTCTTTCTCTCTCACACAAATAAAAGGTGCGTGGAATCAACAAATACCCCGTGTCCGAATGTCCACCCATGTCCCTTGAGCATATTCACGATATATTCTTGCACTATTTAGTAGACCCTACCTCGCCGAATAGCTGAAGCTGTACATCAGGCAAGAATGGGAAAGAATTTCACCGACAACGTTTCAACAATTCGTGCACTCACTTCCCAAACGTTTATTGTAAATTGTCGAAAGGTTACGTAACAGTGGTAAACACGATCCTGTCTCACTTTTTTTGGAACCCGCTGCAGCCACAGAATTCTAAGTTCATGATCATTTGCCAAAAACAAAGTTAATCTGTTTTAACATGAAATATCTCACCTCTGTCGTGTATTCAATTAAAGATAGGTTAAACATGATTAGGAAATCATTGTAATCTGTTTTTATCATCGACACAACATTCCAACTTCACTGGATTTGGGTTGGTATTTAAAAAAAAGAAAAGACCATTGAAAATTTGGCATCAACATGGGGACGGAGGGACGGCAGGGTTACATTTACAAATATTGTTGCAGTTGACCATTACAGAGCCATAAAAATTGATTTTTAATGATGGTGCAAGAAGCAATGCTATTCATTAGAAGCAACACGCATAAACCGTATGTTTGATAGTCTAACTCCGTCTCCATCACATCAGTTTTTTTTTAACTTTCCCCAGAGACTGGGAAAATTCTATAATGAAATCTATAACCACTTATCATAGTATATTACGTATTCATGATTGCATTTTCATGATTATTATGTATTAAAAAATAAAACTCCCCTCCCAGCATGCATTTCAATGGATATCGGTGAAAAAGAATGCAGAAGGCTTTTCCTTCCCTATTATCTTTGTTCTTAATCCCTACACTTCCTATCAGGTTGTCCTCCTGTCTCTGCTGGCCACTTGACTGAAATGTGGTAGGACTTCAGCTCCTCGTCTGACACAAAGTCTGGGGCGCGACTCATCAGGTCATGACCGCGAAATGACTTTGGGAAGGCGATGACATCACGTATGCTGGAAGCCCCCACCATGATGGAAACCAGCCGGTCCAAACCTTAAAAAAATAATAATAACAATAAATGCGCGTATTGTATTTTTAGTTGCGAGATTTTGATTTTGTTGTAGTTCCCCTGCGCTGACAGAAGATCTTTTGTTTTCTTGAATTCACTCCTTGCTCTGAGTTGCTTTTCAAAATCCTTCTGTTCATTGATGCATTACTTCTAATTTCCATCATTTAGAATACTTCAAAATATTTTACTGTTAAAAAATGAAAAACATCACATTCCTTCTCCAATTTCATCCACCAAACAAATAACTTCTTCCATCAAATGAGTCACGACCCCCCAAAAAAGGGTCGGGGGGAAACAGCTGAACAGAACTACCTGTGCAGTTTGTTTTAACTTCCTAAACTTGAGTCCTGCGTGGAATCTTACCAAGCGCAATACCAGCATGTGGTGGCGCGCCAGAGTCCAGAGCCCCCAACAGGTGAGAAAGAACAGTGGGATCCTCCTGAGGAGAAAAATGCCACAACTGTGAGTTTTTCTCCTCGCAAAGGGGATTTGGGGGAAGAAGCCAAACCAATTGTTGGAAGCGTGCCACAAGAGCAAGTTTGCCATATCGAGCGGACGCGTCCGTGTCAAGTTTTTCACCTTGAGGATATTCTTTAAAACGTGAAGTTGCTCTGAAGCCTTGTGGATTCGAACCGAACCTCCTCCAATCTCACAACCATTCAACACGAGGTCATAGTGCTGGCCACGAACCTCGTATGACAAAGAAGAAAAATCCATACACAACTACAATACAGCGTTCATTATTCAGTCGTTCCAAAACGAGAGCAACATACTTTTTCCGGCTGCGTGTAGAGTAACGGTGTGTCCTCTGGCGCCGGAGCGGTAAATGGATGATGGGCAGACTCCAGCCGCTCCGGCTCGTCCTTTTTGGGCAAGAAGAGGGGGAAATCCACTACCCACAGGAAATGAAAGGCCGAAGAGTCGCGGACTGTCAAGCCATGAGACTCCAGGAGCTCTGCGCACTGTAAACGAAGACTCCCGAGCATTGGGCGCTGAGAATAAAGCAGAAACGTGATGGTTAATAAAAGACACCTTGGACAGCAGTAATACTTTTTCACAAGTGTATTTTTCTAGAGTGCTTGGAAACAACTACCACTGCGCATGGAGCAAAAATAATTCAGACAACAAACAATAAAATGCTAAATGAATATCGAAGACACTAGAAGGCTCCATCCCCTCAGAGCCTGCTCTTAATTCTTGCTACCCCCCTCTAGTATCTGGTCTGCAGACCCGGGCAGGGAGCTCAGAGAGGGAAGGTGTGCCGAGGCCATTTCCAGAGATGAAAAGAAATAATAAGGCTGAAAAAGAACTCTAAAATGGAGAGGGAGCGGGTGAAGTGCTTCCTCTTACGATTACCAGCCAAGAGGCTAGCAGCGGCATTTTGGACCAACTGGAGATGCTTCGTGGAGGATTAGCTGACTCCACGAATGACTGTTTCAAAGTGCTCACCAGAGAAAGGAGAATCTTAACTTAAGCCAGCTGCAGTAGATGAAACAAGCTGGACTTAACAACGGCACCGATTTGCCGGTCCGAGTTAAAAAATCACTGTCCAGTTGAAGACCCAAGTTCCAGACCGTTGGCTTACGAGAAGGAGCCGTGGGTCCCGAGTCAGCAGGATGAGATGGACGAGGGCCAATGGGACCAAACCCCATCGCTTCGGTCTTCTTTCCATTGAAATTCAAGAAATGGCGTGCCCCTTCCAGGGTTACTCATACATGGTTTCATGAGGGGCCTGTTTCATACCAGAACTTCAACGGGACCGGCGGCGATCAGCAGCAGGTCTCCTGGTTCGGCAGCCGTCTTCCGCAGTACAGCATCAGTGGCGGGGCCTGACAAGAGTTTCTTCAGAGGAGACTTCAGGGTGCCATCTGCTCTGACCAGCACCAAACTCACTTCCTTGGACGGAAATTTTCAGAATCCGTATGATTTGTGCGATACGGCCATATACGCAAGGTTCACCACAAAATCCGTATAAACTATGGCTAAACCGTATGAGTTGACAGGTATGAGTATGTAGGCACCTAAGAGTTAAAAGAACTACCTTGAATATGTAACATTTTAAAGACTTTATTTAACTACTCATTTGAACACAGACGCACACAAAAATAATACGACTACTAATGGTAATCATAAAAATACTAATCACGGGCAACCGCCAATCATCCTCTTACCTGGTTAAAATGAGTCTTGGATGATTGTTTCAGTTCTTCTAAATCTTTCCCCGTAAATAGTTGCTGAAAATAAGTCGTAAATTGTCAAGATGACAAGAAAAGGAAGTGATGATTTTGTAAAAAAAATACAAATAAAAAAATAAAGTTTGCTCTTACTGCTCCCCTGGGCACACAGATGGCCAAAACGGAGCTTCCCTCTTCGCTGACAGCCGATTTGAAGAAACCGATATCGGTGGACAGGAAAACATCTCGGAGGTCCGTCAGCTGAATGCGAAGGAACGGCAGAGAGTCAACGTTAACCTACGGTGCCTGTTCAATAGTGGATTTCCGTAACTGGGTAGACAAATGGCATTTGGGTTCCAATTTTGATGGAAATAATCTTGCAAATGTCGATTGAGAATAACGCAAGAAAGGGAGAAAATGTTCATTTCAAGCACCACAGTCAACTAAAAAAAAATAAAAAAGTGACTTCCGAAAATGCAAGCTTACAAAGTCGCAGATGAACAAGAAATTTTGTCAAAGTCCACTTGAAGATTCATCATTTGTGTTCACGGATGTCATCCAGGAGACGGAAGTAGCACACCTTCATGCCAAATCTGGTATCGGGTTTGTCCACCCCATAGTCCCTCATGGCCTCTTCATACGTCACGCATGGGAAAGGAAGCGGGAGCGGGCCTTTCTCTGCAGGCCACGAGTATTCCAACAGACCCTCCACCAGGGACATGATGCCCGCCTGATCCACAAAAGACATTTCGACGTCGACCTGTAGAGTCACATTCGCAATGAGGCGGAGGGGAAATAAATAAATACATTTCCAGCAATGAAAATAACTCTTCTGGAGATGTGTCGAGAAGGCGAGACATCGTTACCTGGGTGAACTCGGGCTGCCGATCCGGTTTGGAGCCTTCATCTCGATAGCACCGAGCAATCTGGAAGTACCTGTGACAGTCACCGTGCACATTTTACTTGACGTGTACATGAGAAACTATCACACCAAATATTGATTGATTGATTTTCCTCTAAATTTAAGTGGCTTTTTTACAAAACTCATTATTTAACCCAATGCCGGGAAAGTGGGTCATGGTAAAACCATCCCTCCTACCGCTAAGCATCGAAAGGAGCGACTGCATTGTCCCACCTGTCAATCCCGGCCACCATGAGAAGCTGCTTGAACTGCTGAGGACTCTGAGGGAGGGAATAGAAACGACCCGGGTCTCTGGACGGAACCACAAACTCTTTGGCTCCCTAAGAGCAGCGGGAAAAGACGAGTGAGACAAACCTCGGTTAACCTGCAATAATGAGAATATGTAGTTCGTGCCTATTTCACGGAATCGCACTGTACTTACCCCTGGTGTTTTTCTGAACAATGTTGGGGTTTCGACGTCAACAAAACCTACAAAGTGGAAGAGAACAAACAAAAGCAGAAGGTCAATTAAGAGGCGGTTCAGAGACCGGAGAGATGGATGGCACATGAGAATGCGAGCCAAGTACTGATAGTGCAGCGCTACACTCGTCCGACTGCGTGACAAGAAGCGTGTTTGTCCAGCTCCTTGTCCCCCCCCTCAAGAAGCAGCGGAAAAAATGGATGCACAGTCGGATGCAAAGAATATGGCCATTTTCCATACCGTGTACGTTACAGAGATATTCTCTCATCCTCATCACGAGTTGAGACCTCAGTCGGAGGTTCTTCTGCAATTGAGAAGACCTCAGGTCCAGGTAGCGAAACTGCATGCGTAACGATTCTGATTTCTGGGCAACAGAACAGACGGCAAATGATTGACATGAACAGCGTGAGGAGCGATGTGCGGGCCGCTTACTTTCACAAAGTCCTTAATCTCAAACGGCAACTTGCGGCACACATTGAAAACTTCCACGTCCTCCGCAAGGACTTCTATGTCTCCGGTTGGCATCCCCTATCATAAAGGCAACGTGATGACGACAGCATCTCGAAAAACAATGACAATTCTGCAACACAAATAAAATTCTCAGCAACACACAACCGTCACATACGAAAACATAGACTCTTGACTCTTACAGGTATATACTACATACAAGTATAATTGATTTTGGGGTGTGTGAAAAAGGGCTATGTGACAATTCTCTCCATGCATGCCTGTTGTGTGGTATGCATTTAATAAACACACACAAGACAGTTGGAATTTCCCCTTGAGTAATGAGTGATGAGTGAAAATGCAGATTATGGAATGCCGTACATTTAACACACCTTGTTTTCCTGTCCCGCTGGCCGCTCCCGAACTGTCCCAGTAACCTTGATGACAGACTCAGCTGTGAGATTACACAGTATCTGTTTAAGATGGCTTGCACCCTGCAGACAAGACTTTATTTACACCTAATTTTAAACATTTTGAGTCCCTCGCTCTCATACATAATATATTCATGTGGAACACTTACATCCTGCTGAGGTATAAGTACTTGGGTCAAGCCGCTGAAGTCCCGTAGAATGACAAACAGGTCTTGTCTGCTTAGGACAAATAGCTATTGTCACTATAAAACGAGAAACATTGCCATGCCCAATCACGTTTTTCTTGTACTAGTACCATTTTATTCATTGAACTACTGTGATTGTGTTGGCTTCAGTGTTTTCTCTCATATTTGAAAGCACCTCAGGTATTGGACCCATCCACACAAGGTGACCTTCTCTCCAATATGCTCAGATCTCAGTTGTCCACAGGTGTGACTCCTAAAAGACAAAGAGCTGCTTCCTGAGGACAAAAAAAGTGACAGTGACAGACTTAACACTCTTTTTTATGACATTTTATTTGCAATAAACTGTTACTGAATAGGGCGGCCCGGTAGTCCAGTGGTTAGCACGTCGGCTTCACAGTGCAGAGGTACCGGGTTCGATTCCAGCTCCGGCCTCCCTGTGTGGAGCTTGCATGTTCTCCCCGGGCCTGCGTGGGTTTTCTCCGGGTGCTCCAGTTTCCTCCCACATTCCAAAAACATGCGTGGCAGGCTGATTGAACACTCTAAATTGTCCCTAGGTGTGGTTGTGAGTACGAATGGTTGTTCGTTTCTGTGTGCCCTGCGATTGGCTGGCAACCGATTCAGGGTGTCCCCCGCCTACTGCCCGAAGACAGTTGGGATAGGCTCCAGCACCCCCCGCGACCCTAGTGAGGATCAAGCGGCTCGGAAAATGAATGAATTAATGTTACAGAATACTAGTTGCGCCGTACAATACAAAAGTTTTACGGTGTTGTCTTATCCAAGTTATCATGCTCCTTTACGGTTGTCTCTTTTGACACATAATTTAAAAAAGAAAGAAAAAGAATACAATTATATAAGGAGTGACAGACATGTATTTGCTGATGATGCAGTCCGGGTAAATCTGAATGATTGTATCAGACTTTATCGACACATAATTCTGCTTGCGATGTACCTGTGATCGAAGAGTTGGATGCGTGGGAATTGTCAAGGCAGCTCGGGTGTTTAACTTGTGGTCTCCAGATAAGGTTTCCTTGACTTGAAGTCGAGGTTACGTGGCGATAAGAAATTCCATGAACTCCAAGTGCACGGAGTGTCCTCAGCACCATATATCTGCATGTTGTGGCCATTATGTATTCATGAATTGTACTACATGAAGATAATTTTTCTGAGTGGGATATGCCTCGTTTCGAGGATCAAGGCCTATAAAATGTGATCTGCCTTCAGAGTCAAACAAACAAAAAACCGTTGGACAAACTGTTCGAGGTCATATTTTTATCAATTTCTGATTCAAACAAATTAGACCCTCTGTGTTTTAATTACGCATGGTCAAGGATGGCGCAGAACGGAGAGAATCCCGATCGGTCCAACTACTCCCTGTCTCATGCCAGACCGGTTATAGTATATAGTATATTCACTACCTTAGCGAAGATCTCGTTCAAATTCAATAGTCCTAAAAAAGGTGGCCGCGTTTTTTCAGCCCTCCAGTCCAAACGTAGCGTTATCCTTTGGAAACACCATAACATTGTGCGGAGTTGTGCACCCCCCGTCCTAACACATATGGTTTCGTCCAATTTCTTCTTCTCTAGAGTCTATTCGCAAAATGAACCGAGAGCGCCTCCAATTGGCTATGACAATACAGTATGCAAGCACGCTGACGGTGGTCCGTTATTAAAGCTGTGACATTAAACAACACTGCACGATATCAAACAGACAATAGAGTTAGTGCAGTGTTTTGTTGTTTCCGTACCGTGTCATATTAAGTTAATGGCGGAATAGTTAAAAGTTCTGTCGACACAGATGTTTGTTTATCGTTCATGACTCAATTGAAACAAATCAAGACGAAAATTGTAAATCGACCACAAATGTCTTTCTTGGGTCCTGTGCCGGTGTTGCACACACGACCCCCTTTCTGCACATATCGATAAAAAATGTCATGAAAAACTTCATTAATCTTAAGTGTCGCAGGCCCAGTAGAGGGCGCTCAATGTACGGAGTATCAAACACCACCGTTTAAAATTGCGTGAATAGAAAAACGTAAAATTTCCGGCGTTTGAAATGGCTCAAATCATAGCTTTCTCGATTAACGCTGAATCAAAGTTGGTCAAAATTCCCATACCCATCATGCACCGCGCGGACCCGGAGCTCTGCAAGTGATCTATTGTGGTTGGCATGAAAGTGCACTTCCTTGATGATCCACAAGAGGTAACCGTGAGGTTAATGACCACTTAGGATCAGCCGCCATTCCGGTTGTATGCTTCGAACCCGAACGAAATAAATAACATGGGAGGAAATTGGAAAGGTACATAATATGTGTAATTACAAAATATCAGCGTTGATTTATAGATTCTGTTGTGCCTCTTGTGTCAGTTGTGGCCCTATTTTTCCGTGTGTTTTAATAACAGCTCTAATATCACTTGACAAACAAACGTGCTGAATGAAAAGGATCGAATTTCAGGGAGAGAGCGCCTGCATAACAATGACATCATCAGACAACTGTCGCCTCATGGAGATCAGATGGTCAAGGGAGCTGCATTTCTGCCAGGTCTTTCACTCCCTGGATGGATGGATCTCTCTCGCTCTCCCTCTCTCTGCCTGGCTATCGAAAAGATACCAACCACCAAATATAATTTCTTGTCACTTCCTTATGTCTCGTTGTGTCACTTGGTGCAAAGCAGAATTTTGAGAGTGCACTCATAATTGTCCTTAGGGTCCATACGAAAATTAGCATATACCATCGACACCCAAGTGGGATGGTGAAATGGCAAACTTGAGGGTGACAGCAACCCTCCCCTAGACTTACTCAACGGGGACTCAGTCAGACACACCAACAGGCGCTCACCCCCACTGCGCGGCACATTTGTGACATTGGCCTTCAGTGAGCCCGACTTAATCCACCATTTTATATTACAATGATGCAATATAAACCACAGGGACGTATCGTGACCAAAATTCGTCACCGCTGGAGTGGGGCATTCTTTACGGCGGCTGTCACGCCCCAAAAGGTAATCGCGTCGACGTGGGGTGTGGCGGTGTCTCCCGGCCGCTCAGGAATCTCACGGGATTCCCGTGGGCCCCATGCCCCGGATAAATCGTCAATATTACCACATCCCACACCCCTCTCACATCTGCAAGTCTTCGAGGTCAGCTGTATTGAACTCGAACGCCCATGTAACCATGGTAACTATCGGTTTCCAGCTGTTAGTCTTCCCCATTTGGTCAGCAGGAACCCATCTTTTTTTTGGAACAGGAGGTTCATGGATTGAGTTCGGGTAGCAAGATGACATCATCAGACAACTGTCGAGCGACCCCTCGCCCCAAGCCCCCACACTCCAAGCGCAGCTCGAGAGGTGCGGCATGAGCTCATTCTGATGTCACTCCTTGTACAGCACAATACGCTTGCATGTGTGCGATCTGGTTCTCTGTGTGCTGTGGAATACAAACACAGCATGGTGAAATACGAATTCCCCCTTGAGGGATTCTAATCGGTACAAGAAATGGAATTAAAAGTGAATTAAAATGAAATGACACCTGCTGACCTAGTTCTCCACCCCCTCACCTCCTATTTCCACCAGTGTCCTGCTGCATCTATGATGACCTCATAGCCGCACCCGGTCCGTGTGTGCATGCGCGTGTGTTCAATGATGCGGATGATCCACTGATCTGTGATTGATGCGGTGTTCCCCCTCCCCCTTTTTGCAAGGCTCCATTTTCCTCGAGTACCTCACAATTTGTGGGGAGTGGCGGGGGGTTGTCGGTCGTCAGGGACCCAGGTGAGAAGAGCATGAGGAGGCGCGCGCGCACACTATCAAGCAGTGTATGGCTGCAACGCACAGCTGACTCCAAGTGACATCAGTGTTTTTGAATGGTGTCACGGACCGCACGCAGAGGTATGACAACCACAAGCAGGATAAAATTCTGTCATCAAAACTCTAGAATGCTTTCTTTCATTTTGTACAAACAACAATGGAAGTCTGCCTTTGTTTCTCCCAAGTGGTTATCGAGTGTCGGTGCAAACGGTGACATCAGACAAGCAGCTGTGAATGGAGACACAGACTCACAAAGCAGAAAAAAAACTGTCTCACAAAGAAAAGCCCCCCCCCACACACACACACACATGCAAAGCATTAACAGCACTTCCTCCCCCAGCTAGAAGGAGGCTACATTGTCATCGATCGCAGCAATGCCACTCACAGGTTGTCAAAGCTTTTGAGCTCAACAGTTGATCTCTTCTTTCACGGCTGTGTGTTTTATTCATCCAACAGTACTTGGTCTAGTAGATTAAACCCCTTTGCTCTGTCCGACTGGCCCCCCCAACAATGGGTCTTTGATGGGCCTTTGCCACCGCCCCTTTTGTTGGTGCTTGTCCCCAGGTAGGCACCAGTCCTTTCTTTTTCCACCAGCGAAATCGGCTCTCGCTCTGGTGCTTGAAACGGGTGCTTCAGCTGGCCTTGATGATTATTGGCAGGAACTACGTCAGGGGGCGGGGTTATCATGACGAAGGCAGAAGTAGAGGAATGAGATACTGGACACAAGGAAGTTTTGCACTAACAGTCGAAGAGTGATGATGGAGTGATGACAGACGTGCATGCTATTTTTTTTAATTTTATATAGCGCTTGTCCTCATTTGTGCGATGGGTGAGTTATCCTAGCCGACTTTCAGCGTCAGGCCAGGTACAGCAAGAACTGCTTCCTAGTCAATGGTGGGTTATGTATGAGGCTAGCGACATTCGCAATCGTACCTTTGGATAATTTGCTTTTGCAATGTGTAAGGAAGCCAGATAAACACAAGCACAGAGAGAAGATGCAAATTCCACACAGGAAGGCCGGGCTCCAGATTCAGAGCCACACGTGCTAACCAATAGTACACCATGCTAGCCGAAATTAACCTTGAGAGTGACCCGTGTTTATTTGATGGCTATATGCTACAGACGCAGTCGCATATATTCATTCAGATCAGGTTCCTCCTCCATCCCGTCCATCTGTCTGTCTGTCTGGCTGCTCATTCATCCATCATCCTTCTTATAGTCAGCCAATCAATACGTGATGTCAGGATGAGGTAAGTGATGAGTTCAGAGTCATAAAGCCACATGATAGGCTGATAACAGCGCCATCAGCAGCCACTGCTGGAAATTGATGGCGCCCAGAATTCTGGATCATATTTCACGCGTTTTTCCCTCTTCCTCTACGGACACACACACACACACACACACACACACACACACACACACACACACACACACACACACACACACACACACACACGCACACGCAGAGTGAGGATCCCATATCTCCTGCCACAGAAATGGATTTTTCGCCAGCAAACCACACAGGGTGGATTCATATCTCTATTGATTTAGATGTGGAGATGAACTGAAAGGAATCAAATGAGATCAGCCTGGCAAGTAAATTGCAAAGTAATCAAATTAATCTGTTGAAGATACAGAGATAGTAAAGGTTACAATTATTCATGAGGTATTTAGTTACACCAGAAAGCCATTACTTCGGCGTGGAAGTCAAATCGCACATGAAGGATGAGATACGATTATTCCGATGGTTTTCGAACCAGAGCGAGACAAAGGGCATGGAGAAAAGTGCGGAAATGTGACACAAAAATCCTCAAGCGGTTCTTAAAGAACGCCAGGGAATACACTCAATAGAAAAGACGAAGGTTATGAAATCTAACACTTTTTTCCCCTTTAAGTTTGTTATTGACTCCTCACCCATAAGAAATCATTCTGTACCATTTGTTAAAACTGTTCGTATGACCTGACAGTCGAACACGAGTGGAATGACCTGTGAAAAAAAGGCTCTCTCTGGCCCCATCTTTTACCTCTTAACTTGATTTTTAAGTTCTGCTGCGATTTCCTGACGCCACATATGCATTCGCTGTGACGACACAGTTCGAATCAGGTGCCATTACGCACGGCCACGTTTGAGGATCGCGCTCGTGCACCTACGTGGGAGGCGTGGCTTTGATCAGAGAGGGCGGGGTAAGTGAAATGAGTCCACGTTCATATGCCGCAAGTAGTTTTAATACCGCAAAGTCCCCCTTTCAACACAAGTTTGAAAAAAGAAATCACACACGATGAAATGTACTCAAGTAGAAAAGCAGAAGACTTTTTTGCCAGAGTGAGTTACTCATATAATTTGCTTATATATATCATTTCGCGTCGGATGTCCTCCCCAACACAACCCACCAATTTTTACCCGGGGTTGGAACTGGCAGCGCGGAAGTACGAAGTAAAAACGATATTTTTTTCTCAGTTATATACAATATCAATTTAACTTGGTACAGTAATCGTAAACAATCTTTTTTTTCTGAGCACCTGTCTCCAGCAATGTGTCCAAGCATGAAGGCGCGCCTTCTGCCATAATGGCAGAAGAGCACACAACCTCCATTTAGCCTGTGGCGGAAGTGAGGTTGAATGAATGTCATTGTGTTGTGTATGGAGATGGAGGAGGTGGGAGGGATGTTGCACTGGCTCGCGTTTCTTCCATTTGTCTCCCTTGGTAACAGAGGGAGAGATAGACATAACCTCAGAGCAAACAAGAGGACATCTGGAGCTGCTTCTCTCCTCCTCCTTGTCCAGTCTCCTTTGTTTGCCCCCCTCTCGAACTTGTCCCTTTCCTCTCACCTCCCCTCCCCTCCCTTAATTTTTTTTTCATATTCTCTTCGCTGTGTCACTCGCTGGGGGCTATCAATCATGGAAGCCGCCAGGCTGTAGGTGGTCATGCCGACGGCAGATGGCTCTTTATCGCTCAAGCCCTGGCCTCGCCATGACAACTACAGAGAGCAGGAAGTGACACATCCAGCAGAGTGGAGAGATTCGTGTTGACAGGGCGCGCTCGCGCACACACACGCACGCGCACACTATTGTCTTCATCTAAATTTCGTACAGGAAACCGCTAAACCATCTAGCTACCTGTCAAACCTGCTTTTGTCCATCACCTGTCTGTCCATCTGCCCGTCAGGAAACAAGATTAAGGGGCATGACTACTACCATCTCAAATAGCAGGTGCTAAATTACATGTTCACACGTGCTAACAGACTGCATACGCTGTTGGCAACAGGTGTCAAGTAGGGTGAACGGACTTTCAAAATTAAAAACGGTGAAACTACAATTTACGATCAATTCTGACCCAGAACTTTTTATCAACTCGATTCCAATGAAGGCGCTTCCCCGAATCGCTCAGTCATCCGCAAGCAAAGATGGAGTGAGGTTCACCTCATTGTGAGCAACTGTGTGTGAAGACAGTCAAACAGTTTAAGGATAATGCTCCTCAACGTACAACTGCTAGGGATGAGGGATTCCAGGATCTATGGTGCAGAGAGGGGAAAAAAAGATTCGGATAATCTGGAGGAATCGCTGCACGTAAGTGGCAAGGCCGAAAACCAACAGTGAATTGCTGGGACCTTCCATCCCGCAGCAAAAACCCACATCATGTGGAAAGGATATCACCACATGGGCTCAGGAACACTTCCGAAAACCAATGTCAGTAAACACAGCGTCAAAAATACTTTTGGGGACACATAAAGCCATCGCTGATTAAAATTTGCTGTTGATCATTGCATTGTGTTACTTGTAGAATACGCCATACTGATCGACGTGACCCGAGTTAAGACGGATAACAAGGTCAAATAATTCTTAAGAGAAGAAACTAGGGTACACTCTGCTGGCTTGGTATTTTGCTGCGCGTGTCTGCGTCTGGGTTGGCTGGTGGATTTCACGTTCCACTTCCTCTGGCAAGACGATTAGGCCAGACGTCTGTCACACCCACATATTATGCTGCTCCCCACTGTCTGCTGGGAGAAACACACACACGCGCGCACACACACACACACACGCACACGTTTAGAAAACTGACAACATGCCGTATGATTTATGGATTGCCGAGTTGTCTCCCAAGATTTTATTCTCTTATCAATATTCAAAATATTTCCCCCGCTTCAATATGTCTTTCAATAGCAAGGCAAATTACACCAACAACAGTCTGTGATTAATAAAGCAAAAAAAAGTTATTTGTCTCCGAGGGTCCACGAGATAAAGCACAAGGAGAGGTGACCAACACACATACACATGCGGACCCCCCACCCCCACAAAAAAGTACTTGCCTTGTTAAAAGATGAATTTACCACCTAACTGCATTTTCATGTCAAATTGTGTCCAAGTGATTATTTCCCATTTAGATTCAACTGTTACAAATATATATATTTTTACTTTGCTGTAAAATAATGTTATAATTACATTTTCAGTGTGGTCTCAGTTTGAAATGACTCCCCCAAATTGCATAATGAAGTAGGCTGAGACAAACAGATTTGGTTTCCTAGGCGAATATCATGATCCACTTTTATTAAAAGCATCATAGCTACAAGTCATCAATACATGATGTCTGGGGGGAGAAAAAAAATACACACAACCCAAAGAAAAAAAAAGAAAAAACATTTACATTGAAAGTCTGTAAACTTCAAGGCTAGATAAGAATTTTGAGGTAATGCTCTTCAGCTTGCTGGCTAAAAGTAACAACAAGTCCATTTTTTTTTCAAGAAAAGTAGCTAAGTAATAAAGGTACCTGATTACTTTAACTCTTTAACACCAGTGCATCAACAGGAACAGAGTGAGACAAAACTGATTGCAGTACTTATTTGTCATCAGTTACAGTTTTAGGTGGGCTTTTTTTTTCTTATTAATACGACACTTGTGGTTTTAATTCAGAGTCTGCGTGTTGGGCGAGATATGATGGAACATTCAAAAGCTGCCATAGTTATTGCTGTCTCAGCATCACAGAGATGTGACAAAGTGTGTGTTTGTGTGTGTGTGTGTGTGAGTGAGTGTCGGGCTGGCTGCGATAGTGAATAGTAAGGTTGGATCTGTACTTTCAAATATTTGAAGCATGTGCGGCGCTTGATTTATCTTGAGTCGCTTCAGACGTTATTTGGAAACAAATCAAGCACCGCGGTTGCTTTTCAAGTATTCAAAAAAAAAAAAAAAAAAAAAAGACAGCAAAAATGTCAACTCAAAATTCATTTGTTGACCTTCATATAGTTAGAAGAACATGTTTCAGTCCTGTTCTGGCCAGGTCTGGTGTCAGTGTGAGTGACTAGAGCAACAGTCTCATTTAAGAGAGGGGAGCTGCGGGTGGTCTCGAACCAGCAGGGCTTGACAGGCCAACCGCCAACATCCACCTCAAAGAATCAACCTGAAACATTCCCGTGGGCTCCAAATCCTTTCACGGGCCCCCTCAGCGGTGTGGCTAGTTCCAACCTGAACACCCCCCCACCCCCTTCCCCATGTGTAGCTGACCAATCGGGGCTCGGCGGACAGCAGACCCGACCTGTCTGCCTTTGCTGTGCTACAAACTAGCTCCCTCCCAAGTGACAAGACAGGATTCGGAGACTGGCAGTGGAAAGACTCAAAACTGGCATTCAGTGTGGGACAGGGACTGAGCAGTACAAGGTCAGCTAGTGTGTGTGCACACACAGCTGAAGAAAGGTGGGGGTGGAGGGGAGGTCCTGCCACTTTACAGGAGGCTATTTAGGGCTACAGTGGGTGTAGTGGTAGGCTGATAGGTTGTGTGCGTGCGTGTGTGGTAGTCAGGTTGGCCTGCTTCTCCTTCTTAAGAGTCCGACATAGGAAAACTACAGTAATGAGTGACATCGACTCCATTCCCCACAATTCATTTTGGAGAGACTTCCGATGACCTTTCTTGGCTAGAGGCGAGAAGCTTCCCAGAAACGTCAAGCAGGCCGCACAAGCACGACAAGTCGAACTAAAACAAGGTTTGAGAGCTGAAAGCAGCAGCAATAATAACAACAACAACAATAATAATAATAATCAAAATAATAGCACTACTGGAACTTTGTGAAGACCAAGTGGAGATGCAAACTGGCCAAAAGTCTTTGAACATGAGGTGAGCTGGAACTACACTAACAATCCAACTTAACTTAACACACACACATACACACGCCTCGTGAAATCCAAGCCTGGCGGGAGAGAGGAAAAAAAAAAAGAAAAGATTGTTGGTGGAAGCGTGTCGCGTCAAGGTGGCGGAGAGGAGAAGGTCAAAGGTGAGGAAATGTCCACAGCCACTGTCAGTTTTGGGTTTATTTCAGTCCGTCAGTCACTCTAGTCATCCTCTTCCTCATCTCCGATCATCCCTCCATCCTCCACGAGCGATTCCTCTGCCTCGCTTCGGTTCTCCTTTGCAGCTGCGCTCTCCTCAGCCAAGTCACTCTCCCCCCCTTGCGCCTCCTCGTCCTCATTCTCCTCGTCCGCTACTTTCGCCCCCTCCGCCTTGCCGTCTCTTGAAGGCTTCGCCGCCGCGCCATTGGCCCCCAGCGCTCCTGCGGCGCTCTGAAGCTCAGCCAGGGTGGAGGCGGCGGGGAAGCCGGGTAGGCCCAGACCCGCGAGTCCCGGAGGTAAGAACATGGAGGGATAGAGAAGGCCGGGGGCCATGGAGGACAGGAGGAAAGGATTGAAGGCCAGAGAATTGGCTGACATGCCGGCGGCGGCCAGGAGGGCGGCAGCTTCGCCGTTGATGGAGGAGTCGGGCGGAGATGCCGTCGCTGCCGTCTGGGCCGCTGTGCTCCGACCGCTTTGGGATTTTTCCATCTTCTCTCCACCTTCTTCGTCCTCCTTGTCAATTCTCGCCTTCTTGGCAGGATGACCACCTTCATCGGCATCAGCTTCCTCCTCGGGCTCCATTTCTCCCCCGTCATCACCATCGGCCCCATCTTCTTCCTTTCTCTTCCGGCTCCCTTCCTCGCCGTCGCCATCCTCCGTGCCGTTGGCGTTCGCCGATGCAGAGGCCCCTGCCGGGTTGGAAGCGACGGCGGCGGCCGCCACGTTGCCACCAAATAGCCCGCCGAGGCCGAACATGTTTGGGATAGCTGCGGCCATGTTGGGCAAGCCCCCCATGCCGGGCAGCATGAGGGGTAGCATGGAGGCGGCGGCGGCGGCACTGGCAGCGGCCTGCTTGGGGTCAGTGGCGGTGGGGAAAGCCATGAGGCCGGCGGCCAACTGGAGAGACTGAAGGCTCTGCAGGGAGGACAGATCCATCCCTCCGAAGAGGCTGTTCAGCAGCAGTGGGTTGATGCCTCCTAAAAAACACACAGTCACGTCATCACATCACTTGCAAAAAGACAAGCTAACAGACACCGTTACCGCACAAGAAGCGAGTGCACGTCACGCTCCAAGTGAAATGGATGCTCTCTTACCAGCCGACGAAGCGGCGGTGGCCAGCGAGGCCTGGGCGGCCTGCGCAGCTGCCGCCGCCTGAGCGGCGGCGGCCGCTTTGGCGATCTCGGATTTGGGACGTCGTCCCCGACGACGGACACCCTCTTCTCGAACGACCGGACCCGTCAGCAGCCGGTCAAACATGGCCTCCGGGAGAAAACCCTGCCCAATAAATTAATATTGTTAACAATGACACTATTAAGATCATAAAACGGTAGCTTGACTTCCGTGACAAAGCTAATCAAGTCACATTTATTTCTACAGCCCTTAATCACAAACGGCCTCCAAGGGCATCCTCACACAGCCACAATGGATAAGTATTCACCACTTCCCTGACCGGGGGGTGGCGGGCGAGGGAAAAACTTTGCAAAAAAACCCATCTGGGGGGGAAATGAGAAACCTTGAGAAGGGGCCGCAGATGGGAGAACCCCCCCCTTCTGGGATGACCAGGCTCAAAAGGATGCAGAGTGGGCAACATTTGAAGCTCGTAACTCAATTTACTTGAATTCAAATGTTTATTGATCTGTCCCAGCCCATCCGGAAGCACACCTTTTTGGTTACACGTGTAACTTCTTCAGGGGGTGAAGACAGAATTTTTCAATCGCTGATAAATATAACGAGTTGAGGTTTTTGTGAACGAGACTTAAAAAAAACCCCCGAAATATTATTTATAAAATAGATCTTTACAAAAAACCAAAAACAAAACAAGCTTATGTCCCAGACACCCCCTGACTTAAATCATGTTGGATCAACCAGATAGCAGCTTAAAAAAAAAAAAAATCCAATAGTGGTAAGGCTCATGCCTTGAAATTGCAATATTTGTAAATCAAGGGGATTACTGGAGCAGATTTGTTGGTTACTGTTGTTAAGGAAGAAGACGGGCAACTAACCGACTGTTTGACAATATCTGTCCAATCGGGTGCAATTGAAAATTCAGGGTTTTCCAATAGCCATCTGGGAAGTTCCTTCATTGGGGGAGCCATGGCGCCACCCATCTAAGAAGAAGGGAAGACTGTTAGTTCCATAGAGGGAATGAAACAACAACAAGAAAACAAAACACGGACTGAAGACTCGAGTTGTTACCTTGCGGCCATTCCGCCGGTTGATCACAGGCACTCGCTCGTCTCCCGTCAGGGTGTTGATGTCGATCTTGTTGGGGTTTCGACAGCGATGGCGCTTTTGCTTGGGTTTCGAGAACTGAGACAACAGTAACTCTTCGTTCTTCTAGGGTAGCAATGGGAGGGAGGGGGGGCATGGTTGAGGGGGAGAAAAAATTAAAAGAAAAATAAGAGCCACACAACATTCATGAAAAGGACACGAGGACATACTGGTGTAAATCCAGAAATGTCCATGGTGTAGGTAGGGTGCTGCCTCAGCCACTCCCCGAGCTCTTTGTTGGAAACAGTCGTCTCTTCCTCCTCCATACTACCAGACGCAAGAGATCTTCCACTGGGGCTCTGCTCTGAGACCGCAATGGTTCTGTGGGCACGGGCAGCATCCTGCCCCGCTTCCAGGCCGGACACCTTGGTCCCATCACCATCGTCCTGAGAATGAGGAGAATGTCACTTTATTTTGTGTCTGCACTGGCGACAGCCAACGCAACCCCTGCCCCCAAAACAAAAACGCACCACTCCAGCTCTTTTGTTGCCCATAAACAGCAGCTCCATGCCCTCAACGTTTTTCCTGCGTCCCCGCCTCCGCCTCATCATTGGCAGGTCAGCTTCCAGCGAACCGTTGGCTCTGTGGCCGGAGGGCGGGGCTTGCTGCAGCAGCTCCATTTGGGCCTTTAGCGAGGGGTTTGTCACCAGCGCACTGGGGAAGCCAGCCAACGAAGGAGAGCTCTTGCGTTGATGATGGATATCCTGGGCGGCAAAAGCAAGCGAGTTGAGTTCATGCCGTTCCCCCGCTCTCCTGTATTGTAAAAGCTCCAGCAGTAAGAGCTTCTCATAAGGGGAGCGCACCTTGGTGAGATCAATAGCCTGACTCTGGGACTCCAGGGTTGCGTGGTTCTCTCTCAACTGAGCAACCATCTCCATCAAGTTCCGCCTCTTGGCCGCTCTCTCGGCCTCAATCTCGATCTTCCTCCTTCTCCTCCTCCTCTGTCGAGGCACCGTTAGACCCAGAGGATCGTCCTGCAACACAAAAGTCAACTCTTAGAGCTGATAACCAAGCGGGTACAGTCATTTCTGTCTCAAGTTCAACTTCAAGACCACTTACATTTCTGTATTGGTGATAAAAATACCCATTTTCAAAAAAAAAAGCAGACACGAGGGTTAGTTATATCGGCAGTTATCAGTGAAGAACTCACGTGAACGTGTGATGAAAGCACTTTCTCCTCCATCCTGCTGTAAGGGCTGTGGATCCCGGTCAGTGTCAGCTCGCCCAAACTTCGTCTCTGCAGCGGGCTCTCGGTTGCTGTGACGACTGCAGCTGTGGGTATTGTTGAGCCATGACCTGGCAAAAGGTTGCTCGGAAAGTCAAAGATGTGGCGTCGGTTGACGGGCCACTTGCCCTTCAGGACGGCCTCGCAGATGTTGTCCATCCTATTAATCATCACTCGATCCTGGAATATGGGAAAAAAAGAGGAGTAAGAAGATCTTACTGACCAACAAAGAGTTCAGTGAAGTGAATTTCACACGACTAACCTTCGGCCAGACTGTGAAGGCGTACGTTCTGTCCTGTAAGGCCTGTAAGGCATACGTTTCCGCCATGTCATCAGGGCAAAAACCATCTCTGGTTTCATCTCGAGCTGATGTGCTCAAAGATGCGATGCTCTCCTCGTCAAAGTTCTTCTGCTCAGACACGGCACCCGCTAAGAAAAGGCAGGGAAAGTCACTTTTCAAGCTGAATTAAAACGGGCTTCACAATTGCCATCCGGGATACAAGCTCTTTTTATTATCTTGCCCCTGGTACTCAGGACTCATTTAAACTCTGTCAAGTCTTGAGGGGAAACCAGAAATAGGCCCATTCTGACCATGTGATGTAAAATGATGGGGGAGGGGGGGCAGGCAAACAGAGAAAAAAAAAAATCAAAATATACACTGTAGTTAACAAAAAGTACAACATTTTAAAGCTAAATATTAGAATAAGAAGCAAAACAGGGCTATTCTTTGCACGTATGGGCTGCCAGAACAAAGTGAAATTCAAATAAATAAGCCTTTTTTTTTTCATCAAGTGCCCATTCCCCCACAACTTGGGGGCACTGCACGTCGCGTCGCCAATACCTCAGCACCGTATTTGAAGGGACAGGAAGTGAGGTTTCCGTATAAAGGCTGTAGCGTACACTACAGCCTGTAGCGTACACTTACACAAATTATACAATGATGACAGAAAAACTTTTTTTTCCTTTCCACTACACCCTTTGTAAATTGACTTGGGAGCCGTCTACCAGCCAACTGCAATCAATTGGTCGGGCACTCCAGCAACAAATCAAAACTGTGTTTAAAAAAACCAAACATCTACAGTATGTCAAAATTGCACTTTACTATTGCGTGATCAAGTAAATTCCCCCACCTTCAGCTTGGGATGATTTCTCCGATTTGTCGTCTTCATCCATCCTTTCCTCCTCTTCGGGGCTTTTCTCTGGGTCAGGTGACTTTGGAGACTTGGCGTCCTCCCTCTGCACTCGGTCTTCCTCCTCCTCAGCATTGCGGCTGGTTTGTGCTTCAAGCTCTTCTGGGTCCTTCGATACCATTTGGTCCCTAGCAGTGTCAACACGAGCCACAGTTTCTTGTTCGGTCTGCTTGGAAACATTCTCCGTGTTCTCTTCCGTCGGCCCGCTCGTCTCCTTCTCTGCTACCGGTCGAGCCTCGTCGACATGTGACACCGGTGAGGTTGTGGCCTCTTTCTCATCTTTAGCCTCTACCTCCTCGATTTTCTCAGGAGATGCAGTGTTTACACGCGTGACAGCGCTGGCCTCCTCTTCCTCAGGCTCCATTCTAGCCTCAATCTGAACATCTTCCTCCGTTTTCACCTCTCCCTCCACTTCCGCGCCATGAGCGGCTATTTCGGCAGAAACGGCGACACTCGCCAGCTCGGCAGGCGTGAGAAGAGCTGAGGGGCTGCTCTCGGCTGTTCCCGTGCCACTTTTGCAGAGTTCCCCCATGCCGAGGAGAGTCCCGCGCTGGGTGGTTAGGCGCCGGTGCGCCTCCAGGAAGGCCAAGGTTGGATCGTTTTGGATGTGATAATCTGTTCGACTGACACCGTGCTTCGAGGCTCCAAGGAGAAGGTCCCTGTCGTGGCGGCCACACTCCCACCACTCTGGGAGGTCTTGGGAGGGTTGGCAGAGTTTGAGCCGCTCAGAGAGAAGCGGATGGGGGAGAACCTGCTCTCTGATGCGCCGCAGCAATTCAATGCGATACAGAGTGCGGGAAGCACGCTCCTCCGTGATGGGGTCGATGATCAGCGTTGGGTCGGGGAGTTCTGCAGAGGCAGAAAGATAAATTCATGTGCTGACAACAAGTGAGAGGCGGAAATGCCAAAGCCTGGGCCTTGTGACAATACCCAACCATTTTTCGAGGTAAATGTTGCTGCATGCGCCGCATGAAGCTGTGGACGTGTGCTATTTCCTCACCTGTGTCAGTTTTGACCTGCATGCGACAGACACGTTTGCACATTGCGATGAAGGAATAGTAATATTTCTCCAGGCTATCGTCGGTCTTTTTGTCCAGACGGGCAAATGCTCTGAATTGTGTCCAGTCAAATTTCTGACATTGCGTGTCAAAGACGACTCCAAACGTTGACACAACACGGTAAAAGTCAGCCTCCTCGCGACGAGTCCATCTAAAGGCAAAACAAACGCACACAAAAATGATATGCGTCAGAAAACGTTTCACTACTTACAGTATAGAAGTATGAAATAACAGCAAAACTGCAGTCCAATGACAAAGGCTGTTACAGAGTTACTTTCATGACGACCCGACTCAAAGTAATCTGAAAGTGTGTTTCACCTTTGTCTCCTTTCTTTATAGTACACGGCTCCATCCGTCATCAGGGCGCTTGTGGTCATCGCTGGCGACTCATCGGTAATATATTGCCCACTTTTCGCAAAATAAGCACTTCCTTTAGTGAGGTAGGAGGTTCCCTCAGCCATGTACACTGTTGCTGGATCTTGGATATAGGCTCCTCCTACAGCTCCTCCTCCCCCCGCTGCCTCTGTAACCATTGCAATGGTAGGTAGGAAGTCCCGGCGCCGTCTTCGGCGCCCATCGGGCCTGTTGAGGGCCTCCTGGCGAAGCTGCTCTCTGCGGTTGGAACGCTGGTAGGCAGTGATGAGGCGGCGCAGACGAGCCGTCAGAGCCGAGGCGGCCGGCCAGTAGAGCCTCTCATTGGAGCAGGCGGCCCCGCCGGTGGAAGACACGCTTTGACCGTTTTCATCAGATTTACCTTCGGGAGGGGAATACAAAAAACAGCACTCGGGATTAACCTCACTAAAGGTGTGTGTGTGTGGTTGGGTATACCATTACACGACCTAAGTTTCATGACTACATGTTTGAAAGCTGAGACTCATGAAGTGACTCATGACCTGTGAGGGATAGCGCAAAATTCATATTCATTCTGTTTGATCACCAGATTGCTTGCTCATTTACGTTGATGCTTTGCATCCATAGCGATTACGTTTTTTTTTCTTCAGAAAAAAGTTGCACTATTGGAAAACATTTACCCTTTTTTGGATTAAAAAAAAGTGCTGATGTAACAATAATATAATACCCTCTGCTTCTCCTTCCCCAGTGTCATCGAGCGGAGAGTTGGTGAAGTCATCCATTTCATCCTTAAAAGGCATCCGAAGTGGCTTGTATTCTGGATCCTCATCCTCACTGCAGAGGCATGCAAGGAGTTAACCATTTCTTCGTATTATGTTAGAAACGTCTTTGTAAATTTGACGATAAGAGTCTCAATATCTAAAGTATCAGATAATTAGGAGGTCAATCTAAAATCTTGCCAATTAGTTTAGTCTAAAAAACATTGCATTCACGTCAACCCGAAAAGCATTTCCTTCTAGGAGCTTTGAATAAAGCAAAGATGACCGACCGTCTCCTTACCCTTCAACGCCATCTGCCATCATATCGTTGCCCCTCTGCTCAGCAGCAATCGCCTTGGCGTCAGGCATACCCACCCGCTCCAAAAAACATAGGGTAGGGTCGGCTCTCATGGAGTTATACTTTTCATAGCCTGAAGAGGGAATGCCAAACCATCAAGTCTGAATTCTTTAAAGCATAATGCATGCAGACTAAAGATTCGATCACAAACATCAGACCGCCCCCGCCACCTCCTCAAATCACTTTGCTCTTTACAGAGACAAATTGTATACTGGATGAATACCCAACACGCACTTACTCGTATGCAATCAGCATCAATGTTAAATTAAAGAAAAGACAAAAACAGCAATAGTAGTGCTGACCTGAGGAGCCAGCTGCTGACAAGACAGCCTGTGTGTGTGTGTGTGTGTGGGGGGGGGGGGGGTCTCCATGTAAATTTGTAACCATGTGAGCCTGAAGGTGCTCTGTTGTGTCAGAGAAAAAAAGGAGGAAGAGGAGGAGGAAGAAGAAGATGTGTGTCATAGTGTCTGTAAAACTGAGCAGTGATGAGAAACAGTACAATGTGTGTGTTTGTCCGTTAGGGGCATTCAGCCAGAACTTATTAGATGTGCTGGATCCAACTGGGCTACATCAAGAAGAAGAAGAGAAAAAAAAGGGTAAGCAAGTAAAATACAACGGCAAAAAAGGGGGAGACAGTGACTGTAAATGTGAAAAGACCCCAAAACAGTAGAGGTGTGGGGATGAACAGTATAGAGGACAAAAAACCCATCAGGACTTTAGCCTTATCTATTATGTTTGCATTAGGAAAGATGTGACTCGTTGTTCCTAAACGTCTGTCACACACTCACTTGCCAAACGTTAATCATTGGGGCCTTCACAGGCCATCACTCTTCAGTGTGTGCCAGAGTGTGCGTGTGTGAGAGAGTCTCCCTCCCCAAGGGTCTCCCTAGTGAATGGGGATTATGATTAACTACGGGTGAGCCCTTTTGTATCACTCTATATGTGTTTGAGTGCGCGTCAGTCCTAATTGAATCATAGAGGGTGGCAATCATGGAAAAATTACGACGATTATATCAAATGAATATGAATGAGGGTTTCCGTACACAACAAACGGCATAACAACAATAAACAACATCAGCGACGGCGAGTCACAGTGAGGGAGTGGCCAAATGTAGGTCACTGCTCCAACATTTCCATACGACCATTGAAAAGGAAAAGCAATCCGCTTCATCCACATTGATGTCTTGGAAACGTTGGCTTCTCTTACAGACCAGGAGAGGAAGAAGGTACACCTCACCAGCCATCAATCACATGCCACGGCCCACTTTGGCTGACAGCTGTGTGCCGCGGTCACCATAGAAAAAGCAATCAAGCGGTGACCGGCCAAGCGGATGGCATGTGGATAGGTAGGTGGAGTTGTTGTTTGCTTTCTTTATCGTTTGTCTGTTTGTGTCTGGAACGCTCCATATATACACAAATCAATGGTAGTGATTGTATGGACAAAATGTTTTTAGTAGGAATATACGTTTCTGACCGTGTTTGAAGACCCCAATGAGCAGGGATTTGTCTGCCTCAGTGTCCCACCAGTCAGTGGGGACCTCCGCATGGAATGGCTGTGGAATCCAGACATCCAACTCACTGCGGAGGAGATAGAACCGCATCAGGTCGCTGATTCTCAAGCAAGATCAAAGTCTCGATTGACACATCTGGTGTTTGGTCAACAAAAACAGTTCAAATACACTTGATGCGAAGCCATTTAATTGATCTGATGTTAGCACCAAAATGTTTGACTATAAATCTTTCATCCTCACAGCATAAAGTTGCTAAAAATCATAGACCGTCAAGTTTGGGATAGGGAGGGACTAAGTGGAGGGAGAAAAGGGGCATCAGATGAGCTTGATGATGATAATGAGCGATCGGCTGTTGCCGGAATGGAAAAACCATCACCAATGACTGGATTTTCATCTTTACTCTTTAATCACCTTGGATATGCTGTTGCTGGTGCTTCGATTGATACCACCGGCAGTGAAAATTTGACAATATTACCCAAGCGACTTGCTTCGCAGATGCCTTGTGCTTTGTGGTGCCAAAATACAAAATCCTCGATTATGGAAAAGAGACTACAATACACAATATAGACAATGGAAGGCGAGAAACAGAGGGTGACAAGAGAAAGGGACAACACAGGGAAATTATCCCTTATCTCAGAAAACAGCAGCATGCCGGGTTTTTGGCAAAACACACACGAGAGTGTGCCAATACGGACGTGCTAAATCCCTCTGGCATATGTTGGCACCATGGCATCCCGTATGCCCGCTCCTGCTCTCTCTCTCACTTGAACACGCCCATGGCTAGAGCAAAGTAACCATGGTGCGTGTGTGTGTGTGTGTGTCTTGGCGACCGACACAAAATACATGTGCTGCACATTGTAAAGACATTCACATCTGGAGGAAAGGGTTATAAGAATCGGGGCTGGGAGTGGATGAAACCAACGCGGATTGCAGGAAGGACAAATGGTCAGATTGTTAAAAAATATATATACATGATGACGAAATAGAAGGCGGATGCAGTGTGGGAGACAGGATGAGGATCAGAGGGCAAAAGCAAAAATTTGAGGGCAGATATCAATCGACCAGTGGCTCATCAAAACCAAAATGGGTCAAAAAAAGAACCCGCCATCCACTTCTCCAAGATAATTTTACAGAGATTTTGTGTCAGAAACAGAGGCTGCCAAAGAGGCCACTTGAAGAGACAAAAATACACTCAAGTAATAATTCATGCTACGGTCATAAATAACCTTTTGCAGCTCACTGTCAAGATGCCTGCACAGCTAGCCGTCTGATATGCGGAGACCGTAATCTGCCAGTGTTGGGGCCAACCATATAAATTTTCTCATTAGATATGTGACCGCAGTAATCCATAACAAAGTGGAATTTATTTGTAACGACCCAAGTTTATTATTATTACTATGGCATACGCTACTCTTTGACTGCCTTTGCGTGCATTGTTCAATCAATTGAGAACCTGACGTTTCCATGGAATGATTGCCCACTTATAACAACTACATGAAATTGAATTAGGACGGCTTGCTGCTCAATAAATGTAATGACACCAAGTGACGCTATCGAGGATTAGAACCAAAACAGCTGGAGAAGACCGGGAAAGAGAATAAATGTTGCCTCAAGAGGGCAAACGTGACTCAATTAATGGCAACTTCATTTAAATGAATTGAAGACTGATTTCAAGCAATTTAAAGTTTACCAACCTGCCGTCGGCTCCATCCAGAATGCGCTCTGCCTGATCACCGATGACTTCCTGTCTCAGATAATACAGCATTCTCACCCTCAGCAACACCCTAACAAAGACACGGGGGGTGGGGGTTAATCGCAAAATGGTCATTAAGATTGCCTCCCCTCCCAAAAAAACAAAGCTTGTGGACAGTCCTGTTTACTCATTAGGCTTTGCTGAATGATGATGGATGGATGTATGGTATTCATTTGCTCCACATTAATGTACAATTTAATCAGAGCAAGATTAGTTTTATACAATGGGTGTAGCCGTTCATCCGTCGTAATATATTATTTGACGGAACGGGCCAAATATCGCCATTGTATAATTGAGTGGTTCATAGCTACCTTGTGACACTGCTAAGAGCAGAGCTATAATGGCAGGGAGCAGAGGGAAAAATGAACATAAGAGGACAGGAGGGAACACAAAGTTGCAGCACTGTGGGGGAAGGGCATAAAGGAAGTAACTTGATACTAATTCTGCAGAGCGAGTGTGCGCACCAATGGCATCACAAGTAGCAGCACACACGCGTGTGTGTGTGCGTGTTTGCTGGCAGCCTCTCGCTGCTCATCCATCAATGTGCCAGGCCTGATTAGCCACACAACACTTTGCTCCAGCCTAGCAGATGGCACCACATAATCACCCCCAAGTGCGCATGTGTGTGTATGCGCGCGCGCGCACATTTATGCATATATCTGTGGGTGTATGCGAGTACACCTTTCACCGACTTCCAACAGGTTTGCCTGCCTTGCCTGGCACATGGCCACGTGGGTATACGTAGGTGCGCATGTGTGTACTTTCGCAGAGACCTTCGCACGGAACGCACATGCACACGTCCAAACAAGTTCCTTTATATAGTGAGCCAGAGAAGGTATGGAAAAGACAACTCTTTTACAACAGAGGCACAGATAAAGTACTGTACGTCTGTCAAAAGAAGCCCGTCCTTTTGACAAATGATCACAAAGAGTTTCACATGGGCAAAATGCCTTTCCATTGCAGGAATTTAAAAAGCGGTGTTTCAACCCGCCCCCCAGCTATCAGATGTGACACCCGTTTCTGAAAACTGGAATAACAGGCAGGTGGATACTGGAGACACGAAGCTCGGCGAATACCCCGTCCCGTTTTAAAACGTCACCGGTTCAGCAGCGAATGACAGAAGCTACATTTTAACACGGCCATGCAATCATCACCACCAACTCTTGAGGGGCAGCGTGTTCACAGTGAGCGTCACATACTTGTTACAGTGATGCTTCAAGTGTCGCTTGTAGCTATCCTCTTGTAGTAGATGGTCAGGATTACAGCTGGCCAGCCAATCCGCTCTTGGCGTCTGTGGGGCCGGGGCGGTGAGTTTCCCTTTTTTGCCCTTTCTGCCTCGAGGCACTGGTGTTGACAGACCTGAAGAAAAGGTGGAAGTGGAAAGGGGCTAAGGGTTGCGTGCGGGCGGCAAGTGTGCGGGGGAAACCTCTTTAGTTTCATAAGCTTCATTATTGTTGAAAAGAAGAGCGATACCATTTAAGTTGGAGTGTTTAATTGTGACTGGACACAAAATAGTACGTCTACGCTGTATTTCACAATTTAAGCCAGTTCATCCAAACTGCTTACAAAAAAACACGAGGAAGACGATGTGGAGCAGAAATAGGGTAGCAACAGCAGCCAACGGGTTCTAAAGGTTTTGGGTCCGCCATCGATCTCATAATGAGGATCGGAGGTGGGTGCATTGTAAGAGGGCAAAAAAAAAAAAAAAAATCAGTGCTTAGGACACATTTTTTGCGCTGCTTGCTTGCTTTGTGAGTCAGGGCGCTACAGTCCATTCCCGTCAGAGGCCAGGGAGTGAAATGGCTGTCAGAGGTCGGCTCCTGGGTCATGAATATTGAAAGCGATTATTGTTTTCTATTTTTGGCCCAGACTCTTTCTGGACCCAATAAAGAGGACAAATCCACTCTTAACAGACGTCATAATTCAAGCTAATCTTATAGCAAAATCTGAACAAAAACAGTAAGATTGCCTTTAAGTGTGTGGAAGGGCCCAAGAGGAAGCGGAGATTTGTTTGTTTGATCCCGAATAGCCGGTAAGTGCGCAAGTATAATACAGCAAGCGCAATACATAACATGCTGATTTGTACGGCGGTGTGTGTGTGTAGTTACCGGAGTGGTTGCTCAATGTCTTGGTCGTTCCATCTTCACTTGGGGTGATCAGATCCCATATAAAGCTTTTGATGTTCTCATCGCCACGGTAATGCAACAGACAGTATGCAAGAAGCGCTCGGCAGATCGTCTCCACATCAGTCTCCTTCAGGGGGCGCTTGAAGCGGCCGTGAGCCAGGATGTCACTCCATCTGCCCCAACTTTATAAGAGACAAAAGTGATTAACATTTCATCATATTATACATGCACAGATTGAACTATATAAAACCATACAATATTCGCCACCGACTTCATTTTAAGCAAATGGATACTGTCCACCATTACATTTTATATTCATGCCAAAATAATTCTTGCGACATTCAAGTTGTTCAAAAAGCTTTCTTGATGAATAACACTCAATCTCTCATGAACGCCCTTATCATGGTGTCTAAATGCTCAGAGACACGCTCACACTCCACTTTCACTTGCAAATCCACCAAGCACAATCAGACTCACTTTTGAGTGTGTGATTCAGACCGCCTCCAAACGGCAGCCAAACCTAAAGAATATATGTAGGGCAGTCTTTCACACTCTCCAGTTCTAAGGGGGGGGGGGGGGGGGGGGGGAAACCTCCATGTTGCATTTTAGTGTTTACTGAACCATGTGAGCTGACCGTACTCTAATTCAAGAGTGGTTAGGATTGTGGACAAGTGAGCGGGACTGACATGAATGACAGGAAAAGGCGACAAGCATGCATGAGCAGGACAGACCCAAGAAAGACACTGTGTTTTTGTGTCCTACAGCCTCAGGCCGCAAGGCTAGACTGGAACAATAACAATGTCGGCATCTCACTAGCGCCACTGTTCGCTCTTCACGCATAGTCACGCCAAGTCAGCCATGAAAATGGACATTCTTCCTGTATAATGGCCATCTATCTACAAGCGCGACAGTTTGCTCACGTGCGTTCTCCACCATTGTGTTACCGCAGAACATCAAGGTTGTTACGGGATATCATGCAAAAAAAAAAAAGTGACATCCCACTCCTCCGATAAAATATGTAAACCTCTTGCTGAGGCACATGATTTGCGGGCCACATGATCTGGCCCCCGGGCGTTGAGTTTGACACCTGTGCTATGGATGATTTACTCCACACTCCAATCTAATTGTCCATTTTTAATTGTCATGGAGTAAACCTCAACATTTGCTGTGAGCGTTGAACAAACCCGTAGACGAGCAGGTTCTTCTCCACTCTGAAGCACTCCGATCGAGGGTAGCCCTGGACTTTGTCTTGCGGTCGTCGTGGTTTGGACAACGGTCTGCTGGGTTCATCCTCTTCACTCTCCAGCTCTGAGAACTCCATCATCTCGTCCTCTTTCACGCTGCTATAGTGACGCGTCTGCTTTCTTACTCTTGGCGTGTCAATCACCAGCGTGTTCTGGATCAACAAAAACAAAAAGGAAATAATAATGGTGCAATTAATTTTTTTATCCTGGACTTAAATTATCCTCAGAAGAGGATAGTTTGAGCGTGCCCCCCCTCCCCCCTCCTCAGCGCTTTTCCTTTCTGGATTCTGATTGTAATTTCCTCATTGCAGGACAAATAAAAAATCTTAATCTTAATTTGAATACATCTTTCCTGTTTTCACCGATACAGCATTTGGCTTCTGTGCACTTGACCGCATATACCAGATTGCTTTTCTGGGTATGGCGTGCCTGGTCTTTGGGGTGTGTAACAGTCTTTGTCTCATGGGAGTTACCAGGTTTGAAGTATACCGGAATGTCCAATTGCCATTGATTCAATGGCCTGTGAATTTTGTTTCAATATCAACTCGGAACCAATCTTGGAGTCCAGACGGTCCGAAGTCCACCCGATATGAAGCTTCTTTGGCTTTTAATGTTAATTTGTCACAATTTCTGACTTCTAAGAGACGCCCTATTAAACATGACCTGTTGTGTACCAAATTAGGATAATTGGATATTGTCCCCCTGTGTTCAATGCTGATGGAGAGAAAACCGCCTGTCAGCTCACATAACTGCCAACAATTATGTTGTCTAATGAATTACACTTTGTTGAATTAATTTAAATGCCTGCTGCTTACAATCACGAATACGCGCAAGCTGGGCGGTAGTTACCACAACCATTATCACAGAGGGCTACAGACATTTCCATTTGAACATTACACAATGCAAAATCCCAGGGGAGCAGCCTAAACGGAGCATATTCACGCTCTCCGAGCTGGATTAAATATTCCGACGGGAGCTTCTCAAAAAGAGGCAACAGGGGACCACATGAAACATATACCAGGAGCCACAAGTCAGGGAACACAATTTCATGGCGCGAAGATGGCATGGTAGCCAGAATATTTGGCAGCCAATTATTGTGTTTGAGTGTGTGTTTACGAAAGTAATGGATCTTTTTTTTTTGGGGGTGTGTGAGCAAAAGTCTGAGTGATATCTGTGAACCCTCTTGGCATCTGCCATTTGTTAAGTACAGCTAAGCAGCTTAAGCTCTTGATCTGAAACACACCAGGACACACACTAGCGCACTCACAACAGGAACATGGGGAACAGATAATTAAAAAGTATGAAAATATGAAGTATGTGTTATAACAATAATAAATAAAATGTATTATTATTATTATCATTACCCTTCCATTGATGGCATCCAGGTCCAGTTCCGCCTTCTTGGCCCATTTCTGCCAAAAGTCGGGATCTTCCAGAGAAATGTCGGTTCGGTTACCAGGAGCAACAAAACTGGCCTATTGAGATGGAAGAAAAGTTAACAGTGACAATCATGAAGCGGACATTTACGGTTGCGTACAAACTTGACTCTTTGGATGAGTAAAGTCCTCACCTTGGCAAAAGTAGAGCCTTTGCCCTCCGACTCTATGGTTATGGTGTGGGTTCGCCTCTGAAGGATCTGGTCAATGTCTTCCTCACAGAATTTGGAGCCTTCATCCTCCTCATCCATTAGAGCACCATACGCTCCCTTTCTCAGCAGGTCTTCGATTTCTTTCTTGGACAATTGCTGAACCTGGGCAAAAAATAGAAGCGGGCGAGTGCACAACAAATTATGCGTGCTGCAACAGCGTTACTGAGAAAACGGTGCCGTGCGGGTTGAGGAATGTCCTCTCAAGTTAACCAGGGAGCGTACAATAAGGAGCAGATTGGATGTACGTAACACACTCATTCGAGCTCCTTCAGCATGTTACTGGGTGCGCATCTTACCCCGCTGTTGGCATTTTCACGCCCACTCATGCTCTGCAGGACAGCCTTGTCAAGACCCAGCTTCAGACTGGCCTTATCAAACATCTCCCTCTCGTAACTGTTTCTGGTGATTAGCCGATAGATTTTTACAGCTTTGGACTGGCCGATACGATGACATCTTGCCTGGGCCTGAAAAAGGAAGATTGTCAAAAGCACGTCACAGGATACTACATTTTGGGAGTCCAATTCTAAGGAGAGACTACGGATGATTAGGCAAAGCGAAAAATAAACAAATACAAGTGAATGATAGGGTCTCTCCACTTAATTCATACCTGCAGGTCATTCTGAGGGTTCCAGTCAGAATCAAAAATAATGCAAGTATCCGCTGCGGTCAGGTTAATGCCAAGTCCACCGGCTCTCGTACACAGCAGGAAGACAAAACGGTCAGAATCCGGTCTGGAGAAGCGGTCTATGGCCGCCTGCCGCAGATTACCGCGAACTCTGCCGTCAATGCGCTCATAGGGGTAACTGGACACCAAAATGGACCCCACGTGTTAATAATGATGCCGGCGACAAGTTGCTGGAGCAGAGAGCTCTGGAACCCCCCCGAAAAACGACGATCCTTCTCACCGTTTCTGGATGAGATAATCCTCCAAAATGTCCAGGCAACGGACCATCTGACTGAAAACCAGGACTCTGTGACCACCGGCCTTCAGTTTTGGCAGAAGTTTGTCAATGAGCACCAGCTTGCCAGCAGCATGGACCATCGCTTGTAGGGGCATATCAGGCATGTCTGTTCCACTGTGGGAATCCCTAAACTCCTCAATGATCTTCTCCTCCGCTCCTGCGTTTGGAGTGCGCAAAAAAAAAAAAAAAGAAAAACCCCCCATAAATGATCAACCGGAACACCTGCTTTGCTGCGTCATATTTATCTAATGGCTTCGAATGCATACCGTTAATGAGATAGGGATGGTTACAGCATTTCCTTAGCTCCATCATGGTGTTGAGGAGGTTGGGGACACCTCCGCCACCTCCTCCTCCGCCACCTGCTCCTCCCCCTCCACCTGCACCTCCTTTTGACAAGAAGGAGAAGTTCTTCTCCAGAATTGCTCGATAGTATTTCTTCTGGATGTTGGTGAGCTCCACCTATCAGAAAGAGATGAATATGTGCTCACTTGCCCATAGGATGATTTCAACAAAATGCTCCTACTATTGCATTTCAGCAGCATAAACAAAAGCGACGACTCTCCGATCACTGATTAAGCCCGAGCATCACCTCAATGATGGTCTCCTCCTTAGGAGCCAGGTTCTTTTCAACATCCTCCTTTAGTCTTCTCAACATCATGGGTTTCAGAATGCCCTGGAGATTCTGAACCTGTGGTACAGACAGAGTGTTTAGCCTTTTATGCTCGGACTCAACTCCGAATCTGGATTTTTAAGAAAAGTGTACAACCCTCAGGTGACTTTCCTACCTGCTCTTCAGTCTTTAGGTCTCCAAATTCAGTCATGAATGTTTGTTCGGACGGGAAACGTTCTGGTTCCAGAAAGTTGAGTAAGCTAAAAAGCTCCTCCACCGTGTTTTGAAGCGGAGTCCCTGTCAACAAAACTTTGTGTTCCTGAATGAGAGAGCGGCAAGCCACAAGAAATTCAGTGGGGGGGACAATAAAGTACAACCAATAAAAATCATACAAGTAAAAACCTAGAAAAATAAAGAGACCCTTTTAAGCAGAACCAACCAAATCGCAAAGAACCGTGCTGATGCTCACCATGTCCATCATCTTGAGTCCTTCCAGTAGTTTGCAGTTTCGGTTTTTCAGGCGGTGGGCTTCATCTATGACCACACAGCGCCACGGGATGCCACGAAGCTCTGGACAGTCGGCCAGAATCATCTCAAAGGTGGTTATAACAGCGTCAAACCGATACGCCCCCTTTATTATTTTACCCTTGGAAAGGCAAGAGGAACAGGCAAACAGAGATGGAGTGATTGATTACGATATCCTGACGTTCCCATCAGTGGTGGACTTTGCATGACTACTGATTAAAAACTACATAACCACATTTGACCGATCAATCGACATCGCTTAGAGGGAATAATATATCTTAAAGAAGCTTTGAAAAGACATGTCTAAATTCAGTTACCTGTGAATCTCTGAAGTACATCTCATAGGCCTGGATGGTTCTACGGCTAGCCTGGCTGCCATGGTAGACAACAGCATTAAGCTCAGTCCATGTCCTGAACTCTCTCTCCCAGTTGGGAATTGTAGAAAGCGGGGCAATAACCAAGAATGGCCCCTGAATGCCCTTCATGTAAATTTCGTAGAGGAATGTTATGGACTGGATCGTTTTTCCAAGACCCATCTCGTCAGCCAGTATACAGTTACGCCTGTGAAGGACAGGGGGATGACTTGGTCAACGGCCTTATGAACAGAAAAGACTTTGTCATCCACATTTATTTACGCACATTTCGCACTAAGCGGCTAAATGCAGCCAGTCATGGAAGATGAGCAAGCAACTCAGACAAGCTTGTCAAAGGTATTTCATGAAGTGATTTTAACTCAAACTATTGCACACCATTAAATTCTGGTCAATGTTGATGACCAGTAATTTCTGGGTTTGATTCACACTTAGTATAGAAGGGTAAAAGGCATAAAAAAATCTAAACCATATTTGTGGCGAACCACATGAGTGATGAGGGACTGATGCACTACTGAACTGTATCAATTTCACACTTGGTTAGTCCTTAAATTTAATTATTCACAAAAGACAAAAAAAAAAAAAAGTTCAGTTACATTTACTTACGAGTTGTACCAGTTGAAGGTTAGCCAGTTGAGACCTTCTAGTTGGTATTCCCTGAGTGCGTTGCTGTTCCTGTATTCCCTTGACCCTTCCAATTTTTTCCATTCAGCAGCCAAAGGCCGATCCTAAACATCGGAAGAGGAGTAAAATACTTTATTCATAATGTACTTTACATCAAACAAATTGCCTCAAACTGCTGATGCGCTGCTGAAACGGCTCCCAACTTGACCCCAAATATCACCTATGCCTAAATGGTCAGTCCCAAGCGGGAATCATTTCTTTGTGCAAGCTCGGAGGTTCCTCCTGAGTCATGCGCATGCTTTCAGGGCCGCCATAGAAGCAGTCCTCAGTGGCCAGGCAGTACTCTCCTCCCAGGCCAATGGCCAGTGTGTGCAGGAAAACTTCGGCTGCATGCTCATTTCCCCTCAAGTCGAGGCACCACCTTTGCTCAGTTCGTCCGGGCGTCACGTCAGTGCGTGGTTGCATCATCACAACATCCTGTTTTGGCTGTGTCATTTCAGTGACAAGTGTTCTGGACCAGAACTGAAAATGCAATTTGCAGTGGCCGAATTTTTGCTGTATCCCTAGATCCATCTTTTTTTTGCAACTTCATTCTGCAGCATTGCAACAAAAGTGCTTTAGAAGAAGCAATAGGCAGTAGCTACAAGGGATGGACACAAGCTGAGGAATAAGTGACAGAAAGACCACAACTAGACAGCTGCTTCTGTTTAGCATTAAAGACACTGTTAGTGGTTTGGCCTGGCCACAAGTACGGGGCGTGTATATATATGTGTGTGTGTGTGTGTGCGTGTGTGCGTGCGTGCGCAAGCCCACAAGAACGTGGCCCCGTGGAGAGCAGTTAAAGGGCTGTAAATCTAAAGGAAGGAAGGGGCAGGCGGCAGGCCAACCCACACAAACACTGGCATCATTCTGGGAGGAGCCTTGGTGACGGAGTGTTTTGTGTGGGTGTGTTATATATGCATGCCTCCTTGCCTGCCTACAGATGTAAATGCACAACACCACAGTGATTTCATCTGGTGATTTCCTAATAGAGTAGACGATACTTACCACTTTGTTAGTATTGGGAGTGCGTGCAGCAATGCGTTCATATTCCTCTATCTTTGACTGGTCGATATCTGCCTTTAGTTCCCAGGTGGAGTCTTCATAGGGTAGACTACACCATTTCACCAAATATAAGGTCACCTGCTGAAAATATTTGCACAACACGGGAGAGTATGTGCATAAGAGAGCTACAAACTGTATAACATAAAGGGGAGATCAAGGTACCTCTCCGTTTTCGTCTGTGCTCTCTGAAATGTCCAGGACGCGATCCACCTCCACATAGTCAGGGTTGAAAGGCTCATCATCCATCTGGACAGAAAACCAAGAATGAGTTTATCGTTGGAAAGTGTGTCACAGTTACAGCCCAAATTGGGAAGGGGCCAAAATTAAACTAGACAATAAATACCTGTCTGTATATGGGTAAACATAACTGTTGCACAGGAAACACGAGAGCCTCTACCAAACGAGGACAAAAGAAATTCTGATGCCCATCAGAAGTTGCCGATGGAACCCTATGCAGTGGTTAATAATTGTTCTAATTATGTGTGGACAGAATGTGAGCGGAGCATGCACAGCACCCCGGCAGCAGACGAGGATGACTGAATGTTGGCCAACAACCAGGTTCAAGTTTGGCTTTTCTTAACTAGAATCCTGCTTCGTATTATAGTCAAGGGTAAAATCTTGTGCATTAATGGTCTGAGGGAAGCAGCATGCTTGCAGCATATTACCGAACGCACCCATGATAAGGGAACGGGAATTTTCAGGGGCTACGAGATCTAAGGTGTGTTTGAAAATCTCAGAGCCTTGTTGAAATGTGCTGGTTGGTTATACAAAGTGCACCAAAAACAGAGTGCCGGTGCGCACTCCAAGTGTGCCAGCTGAGGAAACATTTCGCCAGTGCGTCAGGCAGTCCAGGTGGAAACAGTTCAAGCACGAGCTTTTGGTTTAGAATATAGCAAATTAATGAGAGGGGCGCGCGCTTGGCCTCTCCCAACACACACTCGTGTCAGAATGAATTTCCGAACATGACCCTAATACGTTCATGGTCTAAATTTTTAAAACAAATCATGTTCAACTGGACTTGGCCACTTTGAACTGAGCACATCCCGCTTGCGAGCACTACAATGTGAGTGAAGGGTCAATTAAGGGGCTGATTGTCTGAATCAAGTCTTACCTCTGTGATAAACGTGTTGAGTAGTTGTTTGGCCTTGAACCTTTTGACCTTCTGCTGTATTCTCTTGTCTTTCTCCAGTTCTTCTAACTCTGCCCAACGACAATGGAGGTAAGAACTGAAAAAAAAGGGGGAGAAATAACCATTTTAATGGCAGAAATAAGTAATGCTTATCATTTACAAATTATTTTGGAGTGGGGGACAATAGGGGTGATATATGGGTTTCTCTCCGGCCAAATTGCCTCAAAACGGCGCGAGGGTGATTACCCGAGCAATCAATGGAGGAGGGGTAAAAAAAAAAAAAAATTTAAAAAAAATCAATCGATTGTAGGCCGATTTGTTTGTGACAGGCCTAGTTATTATTAGTAATTAATGACTTCACATTTACATGAAGGCGCCGATCATGTCAAATACTGAATAAATACGATAACATTTCCCTTAAAAGACTTTGGTCGAGCACTTCAAATGTAACTGGAACGACTGAGAAATTTAAAAAGAGTGTACTGTATAAGCTAGACACAGCAGTGAGAAAGAGCATGTCAGAAAAGTGGGTGTCACTCCTGGTGAAGAAGAAAAATGCCAAGTGTGCCACTCACAAGCCCTTGAACTTGACGTAGAACTCCTCAACCTCCGCTTCCTCCAGTGACTCCAGCTGAAAGCGAGGGAAAAATAAAAGACAGGCTTGTTACTAGAAAATACCGATGAACGGGCGGAGTGTATTTCAGAACACTGGAAGCTTGACAACATGAATGCAATTCGTCTGGACAAGCGCAAACTGGCTTCCGTATTGCCTTTGTGTCACTTGTCATTTTAGCCAGTTGTCGAATAAAGTTCAACCGCCACAAGTTCAGAAAACTTGTGACTTCAAGAGGAATCGCACGGAGGTAGCGCACACAAAAGGTTAACAGCAATGTGGTTTGAATACGAGTCAAAGCACATTTGTTTCCATTCATGTTCCGTGCGCTTGAAAGAAGACACAAATCCTTGGAAGAAACTGCTGCTCTTTCATTATCCATTACTTATTTAACACAAACGCGCACACGCTCCGCCACGCTGCTGCTACCACTACTACGGTTATGCCATGAATCATCAATCACACTCACACACAGCCTGAGGAAATGCTAGCTTGGTGTCTGGCGCTGCTCTCGTGTTGTGGTTTTGGCTGTACGCCAAGCCTGGGGTCAAATCTGAATGGCGTGTGAGTGTGTGTGTGTGTGTGTGGGTGTGGGAGAGAGAGAGAGCGAAAGGAAAAGAGAAAAAAGTAAGACAGACAGAAAGAAAGAACAAGAGAGAAGGAGAACAAAAAAGATCAGGAATGTGTGCGGGAGAGAGTGGACTGGAGTGGCAAGACACCCAAATATGTTAGCAGCAACCCCCCCGTCCCCACACACTTCGAGCATTTCCATTTGTGCAATTCTTGAAAATTTGAACCAGTAACTTTCTGTGTAATTGATGCATTGTTACGGACGTGGTGCGTTCATGTGTTTGGATCTAGCTCACCTGTTTCTTGGTAGTACGCACACCCATGATCTTCTCCACAACTGGCCCATCAGCTTCAACTACGTCCTAGAACCCAAAAATAAGTGTCACCCAATCACACGATTTTCATCCGATTGGGGATGGCGGCAAAAATGACACCTTTATGTACCATGTATATTTCTAGAGTAAATTTGAGACCATTTGTAAACATACTTTTTTAAAAAATGTATTGCAGAGGAATCTGACCAGAACTCAAGATGAATTTGGGAAATCCCCGTAAGATATCATTCAATATCACATGACTGCAGTTGCACAAAAACTTGTAAACTTTACAGCTACACCCAGACTGTACCTGCAGCTGCGTTGATGACGATGGCGACTTTGGTGTGGGTGAATCGTCTCCGCTGTCGTCATCTTCCGAAATTCGGAACTCCAGGTCCTCTGTATAACGCTTCCTCTTCACTTGTCGGCTGGAGCGCCGCTTCTGATGTGACGAAAATGAGGTGTGAAGCATTTCCTTCGGAATGCCTTGTTAACCATCCTACCCACTTGAACTTTATACAGTTTGAGCGACAGTCAACAGTTGCGGGAGGGGGGACATTGTAGGGTCTTTGATCAGCGAGGGACAGTCAGAGCGTCTGTACATCATGCACGGCAAACAAGACTTGAGACTATTCTATTCGGAATTCTGTTCCACAAGGTCCATTTTCAGCTGTTTATAAAATTACTTCTGTTTAAATGTTTTTTTAAATGCTCGCCAAACCCTTCTAATTGTCTCCCACACAATCTGGGGATAAAATGGAGGTGCATGTCAACTTCATTTTAAGGACAAGCTGCAATGGTTGTCAACGAGGTTTGTTTACGTTTGATTTGTGCCGCGTGAACGCTACCCTAAATGTTCTCAAGGACTTCTGTACCTGCACACCATCCTCATCCTCCTCCTCTGTAGGGGAGGCAGGCGGAGACTTCACCTCCACATCTTCGCTGACCGATGACTGTCGCTTTCTCTTGGAATCCTTCTTGGCAGCAATGGCGCCATCTTCGGAATCCGCCTTCTTACTGCTCCAGGAATATTGGAAGACAACAACAACAACAAAATAAACATTTCTTGAAAAAAATTATACAAATTACAGTTGCTCGTTTGTCAGTCTTTGGCCTTTCGCCAAGGCGTGTGTGTGTGCGCACGCACGGGAGCGCATGTATGCCTGTCCCAGGGCAGTCGCCATGTTTGATTTACCCATTTAGAAATCATTAGTGTGCCTCAGGCTTTGGAACACAGGGGGTTAATATGATGAAAGACCACAGGGGGGGTGGAGGGAGCAAGATGGAGAGATGCAAGCAGAGAGGAAGCACACAAGGGCCCAGAGAGAGAGAGAGAAAGAAAGGGAGGGGTGAGGTTGAGAGGCTCTCATACTTCCTCTAATCTCTGGCATGGAAAGAAAGAGGAGCTGGGTGTGTGTGTGTGTGTGGTGTACACACACTATACAGCAAGTCCAGAGGACACTCATGTACCATGCACTTCGGCACGTGCGCAAGCAGCACTGCCCACATTTCCAAATCAGTTGTCGCAGAAGAGGGACATAAGAATACAAAAGCGAATTGGCTTCGGTGCACATTGGAACTTTTCCTCAATACGATTCAGAACTGCAAAAGAAACTTGACATACTGTATGTGCACCGGAAAGCACGTGACTGTCGTTCCACCAATCGGTCAAATCTCTGAAACGTCAGCTCTTGGCCAGGAGGCGTCACAGTTCAACTAAACGGTTGCAAAAATAAGTTCAAATAGACTGGCATGGTGACCACAACGTATCCGGCCTGATAGGCTTCAACTGATTGCAATTGAACGCGTGTACGATACGCGTGTAGACCACAGACGGATTCCAGGAGTAAACGAAAGGAAATTTAAACTGTTTACGTACAGCTATATGATGTTGAATGACATGGAGTCTGTGGAAAGCAAGTCGAGTGTCACGTTTTTGCATTTTACGTCAAGACCTGGGGTATAAAGACTTGAAATCAGAACCGGGCGCCAAGAGAAGTGCATGCACCGAGTTTCATCATCCAAGCGAATTCAGATGACATACTGTATCTCCCAGCCTGCCCTTCTGCATCACAGCATGGAGGTGCATCTCTCCCTCTCTCTCTCTCTCTCTCATACCTCCCTCCCTCCCTCTGTCCGTCCCTCCCGCTTGCTAGCTCACTCACTCCCTTGCTGTCCCTGGGGCCCTTCTCCTTTCATCCCCACGCCAAGAGCAATAACCATCTCCGTGGTAACGGCTGGTCATGTGACCTGCACCTGTTCCTCTGGCTGGTTGCCACACGCTGGAGCCATCTGGCCACACACTCCAGGCACACGCATGCACTTCTCAACTTGGCTGCTTCCCTTTCGCCCTCCTCCGCGGTCTCGCTTCCCCAACTTCCTCAGACATCACCCAATCACATTTGGTCTTCCGCGAAAATGTCTTGCTTCCCGCTTAAAATGAAAATACATGTTTTGTGAGCCTGGGCGCCCAAGTGTTCGTTCTGCTAATCAGAAGAACACATTTGCCAGAAAGAAATACCTTTCACCCAAACAGAAATAAAAAGTTTACATACTAAATTTATGATCTTGTTTCGTTTCGTCACAAATGTACTTCGTGTGAAATGATAGCTTGAACACAAAGCTGATGTATTCGCAGGGAACCATGACTTATTCTGTTGTACGATTGGCAAGTGATGGAGGTTGGTTGTGCCTTTGCCATTTATCACACATTAAGATGACTGATTTTTAAGTGTCAACGCATACCGAACCTATAACTACACATCCACCTACAATGATGTTGATCATAACGTTTACATTTGAAGGCGTTTTCATTATTCCAGATCGCTCCATTTTTAGTAGTTCTTTTATATTGGTCTATTTTTGTTGTACTACTGAATACCAATGTTTGAAATGAATGGAAAAAAGTAGGCAATTTAAAAGCAATGAAATAGATTTTGACACCTTTGTTTTGCCGCCCTTGTTCCTCGTCACCGTTAGCCCGATTGTGGATTGGAAGTAAGCCTCAAGTCATTAGCTTTTGGCATACTTATCCGCAAACTCAGACCACTCATGAGTGAGCGCCACGTCACTCGGATCACCGACAGAAGGACTGTGACGTGTTTTCAAACTATTTAGTATTTTTGCTTGTCCTCAACCTGTTTGACCAATGTGACCGATTACGATTATTATTATATTTTAATATCCGCAGCAATCAGTGGTAAGGGTGTAACGAGGCAGAATTCGGCAACATGCAAATTAAGGACAATCCGTAGTAGTTGGTCGCACTGTTTTTCTTAACGTGATGAGCCAAATACGAAATCAGTTAAATTTGGATTAATTGCCCAGTCCCAGGTTTTGTACTACTGTGACAAATCAATAGCAACGCCACGTCTTTCTGCCCTTCTGACACTATCATCTCCATAAACATCCATGGGCTGACAGCATTCGCCAATCCTGACCAACTCAGGAGTGCAGTGCATAAAGCCAAATTTGTCCTTGCAAATTAGGGGAGGGGAATGAAGGCCTGCACGGAATTGTAGTAAAATGTGGGGCTGGATACAAGAGTTATTGGGAGGGGTGGACACACATCCATCCATGGACATACACACACATCTCTCTCCGTCTATAGATGGAAAGATAGATAGACGCGCACACACACACCAAAGTGCCAGAATGTGTGTTCGGGTGTGTATACTGCAAACAAAATCCCCACCGCACACACATGTGCACGCACACACATGTATACAGAGAGGGAAGGGCGTGGCAGCTTAGAGCTGGGTTATTTATAGTTGCACTTCCTGAGACAAGTAGACAGAGTGGCGGTGTGAGCGAACAGGATGGAGAGAGAAGGTCAAAGGAGCGAAGTGAGCTGACTTGGCAAAGTAAAACACCCGATTCTCTGTCAGTTTGCAACAAGAGGCTAGAAGCACCCACAGTTGAATTTTCCAGGATAAGAGTCACAATATTGGTTGTAAAAGTTAAGTGACTGTGATTTATTTCTTTCAACAATACATTGATGGACAAACCTGAATTGTGTAGACCAGTGATTCCCAACCAGGGTGCCATGACACCCTGGTGTGACATGAGGGCGCATCATTGGGGCTGACAACCGACTGAAACACGGCTTGCCTGTCTCATGTGTTTGTTCGCGGGGCTGAGTACAAGCAGGGTTGCTTCCATTAAGCCATTTTAACATTTAAATGAAAACTAATTGACGATAAATGCAGCGGCACAGAGTAAGATTGGCTACCGTGTCGGCAGCACAGTGCAGTGGTGCAGGGTTCGATTCCAGGCCTCGGCCTTCTTGTTTGAAGTGTGCATGTTCTTCCCATGCCTACATTAATTTTCTACGGGTATTCCGGTTTCCTCCCACATTCCAAAGACATCCACGGCTGATCGGTTGAATGCTCTAAATCAGGGGTACACAACCGCCGGGCCGCGGACGGTCATTTGGTGGGTTAGGTGGGTCAAAAAGGTTGGGGACCTCTGCTCTAAATTGTCCATAGCCGTGATTGTGAGCGCGAATGGTCGTTCGATGATGTATGCCCTGTGTTTGTCCGACTGTCCGAAGACAGCTGGGGTCGACTCCAGCACGCCCGAGACCCCGTGAGGATAAAGGGATTGGGAAATGGATGGCTGATTAATTAATGGACTGGCGGACCGAAATACACCAAGAGAAGTGATGAGCGAAGCGCAGTGAAAATAACACGAGACTCGGCTTGAAAAAATAGTCAGCGATGACGGGTGATGAATGGCGAACAGGCAAAACGTTGTAAATTGTCCACCTCTGTTGATAGCAAAACTGTCCAACTTTTTTAATATCCGTTCAATGAAACAATGATATGATATTGAGGGAAGACGCTCTCTATAATAGGAGCGTGGTAACATAAGGAGAAAGGAGAAGGGATAAAGGTGACAGTAAAATTGACTGGCTCAAAAGATAAATCAAAGAATGATGGTTGGATGGTGTTGGTTCACCATTTTAGAGTAGCAGTGAGTGGCCGACAGCCATTATTATGCTAAATTAACCTGGGAGCTGCTGGCCGCCACTCAAAATGGAGGAAAGCCTGAAAACAGATAAGAGCGAGTTTACCAACACACACGCACGTGCGCACACACACTCGATCATTCACTCACTCGCTCCACTTTCCCTCCCCCACATTTCCTCTGCCCACGCTGATCTGTGGCTGTGGAGTGATCAGCCGCATGGCCTTCATTATCATTAGACGCCATTTTCTGCCACAAAGAGAGAAGGGGGGGGGGGGTCCCTCCCCCAATACACATACAAAAATGCCTGCCCCCTCATCGCCTCGGTAGCAACCTACCCTGCCTCATCTCAAACCCCCCTCACCCGGTCGTCCCCTCCCCCACTGTCTTCAACAGTGGCCGATGCATGCATAAGCCCACCTCCCCCCAGCATTGACCCCTGCCTGCAGCTTTGGCCCTCCCTCTTTCTCAAGATAAACGGGCCCATAAGGAAGGAGTAAAAAGAAGGGAGTGAGAATGAATGCTGAGAGAGAGGTGGGCTGTCTTGGCATTCCTCCGCCCAATAAAGTTTCCGCGTTCACAATGAAACCACCTTTGAATTTAACATACCGTACAAATATTCTCAACTGCGCTCTTGCACGTGTTCTCCGACGCAAAAAGTTGGCAAGTGCACATGTCACGTGAAGACACTGGACTGCATGTGCGAATGTCACTGTCAGATGAGTCACGTTTATCTCGAAAAACACAACAACAGCATTCCAAAGACTGACTGGGTTTTAAACTCATTGCAATGCCCTCCTGTGATGCTTCCAGCATAAAGCATTCACAAATTGCACGTAGCCATTCGACTTTACATTGATCATATCGAGCGTATCGAACTTGCTTGACATTCTGCATTTTAGGCAAAAATTAATGATCAAATGCAATGTTATAATTTGAGCAAACTGTCAATGACATCACTGATCGGACGTACAAAATTAGAACACTCCGGATGGTTCGGTGCTGCCATAGTGTACATGTGAGCCCGGATGCTAATCTATTTTTAGCCTTGTCTCGTGTCGTGGGAGCAGAAAGCGTTGGCGCTGGGAGGCCGAAGCTCCGAAACTATAAAAAAAAAGATTTAAAATACCTCTCACCGTTATACGCTAGGACGAACTAGCGTATTATGAGAACAGTAAAAACACATGTGCCGTAAAGTGTAATGGCGATTGTTATTCGATGACGAATTAAGTTTTCGTGAGCACGCGGTTGTTGTCTGAGCATTATTGAACACAATAACTGGTTCCGAGCCGCTGATAGTAATCTATTAAGGCTAGCAGCAATCAGGGCAAACCGCCAATGCGCATGTTCCATGAAAAACAAGGGGATTCACCCCCCCCTCCTCCAAAAACAGGTGAATCCAGATGTTCAAAGGCCAATTACGCAGGGGTCTACTGAAGGACACACACCGTTGCATAATACTCTGCTTCGGCAATGTGTCAAATTTTACGGATGCAAATCTAACTTTTTTTCCCCCACTGACTGCTCTGCAGGTGGCGATCATACGATAAACCGCAGCAAACATAAATAAATAAATAATCAACTAAACCTGATCATGGTTTTAACCCTGTTGATCATATGCCGGCACAAACCGGGACTGGTTGACCACTGAAAAGCCTACATGTCAAACTGTTTTAAGGATGGAGTCCCAGGCATCTGTTGTTCTAAAAGTAACTTCCTCGGATGTTTTCCAAACAAATTTGTGTCATGAAATGGTCAACGATTCATGTGGGACCAACTTTTCCTGTCCTTGTGCGTCCACGTTCGCAAATAACCACTTGGGCAGTAATGCCGTTCCTACCTGGACTTTTTGGGCATCTTGGCCTTGGGTGTGGAGTTCTTGACTTTCTTCTCCTTGGGTTCTTTGGGAGTCTTGGGGGTCTTGGGTGTTTTAGGCATTTTGGGGGTCTTGGGCTCTTTGGCCTCAGTGCCCTCAGCCTTTTCCTTTGGTTTCTTTTTCCGTTTTTTCTTCTCAACAGCTGGGGAAGTTCCATCTCCAATTCCTGGGCCGGCACCCTGCTCACACCCTGTTGAAGGAAGTCCTGACTTGATGTCTTCCTCTACTTTTGTCATGCTCTTTTTTCTTTCCTCTTCTCCATCTTCTACTTTTGTTTTCTTTTTCTTCTTCTTTTTTGGCTTGGTCTCTTGGTCATTGGGCCGTTCCGTGCCGACAGGATGTCTGGCGTCGCCAGTCGGTCTATCGGGAACTATCACGGAGGCATCGGCAGATGGGTCCAACGAGGAATGCTGAAAGGACCAAAGAGAAATATGGCAGTTAATCTTAAACGAATTACCCAAAATAAACAATTGCATTGGTTTCTTTACGTTACAAAAAAAAAAAGGACATCAGGAAGCAACTCGCCGTGATTCAATGCATGTAATGTCACCAGAATGCAAAGCAAATCAGACCTTTCATTCATTCATTCATTCATTTTCCTAACCGCTTGATCCTCACTAGGGTCGCGGGGGGTGCTGGAGCCTATCCCAGCTGTCTCCGGGCAGTAGGCGGGGGACACCCTGAATCGGTTGCGAGCCAATCGCAGGGCACACAGAGACGAACAACCATTCGCACTCACACTCACACCTAGGGACAATTTAGAGTGTTCAATCAACCTGCCATGCATATTTTTGGAATGTGGGAGGAAACCGGAGCACCCGGAGAAAACCCACGCAGGCCCGGGGAGAACATGCAAACTCCACACAGGGAGGCCGGAGCTGGAATCGAACCCGGTACCTCTGCACTGTGAAGCCGACGTGCTAACCACTGGACTACCGGGCCGCCCAAATCAGACCTGTTTCAACATAATAATCCAACTTAACCGGCCAAGTATCTACATATGGCACCAAAAGTAACAAAATTTGGCTTTTTTCTATTTCTTTGCAACGGTCCAGTACACGATGAATTGCCCAGAAGCACAAAGTCAATCCAATAACCACACTTAAATGGTGGCAAATATGTATGGGAAATGTATTTGAGGGATAAACTAAGTACAGTATGTGGGTTGCACCTGTGAAAAATTGTTCAAATCCTCTGAAAGCCACACACCCTAGTTTGCTGCTGCCACCGCCTCTTCTTTTGAGATCCGGTACCCACTCCCACTGTGAGCGTGGTGCTGTCATTGCTTGAATTTAGCCCCGGTACCATTTCCAAACTGAAGGCCAAGTGCCAAATCACGTCATCTCAAGACGACTGCTTAGGTGTTTTTCTTTTGCAGGATTAACCGCCCCCCCCCCCCAAAAAAAAGGTAATTGCGGCTCAAAATTACAGAGTTGCAAGTTATTGATTAGTAAAACTGTTCTTCAAAAAAAATAATAATAAATAAAATAAAATAAAAAAATCAAAGGATATTTTGAGCATTGCTCGAGTAACACGTGAAGTCACATGGGTGCTGCTTACTCCCGGGTGCCATAAATTTTCTGCCCCTCTTAGGCAGCAACATTCTATCTAACCTTAGCAAACAAACTGGCTGACACCTCATGTTTCCTTCTCAGTACGCCACCTTCTCCTTATTGCTCCAATATATGCTTTCTGTGAAAGGAAACTGGTTACCAGCTGTTGAGAGCCACTCCAGCTGCCTCTCCCCCTCCCTCTCTTCCAATGCTCCCTCCTCCTTTCTTTCTTCTTCCAGCTGCTCAGGGTCCCAGTAGCAGATGGGAAATCAGGCATCATGACACGAATAAATTATCTCCATACTTCAAAAAGTCACAGGGAGGAAGAATCTGTGTGCGTTTGCGAGTATGCATGTCATTCGGGCAGTGGAGATTTTGCTCCCGAGTGTTTGTATGTCATAAAGGGGGGGGGGGGGGGGGATAAAACCAACATTGCGTTGTCTAAATACGTTGAGGGGTTGTGTGAGCATCAGCAAATTTAACTAGTAAAATGCCAGAGAAGCAGCTCAGCACATACAAACCGCAGCTTGGGTGTGCTTCATATGGAGGATGGGGAAGTGCTCTAACTCCCTAGTCCGCTCGCATCAGGCGGAAGCTAATGCACAGAGACATGTCACACCCAAGCACTGCAAGGTCTCACAACACATGAAACACGTCGCACAAACACCTGCTGACACACGTAAATAGAGCCACCTAGACAAAATGGGGGTGAGAGGGATGAGTGGGGGGACAACTGAAATAGAGAAAGGAACAGAGATATTTGGTTTCAATAGCGCTTCCAAGCTGCGTGTTCAAGAAAACCACCTTCGAAAGAGGAGGTGACAAGCTGACTGTGATTTATTTGAATAGAGAGCTTCTTTCAAACAAATGAATCTAGACAACCGGTAGAAATGTAGACGCACAGAGAAGAGCATTGCGTTTTAACTCTCGCAGAGGTATAAGAGAGGAAGAAAGGAGTCGATTGGTGGGGGACACCCCCTTTTTCCATCTATCCATCCAACTATAATCTAACTCCAATTTAGCAAAGCTGAAACGTTGGTGTCTGCACAAGCAGTGCACAGTTCCTAAGGGCGGAGAGCCACTGAATCACCTTTCAGGAGGTCTCAAAAATATCAAAGTCCCTCTTTTCAGTTCCACTTAGATCAAGTGCCGGTCGTAACGGTCCATTTTTGTCAGGGATGTTTTGCCCTTAGTAGGGCTACCCAATGCAAAGGAAGTTCCAGGTAAGGAGTTCAAAGTTAAAGCACAGCTCCAAGCCTCCGATGATGAAGATCAATTTTGGAAGATGCTTTCCCTCCCTTGGAGAAGAGCTGCTGTGGCCCCCATCTGGAGCCAAGGCTAGGACGTGAGCCTTGATGGAGAGTACCTGCAAGGGCTTGACCGGACAAAACTGGAAGATGTAACTTGGGTTTCCCGTCCAATGAACTCGACCACATGTGGGAATGGGGAAAAACACTCCTCTACCTCCCCAGTAAGGCCAATTCAGACATCGACACTGGTATTCTAAATCGAAAATCTGATGGTTTTCAGACATCTACACACCGGTTGCATTTGCAAACGACATTAGTTTTGTGATTGGGTGATCAAGGACGTGAGTGGGAACTTCTGCCTACACATGCAACGGCTTTCCATGTCTGCCTTAGACCACTGAGGGACTTGTTTTCAGTGGACAGCAATGCTTTATGCATGTCACCATTGATGGTTATGCAACCCAAGAAAAATCACAACACAGATCCATCCACTTGTCCGTGCCAAGACCGCTTACCAATCTCAACGGCACTGTGACAAACCAATATGTGCTGGAGATCTTATTGGAAAGGTGAGTTTCAAACACAACTATGGCCAAAGGCATTGATTTCCCACCATAAAGGAGAAGTGATGGCATCTCAGTCCATAGCGCACATAGGACAAGCAAGTGACAGAATGGGGACATTATTTGCACCAATGTCTTAAATTATGTTTTGGGGGCTTTGCTTGACATCACTGATGAATTTATTTTTCAATAGGTCTGTTCATTTCGCCAGAATCGGTCTACCATATTTGCATTTAAATCCACTCCAAAAAAGAAGGACATTCGAGAGCCATTTCCTCGAAGATGCAGAGACGGACGGGGTGAGTTCGATGGTACAGCAGCTTGCTGACGGGATTCATAAGCGGGGGAGGGGTGAGATAGGCATGTTATATGTCAACTGGAGTGCCGCACGCAGCAGCGCGTGCACGTGATGTAGGAAAAAAAAGGTCACGGCAGAGTACGCTGCCAGAGCTGCGACCTTGAGGAGCTGACGAAAGCACGTGCATTTGGGTGTGGGTGTGTATCGATACGCGTGTGTAATAACTATGATTAGTGAACAAATTGAGCACAGACTACAAGACATACCGTAACCGCAAGTGACTGACCGGTCTGTGTGTGCATGCAGACTGCAGTGCTTGTGTGTTTTTCAAACAAGTGCATCACACGAATCACTACTAGCTGTGTGCAACTAGAGTGAAGCAAACACGCACACACGGTAAAAGGATTCCACCACCAGGCGTCCTATCTCCCTAGGCACATTTGCAATTTCATTCCAGACCTCACCATGGTGTGTGTGTGTGTGTGGACATCTGAGTGACTGTGTTGATGGGAAGCTATGGGTGCTGCAGGCAGCTAGACTTGGGATGGTGCATGCAGGACGCAGAGGTGAGAAGCAGTGTTCACCAGCCAAACTAGCATCTAGGTCAGGAGAGCTGGATAAATTGAGTGCGACAACTTAAATGTCGACCACAAAACACAGGTCAAAAAGGCTAGAGGTAGGGGGGGGTGATGGTATGGGAAAAGTGGAAAGCAGTATGAATGAGAATGCAGAGGGAAGCGGATTGGATCTCGGCATGCGAGACCACAGGGCTGCCATTGTGTGTGAATGGGTCTGTGGAGAAAGGAGGCTTTGAGCGACTAAACAAGCTAACGGAACAAGAGGGCACAACGAGCAGCAGCAGCATTGGTGCATAAATCACGACCAGAAAACATGGATGTCATCAGTGAAACATTGCAACCACACTGCCATCGACTCGTCAGGCGTCGTTGCATTCTACTCTGCAAGGGGTCCCCAAGGCTTGCTGGTAAACTGATCATTTGAATCGGGTATAATGGAGGAGGGGAACACGGAAAACAGGCTGGATAGCCGCTCTCCAGGACTTGGGTAACCCTCTCCTATGGAATCGAGCTTGGATGCCATCTCCAGAGGTCCTTGCTTGCCGCCCCCACCCCCCTTCCCCCACATCCTTCCTCTTAAGAGGCGGTCATGGGCTTCTTTTCTTCCTCACCCTCTCATTCTTAAACTATCTCTCTGAACATCTGGCCACACAACAATGATGAAAAGAAATAAATAAGACTGGGAAAGAGACCCGCAGAGAGAGCGGAAAGAGAGGAGACAGGGAGGAGGTAGAGACAGGAAGGGAGGTTTCCTCTGAAGAGGCGAGGGTGAAGAGGGAGCAAGGGGGAGGAGCAATTATGCTGCTGGTGCCGATATACGTGCGCGGCAGCTTTTGCGCGCGTGTTGCAAAAAAATAAAAAATAAACACAAAATCAATTTCTCCAACATACATAGAAGCCCAACCACAGATGGCCGAGCGGACACAAAAGAGGCAGAAACACACACCAATATGAAGAAATTAATACACTGAAGAGTGCCCAGTGTGCTGCTGTGTTCGCAAATGTCATGTACTAAGTACACAAACATGACAAAGTTTACTTGCACTCCAGACACAGAAATCCCCCCCCCCAAAAAAAACAACAAAACATTGACTAAGCAATGAAAGCATTTGGCTAAGACTCACCTGTATATTAGGCACTTTCTGTGGGGTGTTAGGGGGCGAGGAAAGTGGATGGGAGGCAGAAGGTGGCGGTGTCCAATGGTGGGAAGACTGGCTGGGGGGAGGGGGCGTGCTCTGCACAGGGTAGGGGGACAGGTGAGTGTGCTGCGTCTGAACGTTTTGGGTGGGCGGCAATAAACCGTGGTTCAGGGGCAGGGCTCCGTGCTGACTAACAGATGGACCTTGGAAACCGCCAGGAGAAGGCTGCATGGGCTGGCCACTTCTAGAGGCCTGTTGCTGGGAATGGAGGAGATGCTGATCTCCCCCTTGGCTGACTGGTGCCTCATGATGCCCTAAAAACAGAGGCAGGACAATCAGTGACAATCAGATATCGACAGAGCCTTCAAAAAAATCCTGAAGAAGGTACTGACAGTGAATGATTTTGTTTACCTTGTTGTGTCTGGAGCGGAGGCCGATTTGGGACGATTTGAGGACAACGCTGCGGCCCCATGCCAGAGTACATCTGCCCTGCATTGGAGGCTATACTGTGGGTCGGCTGGTGTTGGTGTGCAGCAGACAGTGACGTTTGGGGAGGTCTCTGAGGATGTGCGATAGAATTTGGTGGAGACTGCAGGGCTGTGTACCCCGTCACCTCTGTGGGAACAACGAGTCCTGCACTCGGGGGCCTGACCTGTTGGGGAGGCGGGGTGGGGGTTCCCAAAACCCGCATGGGGGACATTGATGAGGGAGAGGGGTAGGATCCCTGAGCTGGGGGTGCAAGATGGGACTGGGGTTGATTGGGGGGCTGGGAGTGGCTAAGGGGGTGCATAGGCTGGCCCTGTTGCCCTGCCGGCTGTGGCTGCAGTGGGACAGAAAGCGTCTGGTGGGATGGCCCTGGAGGGTATCGCTGACCGGGTTGCCCAGAAGCTGCGCCTGATCCCTGGTTAAACCTTTGGCCGAGCTGCCCGGGTCCCAGAGCAGGGCTGGCGTTGCTGCTGACAGCGGCATTCGCACCCTGGCCAACTCCAGAACCCATGGCACCATACTGGGCCTGATAACTAGGGTATTGCCCACCCCCAAACCCAGCCATACCTTGCTGATGTTGATGAGGATGCGCAGGCTGTCGTGAGGGAGAATGTGGGAATCTTGGTGCGTGGCTCATATTGGGGTAACCTTGGCTTTGGGGCTGTGGGTGTCTTATTTGACCCCCCACCATTCCAACATGTCCCATGTAGTGAGACGGGTCTTGAGTTGGTTGGTGAGCCATGTTCTGTGGTGGGTAATGTTGGTTTATGAGAGATGCGTTGGGTGTGGGTTGGCCCGGCATGCCGCCGTAGCTGCTCTGAGACATTTGGAACGCCCCAATCTGGTTGGGGCCACTACCTGCTTGCGCTGCTGGCTGTTGATATGGTGATCTGCTTTGATGCTGTTGTCCCCAAACACCAGCGCCACCCCCAGAATCACCTGGGTAACCATGATGGGTATTACTTGAGTTAGCGGGGTTGTTGTGGTAGTGGGAAGCCATGCCATTCATAGTTGCGTTGACATTTGGTGGCCCCTGGCTCGGACCATTCTGAGACATCATTCTTCCTGCGGGAGCGCCGGCCTGTTCATAGCCTGCGTAGGAGCTGTGGTCGTACATTTGGCCCAATTTAGGCTGTGCTGGTCCAGTACCGAGGAGCATCCCCTGGTGGTAAGCCCTGCTTCCCTGGTGTTCGTGGTTGAGCGGGGGATTAGTCTGTCGGGGTAGAGTGCTGGATTGGCCAGGGGTTGGCTGCTGAGGAAAGCAGTCTCCTAAACCATCCAACCCATCGGAGAACAACCCTGCATCATCCCCAAATAAACTCAACATCCCTGGGTCCGCCATGCCGGATTGGGCCCCCACAGAAGGGACGTGCTTGTGCAGGAAAGCCCTTTGCAGCCAACTGCTATCTTGTTATTCCATGGTCCTCTTGAAAGGTTCCTGACAAGAAATAGAGAGCAGGGTGGGGGCACAATTTTAGGGCAAGATAGTACTAGCCAATGTGCAGTAAATGCAAACACAGAGTACATGGTTGCTGAATATCTAAACTGAAGCCTACACTTTAGGAGTGGAACGGTTCACTAAATCCGCAGTTTGGTTTGTATCTCAGTTTTGCGGTCATAGTTTTTCATTCGGTGCACTCTGATTTTTTCCATTCATTCATTCATCAGTAAAAAGTGAAAAAACAAAAATGAACATGAAGGATTGAATTATTCAACATTCTTTTTGTCGTTACATATCTTTATTAAAAGAAATGTATTTTTGCTCTTCTATCCGGCCCAGCGGCACAAAGTGATTGGCGAAAAAATTAAATGCTCTTCCAATGCATGGCAAAGGTGACATTGACGGGAGTTGGCTACAAGTCATAAGAAAGTCTCCAGTCATAATCTTCAAGTGTCAATTAAGTTACTGTGTGAAAAAGAAATCAAACAAATCGCCAAAAAAAGAAAGTTATTTTGTTCAGGCAAGACGAGATAGAGACAGTCGGATAGAGAAAGACAACCAGATACACAGATCGATGGAAAGATGGACAGATAACCAAGCAAGCTAGCTAGCTAGCTCGGGGGCATGCCACATACGGTGACACTGGTGACACAGAGATAAATTCTATTTCCTGATTCTTTTTCATTTATTTTGACGATGCATGTACACTGCTCACCCCAAACTGTTTTTATATTTTTGTTCTTGATTGTGAAGTGTCCTTGAGGGTTTTGAAAGGCACTCAGAAATCAAATTTATTATTATTGTTATTATTGAGGGGGGGAAAAAAAGTTCAATTGTTTTCTACCCATGTTGTGAAGAGCTGTTCATATGCCATTAATGCTCTACGCTGCCTCCTAGGTACTGGGAGAATATTGACAACAGCCACAGTATAAAAATACCGCAAGAGTTGTGTTGGCCTATTCCGCACATCTCATTTCCAGGTGGAACATAAACACTGACTCAAATACTGTCATTTCAGTGCCACCACAGTGAATAGTTCAGTGAATTTAGTCAAGTCAAGTCAAGAGTATTTATAGAGCACTTTCAAACAGCCATCGCTGCATACAAAGTGCTGTACATGGAGCGATTTAACATACACAAGAATTTAATATGGTGCATACTCAAAAAATATCCAGCTAAACGCATTTGATTTCTTGAACTCAATTTTTTTCTCTCTTTAGAGAAGAATGTTGAGTTGTGAAGGTGTGGCAATTCAACACTCCCATCAACAAATGTGAGATGCTCAAATACTACAATTGTATTACTTGCTAAACTTTTGGAAAGATAGGTATGTATTCGTTCTGATAAACTCAACCTGCTCAAAATCAATGAAGGGTTCATGTATGCACCGCATTTCCTTAGCCGTGAGGAAACAGCAGGGCATTGCAGGCGCGCCTGCGCAGTTGTCAGTTTGGCAACTAAACTGCATGTGGCCTCCGGGTAGTACGGCAGGAAATCTCTGCCATGTCAACAGCACCACGTTTCCTCGGCGACAGGAACGGACAAACAAAACAAGTGCAGTAGACAGCATAAAACCTAACTAGAGAGACAAAGTCGTGACTGATCGGCCACTTCCTCTGGTGATCACGTGCACAAGCATCCACCAACGTCCCATTACCGCTTGGGGCTGAACCGCTCTAATTTGTACCTTTGTTCCCAAATAGGGGGCATCAGGTAGTAGCTGGCTAGCTGCGTGTATTTAATTATGTTCAAGTGAGGGGACGTGAGCCCGTGTGCTTCAAGCTGGGATTTAAGACCTGCAAGGAAGGAAAAGAGAAAAGGAGGAGGCCTGGCGGGGTGGTTTCAAGAGAGAAGAGAAGCAACGAGGCAGGGCAAAATCTGCTTATTTTACACACGGCTGCCTCGTTAATGTACAGTGTGCGTGTATCCGCTTCAAGGAGGGGAAAGGGGGGGGGGGGGGGGGAGTCAACCGGGAAAGGGCTGCGTTTATTTCAACTGTTCCCTTGCCATGAGGGCAGAAACACCATGGCCAACTCTGTCTGATCCTTGAGGCAGACACGCATGCATGCGAGTGTCGGATCAAGTAGGTCTTGGTAGGTGGGCACGCGGTTGTGTATTCGTCAATGACATGAAACATTTCACAAGTATGGACATTTTAGAACATGAACTCCGCAGATGTCAATTGGCTACGGCATTATTATTATCCTTCCATCCATTTTCTGAACCGCTTTATTCTCAACAAGGGTCGCGGGGCGTGCTGGAGTCTATCTCGGCCGTCTTCGGGCAGTAGGCAGGGGACACCCTGAACCGGTGGTCAGCCAATCGCATTCTCTTACGCAAGTAGCAATTCAACAGTGTTTCACTGCCTCATTTAAATTTGGGGTCATTAGGTTAGGGTACAGAGCTCCGATTGTTGACATCAAGCATTCCACAATGCACCGCCCCAAACATAATGCGATGATGGCAAGGGAGAAAACACTCATTTGAGGAAGTGCTACACTTTGACGGGGTGGGGGCAGTGGCCACCAAAAGAAAAAAAGGTTTGGTGCCTCCATTGGGGCAGACAGCTCCTACGGGCTGAGGGTCGCTCTCCGGCACAAGCGGGGAGGCCAAGAGCGAGCACTGCCCGTAGTGATGGGTCCGGCGTATCGAGACACCGCCGCGTATGGCGAATTAATAAGAGCGAAGCACATATCGCTTGGTGAAAGAGTCACATGACCGCTACAACCGCCAAGTGAGGCGTCAAACTTTATAAGGAAGAGCATCTGTTGTGTCCCCGCCTAATGATTCACACATTCACACTTCAAGTCATTATGAAAGAAGAAATTCCATCTTGTGGGACCAATTTGATCACAAATCGACAATTGAGATATTTCTTTTCCATGTTAGTGTCACTTTCTGCCCCTTCTACAGAATGCTCGTTGCCCAAGTCTAGAGTACCACGGACGGAAGTGGACGGGGTTGGTTCAATCCCCGGATGAAGTGTACGCAATTGAGTTTATGGCGTCATGTTTCATTTACAGAATTATTTTAGCCGCTGCCTCATCTCCATCCCCTCTTCAGTCCCGCGCTCGCAGCGCCGGGTGTGGGATTCCTCCCGAGCCTTCTGACAAGCACCGCTTCTCTTACACGGTCCAAGCGAGGCTGGCCTGCACCAGCTGAGTTCTATTCCCGATCCTTAGCCCTAAAATATTGGTGACAAACTGTAATTTGGCAATGACCGAAGAGCGGTTAAAATAATGATACAGCTCTGATCGTTATGGAAATTATTTGCACCGACTGAGCTGGACAAGAGCTGGGTCGACCACCGCCTGCATGCCAAAAGCCAGCGAACTCCTTGACTCATTTTCAGAGCATCGCGAGATCCGCGCACAGGCTCCACCTGCCCTACAGACAGATTCACTTTTTGAGGGCCATCAAAAAGCTCCATTTGCTGACCCATAGAAAATCGACAACGTGCGTTCACGTGTGCTCTTGAGACGTGTGTGTGTGTGTGTGTGTCGAGCCGGTGCAGCCTTTACGGGCCTTGCCAGCATCTCAAATTAATAGGGCATCAATTCATAGCAAAGTGCACTTAAATTTGAATCGGCAATACGCATCGCTCAAGTTGAGAAACTGCGATAGAAAGCGGGCTCCGTTCCGGTACAGTTTTCTCTCTCACTACTGTAATTTATGGTAAGATGCTTTGATACGAAGGTTTGAAAGCTCAGGGAAGAGGAAGAACAACAGGATGACAAACGTCTAAATTGGGACAGGGGAAGGTCCGATTCAAAGAAATGCACGCACGCATATGGAGTCAGAGATGTACATGACATGTCTTGCCTGTCACAGGCAAGCACAAAACCCGCACGCGAAAGCGCTTAATGCCAGCCACTCTTCTAGGCACGGCATTCGGTCCAGAAGGTCTTCCCTGCAGGAGAAGGCTGGTGATTGTGGGGGATGGTGATAGAGGGAGAGATGACAGAAACAAGAATGACACTCAGTTCTGAATGTCACTGTGGTGCTCGAGACCCCCACTAACCTTTTGGTTGGAAATGAGAGGACGGGCATGTGAGCAAGATGGAGATATGATCATCATAAGAATGAGAGGGGGGTGGGACATAAAAGAAAGCACATGGGCAGTGACAGAAGGACCGAGTGGGTGGGTGGGATGGGGAGCGATAGATGACGAGATGAAAGTGATGGAGGAAAACAACGGCCCTGCTTCTCATCTCTGCCGCTTGGGGGGGTCAACCTCTCTGCATGACCACAACAGACAAAATGGCCGCAGCAATCGGCACCTCAAACAGTTGCGCGAAAGGCAATCATCCGTCCAACCTCTGAACAGCTTCTCTTCACGAGGGCGGTGGGCGTGCTGTCGCTACTACCCCCGAGAGGTAGGGTAACCCAAACTCGTTGCTGGCGAATCGAAGACAAACAACCATTCACACTTATGACAAACATTCAAACACACAAATACAAAAGGAGAGCGTATACAAGGACGCCCGGACACTCAGGCGGAACTCGAATCGGCAAACCCGACTTCTGAGATCCATGATTTTCAGCATTAGCATACACAGGTTATTCTATGCGTTTGATGTAAAGCGATACATGCTAACATATTATAGCATCTACTATGGATTATATTGCCATTAGTCAGTGAACTCGTGTTTATCAACAACTAAAAAACTTCTAATTCTGATCTTTCACAATGAGTTTACATAAGCTAAACAATCAGCATAGCTTCGCCGTTTGTCCCTCTGTTAATTACTCCTCGTAATTCCCTTTTGAGAAAGCTACTGGTAAGAAGTGAAACTTATTCGCCGCCATGGAGGCAAGATGGTGGAAGCTGTGATTATTGAATTAGGAGCAAAACTGCAACAAGTTTAGGAGGCAGGAATAGCCCCACAAAGCTTGCTCCTAAACTTGCTAATTGCGTGCCGCTGCAGCGACTGCGCTTGATCCTGCCGACTACTGCCTGCAGGTAATAGCAGCACAGTGGAGATTTTTGGTGAGGTCTCCACCGTTCCATCAGCAAAAGACAAACAAAACATGATTCTCAGTTTTGCAAGTCTTTGTGTTTTGATGAAGCTCAGAACAAAAACGTATTACGTTTATTAACGTCAATAGAAACAAAGTCGAAAACTGACACGATAAAGTCTTTCCTATCATCTTTGCAATAGACATTGTCATATCGCCCAGCTCTAGTCGTTAACAAATATTATTTGATTGGGGTTTTTTCCTTTTCAAAAGAAGGACCAAGAAACAAAAAGGCTGCAATTAGGCAAGTTTATCTAAAAAGATTTCACCTATCCAGACGTCAACACAAATAAACAAAATTTGCTCAGAGTGCGAAATATTTTGAAACCGTAGAAAGTTAAAGAATAAACCTTTCACACACTCGAACAACTTCATACATCCAAAAATATAGTCAAACTAGTGGCGTGACCGTCCTCATTTCCGACTCCATCATGGCAGCATTACGGTCCGATGTGGCGAACATTGGCTACCACTCTTTCGACCAAGTTCTTGTGCTATTCACGGCAAAATAACACTAGGTAATGAGTTGCCCGTCACGCAAAAATAACCACTACGTATAATTAATTACTATAAATAATTAGATCCAAGTGATATCAAGGTGTACCTGATACTAATATATATATATATATATATATACACATACATACTTGAGACAAGATACAGAAATTTGTTTCTTTTTCATGTCTTCTCAATGTGACTACGGCCAGATTTTTGCAAGCAAGACTCCAAGGTTAAGAGCACAACTTTGATGAGCAGCCATAGCATATGAAAATATAGGAGATGGTCAACTCTTTCTCAGTTTCTTTTTAGCTCAACATAAACCAAAGCAATCCTAGTTTGAAAGGGTCTCCATTCAAGCCACACGCACAAAAAATACAAACGGGAGAAAGAGTCATGGTGGTGAACATCTGTTGTGTGTATGTGTGTGTGGTCGGGGCCTCTTATCTCTCCCTCTGTGGCCGCTAAACATGACGAGCTGCCATCTTGGCTCACAGACACAAGGTAGTGGGGGTAGCGGCTCCAAGCTCGATGGCAGACAGGAGGCGGAAAAACAACCATGCGGCATATTTTCAACGACTGTCAGCCTAGGAGAACACTATTTTGGCGTTTTATTTCACAGAAGAATTTGTTTCTGTGATACCGTTTTGTGCGTTTGATTTAGCATAAGGCAAAGTTACGCGAGCGGCAGGGTGACCATTACGCAAGTTGAGTGATTACAGAACATAATGGAAAAAGAGGGTAGGGTCGCCTAAGCGGCACCCGAAATAAAGCGCTGTCGCAAAAATGTTCAACAAAATGCGCTTAAGACAAAATAGTTGAATCGGTTACACCAACGCCAGAGGAGCACTGTCGGCAGGTGTTTGGAGCCGCAGTTTGCTCCCGTTCACATCGAGTAACAAGTGTATGGGTACTGATAGCCAAACTTGGTCGACGGGTTGAATTTAACATCATAAAAGTTATTCACAGCGAAAGCCAAAACAAAAAAAGGCAACATGAATATCAATAGGAATCCATGGTTCGCTGAACTCACCCAAAGTAAGCTAAATGCGAATGGAAGTTAACTTTACTTGCTCAAGAGCGAAGCATCCTCTGATAAGCGCCCCGAGCAGGTTCGAAACTAGCTCAGGAGCTAATAAGTACACAATGAAGATGAGGGCTGGCTAACGCGTTAGCTGAACTTGTGTGTCCTAGCACTGGGCTAACCTCCAGCGGCTAGCGAGGCTAATTAGCCTATCAGTGGCGTTTCGCACGTCGTTCCCAACAGAGGAACGAACACCGTTTGGGCTATTATTTCTGTGGAAAAAACGTTCCCCTCACATGTCGGCGAAGAAAAACAGCAGATGATAGATTTCGGGTATTGTTAACTGTGTTTAAGTAGGTAAAACGTGAGACAAAACAACGTGAATGACGCGGTTAATGTGGATGACCGCTTGGCCTCACAATTCCCCTTTCCTCTCCTCTGTCCCTTCCGTCCAATAAATCTAGTGACGACTACGGGCACTTCACATTGGATCCCGTCAAATGCCGACATTATTTCGATGAAAATTGGAGTTGTGCGAAGCAAACTTGACATAAATGTGTTCATAGAAGCCAATCCGGCATTTAGTTACGGTGATTTGTCCGTCGGGAAGCTCCCTGTGAGATTGGCTCATTCAGTCGGCCAGTGACTCACCTCTACGCTCGAGCCACCTCGTGTCTCTTGAAAGCTCAACACAATTAGCTAACTATGCTAACACCCACACTTCACTGAAGTACATTTTCCCAATGAATAAAAATAAAACTCAACAAGATAGAGACAAATGGAGACAGAAGAAGAGAGGTCCACCGTGCCGTCCTGAGAAAAAAAGCTTTCCACTTTCCAGGAACTATCGCAAAGTGACTTGTGTGCGTGTGTGTGTGTGCGTGTGTATGTCCGAGTGTGCGATTAGCGGGTAGAAAGCTAAACTTGCTATTGTTAGCATGTCGGCATGGCTAATACACAATCCTTCAATGATTTACTCTCGAAATAAGAAAGAAACATAGGCGAGAATACAATCGTCGCTCCGATTTCACAATTTCCCGCGAGCTATCCCCGAATCAAACACCAACCGTCTCTCACGCTCAGCGAGTGCGTTTGCGTTCAAAAGTACCGAAAACTTACCATTCTCCAAATGGAAACGCTTCTCATTCATCAATACTGGTTTCACATCAACTATTACACTAAGTACCAATTGTGTGTTATGGATTTTTAAAAAATGTGAATATAAAATCCTCTTACCCCAACAAGCTTGGTCACTTCAGGCTTCTTCTTTAAAAAAAAAATCAAATGAACTCCTCGTTAGTATCTCCGTTTCCGCAAAGGGGAAAAATCACCGTGGTCCTTTCTGGTTTTCAAAAGACAGACTGGGAAAAAAGTTGCATTTGAATGTTTATCGTGAAATGTATCTCCGGTGGGTCTCGCATTTGCGACCTCGCCGACGAGTGCGCGTTGCGCTTCTGTCCTTTGTGTTAATTTCACTCAAATCGAGTTTAATCCGATCGATCCCTCGACTGGTCGGTCGCGTTCCCGAGTCCTCCCCTCCAGACACTCGCTCACCTTCCTCGGCCGGGGGTGCGCGCTCCCGAGGACCTCTCATACAGATAAACAGGCTGCGTGCGCGGTCACTGACCCCGTCGTGCCCGTGTGACGATCTGTGAGATTCGCTCAGTGCGCGGACGTGGTCTTATGTGAATTACCCTGAAGACGACAACCATGTCCGCCACTATTTGAACGGAAAAATATGAATGAACGCAGAAAGCCTAAACAAATACAACGCCAAGACATTTATAGAGGTTTACATAGTGTTCCTCCACTCTTCAAATGAAATTGGGATTATTGTCACGATCAAATTCTGAAATTTAAGATCGACTCGTTTGCAATAACTTTTGACTGAACCCGTCTCTGGTCATACTTTTGTCTCTCATTCATGCCACAATATTTTTCCAGGATGTCACCTACGGAGTAGTGGTTCACTCCCCTGACCAACATGTTGACAATGAGGCGTCTGCTCCCTTTCCACTGTGTAAATGGTTGTCCGTCTCTATATCTACACTTTGACTAATTGACAACCAGTCAACCTGGTCCCAATGACCCTGGCTACAGGATCATCAGTAATAGAAAATTAATGGACGGATAGTTTTCCGAATATAGGCCATTTCACAAAATTAAGTAAATTTTTCCTTTAGGATTTATGATCCATCCATACTTATCAATTACCAAAAAGTTAATATGTCAGCAATATACTGAAGTGGAAGTTAAAAAGATTCTGGGTTAGAATCTCCGCTGAGATACTGTGTGGCGTTTGCATGCTCTCTTCGTGTTGCCTATACTGCCTCCCACATTCAAAAACATGCAAATTCGGTTCATCAATGTCTCTGATATGTCCATAAATGTGAATGTGTGAATGGTTGGTTGCCAATGCTTCCTGACATTGACTGGCGACCAGTCCAGGGTGTGTCTGCCGCATTCCTAACTTGATCGTCATCAAATAATTGTTACATGGTAACAAACAAATAATTAGTATTCTCAACAAAATGAATTGCTCACCCAAGCTAAGCACAAGACCGCATGAGAACTTTAAAGTGTTTACAGCGGACAATATATGTAACTTGCAAAAATCATGAATTCCTTCAGAAATCGCTGATCCCTATTGGTTTAGCGCGACATGTTAAGTGGTGAGTCAAATATGTAGACAACCTTTGTCTTCCTCATCATGATGGGAAAATAACATCAGGTTACAAAAACAGCCAATCACGCCGTCCCCATAATGTACACAGAGATCAAGAACGCATAGAAAAGTAACTTCAAATTAAATTCTTGACCACTATACATAAAATGGCCATAGCTGTGCACTGCAAGTCTGTCCTCCATTTTTTGGTTTAAGTATTGCTGCGGCTATCCCAGCTGACTTTGAGAAAGACGCAGTGTACACCTTGGAGTGGTCGCAAGTCACATTCCTAATTGTTGAACAATGCTGAAAAGCAAACACCAGATACAGTAAAAATACCCGCATTTTTAAAATATTCAGCACTATATTTTTCTATCTTCACATCATTAAAGTAACAGATAAAGTTTCAAATGTTTTATTATAGTTTATTGTGATTGCATTCTTTTTTTTTCTTTTTTTCCATTTAATTTTCTTCCAAAGAACAAACACAACAACTTTTGGGGGCAAGAGAAGCAAGAAGATGAAGACAGCATTGAAGGGAAGGAGGACACACAGGTAAGATAGATCAATCCGTAGATAAATAGATGTATCAGGTTTGGCTTGATCCTCCCCCTCTAACCACTGTGGGTCTGCACACACACGCGCTCACACACACACACGCCACATGTTGCTTTACAAAGAATAATGCTTGATTAATATCCATCTGATATACATCTAAAATGGAAAAAAACTGTGATCCCCATATCTATACAGGAGTTAAAACATGGTACATTTATATATTGTGTGCAAGGGCATGTGTGAGTGTGTTCGCACAGGGAATCAGTGGGAAGAAAGTTAATTGATGAGGATTCCAATCAAACGCCCCGACACTACCCACAAGCTGCATCTAATGTAATGCATCATTTTGCAGCTAATTCATTTTAGCTGCTGTCTAAATCTCTCAAGGGGGCGGAGTTAAGGCAGACAGCTGATCCTGACATAGCATAATGGAGTGATTGCTGCCCCGCCACTTTACGGAACGAAACACGGGCGCACAAGTTGTTTTGGCAATTAACACACGCACACACACACAACTAATGTTACCACACAGTTGGATGTAAAGGGGGAAATATGAAAAGAATAAGTAAACAATGCTCAAAGCAGTAAAACGATGGCCAGGACATTGCAAAGGCGAACAAAATATCGCAGCACTCATCGATGAAGCTCTAAACAACACATGACATGTTTGTCAACTATTTCATGGTGGGCGTCAGTTTGCTTCAAAGGGAGATACGTTGACATTTGAGTCCGTTCTCCACATGATCTCGTAACCGTGCCTGTTATCATTCACACTTGTCACTTAAAAGAAAAGGGCACCAGCAACCCTTTTCGACAGGGTTTGTGAGCATTTTGGCTGAAATGACAATTGTTTTGGGTTTTGTGTTTTTATAAATACGTGTAAAGCCCAAGTGAAGGCCACAACGTGCCAAGTTTCACTCTTGAACCGCCAAAGAAGCTACAGAAATCTAAAGAGCCATATATTCACACACACAGAATAGCGCCTGATAAATACAGTTAAAACATCTCCAATCATTTCCTTTTTTGTTGTTGTTTTGATTCTACACTTCATTATGTCAGCCACTTCTCTCAACATCCCCTTGACGTTTTTCATTTTCTTCATTTTTCGACCATTCCAAAAGGATTCATTCCCACGCTCGGCAGTTTGGTCTTTTATTCTCTCCCCAGGACAATTTAAAACAGCCACACAATTGTTTAGTGTTCATTAAATACATTTCACCTGCAAGTTGACATGAAGACAAAAGGGAGGAAAACAACGGTTTTATCAGCAGAGGGAAGTGACTTCAATGACCGACTTCATTGGAATGCCTATATCGTTCGTATACGCGCAGGGCCTACATGTGCAAACACGCCTAGCTACCTAAGTGCTGCAGCGTTTTCTTTAAAAACATGTGGAGATTTGAGTGTATAGGCAACACATGGTTTATTTTTCCATACAGTCAGTCAGTGTCAGTTGTTTTTTTTTTTTTTACACCCCCCCTCCCCACAGGTGTGTCTATGGCTGAACAAATTCACTACCACCAACACAAATACAGCGTATCGTCATCATCCTCTTGGTGTCAATTTTAAAACAAATACCGTTAAAACCAATTCATCTTCCCAAGGAAAATGTGAAGTTTAGAATTTAGTGAGCCTAAGCTGACACCGTTATTGAAAGGGTTGAGCTCATGGGATGCTGCCATGACATTCTCAGGTATGATTGAGCAAAAAAAAAAAAAAGGGAGGAGGAAGAAGAAGATTGGTCTGAAAGCAAGGAGGACACAAAAGGAAAGATGCATGACAAGATGGAGAGAGACAGGTTAACAAACTGTTACTAAGCCTGCACAGTTCTGCAGAAATGCAAGTGGGACTGGGATGGGGGGGAAGGGAGGTTGGAGAGGGCTCATGGGTAGAAGGAGGAGGACAAAGAGGTCTGTTTTGGGGCCTTCAGCAGCAGCCACCTCCAGCCTGTTGGCCTCCCTGGCTACCGGGCAGTGTGGAGTTGGTGGTAGGGTGCTGAGGTCCAATCTTAATACCGTTAGCCTGAATGGAGACAGTGAGAATGAAAACAACATCACAACAACAAAATAAAAACAAAAACAAAACATCAGTCTGCAAAATTGTTGGCAAGACTGCAGCAAGCAAAAGGTGCAGGTGACGCTTACGGCCCACAGTGTAGCGCCGCTGGGCATAGCTGTGACCAACAATTGAACACTAAGAAAGTGACTTGCCTGCAGTATCCGGTTGAAAAAGTAAAACCAAGTAGTAACGAGAAGAGCGGCATTTGATGGGGCCCTGCCATCCCCGCCCCAAATCACCAGTTGCCTCCAACTATGAGACCACTCTTGGCCCTTGCGCTGGTGCTCATTGCGGGCCGGCGCCCGGGTGAGCACCAGTCCCTTTTTCCACCAGCGAAATTGGCGCTTGAAATGGGTGCTTCGGCTGGCCCAGATTATTTGTTGGTTCCAGAAGACGCTGGCAGCAACTACGTTAGGGGGCGGGGTTATCATGACCATCAGCAGGTGTAGAGAAAAGACTCCCCGGACACATGCAAGTTCTGCTTAAACTGTTGAGCGGTGATACAATTGTGTCCCACCAGAAGAGCAATGGCGGATGTGCCTGGATAGCACGCCATTCCTGACTCGCGGCCAGCCTCGTCACCATCTACAACGATGAAGAAAGTCACATCCCTGACTGCTATACACCGCATAAAAGTTTAATCGATGCTAAGTTGCCTAGCAGATGCTAACAGTGCATTGTTCTTATTATTATTATGAATAGTGCAGGCGCTCTTGGGTAAACGTCGAGTTAAGCAGTGACGTTTGGACGCTTTACGATGACGTCATGATATCGCTCCTAATTGGCGCTTTGCTGGTGGAAAACCCAACGTGTTCTTCGTAAGGCCCCGGGGGGCCTAATCAGCACAAAGTTTTTGGGGGGGTGGAAAGGGGGTATTAGTGGGGTTTTGTGTTATTGGTTGTGTACAGGTTAGCATAGTAAAGCAAAAACACCAGCACAGACAAAGCGTCTTATGATCCAAACAACCAAACCGAAGCCTGTCGAATAAGCGTGTCCTTGCTTTCACGGCGACTGCGGGGTTTGCTCTTAGATCTCAGCACAGAAGGAACAACAGGTGCTGAAAGAGCAAACACAAGCTCTCAATGATACTACGTGAAATGAATGGCACGAATAAAAAGACAACCTTTGAGAGCGAGAGAGAGAGAGAGAGAGGGTGGGAGAGGCGGGCAGGCGAGCGGACGAGAGATGCAGCTCTTTCAAGTCTCGCTCTCATCTGTTCAATTGAAGCCCCCCCACCTCACTCCGCCTTCCGTTGATGTGCCGACTTTGCCTTCGTGTGGCTGGCTGGCTGGCTCTCTCCTCCTGTATATATTTATCTCTCTCCTTCCCAGTGTAACTCACCCTCCTACGTTTGTTCGGTAGCAGTCTTGCCTCTGGGAAACACTGTATGCCTTTAAATCACGTTTATTGAGTGAAGGCTGCGCGAGCGTGTGTGTGTTTGTGTCTGTGTGCGTGTGTGCGCGAGTGCTTTCTCATAGCGGCTGCCAACATTTCTGGTGGGGCTTCCCTCACTCACTGGCTCTCCCTCTCTGAGCCAGTCAGCTGATGCGGTTTGGCCGGCCGGCCTGCCTTCATTCCATCGAGCTGTTGCGAACAAAACCCCTCTCGGAACACTTGAACTTGCCGGTTGGCCGGTAAAGAATATACAGACATGGACGCAGACTTGCACACATTTTGTGTTTCGATAAAAACACGTTCAGTCTGCATTTACGGGCATGTTCATGAGGATTTTTGGCAAGTACAGTTTATGGAAAGAGTCCCGTGAGGCAACTGCCTGGGAATGAGTCTCGTTCTCGAGCTGCAGAGATTCGCGCTCAGAGCACCGGTGGTCGGGGACCGCTGACCTACGTTACTGCTCGAGAGCCATGCTGCTGACTTTTTCGAGGCCCTTCAATCTTCTCATGTTATATTATGGTCATCTGAGTTGGCTGAATTGGACCATCTTAAAAGGCAGCAGTGTGGAAAGGACATTTTGTTTCGTGAACTAGGAAGCTTTAGCTGCAGTCCAACTATGACATGACATGACATGACATGACGTGGGTTCACTGTGAAATATCCATCACAAGTAAACCCATAACAAAACACAGGAGTAGTCATTTCGCTAGAACACCGAGTCATCGTTTTATCGCCTATCCTCTTCAAACATGAAAAGTCTTGCCTGGGTATTTTTGTACACAATTTTCAGATTTCCCTTGATCACACGTACCAACATTCCTGTCTGGGCAACTGTTCCGCAATAAAGATAACCATCTGTTTGACTAGATGACGAGGAACTGGCCTGCTGGCTGAATACTTATTTTCTTGTGAACGACTGCGACCTTGTTGGGTGTGAGGAATTTATGAGCTGGCAAACTGCTGACAGAGAGAGAGCGAGAGCGAGAGAAATCTCAAGAATGAAGCGACTAAATCCAAAAATGGTGGAGCAAGAGAGCAGCCGATGGTCGGGAGTTCCTTTTGGCACGCGCAAAAAAGAGAGAAGTTGCCTTGCAGGTGAAGAAAAGGAGCACGCAGACCACCACGGTGGAAACGAGAACTCCTTGGACAAAGAGCAAAGGATTTACAGGGGGTCTCACCTCATTGTTGATATCAAAAACACCCTCTTGGATCTTCTCATATATCTCCTTGGCTGTGTTGATGAAAGCCTGAAATGGAGACAGAAGACAAGAGATTCACTCCAAACCCGGAGCTGATGATGCCGCACAGAAATTGAAAAAAAAAAAGAAAGAAAAAAAAGTTGAGCAGGTCAGTCGAGTTACTCCGCATCAAATGCAACCAGCCAATTCATGGACCTTGCGTGATGCCGCGGAGCAAACATACACACACACACACACACACACACACACACACATAAGGGAAAAAGGAAAAGGGCAAGGCCCAAACCGACAACGACATGAAAATCAAATAGCAGACATTGTTGTAAAATGAAGAACTTCGATTTAGGGGGTTTATATGTGTGGGCCTCCAGAAATATGGACCAGGAGACGCAGGAGGCCACAAATACACTTGTTCAAAACCAGGTCCAAATGATAAATGCTTGAAATCAAACCTTGCTGCAGTGTGCTCTCAATAATTCAAGGTGGCTCACTCAGCCGTTTGTTCGCAAGAGGTTCTTGAATGCCGGCCGGGATCTACGCCGTTGTTTCACATTGGAGCGCTTTGCACTCATGTGGAAATGTATTTATTTCACTTGACCAACTTCTCTAACTTCCTACAAAGATATTCGGTTGAAAAACGGCTCCAAATTCTAAATTGTACATTAACTCCGGTTGGTGAAAAAAAGTCCGTCCCTTGTTACTTTCGAGGTACGGCGGACAATCGCCGTTCGCGTCGCAAACTTTCTCATGCCTGCAGCCGAACCGTACGCCCATCAAATCCTGCCGACTCGCGCACAGGAATGCAAGAAAGGAATAGTGTGTGTGCCATGTGGACAGCGAGGAACTTGATTAAACTGCAGTGTGTCGCATCGACGCCCTGCCCGTTTATTGATAGTTAGTGTTTTTGAAACGGATACGTTTTAAGGGCCATGCCATCGTCATGACATGCGTGTGTTTGGCGTGTCACAAAGAGGAAGCGGTCGCAACGGCCATTTTTTTCCACCGCTCAGAATGCTTTCACGCACCAACCGCAGCACAAATCTCGCTCCATTTGTTGATTGAGGAAAATTGACGGACGGACAATTGCATATAAGTGACTCAACATACATCGTCGTGAAAAGATCATGAACAAATACGGCACAACAAAATTAACTCTTCATTGGTAGATTTCCGGAAGCAAAAGTATTCTAATTTCCCAAAATAATGCATTTGTTTAGCATTTCAAAAAGAAGAGGAAAATGAAGCGCATATAAAATCACAATCACAATATGGAGGAGGCTTTTCTACTTATTTCCTTTTTCAATTTTCCAACATTGTTCGGCCCCAGTGAAAATGGGAGCAGAAGACATCGGGGAATAACAAACGACAAAGAGCGTCAACGGGACCTCAAAGTAGACACGAGCCATCGCTTCTACTCAGCGGTGGCTCGAGTGCGAGAACTATCAATCTAGATTGTGAACTTCTATCTGGCACTCGGTAAAAATAGACTAAGGTGTCCATTGGGTGCACTCTTGTTCACTTTCACGTCCCATTTCTTTGCCTCGACTCCCATGACTTTCATACCGACGCGCCGTATTGATGGACCGGATGCAGAGAGAGGTGAGGAGGCGAAAGGATTCGAGGAGGACGTCGTGGGACGTAGGAGGACTGGGCCATGTCAAAAGGGAGGAGCAGAAGTGGAGGATAAAAAGATGGAGAGGATGCTTCCAGAAACGTCTCCTTCCATCAACCCGGTGTCCACCCACAGAGCCCTATGGAAAACCCTCGACAGCGATTGGCTGCGCGGTGTTGGGCAGAGGAGGCGGGGTTGACGGCTATGAATATGTATGAACTGCTACTGGCTGATATACTGCTGGAGAAAGGCCTTGATGGCAACAAGGGAGAAAGGAGGAGGAGGGTCGAAGGAGACCGAGGCATGAATGGTGGGAAGGACACGTGGGGGGGGTATTGCTTGATGACGGGGAAGGGAGCTTGAGGGGGAGGGGGAGAAAGAGGAAATGGACGTCGGAGGATGAGGACGGATGGAGCCGGCGCAGATGAAGGGAGCCGAGAAGAGGAGCGCTATCAGGAGGATTCAGAGGACACTAATGAGACAAATTAATCATAACGCACACACACACACACACGCGCGCACACGCACACACACACGCGCAAGCGCACAGGCAGACCCTCCATCTCATGTTAACCCCTCAGACACCCTACTTGACGGAGAAACAGAGAGAGTTAGAAGAAAATAGGGTTGAAGAAAAAAAAGTCAATGTAAACACACAGACACACACACAAGCCTGGGGCTGGCATGCTATGGAGTGTAGGAACGGGATTATTTATGCGATTGGATAAGTGAGGAAAGAGTCCCAGAAGACAATACCGTGCACTGACGACACACCGCACCAGAGGCGTGTCCGCGAGGCAAAGCAGAGCGCTAACCGTGCGTCATCATGCTGAAGAGGACGGCCACTCATCTTGACAGACAATGTCAAGTCACCGTAAATCATTCCGAATTCTGGGGATGACTCTCACACGGGCCATGAAATCAAGAGTTCACCCGGTTAAGTAAATAGAGCGATGCTTGTGCATATGATGTCAAAGAACGGTGCCGCGATGAATCTCTATAAATAAACACATTTGAAAAAATTGAGAAGGCAAGGAGCACAAAATGGAATCTTTCACCATCTCCATTCCTGTTATAACAGGAGAGTGATCTCCACCAAATCACAATGTCCATTGTGATTTTTTTTTTTGTTTTTTGGAAGGAAAGTTGTCAGTAGTGGTCTTGCCTTGCATTGCATAAGGCAGATGAGTTTCACACTTCTGGACACGGAAGATTTTGGTTGCTTCATCAGTGAAAGGACATTTTCTTGCGTGCAAGTGTGTGTCATTACCTCCTCGACGTTTGAGGCGGTCTTGGCTGAGGTCTCCATAAATATGAGGCCGTGTTCTCTGGCAAACGCTTCCCCTTCCTCTTTCTTCACCTCTCTCCGTGACTCCAGGTCACTGAAACGCACAATCAGGCAATGGTGTAATAAGTCATTTGAAATCAGGAAGTAACCACTCAGTCAACAGTTGCAAGTGGAATGACTGCAGACCCCAGCGCCCCTCTCATCTCGTCGGGGTGCACAATGACTTCATCCAAGCCCAAATGGCAACAACGCGTTTCTTTTCATTTTGAGTCCACGATCCGACAACCCGGAGCCTATGACTTGGACACGGAGCGACACAAGCGGCTACGTACGCGCAAGGCGGCATTTGCTCAGTGAGCTTTGTTGCAATTTCCTCGTTTGAATGCAACGAGAAAGCAGATCAAGCAGAGCACAACGCCGCAGCCTTGATTGACATCGACAGGCTCTCTTTTGACACGTATCGGTCTTACAAAACATCACATTACTTCACTCCAGGTACACGTTGAGCCAATAAGTGTTGTGAAAGCAGTCCTTCAATTTGAAAAATGTCTGCAATCTCCAGAATCCAGCTCCGCGTGCAAAGTCGTATAGATGACCTTCGCGTCAAACCGACGACCCCTTTTAGAACCAAGCATGCCGACGACACGGGGCAACAAGCTTTCAAAAGTGCAATCGAAGCCATAGCAAAACAAAAACAAACCTCTTGTTGCCAATGAGCATAATGACCATGTTGGAGTTGGAATGTTGGCGCGCATCCTCTAACCAGGTCGTCAAGTGGTTGAAGGTGTCCCTCCTGAAATAAAAAGTGGAACATGACTTGATCAAACATTTTGGGAGGATTCTTCTTGGCTTCAGATGGCAAAGTTAAAAAATCTTGAGTTTTTATTTTGGGCCAAAAGTCACGAAAAGGTCCTCAATGCAGAAATAATAAATTTCAGGGCTATGAAAATCAATCTGAAATGTTGTCTCTATTTGACATTCCATTGCAATTTTCTGTCTGTACTGGACTGCGACACATTGCAAGGTGGTCCGTCGAAAATTATTTGTAAGGTTCCGCTGCCGCGATATACGGTTACTTGGCAACCGTGATCGTACTGAACTTTGTGAATCCGGCCGGGACTTCCGCAACAAGTAGGGAGCCTTAATTAATAACACAAACACCCGATCAAATTCGTTGATGGGCTCTTACCTTGTGATGTCGTAAACGAGCAGTGCTCCTGCTGCTCCTCTGTAGTAAGACCTGGTGATGGACCGGAATGACTCTTGGCCGGCCTAAAGAGAAAGACACACAGTTTTAGGACGTCTGTGTTTCATGATTTTTTTTTCTAAAAAAAGTTTTTCAAATAAAACAAACAGACAAATAAAATACAGCCATATCGGCCTCCATATTGCGGCCGTGAGAGCCGCCTTCAATGCCACCAACACAAGCCTCTTGGCCTCTCTCAAAAGGAAATGTTGAGGAATATTAATTAATGTATGAGGTTTTATACTTAAAGATCCAAGTAAAGACATGTTCTGTTGTAATCTCTGCCTCAAAAATGTCACGTACATATACGGTTTACATATTTTAGACAAGCTGCAAGCTGTGATGTTTCTTGCTTGCAATAACATCAATGATCAGACAGACAACAACATCGTGGACAGTGGCTCTGCCCATCCGGGTTCCTCCGGGCATGTAAAGACTTGTAATTGGTCTGTTGTCAACTGCCTTGAGTCTCAGAACTTCGCCAACAGAAGGTGCTAACATATTGTTAAAAAGGCCGTGAAATCCAACCCCCTCTATAAAAATTAAATACAACCCCCCCCCCCAAAAAAAATCAGAGAGGGCACAAAGCCTAATTTGTGGTTTTTCACTTTCCGCGTGTACCAATCACCCACGAAAAATGAGGATTTACTGTATTCATCGAGAATAATTTAATTGTAAGTCAACCGGGTGAAGACAAAGGCAACTGCACTGATATGGCTTACAGGCTGACCATTCGACCAGGCTACAATGCAAGGCTTTTGGAATATTTGGAGTGTCATTATAAGCGGGTAGTTCGTCCAATCCCGGTTCCCCAAGCAGGCTCCGGCTCCAGGGTTTTGGGCCAGTTATGGTGAAGACAGGACAGAGGGCTATCTGTAACTGGGTAACAATGGAGTCCTCTCTTACTTGTTCCATCATTCCATCTCTCCGAGTGTGCATCCAAACTGCCGCCTCTCCACACATAAACAATAGGGACATTTCCACAGACTAGTATTGATGTAACATTTGAAGGACGGGGCGCCAGGTCATTTGTGTTCATTTACACCCTCTTCTATAATTCCCATTTCGTTGTCTCACCTCCACCATCTGTTCCTGACATCACTCGTCGCTTGATTATTCTCTCCCCAACTACGTCCCGTCATCACTCCATTCGGCAGACCCCGAGCCATGCCTATTCATGCCCCGCCTCCATCCAATGTATAGTCACAATGTTGCCTGTGTCTCATGTGGGCCACAGACACAAACAAAATGCCCTCCGTTTCAGCAGCTGCGGTTCGGCACTGCGCACAGCTCAGCTGTTAAACCCAACAGGCAGGCTGCGGATGAATCACTCGACCAGTCATCCGATTTTGTCAGCTTGTCTGGTGGTGGATGAAGCATTCAGTCACCGAGTCTGAGATCTAACGAGTCGACAACCTAAGTAAAAAGCCAGTCAGTCAGACATTCGAGGAACAGTCGGTAAGTTAGCACCGCTGAGGATCCATTCAATGCTAAAATGTAAAAATACGTTTGCAAAACCCCTATCATTGAGTGCCAAAACGTACACATATGTTTTGGGTGGGTTTTTTTCAAATAAAAAAATATGGCCCACCTCCTCAGTCAGTATTGAGGCTGTGTGAATTATTTTAGTGTGATAAATCACCACTGGCGGGATTGGCTTTGATCAGACCTTGGCCCACACAGGGTGAGTGGCTGTGGGCGATCCTATGTCGCGACATGGCGTCCGGAAACAGCGTGATCAGCAGAACATGGAGAAACACCGGCAGCTAACGCTACAACAGTGCTGTTAAAGATAAATACTGACGGCTAACTCTCCAACAAAGTTTTTTCAACTAAAAAAAGATGACGTAGTCCCCCTTCGTTATCCTTGATGAACATGCACACAAAATCACACAAAGTTCAAAATTCATGAAAAGTTCATGCAAAGTTCATATATCAGGGCAGTTTTTTTCAAGAAACTGTTATTTTGCAATCCATGTGCCCTTTTTGTGTTGTTTATGTTGTGGTATTAAGCAAGAAAGTATTGTTTAGATATTTAAGGTATCACAAATGCCCCCCCCTCAAAAAAATAGCATCAAAGTGAAAGTTCTGCTTGAAATGCATCCTTTCACATAAAGCTTTTTTTCCTCATTTTTTTCTTGGAAGTTAGCATTTTCAAGAAACAGTAATGTAAAAAAGTAGTAATGTACTTTTTTCCTGATGAAAGAAGAGGGTTAAAGCTTTTTCTCTATGTGTGTATAGCTTCATAACTCCATTTTCTGTAGGCCTTCAAAAATGAGTCAAAATAGTCAAAAATGGCTGGCAAGTGGAGAAAAACACCCGGCATCAAATCACTTTTCAGTTCACGGCGGTAGCCCAGATCCTAAAAGCAGACGCTTTCTCCTTGGACTGACAAAGCACACGGAGTACAGGTCTCGTGTTTCAACTTGTCTTTGGGTGAGCCCGAGCAGGCTGTCAGGCATCGTTACGACTGACGTCACCGCTCGTCTTCCTGTTCAACACCTACGGTCTTTCTTTTCCAGCAGTGTAATATTTGTCATGGAGTTTTGGCGCAACCTTCTGGTCAAATTGTGCACACTGCAATTTTCACATGATGCACAGCCAAGTCAATTAATTTGAGGCACTCTGGCCCTGAACTCCTATCATTCAAGATGTATCTAAACAAAATCCTGCGTTTCAATAATCGGGCGTAGTTTTGATTAATAGGGCCAATGCTGTGCTTGGTTGGTGATGATTTCTCCATTGCGAGACTAATAAAGGTTTTCTTTAACCTATTCCTTACGAGGAACACGTTTGGTTTTCTGCCGGCAAAGAGGCAAGTAGGAGCGATGTCATGACATCATCATAAAGCATCCAAATGTTACTGCTTACTTTGACATTTTCCCAAGAGCGTCTGCGCCATTAATAATAAAAAATAATAATAACAATAATAATCATGTTCCAAGTGTAACCTGAAAACTCATCACTTGATCAAGTGTTTCCTCTTTCAATAAAAAGTATCACAAACAACTGACTTCTAATGCGTAAACGTTTTGTGATAATGAATGAATGTGAACCCAGACCAATTAAAAAAGGATGTGCATTACCGTATCCCAGATCTGCAGTTTGATCTGTTTGCCATCTATAGTGATCATCCTCGCTCCAAACTCTACCCCTGCATTTAAGGAGAGAGAGAGAGAGAGAAATACCCGTGAGAGCAGTGATGGGGTCAGTCAAGGAGCATGTTCAAGTATGGAGTATGTACTTCACGTAGTAAAGAGGATTACGACGAACTGGACTTGTGAGTTGAGAAATTATAAAAGAGGTAAATGGCCCGTGGTCCGGTCTGATTCAATCCACACTACAGATTTGGACCCTCCGTCTTTGCATCCAATGCGTGCGCGCTGCTCCGTGTGACAAAAATACCCAAATAGGAATGATAATAACAACAATAACAATACATTTCATTTATAAGGCTCTGAACATTGACAACTATCCAAAGTAATCATTTTGTGTGCTTCACTTCTGTGTGTGTGCGTGCGTTATGGCTTTTATTCAGTGCAAGGTTATATTTTGTATAGTCTTTGTTTAGTTAAAGCTATGTTCAAACGTGCAAACGTGGTGAGTAAATAAACTTAACGTGCACTCACTACAAATATGGCAATAACTTAATGAATAAGCTTCAAGTGTTTGTGTTTTGAAATATGGCACATTTGATAGCTGTTGGACGGCATACGTCGGAATGTGCTTGGGGTGCTGCTCCATGGCTATAGTATAAAGACATATATATATATATATGTGTGTGTGTCTTTATACTATAGCCATGGAGCAGCACCCCAAGCACATTCCGACGTATGCCGTCCAACAGCTATCAAATGGGCCTTATTTCATATATATATATATATATATAACTCATTTATTTGCGAGCTCGAGGACACAGTTTGTGCACTTTTCTGCAGCGTCAATTTGAAATAATGTGCCGTTTTCTTTTTTCTTTTTTCCTTTTGAAATAACGATGGCTCTCGTGTGGTGTTGGCGAACTGCTGCTGAAGTATTCAGGAACAAAAGTTTGAATCTCAGAAGATTGGACGTAGCAGATGACTGCGGTCATAATCTTGAGCCTTAGAGATTTGGAAAAATGTGGGATTTTAAAAGTCAAATATTCATAGCCAACAAATCAGTAGGAACACATAAGCTCAATCTATTTGAAGTCAGGATGATCGCACGCATCAATCCGTATTCTGTACCGCTTATCTTGACTGGGAAATAAATATCGGTACCGGTATGTAGAAAACAGACTGCCTTACCAATGGTGAGGTCGTGAACAGGCTGAAACCTCTTGTCTGTGAACTGTAGTAATAGACATGACTTTCCGACGCCTGGAAAGATGCAAGCAATGAGAGAATCACGATTAGCAAACACGATGCATTGAAAATTGTTCCATCTAATTGCCAAAAGGGGGAAGGTTTGACTTGGGTCAAATTTTGACAGTCATCATCAAAAGTTTGAAAACATGAACAGAAACCGACATTGCACGAATACGAGCCAATTCTTGAGCAGAATTGAAAAAAAAAAAATCATCATCCTTCAGTCATTCAATAATGTACAATTTCACTGCTAATATGAACCCAGGACCCTTTTGAGGACAAGCGGATGAGAAAACAGATATCAACATCGCTTGCGAGCACTTTTAAGTCCACTCGATGATGATGATTTCACCGAGAGCACACTCGACTGATGGCTCGTCAACGAATCCATTGACTGCGGGGAAACAGACTGTTGCTAACTGATCACATCTTGAGATAAAAAGGAGCATATTACTTGTCTGCCACACACAGTGGTGATGTTCAATCAGGCTTTGTTCGTTTCAAGTCCAAAGAAGATCACAGCATCGGGCTACATCCGAATTTTAACTACTGTCCACAACTCCCATTAGGAGGATTTATAGGACTAAAAGCACAATGGGAACATGCTGCCTCCCTTGTGAGACAGCCATCAACCAATTCTACGCTGGACACATTAAAAAGACGTGGGGTGCCGGCCATTCGCAAAGCAGCAGAAGAGAAGGAGAAGTATATTCAAGATGATAGTCCCGAAAAACACTCGACCAATAAAGTTACAAAAACTAAAATAATATAATTGAGATTGGTAGTTTAAGAAATGTTGGTCTTATTTTACAGAGGACACTGCAGCGTGCTATTGCAGCACAGGTGGACACGGACCAGAGTGCTTGAAGGCTGCTTCAAAATAATCTACGAGTGTCTCAAACTAAAGTGGCCCCACCACACCAGTTATGAGCCCATCATTCTCCTGGGCAAGTTTTAATAAAATAATTCCCACGGGAACTCTTAACTTAAAGTATATTTCCGGTAAGAGAAAGAGAGTTCGTTGAATTTATCGAATGCACATCATGGGGCATGGACAGGATGGTGCCACCCCCGCCTCAATTTGAGCCAGGAAAACCCCCCTGTTGATTATTTTTGTGATAGATTAACCTGAGTATTCCCCCCCCCCCCCCCCCCAATAAATGGATTATGACTCAGTTATTAGTTTGGTCCGTATCCCGTCAGAAAAGAGGGGGAAATGTTCATTATTATTTTCCACAGTAATGGCAAAGGTGTCCAAATGTCTTAATTGGATTAAACATACAGATAGTCAGTTTGCTTTCGTGAGGATGACCGCAATCGGATATTGACCTTCGGGAAAGGCTCAAATGAGAGAAGTAAGAACAATCTTAAAATAAACCACGACTCTAAACAATTAATCGATTGGCAAAAGTTGTTGATCATTGGATGATCAATTGTCCACAAATAGATTAATATTTGACACCTCTACTACAATAACAATGGCCAACAATGAAAACACTTCTACAGACACGAACGGTTACAACTCTTCTTTGTTAGGATTATCTACAATTTCGAAATTAACAATGCTAGGTCCTGTTGTCTGACCTGTTCTTCATACCTGGCGGATGCGTTTGATCTTTAGGTCTTTGAATTGACGTTCAACTAATAAACAACCAGTTTTATTGACATAATGTTGGTATCTCCACATTTTGAGACAGGAGAGGATACACTTGCTGGGCCCCTCGTGAGGGGGAGGCAACTGTCCACATGAAACCATAAATCATCGCTGAACCGCGTAGTACACACTCACGGGCGTCGGCGAGGGGAAAGAGCACTTCAAGAAAGGAAATACACGGGACCGAGAGGCTTGCACTCAATCGCCGTAAACGTGACTAAGAATAACAAGCGATCTACGCCATTTCAGGGAACATTACTGGCTCGGCTTGGCTTTCCGAACCGGACTCATGCTCCCTCTCGTTTATGAAACCGTGTCAACGGCGTTGCTGCTTCGATTACACTCCATTTTTAATGTCACTCGTGGTTGTTTACCGAGCTGGTTGTCGCTTGCGTAATTTGGTTCAACTCCCAATGTTGGCTAGACAGTTCACTGAGCTAGCTGGCTGGAGCTAACACCCCCCACCCCCACCCCAGATGCAATTGGACCGGAGGCCCGTATTAAGCAGGGCGAATGTAAACAGCTACCGCTACGTTTGTTTTATTTACATAGTTTGAAATGACATGTACACGTAACGAACATGATTGTTTTTCCCCCCAAAACAATCTTGCGCGGCGGCGGTAAGACATTGAAGGGGAACTGTCATCCCACCTCTGCGTCTCTGCTTTTACCACGTCATTGGACATCCAACACTGCGGAAATGGACCGCTAGCAATATGCTAACCAGTAGCTGCATGCTAACAACGAGTCTCGCTTGCTGCAGCCTACCTGTGTCTCCGATGATGATGTATTTGAAGAGGTAAGCGTATGCCATGGCCCTCGATTTGAGCACTCAGTTGTCCAGACAATCACACCTTGTTTAACTGCGTGCCAAAGCTGGTTGTCGGCGTGTTAGTCTCCTTTTTCTGTGGCGGCGCTGAAGAAGGAACAATAAACAGCCAGAGCCTCAGCTCTACGTCACTAGGCCCGCCCTCGCCACGCTACACAACGTGTACTTCATACGTCCTCGGAAACTACAATATTTTCATGGTTTCAAACTGCAATACAGTACTGTAAACTACAGGCTGAGTTTCTCAAAGGGCTATTTTTAACCAGTATATTAATATTAAACCCAAGAAGTTGAATTTTTCAGCAGACCTTTCTTTTTTTGAGAACTTCAATAAAATACAAAAATGCTGCACGTACATCAAACGTGATATTGAACACTCGTTGATGGGCTCAACGAAAATGTTCCATGCCAACTCACGCCAAAGTTCTGAAAATTTTAATGAAACATATTTTGATTTTAGTGAAACTTGCTGAAGTTGTTGATAGTGATGGCACAACAAAAATAGTTACATTTTAGATCAATTGGAGGAAGATGTTGGGGGCTACGGCCCGCCGAATCTTGCCATTTTCGTCAAAAGGGGTGTGGTCGCTTTCCTTTGATCTTTTCCTTACAGAGCACTTTCAAACAACCATCGCTGCATACAAAGTACTGTACATGGAGCACTACCCTGCGGACCTAGTTCAACAATCTTCGCAAAACAGGTATCGCTGGAAAGGAAATCTATTGAAGATTCCAAATCATTTAGAAGAGTGGTTCATATTTTAGTAACTTTAACAAAATACTGTATTGTAAAATGCGAATTACGTGAGGAATTGAAATCACCTTTTTTCAATATTCATGACAATAATGAAATATATCCATGGAACCACTAAAAAAATAAAATGCGGATTCAAGATGAAACGTAGTGACTAATCTTTGCCTGTAGGGAGGAGTAAAGTGTCATGTTTTAGATGGGGGGGGGGGGGGGGATTGGTGCGGTCTTGTAAAGGCAAGTGAATCTTTCTAAATTATAGATGGAGTTGGACTAGAACCCAACCCCGCCCTCTGCCCCCCATTCTTAGTTTTTCATTTTACCAAAACACTTTGCACATTTGTATATTTTTATCTTTTGGGGAACTAGGAAGAATTTGAGGAAGGGCCTTTCCATCCCAGAAAGTTTGCCGCAAGTGCACAAAGCGACCTGTTCAAAGTGTGTCCTATACCTCTCGCTCAAAGTCACTTGTTGGCTATATCGGCTACAGTTCACCCTTGACCCCAATGAGGACGAATTTTATTTTTAAAAAATACAAAAAATGGATGGGTGGATGTTATCTAAATGTATGTCATGACTTTAGTCAAATCAGCAGTGTATATTGCAGAGTTAGTCGGCTGAACGTCCTGCTTTCAGAGCCACAAGTTGGAAACGAGGGATTTTGCCAGCATGCCAAATAGAATGTCTTTATAAGGAATCTAGAGCAATTAACGTCAGTGTCCTGGAGGATTTGGAGAAAGAAAAGAAAAAAACCCATATGAAATATATTGTAGGATTGGAACAAGAGGGGTAGGAACAGGGCTGGGTCTAGGCAGCGGTAAGATAAATTTTATATAAATGCTGCCTCCCCCCACCAAAATAAATTTCCCACAATATATTATATTTCACATATTTTTATTATCACTCTCCTGCACTCCACTTCTTACGGTCTTATTGTCTTTCTTATTACTATTTTTTAGTTGATTACAGGATACCAGGATGCCTGGCTCTTTGATTTGGACTTTTGACATACTTAATGGTCTCATCCAGTAGACCTAAGCAATTGTTTAGTTGTTTGTATGGTTTTTTTTCTGCGATAATAGCCTTTGTTTTATTTCTTAAGTTTCATTAAAAATATATATTTTAAAAAATCATAAACATACTTTTAAGGGCATTATAAAACAAAAATAAATACAAAAAAATACAAAAACATCCTCCCAAGGGTACCATTAAAAAAATACAAAAACATCCTTCTGAGGGACTGCCACCTTATCGTGGTCTGAAGGTTTGAGTGCCTCGTGACCCTCTGGGCTATACCAACAGAAGCTAGTCTTCATAGGGACACTCAAGTTGGGAAGGTCTTAGGTTAGAGGCCTGACAGAGCACGATCAGTTTGGGTTGAGGCCGCTGGGACATATGACTAATGCTAACCCAAGTTCATATAGAGTTGGGCTAGCGACAATAACTACAATCAAATAAGTGTGCCAAGCATTGGAGACCGCAGTTCTTTACAAGGCACTTGTTTGGTGCATCCCGCATCTGAGTGAGTGAATTTGTCAGTTAACATGGGGTCAAAGGTGCTGGAGCACAATTAATTCCACCCCTCAAGATTTATGGTTGTCCAGACTCGGCCGTGGGTAGGAGTTAGTTATACTTTTCCCAAGTTGCATTGTTTGATTCTCATAGCTCAGTAAAATTTCTTTGCAAATCATGAACCGTTCTGACCATTGTGAAAGCGTATGAGATAAATAACAACAATTTGGCCTCGTATTTTCCTTTGCCGGCAGTTTTGTTTTCTCAACTACCTCTGTGTTTTCGCTTAAGGGAGCTTCTCTCCATGGCCTCCAAAAGAAACACACCAGGATGGCCTTCCTACCAGCTTCCCGATACACACATGCACTCACTCACTCACTCACTCACTCACTCACTCACTCACTCACTCACTCACTCACTCACTCACTCACTCACTCACTCACTCACTCACTCACTCACTCACTCACTCACTCACTCACTCACTCACTCACTCACTCACTCACTCACGCAGAGCAGAGAAACATAAGCAATATAAAGACACAGTACTTTGGGAATTTCTCCTTTGTGAGACAAAGGTTTTGTTATTCTTAGTTTTATTCTTATTGTTTATATTGTTAAAAGTTCCACAAAGAAACCTCAAGTTGTGAACGCAATGAAATATCTGTTGGAGGAAAGCCAAATTGTGTGTGCGTGCACCTGCAGAGAAAGACAGAGCGGAGGAAGGGAGAGGGGAATGACAGTCGAGCAACACAGAGAAGGGCGGAGGGGGTGGGGGGTCGTACAGAGTCAAGAAAAATGCAGAGAACGACAGCTCTACATCCATTCAGGCAGAAACTTGGTCAGGCACCACAACCGAATATAGGAATAAAAAAAAAAACACGAGAGAGAAAACAATTACAGTTTAAATAAAGACAGGGTAGGCTGTAACGCAGTGAGTTGGAAATCCTTGTCGGCGCAACAGAGACTTCAATTTTTCGTCCAAGTGAACAGCGTGTGACGGAGTGAACTGAAAGTACTGACCCGTTTTGCATCCAGAGTGAGCGGACTGCCAAGCAGCATGGCTAACAAAGTGAACGAGGAGTCAAATAACGCTCCAAGGAAAGATGAGCTGGACTGGGGCTACGAAGAAGGTAGGCTGTTCTCCATCGTGTGAAGGAGCTAATAAGAGCGCCAGACTATATTTTTCTATTACAAAGCATGAACATTTCAAACTTTTTTTCTCCTCTTACTTGAGCAACTTTCATTCAGCCTAATACTGTCAAGCAGGGGTGTCCAAACTTTTTTGTTTGAGGTCCGCATAAGGAAAAAAAATGGAAGGATGAAAGCAATTCTCTTCTTTGAATAATTTTTTGTATCTTCAAATATCACAAAAAGTTCTCCAGTCCATCATCCCTTCTCACTCTGCCCACCTTCACCTTTTTTAACTAACCTTCCAGCTCATGTCAAATTTTGTTTAAATGTTTTTTTTCCATCAAGTCGCGGGCCGCTGAAAAATGGATGGCGGGTCGCAAATGGCCCCCGAGCCATAGTTTGGACACCCCTGCTGTAAAATATCCTGCGTTTCTCAGTTTGCGTTGATGAGATGACATGGTTTTTTTTCCCCCCTCACTTTGTCCCTTTGCTCGCAACCGCTACTGAGGAGAATGCCGTGTGCTTAATCTGTTAAAACTCTCCCTGTAAGTATAATCATTTGTCCATTGATTACTAACACATGATCCAATATTAACACATTTAACTAGCATGGTTGTGTCATGAATCCAAGTTGACTCGCTTTCAACTTTTTACAATGTTGGTATTTCTTACTAACACACAATTTTAGAAGACTAGCGTATATTTTGAATATTCAGAAATTGCCACAATTATATCATCATATTATTATTTCATGTTACTGACCAAGCCCTTTAACAGCAATGCGTCAAAGGTGTTTTGTATATGATGTACAAAAAAAAAATGGAACCGAGACCAATCATTTCAAAACCTTTTCCCACCACTTACTGGTGACACGTACAACTTAATTCATTCTTGTTTTATTTTCCAAAGGGGGAAGTAAAAATGAACATCTGAAATAATGTGGCTGTAGAGGTGGGCTCGCCGCTTTGGAAGTAGGATGTGACTGTTGCTTTTGGAATCAACCAAACGCATTCAGTCTCGTGTTCCGTGTGAGTCGGCACACGCCAGCCACCATTTAAATAAAGTGCAGCTGTTCCAGTACTCGTTTCATGACTTTTTAAAATTTATTTTTTGCTCGATAGAAGAAGATGCTTGTGTATACTGTCATTTCATTCCCAGGTCATTGAATAAATTGCAAGTGGATGGCTCTGTTTGTCTAAGTCAATATTTTCCAAAGGCGAAGCAAGCCTGGAGCACAAGCATGAAAATGCTGTGCTAACACTGACTGCTTTTTTTTTTTCAAACAAGCACGGGCCCGCGACCAAGCTCGGGAACACATGACTTTGAGTGCGATTGGTTCATTCTGAACTCAACTCCAACTCAGTTGTAAGCAGGTGTGTGCACTTCTGCAACCACATGATTTCTTTTGTGTATTTTCACATCCCCACGTCAAGCGTTAAAAAAAAATATTTTTGTTGAATTGAATTGGTTATGATTGACCATGAACTCTCTTACTTTTTTTACATTACAAAAACGTAGCATGTAAAAAGGGACAATTAATTTTTTCCCAAAGCTAATTGTTTTTGGCTTACTTTAGACATTGTTTTTCATTCAAAAAGTATTTGTTTATCGCAATTCTTTTTTTGGGGGGGGGGGGGGTATTTTATGTTTCCTTTTTGGGCGGCCCAGTGGTGGAGTGGTTAACACGTCGACCTCCCAGTGCAGAGGTACCGAGTCTTGTGTGGAGTTTGCATGTTCTCCCCATGCCTGCGTGGCTTTTCTTCGGGTACTCCGGTTTCCTCCCACATTCCAAAAGCAAAACTTATTGCCTTCTTCAACGTGCATAAATAAATGGTTCAAGCACTGAATGAGTTGTCAAGAGCTTCGTTGCTGAGGAACGGGGGAATGCGAGCCCCCCGCCCCCCCTTCCCGCCCCAAATCTCTTCACATTCACTCAGTGTGTCTGCCTCTGCTGTGGTTGCAGCCAAAAGGCCTTGAGTGGGGCAGTCCTGCAAGACACGGGAAAGCTGGACTCTTACAAAATCAAATGTGTTCAGGCACACGTGAAGTTTTACGGAGGCTAGGAGGTCAAGGGTTTTACTCTTAATCGGAAATGTTGGTTCGGTACACTTTTGTGTTTTGGTTTTTTTTTTTTGCTCAAACAATGCTCCTTGGCAGTAAGTCTCATACTGTTGGAAAGCATTTTTGTTTTCCTTTGAAATGTTGCCGTATTTGTAAGGCATGTGCATTTTGTGGGATGAACGACTCGGCTGAGTAATATATGAGTTGCACTCGGGGGGGGGAGCAGTATACACGCGACTGGCGACAGTATACACGCAATGGCGTTTCTTCTTAATGTGGCCACATATCAAAGAGAGATGAAGATTTACAGTTTTTTTGCGTTTTTTAAAAAAATATTTATTGTGTTATATTTATTTCATGTGTCCAGGTTTCGAAAAGGGCTTGACGAGTTGTTGGTAAATGATGGTCCAAGCAATGAGAAGATTACGGATCATCTCGAATGAATTCATGTTGCCTCTTGTTTTTCTTGTGCATTCGTTGGCTCCACTTAGGTGTAGAGTGGGGGCTCCATTACCCAGCAGCGAATGGGGAGTGTCAGTCTCCCATCAACTTGAACTCCAGGGAGGCCCAATATGACCCCTCCCTCCTGGATGTCCGCCTGTCATCAAACTATGTGGTGTGTCGTGATTGCGAGGTCGTGAATGATGGACACACTGTACGCATCCTTCTCAAGTCAAAGTCAGGTATGTGTGCACACACGGACACTACATCGAAATTACCGCAACACTTTCTTTCTGAATACGTACGGTGCCGAGAAAAGGTATCGTCATGTAGAACCTGATAGTTTTGAATCACCCCCCCCCCCATGCACAATGAAATGGTCATTTAGATTTTGATGTTAAAATTGGTTTGATGAACTGAAACCTTTGTATTGTGATCGTGTGACCGTGTTTGCTCACTATTTCCTCGACTGTGTTCAGTGGTCAGCGGCGGTCCATTACCGAGCGATCATGAGTATGAACTTCATGAGGTTCGATTTCACTGGGGCAAAGAGAATCAGAGAGGATCAGAGCACACGGTCAACTTTAAGGCTTTCCCCATGGAGGTATACACACCAACAGGCACGCGCACATGCAACGCAGTAAATCAGGAGCGCTTCAGTGAAATTATTGAATTTTAGTATTCGTTGTTAAGACAGCACCAGCATTTGTAATTTCCTTCCAAAAAAAAAAAAACTTTCCGTCTGGTAATACCTCGCATGGCTGAGAAACGACTGATTTTGTCAGAGCAGAAGGCCAAAACCCTCTTTCTGCTAAAGAGCAAGAGGAAGAGAGAACCAACGAAACCACCGGGCTATTTCAAAGGAGGCGCGCCAAATGCGTCTTTCCGATTCTATTCGATCCAAACTTTAGAGCCCGGGTTACTTAGTTCATGATTGCGCTTTTGTTGATGATGCGTCTTGTCAGTTTGTTTGCATGTAGTTCCCTCCCGGGCGAGAAGTGACCAAAGAGACGCAAAAATGCGCCACATACGGGGGCCGTTTTGATTTGTGCACGTGCTACAGTCTCAAACTAAACCTTGCGAGTGACTTTACGGCCTTTGGTTTTATATTTTGAGATCGCATGTAAGGTAAATGTGCAGCATGTCACTCCATTGATTTCATTTAGTAGAATGTGTCACGTTTAAAATTTGCCATGAAGCCCGACTCCGTTTGGTATGTTGACGACTCCTCTCCTCCGAACGGATAATCTTGCGTAAGAGTTTTCAGTCATCACCAGCTGACCGCACCTGTCGCGTTGGTCCACGATTGCTCCGCACACCTGCTGATGACACCGAGCTTGAGCCAATTTGACTTGTGTTATCTTGTTTCTTTTGGAAGCTCCATTTGATTCACTGGAACAGTACACTGTTCAATTCTCTGGAGGATGCTTTGGGGAAGAGGAACGGAGTTCTCATCGTTGCTCTTTTCGTGCAGGTGAGCAAATGGCGCAGGTCCTTCAAAATAGAATCCATTTGAGTCCACACACTTGAAAAAAAATTACATTGAGTACTCGCGCTTTGCTACGATGAGACAAAGTGGACGTGGTGGCAAACATGCGGAGACAGACAGACCACTCTGGTTCCTTTCCTCTTCATCTATTATTGGTGCTGACATTTCATTTAGCGTCCAATCTACGATCCCACCCACGCCGACGATCGGTCGTGGGTGTGTGTGGGTCGTGACCAAAAGAACGAGATCCCGGACACAAGCGGTCGAAATGGGTTTCCAGGCTCTCCCTTAGAAATAGGGCGAGAAGCTCGGTCATCTGGGAGGGACTTGGAGTCGAGCTGCTTCTCCGCCACATCAAGAGGAGCCGGATAAGGCGGCTCGGGCATCTGATTAGGATGCCTCCTGCCTGGACACCTCCCAGGCGAGGCGCTCCTGGCACGAGACACGACTCGAGACATGCTGCAGAGACGATGTCTCCCAGCTGGCCTGGGAATGAACGCCTTGGGATCACCACAGGGAAGAGCTGTAAGAAGCGGCTGGGGAGAGTGAAGTCTGCGTTTCCCCGCTGAAGCCGTTGCCCCCGCGATCCGACCTCGGATAGGTGCTGGAAAATGGATAGTTGGACTTTTGATTGCTTTCGGTGTCGTACAAAGACAAGAGAGAGCCGCTGTCATCGTCCTTCCTCCAATGTCCACACTGCACATTTTCAGAGAAGTTTCGTCATGACACTAGACTATGTCTTTCGGCGTGTTTTCCCTGGTCTTTTACAATGTCACGTTTTTCCTTCCTTCAATTGTATGAGTTTTGCTGACCCAAGGAAGGGAACATGTTTTCACTCCTGATTAGCCGGAATCGTTTTAGTCATTCACGTGTCCCAAAGATCCAGTGTGCCTCTGTTGACCTCGCAAATCGAAATTGTGCCAACAGGTTGGTAAAGAGCATCTGGGTCTGAAAGCCGTCACAGAGGTTCTGCAGGACCTGCAGTACAAGGTGGGTTCAGAGCAGATCAGATGCCATTTTGGACCCAAGAAAGCGACAATGAAAAGCCCTTTTCCAAAACCTTCGAGATACATTTTGATGATTCTCAGGAATACCATTTTCCTACACTTGCACAGTTTATATGATTATGATTTTAAAATGAGCTTTTTTGAGATTTCTTTGGAGATGATCACTTATAATTTGCCGTTTTTTGGGGCTGTTTTTTTCCCTCATTAGGGGAAGAGCAAGATAATTCCCTGCTTTAACCCGAACACTTTGTTGCCTGGTAAGATAAACGTACAAAGCCACATTTGGTGTGGGGGCGGGTGGGATCATCTCATACTGAATGACATATCTAATATGTAGAACACGTACGCACGCACACACACACACGCACACACAATGAGTTTTATTCAAACCATGACATGAATATTCACTTTTAAATATGCCCTCAGATCCATTACTGAGAGACTACTGGGTGTATCAAGGATCTCTGACAACGCCACCTTGTAGTGAAAATGTCATCTGGATCCTCTACCGCTACCCTCTCACGATATCGCAATCACAGGTAAATGCATTCTACATTCTTCCATTTCCGTTCCATTCCCGTGGCCGTCCGCCTACCCGCTAGCTTGCCATTTAAATTGTGCTTCGTACGCCTCTTGGTAGGTGGCATTATCGGGATGTTGTTTTCCTCTCCGCGATCTGTAGGGATCCTCTGATTTTCCCACAGCTTCTCTCACTTTCGTACATAAACACTTAGCACCGACAACAGCCTGAGGAGATCTCAAGTGTACTGCAAATATTTTGAGCGAGGAAGGTCACATTGGTCTTCGTGAAGTCAAATAAACAGTGTGTTATTGTCTCACAGAGGCCGGAATGTTGGCCTTCTCCTTCTGTCGAGTAGTGGCACTGCCTGGTTTCAAGACGTGTTTTAGATTTAATGCAAAGTTGTGAAGATGAATGTGTAAGGAAAAAAAACAAAAAAGTCATTACGCCGCATCTGCCCACGATGCTGAAATGTCACACTGACCCAACCTTTTATTCCTTCAGGCTGCAACCTACAATTGAGTCTGGCCACACGTAATTTTTTTCCCTTTTCCTTCCCCTGCGCAGATTGAAGAGTTCCGTAGGCTACGCTCACACGTCAAAGGCGCTGAGCTGCCAGAGGGCAACGATGGGATTTTGGGGGACAATTTCCGTCCAACTCAACCACTGAGTGATCGGACAGTTCGGGCGGCTTTCCAATGATTCTCGTGTTCCACTGCCAACTCCCAAAAATAGAACGGAGAAGAGGCAAACTCGGAAGGTAACTCGTATTTTAGCTTGTCAAAGGTTCCTTTGCGACATCACATCCACAGCACGGAATCAATGATGGGGTCTGGTCCCTGAGCAATCCGGCCCCTTAGAACCACATTAGAATGGGTGGAGTCCCAAAAGATCTAGCCCGCTTCACTTCCTAATCTGGCACTCGCCCTACATACGGTCCTTGGAGGATGGAGAGATGCGGACCGGGAAGTAGCTCAGAAGCACTGTGGCGGGAACGTAGAGCGGGCCATTTACACATCGTAGACAAGAACACTAAAGTTCCTTGCTTAGGGCTCATGAACTTAAAATCGACACGTGTGCGATGTATCGCATTTGAAACTTTGATGATGGTTTCAAGCATGATTTTTTTTTTCCCCTTTGAGTGAGTTTTAAAATCTTTTTCTGTCTTTCCCTTTAAAATGTCTTCCATGTTTTGAAAGTTTGACGTTGTACGTGCTTTGATTACGTTTGGTCTTCTACTTTTGCTTCTGAATGTCATGAACCGTTTGTCAACGCTTTGCGAGTTTGCTCGTGTGAAACATCGCGTCGCCTTGTGTATGAAATGTGCTATGGAAACGAAGCTTCAAAAAAGCGTTTCGTGTGAGAAGAGGGCAAGGGGAAGTCTAAGGGGTGGGGGTTTGTAAGCCGCTGCAAGGTAAAGGAGAAACGCCAAAATAGACGGAAACAGTGTGAGGGAAGGGGAAAAAGTGCACGAAAACAGAGGACTGTTGTTGATAGTGTCGCGGATCCCTCATCTGGTTGCACCAGGACAAATGCACCTGTGAAGTCAAGAGTTTGTTTCAGTGGGAGGTCTTTTTTGGGGGGGGGTGGGCTCAGAAGGGCCAGGGACAGACAAGTCGTCTTAAAAATGAATGTGTGAAGCAGAGAGGCTGCTATTTTACAAGCTGTCATAGCTTTCCTCGAAGGATGGATCCCATTTATGACATTTGCCAACACTCCATGCAGAAATCTTGATCATCATTCATAATTCAAATTCACATATCATACGCAATGTTGTGTTCGGGAACGGCAAATAAGAGTTTTCAAATACTACTTCACCACGCCAAGTGAAACCAAAGCATTTATTGAGCTCGGAATCATTTGATGAACCCGTGCAAGTACAAGGGGCGCGGCACAGTGGGAAAAGAGGTGGAGGGCTTGCGTGTTCTCCCGGTGCCTGCGTGGATTTTCTTAAGGTACTCTCACGTTCCCAAAACATGCGTCGCAGGCTAACGAAACACTCAAAATTGTCCTTAGGTGTGATTGGGATTGTTTGTGTATTTGTGCCCTGCGATTGGTCGGCGACCGGTTCAGGGCGTACCCCGCCAACTGCACCTGAAGACGGCTGAGAGAGGCTCCGGCACGCCCGCCACCCTCGTGAAAATAAATCGGATCGGACTACGGATGCACGGATGCGGTTTGACTGTCGTAACGGCCCTCCAAGGGAAGACGTCACTCCAAAGTGGCCCGCCACAAAATGAGTTCGTTTGTAGATGATGACTATCTGGCCACATCTTCTGGTTTGTGCAAAACTTTTGTGCGTCCAGGGAGTCATTCCTCAACCTCACCTCCCGCCCTAGATGGTGCCAGAGTCTTCCGGAACCAACAAATAATTGGGGCCAGCTTCAGTGTCAGTTTCAAGCATCGGAGCTAGAGCTAGAGAAAAAAAAAAGAACTGTTGCTAACCTGGGCACTGGCCTGGAACTGGTACGAGCACACGCGCGGTGGGAAACAGTCAAGAATCAGCACCACTGGAGCTTTACGCTATGTTTCGCGATATCAATCGGTCTGGCTGGAGGCGGCCACCACGCAATTTTGAACGCAAGAAAAACCTAAGAAACGTCAGATGACCGAGGACTTTTCTCAGAAATATACTCGCCCCCGAAGCTTTTTACCGTCCACCCGTTTCCCATACGGTCAGCTTTTAATCTACTGCAGCAGGCTTTCATGTCAAAGCTCCCGTCACTATAATTGAACTGCCAGAAGCAAAGGAGCAACAAATGTTTTCCAGGGTTCCCACCCTATCGATGCCTCATCTCACATCTGGTTTCACTTTCCTGAAATCTGATGCATATTTTGATGATCTGCTTTTTTCTTTCCTCGACAACAGGGAAGAAAGAGGCGATGTAAAGAACAGAGGAAAGGAGAGCGCTGAAGAAGTTTGACTATGGGTTCCATCCATACGTACGGCAGATCTCCAGACCCAAGTTAGAAAATAAGTCGCAAGTTCTGCGGTTCTTCTGTTTTAGCCAAACGACCCCCCCCCCTCCCTTGGTCCTGTTGTAGGCGCACTTAGAGCGAATAGCGATTACGCAGCTCGTTTGCATATGACAACATGCTCTATTAATTATGTTGATTCATTATTTGAAAAAACTTCATAATATGAAAATGTCTGTGTGATGGGTAGTACAGTTTCGGGTTCGTCAGCTCATATTTCTAACTAAGACTAATGTACGTCTATGAACGAGTCACCCTCTTGCCATCTTAGGGGACATATGAAGGAAGCGCATACCGGTACTTTTGCCGTGTTGCCATACAAACCGGCGGGTCATTTGAATTCATGCCGACGCATCGAGTTGAATAAAGCTTTTTCCTATGGCCCAGATCTCTTTGTATCTGTGAGTGAGCGGTTCTGCACTTGGCATGTTAACTGCCCCCACACCCACTTTCTGTGATATGTTCAGATGGCTGGCCGAAGCGCATGAGTGATTTGTTTTTTTTTAACGGTCAAAGTCCGGCCACTGGATATGAAACTCTTTGAAAGACGATCACGCGGTGGCACTATCACAGAAATAGAACTAGAAATGTTGTTGGTTAAGCACGGTCTAGATGTATTCATTTCGGAAGGTTGAAGGGGGCGGATGTGTGGATTACATTTTTACTTTTGTTATAACTATTTGCTCCAAGAATTACCCAATTTGTTTTGGGGGACTATCGTTTTGGCAATTAAATAGACAAGAATAAAACCTGCCGCAGTCAATAATGGGCTGGCGTCTCAAACACAAAGAAAGAATCTCCTTTTTGGTGTGAGTGATTTCTTTCTGGCCTGTGGTCAAATGTGATTGTATCTGCTGAATGTGAGTGTCTTGTTTCATTTGGACTGAACAAACTTGATAAACGACACCACACACAAAGACATGTTTTCTCTCAAATGTATTTATGGCACATTGATGACGTGTTACTTCTCAGTCCGCAGGTCCATGCGCAAAATTCTTTGGGATGAATGCTTTCCGACACCTGGCGGTGGTGACGAGGTGCACACATCTGTTCATTGAAAAAGATCGCATGTGAAAAAAAAAGACGCTAAAACTCTGATCACTAAAAAGGTGAACTGAAGATTATTTTTTCTTTCATGCTCCAAAACAATGTCTACTCTCCAACAGTAGATTGGAGAACGCATGTAAAATCTGCGTTGGAGGAAAAAACAATAACAGTAATCATACAAAATGACCTGATTAGTCATTTTGTATGATTACTGTAATTTCAATGATTTTACAATCTTTCATCAGCCGTTATTGATTTTAACAGCTTTCAACAACTGTGGGAGCGACCATCATCACTGGAGTTCAGTCATAACCCGAGATTGAAGTGGTAGGATTTTCAGAGGAATTAAACACCTTGTGGAGAAAAAAGGAACTGTTTCCCCGCCCACAAAAACGGTCTCTATTCTATGCATTCTGATGATTTCGGTGTTTTTACAAGCGTCAGATAATATAAACCATCCGTGTGTTGTGGACACGCGAATCATCTGCAGTTTTTCTGGTGGGTTCAAGCTTGAAATGGCAGAATTTTGTATTTGCCATCACAAAATCGAATGGACGTTTTTTTCTTAAAATAAAGGGGTCGTCACTGCAGCCCCACTTCCCAATCGGTGTTGTCTCCCACCTCCACTTCCCAGTTGGGCACAAAACAGAAGCCACCACTTGGTGGGACTTGTTATTCCGCTCCGGCCTCTTTGGACGGCGCTGTCGGACTTGAAAACTCACAGCGCTCAGATCTTCAGACGGTGCGAGTTCCCGACCAGCTTTGTTGGGGTCCAGAAGGAGGGGACTGAAGTGGACCGTGTCCTTCATTCGCTCCCACACCTTGAACTTGAGGTTTCCCACGTGTTTGGCTTCGTCCAGCAGAGCTCCTTTGGGTAGCTGGGCCCCGTCAGACCTTTGGTGGATTCTGGCCAGGGTGTCCTGGTAGTTGTTCATGAAGGAAAGGGAGTCAGAGGTCAGCTGCTGCTCCGTGGTTGCGATCACGCCTGAGAGAGCGGCAATGTCTTGCCCGAGAGCCTTCATTTTCTCCTTCAACATCCAACTCTTCTGCCGCTCTTCCTCTCTCAAAGCAGACAATCTGGCCTCCTCCTCCAACTGCAGAAAGGCACGCAGATCCTCAAAATTCTTCTGAATCTTTCAATCCGCTCCCTTTGGACTTGGATGTACTCTGCTTGTTCGTTGCAGTTCTTGCTCAGGTTAATGTAATGCCGCAAGGTTTTCTTCACGCCTCGCAGGGCTTCCTGGACTTGGCCTCTGTGATCTTGCGCAACTTCATCGAGGGGACAAAACTTGTGGCCGGCATGGATTTTTGCATCCCTGCAGACAAAGCACACCGAATCCTCGTGGTCCAAAAAGTAGAGTCTCAGTTTCTCCTTGTGCGTCTCGCAGAGGTCCTGGGAGCCCACAGAGGCTTGCGAAAAGGCCTTGCACACATTCTTCAGCGCCAAGTTCAAAAGGGGCTCCATCGAGGCAAACTCCGCCCGACAGACCGGATATGACAGATCTCCTTTCTCCTTCCGCCAATTCCGCAAGCACGCGCCACAAAAGCTGTGACTGCACGGCAGCAGGACAGGATCTCGAAAGATCTCCGAGCAGAGCGGACATTGGAGGTTGTCCCCAACTTGGCCGGCCATGGTTCTTGTGAGGATGGCGTGTGTCTCAACGTTCGAGCATTCACTCTACGAAGAGCCGCAGTGCCCACCGACCCTCCGTCATGAGGATAATTTGAATTATTTTATAGCCAGAAAGTACAAAAGTCAATTTCCTGCTCACTCGAGCGAAGCTTCTATCTTTTCAGACTTCAATTGATACAAAATTATTCTGCGAGCTCTTGAAAACGTTTTTTATTAATTTTTTTTCTTGAACGGAACTTTATTTTCAAGCCATCTTTTATTTCTGTGCTTGGCGCATAAAAGTTCTGTTTTAAATGCTTTTAGATATTTTGAATTTAATCAGGTAAAGCACATTCAGACAAATTCAGTTACCTGTGTACGAAATGAGCGATCAAAATAAATTGCCTTGCCTTGAACTTGAACAGAGCTTTCGGTTTGACTGTTGTTCGGTCAAAGTGTTGCACGGTTCGCAGTAGAGCTAAGATCGGTCCTAAAAAAAAAAAAAAATAGAGCCCGACCCGAACCCGAACCAATATTTGACATTTTAAGGCCCAACCTGACACGAAATCTTACCTCTAGTTCGCAGTCATTGACAGTGGTGCATGACAATGGCTGTCTCTCTCTGTGCCCTGCGTGGCTGCGACTGACTGGCGACCAGTCCGCAGAGTCGTCCCCCTGTCAGGTCAATCCCAACTCACCAGTCGCAGGAAAATGAACGCAGGATTCACACAGAGTGTGACAGTATCGCTGATGGCCAGCAGGGAGCTCTCTGATGACGTGAAAGAAAGGCAAGTGCTGAACAACCCAAAGCTCTGCTGTGTGGAGAGAGAGAGAGAAAAAGAAGAATCATAACCACCATGGAGAAAATATCATTTCCTCTGTTTCATATCTTTTTCAATCGGACACGAAACTGAAATATCGTCCACTATGAGCCACCTTGAAACTGCTTGACAGAATCGAGATCAAATAACAAAAAAATACACTTCTGCATCCGCTCCAAAAACACATGTATTGCCATTGTACCAATGTCATTTCATACAGCACGTGTAGCCTTTCTCCTGTTCAAAGTCCGCAGAGCTGGACTGCAGACAATGCGTGTTTCAAGATGCATCGTGATCACTTTTGTTCTGTCTTGTTGCACTTTGTGTTGGGAAGGCGATAGGACTGATTCGTTTAAGGAAATAACTATAGACTAGATGGTGTGCCGGTCAGAGCACAGGTAGGAAGAGATAGGAATTCCAGGGGATGTTTCAATGTGCTTTACTGGGGGGGGGGGGGGGGGTTAAAATGAATACGGGAAATACAAACAATAGGGTGATGTTGATTGAGGAGGGATCGAAGGAGGGAGATTGATGAGTGAAGAGGGATCAAGTAGAGGTTTAGGTGATTGAATAGGAGGGTCGACGAATGAAGAAGAATCGACGAATGAAGAGGAATCGAGTCTACAAATGTCAGAAAAGGAAACGTCATTGTTATAACATAACATTCATTATACTCCTCGGTGCAACCAAGGAATAACAAATCAAATACAGGGTAATGGCACCATCTAGGGCCACATGAATTAACTACACTTACATTGATGAAATGAAGGCTGACACATTTGTAAAACAAAATACACACGGTCGTCTTCAGAACGGGAAGGAGACATCGCAACATTAACACAACTTAACATAAAATTACAAACAATGCCTCTGAATTAACTGGTAAACACTCGCGAACGTGGCGGCCCGATGCTAGTGTGCTAACGTGGCTAACACTCGCGAAATCGGCGGCCCCATGCTAGTGGGCTAATGTGCCTAACACACGCCGGAACACCAGTCGCAACTAACTAAAAAGTAGAAATACACCTCATTGTACTCACGTTTGCTCATGTACTCGAGGGCTTAGGGAATCTCCGACGAAGTAAACGGCACAAAGGAGTTAAAGGATAAAGGCTGGAATAGGTAGGTACGGAGTAACCTTGTTCAGGGCGCAAACCCGGAACTGGCAGGTGCTGAAATAACGCGATACTTGCACGCGTCAACACGAATGTCTCGCGATAAACGAAGGAATGAGCTGAGCCTTCTCTACACTTTGAATATAGAGTCGTTGGCTTCTTTGTCTTCCGGCCGTGTCTTTTTGCAAATGCACAATTACTGCTGTCGGGTCCTATTAACCTCAGTCGCAAATGACAATTGGCAGCTGAAGAAGAAGCAAAAACGCAGTTGTTCCATTCGCCAATCAAACCTCCAAAGTGGAAAACAATCCATTCTATCAAAGTTCCATGCACCTGTGCAGACACGAGCCCGGGTAAAAGAGAATTGGTCTTTTTTGCAGTCAAACTGTCAATAATTTCAAACATATATTTTTCACAATATAACATAAGGAACTGCTCTGGAGCAGAGAGCATGGCTCCTGCACTGCACTCATTGGAAATTGCAATGGTGACGAAACGCGAATTTGAGTTGCGACTAAAAGTGCGTGTGCGCATATGTGCATCCATCCATTCCTGGGGTGCAGCGGACCATCCAGCGAGCTGATAGGAGCTGAAGTGTAATTGTGTCAGAGCAAAGACCCAGAAAATACAGACAGGCAGACAGATAGCTCAGCACAGGAGGAAAAAGAAGGGCAGAATTGCACACATTTTACCCTGAACTTCGCTAAATGCCATCCGTGAAGATATTTTGACTACTCGGTGCTTGAGTCCGGCGTACACAGAACATTTCTGTTTGAGTCAGCGCCCTCCCACCTGCTTCTCATGGTCCATCACACAGAGCCCGCAGCTGCTTGTGACTAATAACATCAGCTATTCATTTCGCTCCAACATCCAAATGAAGCTTTTATCTGATGAATACAAATGCAAGTAATCATTTAAGTCATTTGCTGATACGGTGTGCCTGACTCTTTTCTGCACTATGCCAATGCTGCTCTTCTGACTTGAGTAATTAATTGAATGAGATCTATCCATCTAGCTAGCTAGCCATCTAAGTTAGTAAATAATTGAATCGACTTGAGTAATTAATTGAATGAGATCTATCTGGCTAGCTAGATGGCTAGATCTCATTCAATTAATTAATCAAGTCTAGCTAGCCATCTAGCTCGCTAGCGGGGTCTGTCTATCAAGCTACCTATGCGTACGAATTGTCGTGAGAATTGAGTTGTTCCCGCGTGGCTTTTCAAGACACTAAAACATGAACAGTTACTCCTATATCCCGCTTTATTGTTTTAATCTTTTACTAGCTTATACTGGCTAGCAAACAGCTATGGAGGAGGGACACACACTCAGTCTCACGTTTTGAGTGATGGTAGTTGTAGGACCCCAAAAAGCAGGGAGGCAGGGAGGAGCAGGGTGGATTGACCAAAATGTATTTACCAAAAAATACACACAGAAGTACAATGGAAAAAAACACTAAGTCGAAAATGCCTGGAAATCACAAGGAACAAACAAAACTAAGACAGGAAACAAAACATGACAGGAGCACACGTTTGCTCACTGTTTTTACATTTTAAAAATAGAAGTGGCCAACTTAGATTATTCTATCTTATTTATTTGAAAACGTTCGCTAGTGTTACTAACCATTTTAAGGTGGCAACGATAACTCCATTTCCATTATCTCTTGATATAAACCAGTACAACAATAAATGAAAGCAGAGTAAAAGTGATCATCAGTCCAGACTGTATTCCATCCACTGCAATTGAAGAGAAAAATTTGATGCTTTTGAGATGACAACAAACAATCTGCGTATCAAATCACGAATGCTGTTTCGGTTCAATGGCAAATTGTTGCAGCCTGGTCCAAATGTCAAGTGGCAATAATAAAACCAGAAATATTTTTTTTGTCTCTTGCTCGTGCTCTCACTTCATATCTGCTGGGGCTTCTGATGTACTTCTCGTCCATGGTCCTTCCACCATCAACAGAAAAACAAAAAAAACACAACAAGGTACGCTGCGAGAGAACAGTGACCTTGTCACAGTAATACACTCCTACAGCTGATAAATTCCTCCAACAGACCGGCTATGATCATCACAACAGGATTTACAGAACCTCCAACATCTGGCATCTGAAATTAACATAATGAAACGACTAATGCTTTTGTTTTGGCGCTCAGATTTTACTGCGATCGGCTTTGATTGCTGTCCTGGATTCTTTGTTGCTCATACTCATGGACACTCTTCAAATATCTTCTTTTTTTGTGTGCCTACCATGGCATTTAAGTGCATTGGAACTGATTCGAGAAAGAAAAACAGAGAACGATAGCAGGGGAGAGGAGCAGGGGGATGGTGCGTTGTTGCCATGCCAACTGCCATAATAATCATCCTAATGATTGATGTGCCGCGCTCCATTTCTTCTCGTTTGGACTCTCTGTCTGTCTCTTTTTTTCTCCCTGTCTGTCTTTCTTCCGGTCTGTCGCTTTCTCGCTCTGTCTGCCTGTTGGAAATCATCGGCCCTCTTTTTTTTTCCAGTGTTGGTGCTATTATTTCAGTACACAAACAAACAAGCACAAAAACAGGAAAGACAAATGGTCAGTTTACACAGGGTTGTTTTTCCACATTCTAATGTTCTCTTTCTCTCTCGTTCTCGAAAACCACCCATCCATCCATTGTCCGAACGGCTTTTTCTCACGAGGGCGGCAGGCGTGCCGGAGCCGATCCAGGCAGACTTCGGGCAATCGGCGGGGGACGCCCGCAAATGCTTGCCGGCCAGTTGCAGGATGCACACGGCCAAACAACCATTCGCTGATGGACAATTTAGAATGTCCACTCAACTTATTGTGCGTTTTTGGGGATGTGGGAGGAAAACCAAAGTACCTGAAGAAAGCCTACGCACGAACGGGAAGAACATGCAAACTCCACACAGGAACGAAAGCTAGCTACCTAGCTACCTAGCTATCTATCAATCCATCTCGGCTACGCTCCGTCACGCAATGGCGTACAAAGGCGCAAAAACACTCATTGCAGTCAAACATTTGTGTCGCATCATTTTAGATTCTGCGTGTGGGCATAATTTTCTGCTCATCCCTTGAAAATGGCGATTCCCCATGAATAGATGCCCGATTTGGAATTGAGGTTACGGTTAATGAGTAAAAGACGATGAGTAATTAAAAGCAAAAGAATGAATAATCGGCACTTGGTCTCTGGCTTTGGACAATTTTATAACGTGTCCTCAACAATTCCGTCCATTTTTGAAGAGACCATCGCTTTGGCTGTCGGTCACAGCGAGAACAATAAATCACTCTCACTTGTTTACCGACTACATTGGATTATTTCTGACTAAAGAAACGCAACTCGCCCTAACGCTGATATCGGGGTCAAGGATTAGAGTCCTGAGGAAATCTTAGTCCGTTTGAATGCTGCGAGCCAATGCGCATGCGTGGCTCTGGAGCGACTTGTCAAAACAGTGGACAGTTTACTGTTGCGCTGTAGTCGATGCAAACTGACAGGCTGTCAGCAATGCTGTCTCTTCTTTCTTTCTGTCTCTATCGTGCACACACACACACACACACACACACACACACACACACGCACAAACATCCATTTCCAATGACTGTAACACATTTGGGCTACCAATTCAATTTGTAGCACTTATACTGTAACGTATACTTTGTGATGTCCTATAAATAAACACACACATGGAGAAAGTGATGCTTAGATATATTTCCACAGAGGTACAGTAGTTCCCAACATGAATTTAAGATTAAATCTTGGTTCAAACCATTTTTGTGTGGAATTGGCATGTTGCTGAGTTTGAGCAGTCACCAATGCGAAGAAAATGGAGATTGTTGTCACATGTTGGATGCAGCTTGAACAAAAATTCCCGTTACTTTAAGCCATTCTGCAGCTTCCCCAAACCATTTTCTTCTCGTCTCTTTATCAATTGTTTTGAAATGATAGGCCTTGTTTTAAATCACAAAAACAAGCGTCTTTCAGAGCTCCTCAACATTGACGTGGAAGTGACTGTAACACCAAAAAGCATGACACATTACACACCAAGCGTACAAAGATGGCTTACCTGACCATTGATGTTATCACAGCATGATTGCTTTTATCCAGACTGACCAACAGCCATGAAAAAAACCCAGAAGCACAGCTGATTATAAATACATGCTTGCTTGTAAGTGCACATTGATTTTTTTTCAAAGACGTAGCATTTTAAGTGTCTATTGTATTGTGCTTGTGTATATGCATCACAGAAGCATAATAAATAGCCGCGTATGAAATAATGATGAGATTGGGTGTAAAACTGTGACAGCAGGGAAAAATAGCCCTGAATGATGCATCAACCCTCTGCTAAAAATGTGTAAATGAATTCAATGGTACTGCCATTCACTGAGTATGAGACTGTCAGATCAGAGAAACGAGTGGAGGGGGTAGAGGGGGGGCACTTTTTACTTGTCTGGTCTAAACTTATCTTCAAATGAATTCATATCGAGTACCTGTACTATATAACAGGAGTCCCAAACCACCGGTCAGCGACCCATGTAGAACCGAAGACAGAGCACGTTCTTTTTTTGTTTGTTTGTGGATTTGCTAGACGTCAGTCAAACACACCAACATCCTCCACCACCAGCTATCACCGTAGATTACCTTTCGAAGGGCACTGTAAATAGGGCTCGGTGATTCTATATGGACTTGTCTCAACTGGTCCGTGACATAAAAAATGTTGGCGACCTCCGCTATATAACAACACAATAAAGAACACCAAATGTACTTGCTGGTTCTTGTGAGAATAGAATCAACATACATTTTTTTGTCTTGAAATCGGTTTGACAATGTGTTAAGAGCAAGGTCAATGAGCCTGTTTGCATCACCAAAATAACAATTTTCAAAGTCAACACAGAGGAAGCGGGAGATAATACCACTTGTTGTATATCTAAATATATTTCATTTTGTATCTAAATTTTCCACTCGGTAAAAATGAATTGTGTCAAATGCAACATCGAGGCGCTCCGACAACAAAATATTTTGACAGCAATTACAAACAAACTCAACAATTCTTAACTGAAAATGTGTTTCAGAGTCCAATCTGCACAGGGGGACTCGTGGCCAAGCGGCCGCTCAACCGCTACGGACAAGGCAGAAGTAAAAACAAAAGGCTGAACCTTAAAATATGTATTGTAGGCTTGAAGCTCTGAAAGGTTTTATTTTAAAGGAACACATCAATTATTGAATTGTGCGGGGGGGTGGACTACTATGGTAGCGACAATGTGGGAAAGGCCAAGATGCATTAGTGCTACACAGCACATCAATGGCGCTACAAAGATATGTTTCAAATACTGTACGGTATGTGTGTCCTGCCTCAGCGAGTGCTTTTTTAAGTAGATGACTCCATGGAGGAACAAGACCACACAAACCGAGACACACTGTACACACATATATAATAAAACCATCGCTGACATATGTTCCTCAGCATCCCTGCTTGAAGTGAAACCTGTGATATAGAAATAACCTCATTTTAAATACTCCTCGGGCGACGCGGCGGTCGGTCAACCGGTTAGCACGTCCGCCTCACGGTGCAGAGGCGCACGGTCCTGTGGGGAGTTTGCACGTTCTTGCCGTGCCTGCGTGGCTTTTCTGCGGGTTGTTGTTGGTACCTGGATTGTTGTCCATACGATTTTCATGCACACTCACATTCACAATGAGGAACAAATTGGAGCCTTGCATTCACCAACCATGCATGTTTTGGCAATGTGGGAGGAAATCGGAATACCCGGAGAAAACCTACGTGGGCGCGGGAAGAACGTGCAAGGCCAGGGCCTGGAATCAAACCTTGCACCTCTATGAGGCGGACGTGCTAGCCAGTCGACCACCGAAACAATCAAACAATCCATGTCGCGACCTTTCACTGTAGAAAAACGTATGCAGCTGTTCTCCTCTTCGTCTATCCACTTTTATAATTGCCCTCATATGCAGTAGAATATGCATTTTTGATGGTGACCGAGCATCTCGGAAGCCATTGTCAAATATATGTTTCTTTGAGGACAAACTCTCAAGTGTTTGGAATGAAAGACGATTGCTTCTTTTTTGACCCAGCCATTTTTTTCCTGCCATTTTTTTAAATCTTCTGTCATTGGGGCCGTTTTATTCCTGGAGGACAGAGTGTTTTTACCCCGTAGTGGATTGCTCTGCTATGAATCTATAATGTAATCCCCCGACATGAGTAGACACCCATCATTCAAATGTTCCAGTGCATTACATTTTCAACCCATCAGGTATATGGGAAAGCTCATACATTGAAATCTGAGAACGTTATGAGGCGGAGTGAGAGCTGGTGTGCGTTGAGTGTGTGCCGGTGTGCGCGCGCGATTTCACTCGCAGGAATCCTGCTTTTTGTGCGTCGACAAGCATTAGCATAGGCACAGCACAAGCAGAGTGTACTGAGTGCGCATGAGTTGATGGCGTGCGGGTGCGTGTGTGTGTGCGCGCAAGAATCCGAACCTACTACTAGTGCATTGGATTGGCTTTGTGTGTACGTGCCTTAGTGTGTGTGGCATTTTATATAGAGGAAGTGCGTGCGCGTGTGTGGGGGCAAGGGGGCGTGGGGGTGGTGAATGTGGAAGTGAATTATGCCTTTTTCAGAGGGGAGGGATGCATATATGTATGCGTGTTTGTGGGGGATGGGCAAGTACATTGTGTGTATGTTCCCGAAGCGCGTGTGTGTGTGTGAGAGAGAGCGAGAGAGAGAGAGAGAGAGAGAGAGAGAGAGAGGCAGACATTTATTTTTATTTTAAAAATTATACATGGTGGCCTGGTGGTCGAATGATTAGCACAGTGAAGAGGTGTAGAGTTCAATTCCAGCTCCGGGCTTTCTGTGTGGAGTTTGCATGTTCTCCCCGTGTCTGCGTGGGGTTTCTTCGGGTGCTCAAGTTTCCTGCAACATAGTGAAAACGTGCGTGCTAGGTTAGTTGAACCCTCCAAGTTGTGTCCGCTGCCCCATTCATTATTATGGCTGGGATAGGCATCGCCCGTGACATGCCTGAGGAGAAGGGAATTAAAATATGGGTGGGGGGGGGACATTATATATATGTGTGTGTGTGTATATAAATAGAGAGAGAGAGAGAGAGAGAGAGAGATCTATGAGCATGCATTTTAATGATACCTTAAATGGGCACACTAAGATCCCTGAGCTGCTATTTACTGAGTGTGTGTGTATGTGTGTGCATATATTGTATAGGTTTGTCATGTAGCTCTAGCTCTCTGTAACAACGCAGTATAATTCTCGGTGTGAGAGAAGTAGATGTGTAATTCTACGTGCAAATCTGACCATCTGTTTTGCTGTGCAATGTGTGTGTACGAGTCAGTATGTTGTGCACATCTGTGTCAGGCACTCACCATTCATGTTAGCTCGGAGTGAAAGGCATCTGGTTCGCTTTGTTTCACACTGTAGTTCTCATTTACGGATGTTCTTTTCTTTTCTTCTCTCATTTGGGGAGTCAAGTGATGTTTCAGCATTTCGTCACGTTCATTCATCCGGCCATTCCTTTGTCATATTTTGCTGTCGACGTCTCTTGTATCTTGACAAGATAATGTTATGTCTAAATCATATCAACTCATTCAATGCCAAGGACGTCCCAGGTATATGTCAGTGGATTAAAAAGAAAATCACATGGTAGGTTAAATAAGGGTCAGAAAATGGCTGCCACTGAATGGGTTTTAATACAAAGCTGCATATGCAGTATGGAGATGGATGAACAAATTCTATCCTGTACGGTGCACTGACCAGACTCACCCGATATCCACAATAGCGTGCGAGTGTTGATTAAAACTGAGCAGGAATATAAAATCTTGGCTTGACGATGTTAGCATCTTTACACATGCATGACAGAAGCACAAAATACGACCAATAGTCTTTTCTGTACATGGACTAAACTTTGTATGAATGAAGGTTTTGTGGCAGGTGAGGTGGTGCTGTCAGAAGCGGCCCCTGATAGAACAGTAACAAAAAAAATAAAGAAAAATAATAATAAATAAAAAAAGAAAATTGTCTGGTATAAATGAACTGAATTTCATGAAACAAAAGTGATTTATGTTGAAAACCTACATGTGGTTTTGAGAGGATTTAGACCTGGCAGGATCCGACAGCTTGCCACCGCTACTCTTCCTGCATTATTTTGTGGGTTCAGTCTAATTCACGGTTAGTCCATCGGTTGTGAAGCCGATCTATATTTGACCGAATCGATGATCAAAAGGTTTGCTGAGAATCTGTGCTGAAAAGTTGTCCTTGTTTTGGTCCAAACAAAATGGGGTCGGTCGCTCTTATTTTGTTAAAAACAAAATCTTTTCCGGATCCGTTTATGCTAGCCCATGTCAGCTTGATGCCAGCGCTCTCTTTGTATGAGTGCCTGGCGAAGTAGCGGAGCTCCAAGCAGCGCGCGCCAGCAGCAGCAGCAGCAGCAAGATCAGCAGCAAGAGCAAGAGCAAGAGCACAGCATTCAAACTGTTTCAGTCGCATCTCAAAACACCGCGACCGTCACACAGACAGGCGGAGACGCGTCTTACAGTGAGTTATCCCGGTTAAAAATAGTTTTCAATTGATTCATTGTCAACGAAGACTCGTGTCGACTTGAAAGTTCGGGGAGTCATTGGAGCATGAAAACCGGCGTGGAGAGAAGCCCTTGTTCCAAAACTTGCGGGATCCTATAAAGCCGCCTTTTCACCTTCATTTCCCCAAACCTTGCAAATCCCCGCGAGTGACGTTGCCTTCCCGGAGACTCTCGTGGATGTTTCTGCTTACGGTTGCTCAGGGACCTCCCAACTTTATCAAAGAACAGAACAAAACGATCATTAGTTTATGGTTATTTTTTTATTTTATTTTATATTTTGCTAAAGGAAGAAAGCAACCAGAAGAATAAAACAGCGGAGGAAGCGGATGTATATCGGGCCATGGATGTGACAGTTTACCCGCCTCCTCCTCAACCCCTGACCGCGTCGGAGCACGGCCGACTCGGCCAGCTCTCCTACCTGGAGCCGGCCTTCGGGACCAAGGTAGGGGACGCAGAGCAGCAACCTTCTCGTGTTGCTCATTGTCTGGCAGAGGAGAGTCACCTTTGTGTTGCCCCCCCACCCCACCCCAACCCACACACACACACACTTTAATTAACTGTAAGGGTATTCATCTGCCTTGCCCTGCCAATGAAATAGTAAATTAATTGCTTTATTAACCTGAAGTTAATTATGGCCGTGACTGCTACAGCGGTCTATTGATGTCAAACTGTGATTTTGTTGGTTGGTTGTTTTCTCACTCATGTCATTTGAAGGCAACAAATGTCATTTTTGAGCATTTGATCATTTTCGGGGGAATTTCTTGATACTTGGTTAACTTTGTAGTCTGAGAAGCTCTTCCTCCCTTCCTGGGCAAGATAAAGGATCAGGGTTAGGAACCTGTGACTGGCCGAGTTGCGATTTTCTAATTTCACTGAAGAGTCCTGTCAAGGTTTTCCAGGCTGCAAAAGAAAATGCTTGTACTGGATATCCATCCATTCATAGCTGCATACAGCCGAGCAGCGATCCAAATAAGTCGTGTCAACTTTGTTTGTCGTCTGCGCTTCATTTCCATGATAAATACCGTGGTTGTCTTAAGGGAGGAGAAACGACCTCTTTGCAGGAGGGAAAAAAACAAACATCATCTTGTAATGCCCCCGTATTAAATTCATCAGGATATAATTTATGGTAATCCCTTATCGCAAGTCACTTTGGGATTGAGGAAGCTCAAGTCGGCCGCAGTGTTTTATTTCTGGCTTGACAAATAAAGTGACTCGCTTTTGCTCTCCAAGATGAAAGTGCGACTAGTTCGGCTCTGAAATAGCAGGCGAGCATCGTCCGAGGTGCCTCCGCTGAGGTTTCAGATAGAGGGGCCAAGTGGAGCATCTGTTCACGTTGTACGGTCGCACTCTTACATGTACGCACTTCAAGAGAGGCATGGCGGAACGAAGGTGATGCAAAGGACAAACCGGAGGCTGCCCATGATCGGGACACGGTACGGTACTTTGGCCCCTCTCGACCTCTGACCCGGAAACGGGGGCATTCTATGAAAATGCCACATTATTGTTGTTAGCGTCTCGGATGTTGGCCATGGACACTTTGAAGCCTTGCAACCTGCTGCTCTCGTGCATTTGGTTGCATGCGCCAAGGTATGCCGTCGTGCCCCGAGTGTTTGTTTGAGAAAAGATAGAGATGGAAGATCGAGGCTGTGGATGGAGAGCGGGCTGTGTGGTTGGGGGTAGGGAATGGAGAAAAAGAGAGAGAGAGAGAAAGAGAGAGAGAGAGTTGTTGGGGGTAGGGATGTTGCAGATGAGTGTGGTTGTAGTGGGGGGTGGGGCCGCTGAGGTTTGTACTATATTTCTCTCCCTGTGTCTTTTGATTCATGGCTCTGTCGGTCTGATAGACGAGATCATATTACTGTGTGGGGGGGGGGGCAGTGAGCAAGAGAATATAGAGGAGGACGAGAGACAGGAAAAGCACAGCCAGGCACGGAGGCGGTGAGACAGGAAGAGGGGAAAAGTCAGAAGAATAAGAAAGCAAATCGGAGGAGACCAAAGCAAAAAGAAAGTGGCGCTATTCAAAAAGAAAACGAAAAGAGAGGCGTGTCCTCCACATGTGGCAACATAAAGGACGCAGAGGCAGATTTTCCATCGCCATTTGAGCGGAGACAATCGGCAGCACAATGTCAAGAATCCGCTCGGTATCCCGCGCGCGATTACGAAGCCGAGGCTGCACACGCACCGCAAACTTCAACTTCCCATTGAGATGACCACATGTGCAGTGTCAAACTAACGAGTGAACCGAGCAGACTTTCCATCCCGCTTCCGCAGTTCAACCTCTAGTTTCAGAGGGGGAAAAAAAAAAAGCAGGTTGCCCTCTGATACAGCAGTGGTGTCCAAACGACGGCCCAAATACGAAAAATGACATTTGACAAGATTAGTTCAAAAAATTGAAGGCGGACAGACAGAGAGGTAACAGCAAACTAATTGCAAAATGACACAGAACCAACAATAAGACCACTTTTTTTTCCTCTTTTGTAGTCATGCCCCCCAGAAATGAAGTCACTTATGAAACTCTTGATCCAAAATGCATTTCCACTGACCTAATATCTGATGAACAACGTAAAAACTAAAACTAACAAGTGCAATTGCAACCACACTTTTACTCAGTTTGACATGGATCGAAGTGCGTTATGCATGCAGCGATTGTAACCATGTCGCAAAACATTTAGTCACAGTCTTGTGGAAAGCAAATAAAACTCATCTCTCAACACCCGGGAAGCAATCGGAACAAATGAAGAACCTTCGCAGCAATGCCTCGTCTTGCTGAGCATTTGCCCCTGAAGCACAAACGGAACAAGGTTGGGCGTCATGTCCCGAGTGGCAGCCCATTTTACAAAGTCTCACCCAAGCGCTTGCGTGGGAGGAGCTTTGAGCGTAGCTTTGTTTTATTTATGTTCCTTGGTGTGCAAAGACATGACGTTTCGCCGGTGAGGGTGCGGGGGGCAACCGAAAAAGTGCATCACGCGTTGGAATCAAATGCCGCTTCCGGACGGCATCGTTCAATGCATCGTTGTTTTCATGTTATCTGGGCTCACTAAAACAAAGCGCCCCCTAGCCGACAATATGGGAACTGCAGATGTTTTTTTTTTAAATATTAGATTGATCCCCGGGCGGATGGTCCGGATTCGGCCCGCTGGTCATAGGTTTGAAACAATGCTCTCTGCAGACGGCAGTATAGTATCCAAATGGATAACTTTCCAATGCAAGTGATATCAAATCTATTCCATTTTCCTTGAAATTGTCAATTTGACGTGCGCCAACATTCCCATTGGGAAAAACGTTTTTAAAACCGATGCGTGCAGTCATTCGGCCTTAACGTGTTTCATTTTTGGCATAGTTTTGAATCTGCAACAGTGCAATGCCACCGGAGATTTTTTTTTTTCTGCTTCAAGAAGGTCGCTATCTCTTTGAATCGGCTACTACAATGCATTTGATTTATTTCGACGGACTGAACAGGGCTCGGACTCCCCCCGTCCCCTTCTCCATAAAAGTAAACAGAGCGGTCGCAATCCATGCGAAAACATCTGATGGAGGCAATTTCCTGTGTGCTACATGTGTGAAAGGGCAACGGCGGTCCCGTTTCTCCGGACATTGTTTGGACTTCCTGAGATGGCTCGGCAATATTCGACATTCTTCGAGCGTTCCGCATGAGATGACGAGAGGCTCTTCGACCTGAGATAAGCATCAACGCAAAACCGGCACGGTGTGATTTTTGGTTTCCTTTATATATACGTAAGCGATAATTCTTTGCGTGAAGGATAACGAGAAGTGGACTGTTGCGGGATAATCGTACGGGAACCGTTTGAAGCATCGTGTTGTGGGTGCGCACAGGAAATCTTTTCATCGGAATACTTTTGAGTGAGTTCAGAGGAAAAAGGAGATGTCAAAAATGTCTCTTATTTTGGGTGCGGGCTCACCGATGAACGTCGCCAAAGTCGGGAACTAAGTGCCTTCGCAAGAGCAGGCTCGCCTGACCCGTGTGCCGGATTGCGGCCTTTCCGATTCATTCACGCAACGACTGTATGAGTAAAACCTTGTGAAAGGTCAATCGAGCGGAGAATGGAAATAGGGTGACTGAAACCTTGGCAATGGATTTCAAAAGTCAGGGGAGAGTGACAAGTGCATCGAGGCTTGCGTTGACACCAAAATCTGGAGATGCCAGTTGGTACGCCGGTTTTACCAAATATTGAGCCGCCAATCGTGTTCCCGGTTATTTTCACCGGGGTAAAAAACAAGTTTTGTGCAGTGCTCATCTGTTCAAGTGGACGGCGGCATCTGCACGCGGCGTTTATTAGAACGGAGGCCGATTGGAGGAAATGTTCGGTCGCAGCTGTTGAGAGGGGCGCCTTCCCCTCAATGCCAAGCCCGTGTATTATTTTGGTCTTGATCACAAACCCTCAGAGTGCAATCTAACTTACAAGTCGTTTGTCCTCGTTGGCGGAGATTTTTCACCCCTCCCCGACCCCCTCCCCGCCCACACTACAAATGCGCATTGATGACGGAGTGACACCGAGCCCCGTCGCGGCGAAAAAAGGCCCGACTTAGCTGAAGCACGCGGATGCGGAGACGCAGCGGTGAAGGGGGGGGGGGGGGAGAGCTATGCCAAAGGCAACAGATGGGGGGGGGGGGGGGGGAACGCAGAATTGCCAGAAGAGACTAATTATCCCAAGTTCATTTCCAAAACAAACACATTGCAATCAAATCATGTAACGCAATCAGCGTTGAATTGTCATGGGCGAGTGTGCGGACGGCATGCGCATGCGGCACGAAGGGCAAAAGATTTGCATCATTGCTTGGGGAAACCCCTCCGGAAAATCTCCTTTTTCCCCGTGTAATGATGTTTGCCAAAAGCGAAAGATCGTTGTGACGGACAAAGCGAATGGCAGCCGTGATGGCCCGGCCCCTCAAATGTACCAGAATGAAGGCAATTCCCAATGGCCGCCCCGCCACCAGCCACCACGCTCACCATATTTCAATCCGGAGACTCGACTGTGGACATGATCGTGACCACCTCCACATCAGGCATGCGCAGCAATTTTGAAAAAAAAAAAAAGGTTCACGGCACCTTCTCCAAGTGATACTGTTACACAGTCCTGAAAACAGGGCCCAAGTGGGTCCCAGCAAGGTTCCCCCCGACCCTCCCAAAAAGTTGCATCTGTGTTTGTTGCAAATCTCACCTATCAAAGAAAGGTGAACTCTCTTGAAAGACTGTCAGAAAAACATCAAAAGCAGAGCTGAGGTGTTCTCACAAGCCCATAAGCCTTACAAACATTCTCATTTATTTTATTTCCCCCCCCACCGGCTGAATTTATCTTGAGAAATAATCGCAACGGCCGTGTAAGGGCCGTGACCAAACAGCTGTTTCAGGATTTGTCCGTTTTCCATCCGCACACATTAAAGGATAAACATTCAAGTGACATCCTAAGAGCACATCGAAATTACACACACACACACTCTGCTCACAGTGACGGCGAATTGGGTTGAGCAAAAAAAAAAAAAAGTGTTTATATTGTTGCCATGGTGACAAGACTGATAAACATAAAATGGAGAGCTGACCTATCACAGCTGTGCGAATCTCTCTCTCTCTCTCTCTCTCTCTCTTTCTCTCTCTCTCTCTCTCACACACACACAGGCAGTCGGCCATCTCTGCCTATGCTAAGTTGATTTATGTTCTCTTAATGCACTTTGGAGTAAACCGACATGTACGCAATCCAGACCGGCCCAATAAATTCAGACAAAACCTTGAGGGTCAAACGGTGCTCTCGGGCTATTTTCACGTCCATCCATATGTAAGACGCGGCTTTGATTCCCCCGGACGCTGCTATGCAGCGGCAAAAACAAACAATTAGGCTTGACTGTGGTGGGGGGGGGGGGCACACTTTTCGCTGTAGGGTGACATCTGTTTGGAAAGACAAGGTGAAAACCCAACCGGGTTTGCGGTTTCAAGCGAAAGGGAATAAAAAGAATTTTGCTGCTTGACTCCTAGCCGGTGTTTTTCGCCGCTCTCCCCCATCCAAGCCTTTAGCAAGTGTATGTTTCGGCTGTCGAAAGCTTCTTCGTTTTCCATTGTCCTTCTCAGTCATCCTAATAGTCTCTCTCCACCTTTCTCCCCCTTTCCTCCCCCCTTCACTCCGACCCTGACCCACTTAACTGGCTGCTTGTTATTCAAACCTTTGCTTTCCCACACACGCGCACACACACGGATGAGGAGAGGTTGGCATGAAGGCAGAGAGAGAGAGAGAGAGAGAGAGATACACACACACACACACACACACACAAACCTCCATCTCTTTCCACTGTCACGTTTCAGTCGCAAAAGAAATTCATTCCGATTGGATCTGTGAATTCAAACCTGAGGATCAAATGCTCCTCTTTGCCCTTCTTTATGGACTTTCAAGCCGTGTCGGACAACGTTAACAATTTGGTCCATTTGCAATTCTTTCCCCCACAATTACGACGACTGCTTGTTAGTTCACCAGCGTCTATTTTGTATTTTATTATCTGATGATTCGACGAATCGGTGGAATCAGAATGATCGATTCTAAAACCACTCGATAGTGTTGAGAAATCTGAGCTCGTCGCCGTGAGGATTGTTCATGTTTGAATGCAGCCTTGTCAACAGTCACCCGGCAGCTGAAAACACCTGCTCTCATAATTCTGGGGGGGCGGCCGGGGGGGGGGGGCACTCACTTTGCTTACTCGGACTTTGACTTTGTTTCTACCGCGACCCACATGGAGCGGATACCTTCCAGAAATTCAACATTTCCTTTTCTACTCTTTCGAGTCATCGTTCTTTGGGCAGGTTGTCATTTTCCGACGCAAGTCGCCTTTCTTGTTTCCGTGCGAGCCTCATCGCGATCGTCTTTTGGCTTTCTGTTGGCTCTGTAAACCGACACGCCATTTGCATAACACCAGGCAGCTGGCAAGCGGAGGGGGGGGGGGGCAGTTACACCTGTCTACCTGTGTGTGTGCGCGCGTGCGTGTTTTTGTGCGCGCTCGTGAGCCTGCGCATCAGATTGTTTTACTTCTCCGCACCTGTTCAAACGGAGGACCCACGTGTCTGTTTGACAACCAAAACAATAATTAGCAGTGGAGGAAACCATCCAGTATTTGAATATTGTGTGAAAACAGAGGCTGCCACGGTAACATACCAAATCGATGCGGTCAAAAAGGGGAAAATAAGGAAGTAAATGCAGCATTGAAATGTGATTTCATAGAGCTTCATTTCTCGTAATCTCATCAGGTTTGTGTATTTGGAAGAAACATGTCTTTTCCCTTCGGCTAGTGAAACAGTTCACATGAATCGTAACATTCTCGCTTTTCGTTTGTCTTCTCTCCAGTTGGAAGGCGACGCCATGTTCCTGAATATGCAAGAAACGGGCCTTGACTATGGCGCAAATGACCAGGTTAGTTTTTCTTTCATGCTCCTTTTGTATTTGTCGAGGTACCAAACCAAAGAGTACAGAAAAATCAAAAGATATTATCATGGACATTGCAAACCAAAAAGTGTCAATGAAAGACGAGAACGGACATCAAGAGCAAAGCTACGAGTCATGTTATGGCTTGTCGACTTTGTTGTTTGTTTTTTTCCCTCCAATATGATTCTGCCCTGCCCTCTGGTTTTTGCCACCCATTCTATCCACACGCGTACCCAGGTGACCCCCTCACCCTATAATCGCAAAAACATGAGTGAAATTGTATTGCTTGCATTTTTTTTCCAATGTACACATTTGCTCCTTTTTGTTGTTGTCGTCGAATAAATTGACAACAAAAAGAAGACTGTGGTACTACATGCGCATACATCTGCAAGGAAGGAAAAAGCATCGCTGCACCTAAGAGTGCATTCTACAATGGGAAAAAAATTTTTGAAGTCAATGCTTTGTACATTTATTATTTCTTGAGTCGTTTGCCCAAATAAGCAGCTGCAAGCCCTGAATGAGTTTTATGAGAGCCGGCCGGGGGTTCCACTTGACTCAAAGGCCGCCATATTTGCAGCTCTTCCAGCTGAGGCTGGGAGATGACAACAGAGTCGCTCCTCTACTCTCTATCTATCTATCTATCTATATATATATATATATACAGCATATATATCTACTGTACATACATCTACCACTTGGTGTTTTTGTTTGACCTTTGGCCTTCGTCAGGCCTCATCTGAATCCCCCTTTTTTCTTTTTCTTGTCTCTGTACTTCCAGCAGTTTCGTGCACCACAGCCCCCTCAGCCCCTGAGCAAGGCAGCGCCTTCCAACCCTTCCTCGCAGCACTGGCGGAGGGACGCGCACATTGCTAACACACACCGTCTGCCTTGGGTGAGTGGACCACTAAACACACACACACAGACTCACAAACCGGTATCATAACATATTTGATAATAACTTTGTATTTAGACAAGCGCTTGCGATTGTCGCCGTATAAGGAGTTGTTAAAGCGAATGTTTGAATCCTTGCATTTTGACATCAGAAACACATCGAAAATTCACACGCAAATCCATTGAGGGTACAGAATACTTCGAAATAAGGTCAATAAGCACCTAAAGTAGTTGAAGTAAGAAAAAAAGTCTCTCTCATCATAAAACACTCAATGCAAGCACAACGTTGGAGTTGATGTGGACGTTGGGAATGACGTATGGCGTATGCGAAACTCGCATGCCACTGAAAATCACAACAGGAATAATTTCAAGAACGGGGCTTTGCAGAAAATAATGCCAAGAAAGAAAGAAAGGCAGCATGCCGACTGCCCTCCGCTCTTGTTTGTTGACGTGTTGTGTCACATCTGTTGACTTGATGTCACAGCCTGAACATCGCTAGCGTTTTTTTAGTTTCTTCCCTCCTGCAAGCTCTCATGAGTTTCCCGTTTTCAGCCCCTAGTTTACCTCAAACAACCGATTTGACAGCAGAGAACGATGTCGACGATAGAACGATCAAACGCGCCTCTGTTCGCAAGCAATTTGGTTGAGCGTCAAAGGATACTTTGAGGTCCACCCTGGGGCTAATCAGCCTTTACCATCACTTTGAATCAAGCGTACGCCCTCGAGGACGACGCACGGCGACAAAATCAGATGGACAATTTTTATTTCACTCTTTTAAAAGTCAACGTTCGCATGATCGCGTCTAAAACGTTGCAAAGAGGGCAGTTGGGTGCAGGTGGCCAAAAGAAAGAAAATGCGGCATTTGGAAATTGTTGAAGACATGCCGTTGGGCGAAATGTGCCAAGAATGGGGACACGACATCAACAAAAAGGACTTAATCCTGACTACATTAGTCTTTGGAGAAGCTCCCGGCGCAGGCTTTTGTGTCCGAATGAATGCGAGAGGAGAGACGCAAGGGGCGCTAATTTATGCACAACATGAAGAAGTGATGGAACAAACGCGACAGACGGACAAAACGTGTAATTTATTCAGCTGCGGTAGTTTTTAAAACTCCATTAGGGCCAGATTTGTTGCTTCGGACGGACCGGCTGACCCGCGTCACCGGGCTCTCCAGCTCAGAACTGACGTGGAGAGTGAAAAGAGTCCACTAGGAACTCTTGATAGCTGAACGGACGAGTGACAAATTTAGGAACGAGTCCTACGTGAGCGTCAAAACTGTGGCAATCACCGTTTCGGAGAACTCGACGTGTCGCCGCTCTCGGTGATGCTTGATGCTGAACTGCCAAAGTAAAAGCTGTGTTCACCCCACTGGGGGTCAGGCACTTTCCACCTTGTACCCCCAGAGGGGGGGGGGGGTAGATACGTCGATCGCAATCGACCGAGAGCTTGCCAAATGGTCCCAATTCATTCATCTTCCGAGCCGCTTGATCCTCACTAGGGTCGCGGGGGGTGCCGGAGCCTATCCCAGCCGTCTTCGGGCAGTAGGCGGGGGACACCCTGAATCGGTTGCCAGCCAATCGCAGAGCACAAAGAAACGAACAACCACTCGCACTCACACCTAGGGACAATTTAGAGTGTTCAATCAGCCTGCCACGCATGATTTTGGAATGTGGGAGGAAACCGGAGCACCCGGAGAAAACCCACGCAGGCCCGGGGAGAACATGCAAACTCCACACAGGGAGGCCGGAGCTGGAATCGAACCCGGTACCTCTACACTGTGAAGCCGACGTGCTAACCACTGGACTACCGGGCCGCCCTGGTCCCAATTCTTTTTTATTTATTTTTTTTTGGGGTGGGGGGTACCAGTGTACACTGCACTGCAATAATAAAGAGCCCCCAAGCAAACTATCAGCGCCCCGGGGAGGTGTGCCGCAGCCGGGACTGAGCGCGAGTGAAAGTTTGCTTATGAAAACGACCGAGTAGTCGCGGAGTGACAAGTTGAAGGAATAATAATTAAAAATGAAAGTTGAGGCATGAGGCCAGAGAGGGACGATTTTTCAAAAGAGCTTTAAAGGCGTCCACAAGTAAAATGTATTATTATCATTATTATTAATATTCTACCGTCAGGTCATAGAGACAGTCTTAGATATTTTGAAAAGACTGCAAAGTCTACTTTCTGAATGGAAAAAAAATGTTCCTTTTTTTTTTTTTCATTAAACAATCGGCAATCAACCAGCCTCCCAGAACAGAGCCCCCCCATTGTGTTTGACATTCGAGGTTGCACGCGGGAAGGATTTTAGTGCACTGATTGGCTGGAAGAAAAGTCACAGCGTTCGACTTCCTTGTGATGAGGTGGGACTGCCAGCACTCCAGCCTCCAAATGCGGGTTGCCCCAAATGGGCTTCTGCTCTCCACACACCTTCAACATTTGTGATTTTGTTTGTTTCTTCCGGTTTTTTTTTTTTCTGTGCGTGCGTGCGTGGCTCTCGGCTTTCATCGTCAACTGAGAAATCTCATCTTCCCGCCGTGACCGTTTCTAACACAGTGAGCATATCCATCATTCGTCCGAGGACTCGCAAGTCATGCAACTCGCCAGTCGGCGTCCCATTTTGGCTCGGCCAAAGCGCGAGAGAGATGAAAGAGAAATCACGGATGAGATTAGAAGAGCGAGTGAGCCAACGAGGGCCGGAAGGAGAAGGATGCTGAGCGATGAGGAGCAAAAGAGTCCGAGAGGGAGAGACCGGTGTGGCTAGCCAAGCAGAAAAGCTGTCACTCTCTATAAAAGATCTCGTCTGTCAGATTAGTATGAGAGGGCTTCTGCAACGCCGCCTCTTTCTTTGAGCCCTCGTGTCTCTCACTCTTCTCTCGCACCGTTCCCTCACCCTCCATTTCACTCACGTCGTGGCTCTCGGAATAGTTAAGCACGGAGAGCCCTCCCTCCTTTGGCATGTCACAACTCAAATGGATTTTCTTTCTATTCCGTTGTGAGGAACTGGCTTTCTACATAGAAAATGAGGGTGATTGTTTGCTTGACTTTGATTCAAGGGTGGCTAAAATGTGGGTGCTAATTACTGGTAGAAAGGAAGGGAGACAAAAAAAAACAAAAGCACAGAGATTCAGAGTTGAACACATTGTTACAATCGCAATGCGTGCGTTGATCCCTCGCCAATTTTGCGTTTTTTTTTTCAAAAATTAATAATAATAATTAAAAAAACAGCCCTATGGGCAGCCCTGTTGTTTCATGTTGATGCACCAGAGAGAAGCTTTCCCCGCATGCCCGACAAACAGCTGACGCGACTCGGCGGCTTTGTGCTTGCCTGAATCGTCACGTCCGAATTCCTGCGACCGAAGGAATTCCTGACCGATGTCAGCATATGGCCGAGGCTCATGAATAGGCGGTCGTATGTATTAATAATCACTAAAAAGGATGTTTGTTCTTCCATGCCGTGTTATGCTTGAGGACCGAGGTGGTGGCAATGTCGCAATGTGGATTGTCCGACCTTTAGTGAGCGGATGGAATAGTATTTGTAGGATGAAGATGACAGATTTTCACGGTCTCTGAAATCTCCTCGTCTTCAGTCCTACTCAGTGGCCGGTTTGGGTGATGACGACTTCAACATTCCACCCATCACCCCCCCCACGGCGCCAGAGCACATGCTGCCCCCTCATCCGCCCCACGATTCCTCCGGCGGAGCCTACCCCCCGCTGGATGGCGACAACGGCTCAGCTCCGCACCACCCCTACCGGCTGCAGGGGATGAATCTGGCCGCGATGCCCGCCGGTCAGGAGGGGGCGCCCGTCTTGAACCAAGATGGGGGGACGTTCAGCCCAGACGGGGCGGCCATGACCAGTACGCTCTCTGTGGTGAGTGGCGCTAAAATAATTCACAATTAAAAACCACCTTTGTGTTTCAAGCCATCCATTTTCTCAAAGTCCTCATCCCAGCCGTCTTCGGGGGCAGCAGGCGGGGGGACACCCTGAACCGGTCGCCCGCCCATCGCAGGGCACACATAGACCAACAACCGTCTGCGCTCGCAATCACCCCTCGGGACAATTTCGAGTGTTCTGTGAGCCTGCCATACATGCTTTGGAACGTGGGAGGAAACCGGAGTACCCGGAGAAAACCCACGCAGACCCGGGGAGAGAACATGCAAACTCCACTCTGGAAGGCCAGAACCCTGCACCTCGGCACCATGAGGTCCGTGTGCTCACCGGTCGTCCGCTGGGCATCCATTGCGGCCCGCTCGCGCTGGGTGGGGGATTGTCCCATCTGCGGCCCCTTCTCAAGGTTTTTCTTTTTTTCCCTTGATGGGGTTTTTGGAGTTGTTCGTCGCCCTCTTGGGGTGTTCCGGTTTTTAATATTTGTCAACTGTGGGCAGGTGAAGCCCTTCGAGACGGTTTGCGATCCAATGGAAATCAACGGGAATTGACTAGGCTTGAGCGCCGTGCCGCCTCCAAAACATGACTCGCAATATGTTTCGAAACTTCGGCAACCCCTGAAATGGACAAGCAGGTAGAAAATGGATTGATGGATGGATGCATCATTTCAAAGGAGAGTGAAGCATTTTTATTCTTTGAGTGCTCGCTGCCTTTCGGCGAGCCGCGGCAGCAATCATCACTCTTGAAGATCCATTTTTAATCTTGCTCTTTTGTATTTGTTTGATGGGATTGTGGAAGGCATTTTGTCAATCTAGGAGCTCATTCTTGCCGTTATTGCCCTGACTATTATCGTTTTTATCAGGATTGATTTATTCGCCACGAAACCCGAAACAAACTCATTTTAGTCTGCGATGAATGTTGCTGCTCATGAGTTCTGTTGGAGAAGCGATGAGACCAAGGAAAATATTTGGAGGGTGCCACACGACCTCATTGGAGGAAAAGTTGATTTTGAAACGTTTTCACTTTTCGACTTTTTGTCTCTGCTTGCTATCTCAGTTCCGACAACTGAAATAGAAGAACCGGTCGATGATATGGGCAGAATCGACATGATATTGTAGCGCAATAATTCTCACCTGAGATTTTAATAACTCCGAAAAATCTTAGGAGACTTCAGCAAAGTGAGGATCTAAATGTTGAGCTCCTTAGTTGTTGCTCATTCTTCTTAATCTTGATTTAGGTCATGAGACAACCTTTTCTCTTCTCTCTTCTTTCATTGATTTTTGATTTGCATTTCAGTGCCACAAATCTCTCATCTGCTGTTTAGTTGGCCTGAAACTTTTTTTTTCTCAGTGCCTTACTTTTTTTTCCATCTTTCTCTTATTTATTTATTTGTTCCCCTCTTTACATCCCCGCGTGCTACTATACATTTACTGCCAGTCCATGATTTATGGTTGCCTGGCAACTATGCCTGGCTCAGGCTCATCGGGGTGGAGAGAGCGCTATAGAGATTCAAGTCATCGTCTGTGTGTGTGTGTGTTTCCTATAGAGCTATGGCAAGCTCGTTCATATTGAGATTGCAGCCGCTCTTTTGGGAGATTTTGGCATATTTATGATGATTCGGAGAAAAGTGTGCTGTGAAGTACAAAAGCGCATCAGCAAATGACCTCACATTTCAACTCGCATACAGTAAACCATGGCAGCAGAGTGCCGATGTAAGATGCTGACCTGCAAATTACTGGTAGTAAGAAGCTCGAGGGCATTTTGTTCCACTGCTTTTTTTTTTTTCTTCTTGAGTTAACTCAGTTTTATTTCGTTAAGTGGTTGCGCATCATGAAATGAAATCATCTGGATCCAGATTAATTTTTTAAAGTAGACTATACACCTAATTGGTTGCGGGACAAAAATTAAACAACTGTGCATGCATATATATATATATATATATATATATATATTTTTTTTTTAAATAAAAAACACAGATCCCACATATAGTAACTGTAACAAAAAAAAAAGGATTATTGTACGAATATGGCCATTAAGATAAAATGGCCATATGCTTCCTCGCGAACCCAAAACAAACAAGTCCGTTCTTTTTTTGCTTCTTATTTAAACACACATGATCGAGAGCGGCCGAAGAGCAAAATTGAGAACAAATGGACTATTTTTCCATCCACTGAACAGTTGTGTGGCCCTGAATCTCAAAATTTTAAAACTGATTGCCACTCGAAAATCATTTGGTGGTACACAAAATATAACCCATCATATTTTAGAGGATTTGGTGTGCGTCTGACAGCAAACAAGAATCCTTTTCACTATGGAATAAAATGAGCGTGTCTCGAGGCAATATTTGAAGCCACTAAATGCCACCAAACCACGGCTTAGATATTTTCCACATTTTGGCTCGCCGATGCATCACTGCGACGCCTTTCTGGCTTGTTCGAGCGCTGACAGACCACATATGTCTTGGGAGACCGCAGCCGGTAATCAGGTTCCGGTAATGTGTTCTCAAGAGGGGCCGGCACACCAGACCGCATCCGCTATTAGGTGATTCGTACCGAGAGGAAAGTGTCAACGTCGGCATCGACCGACATCCACGAACATCTCTGACTGCAGCGGACGTTGGCTCGCGTAACTTTTGGTTTCCTGAGAAACAGGCACGAAATGTCACGAAATAACGACACACTGCAATTGTGAAGCTTTATAATGAGTCACAAGTTGCGCTTGTGATTTTGTGCCGTTTGACTGACATTTGGAATGTTTTTTTAAGAAAACTTGACACAGTTGCAGGAGAGGTTTTTATGTAGTTGATGTCAAAACACCACAAAGCGGAAACTCGCAATGTCCTCCAATTAACATCCTTTGTCACTTGTTCACGCAGATGCAACAAATGGTAAACTCTGATTCTCGGTTTACTGGCAGCCAACAGCCCATTGAAGCTGCACTCGGATCCAAAAACCCAGCGGCCATCAACCAAGCCGGCCAGTTGTCCACTATCAACCAATCCCAGCTGGGACTCGCCGCCAAGTCCGTCACCCACAATTCCCCATCTCCACCTGCAAGTAAATCGGCCACGCCGTCTCCGTCCAGCTCGACGCATGAGGACGACAACGAGGATGGCTTTAGGGTAAACACACACACACACCCGCACTATAGGCTCCTTGAATGCACATGTGTGTGGGCGTGCGCAGACATGCGCGCGCGAGATAAGACCCTCATTACCCCCCTGCACATGAAGTCAATGTAAATCAGCTCCCTCCCTCCCTTTTGGGTGACTCATACTGAAAAACGACATGTTCTTGCTGATATTCTGAGGAAATGAAACAATCACAGTTGCGTGGAAAAATATTTACCCGCTTTTTTTTTCTCTGTTCTCCCTGGGCGCGATGGAAAAAAAATGAGAAGGTAACGTTGGCTTCAGGCAAGGTAGAAAATGACTTTTTTTTTTCTTCCAAATTCACTCCCACACCTTGAAAAGTCGGCTGCTTACTTCAAGCTGCGGATGGTGTGTGACACGCCGAATTGCCCGCCAGTATTATTTGCTCACATTTTAATGACAAATTTGGGAGGAGATGAACACCTCAAGCACCTTGGAGTTCAAAATTTGGTGTTGGACCACCAAAAATGTTGCGTGTGGACCACCACACGCAACATTTCTCTCGCACAGCATAAGAACGTCATATCAAGCCAGTCAAGAGCGAACTTTTTTTGGGTGCGTGTAAAACAACAACATTCAGCCAGAACGGGTTTTGAGCATTTTAACCCCATCGCTCGGGTGCTTCCTTCGCTCATATCATCGCCGTCCTTTGTTTCGGCAGGGCAACGGAGGTGAGAAACGCCCGGCGACGTTTGACATCTCCAAGAAAGCCAAGACGCCAAAGAAGAAGAAGCGAAAGGACCCCAATGAGCCGGTCAAGCCGGTCTCCGCCTACGCATTGTTCTTTCGCGACACGCAAGCCAACATCAAGGCCCAGAATCCCAACGCCACCTTTGGGGAAGTGTCAAAGATTGTGGCCTCCATGTGGGACGGCCTGGGAGAGGAACAGAAGCAGGTATTTGCTGGGTTTGGTTCTCCCGCTGCCCGAACGAAAACTATTTTCGAATGGTGCCATTTTGAAAATATGAATGTGGATCATTTTTGCTTCCGGTCACATTTCTTTGCGAAGCCAATGACACACCGTTTGAAAAAGTTTTCCAAGTCTAAGATGGCCCCATTTTCGGAGCCCGACCCCCTTCATTTTCACGCCGGGCCAAGTCTACCGTACCGCGTTTGGGACTGCTTTGCGCTTCGCCGGGCGTTCCAGTGGGCGGAGCTAGCATGCCTCTGACAATTTGGTGGCGGTGCTTGGCGGAAAAACGGCCACATCATGATTCTTGTAGTTTAGCGTGTTTATGAAATTAGCCGACGGCGTTGATCAACCTTCCAGCATATATGATTGCCCAACTCAAGGGAACGCAGCCCCGACAAGTCATCAGTACAGTATTGGACCAGCGTGGAGCCCACGATTCACAATTACAGTCTAGAGAAAATATTCCTGAGCACCTACGACTGATATTTCCGTCACGGTCCAATGTGACGCGCGCTTATTAATTCAATTCCATCCGTGAAGCGATTTGAGTGGAAGCATTGCTCAAGTAGTGTCAAAAATGAAATGTTTGTGCCTGAAGGTATATAAGAAGAAGACAGAGACAGCAAAGAAGGAGTATCTGAAACAATTGGCTGCCTACAGGGCCAGTCTGGTCTCTCAGGTATCACACGAGCGCACACGTTCACGTACATTGCGATGCCTTGCGGGCATGACGGTGAACCGATCGTCTCTTTGGTTGTTCAGAGTTACAACGATCCGTGTGAGATGAAGCCGCCGCACTCTACCTCGTCACCTTCCTCTTCCTCCTCCGCCTCAATGTTCACATCCAAGCCGTCCGTCTACGCGGGCCAGCAGCCTCCCTCCGGCTCGCTCGCCCACCCGGGCATTTACATGTCGTACCCTCACCCGTCCAACCTCAGCCACCACCCCCCGAGCCCCGGTCTGGGACACCCTCACCTGGCCCCGCCTCACCCTCAGATCCACGCCCAGCTTCACGCACTGTCCTCCGGAGGAACCGTGCCGCGACCCGGTTTGCCTCACCAGGGGGCGCTGTCCCTCGGCGCCGTGGTGCAAGCCTCCACCCCGCCCCACCGGGTCAGCCCCCCGCTCCACGGTCAAGCTCACCTGGGGGGGCTGCACAGTCCACATAGGCAGCATCAGCAGCTCGGCGCGCACTCACTGGGAATGGCGCACTCTCCGGCTATCACGCAGGTCAGTCGCTGCCTATCAACACCTTTGAAAGTCGTTTTTTTTTTCAAACGGGGGCTTGACAGGACCTGGGCTGCCTCAGCTGGTCCCCCAATAATCAGAGCTCACCGACGATGCCGCTGCATGCTTTCTTTATCAACTGTACGATGAGTGCAGACAAGCGCCGTTTCGACGGCTTGAACATGGAACGCGCCGGTCCAAATTCATTTTCCAGCAGTGAATTGCTCAATATATATTGAGGATAAAATGGCGCTGTCCAAACATCGTGACCGATTGTCACCAAAATGTATCTGCACGCATATATTTCTCATATCTTGAAAATATTAGAAAACACACAATAGATTCTTTTTTTCTATTCACATCGCAAGGTTGCCTCGTAGATTGAAACCATTCCATCTCTTAATGACCCCAAAACTGGAGCCATCAACCGTACACAGTATGGACCACAGACCGCCCCCCCTCCCACACACACACACACACATTCCTGTACATCCTCCAATCCTTTTCAAGAGAACAGCACAGTCAGCTTGCAATCTGCTTGCATTCAATCACGTATCAGCCTGCATTCTGCTTAAAGCACAATCGACTCTGCACTTGTTGCCCAAAAAGCTTGAATGATGATGTTTGCAGACACACGATTCACTTCAATGCACCCATAAATGTTTTCTTGCATGACATTTGTTTTGCGCTGTAAAAGTCAAGATTTTATTTCAGCTTTATGAGCAAATGTGATTGACTGAAACCAGTGGCGGGCCGTGCATTTCAACCTTAGGCCTTCAGTGACGTCACATACATTAACGCAATATAGGCTCGTCAGGCGGCACTTAATTTCAGGAGCATTTAAAACCATCAAGTATGAATTCACAATTAAGAGCAGGAAACTAAATTTACAGATATTGTCAAAAATTAAAAGATTTAAAAAATACTGAATAACAAACAAGTCTGTCCAATAAATTGCGCAATGTCGCAGTTTCATATAAGACACCAACCACACAATAACAAAACCAACTATTCTTTGAAAATAAAATGAAAAGATCATTTGCATTTTGAGAATAGGCTATACAACTGCAAATAACTGAAAATGTTGAGCAGCTTAGATTGAACGAATTTTAGTGCACAAAGCTGACTACAATGCGCTATTATAAATTGCAGGTGAGCTGATTTATTTGATACATTTTTATATCTTTGTCATTTTATTTCGTGACCATTAATACTAACGAAATAAAATAAAAAGAAATGTAAAATAAAATTCATTTACTCACCAAAGTAGTGCCTGTTCACTGAGCTGCAGATTTCCGCGAGTGTCCCCAAACGTTCCTAAACGCACCGTGGCTTGTAAGTGCCTCGGCGTGCTCTGATGTTTCCTTGCTGCCTTGGTAAAAGTACTTAAATTGGTAAATCCAGTGGAAGGTCAGTCTTGAAAATTGTTTGGAAAGTAGTCCGACATCCAGATCAACGTCTTCTCCTTCGGCCATTTTGGGTCAAAATGAAGCAAGGGCTCCCTCTAGCAGGCGATGTCAATCACCGAAAGCGCACGTCCAGTGTCGACGTAAGCCGTAGGTGTCAAACTCAGCTCCTGGAGGGCCGCTGTCCTGCATGTTTCCCCAAGTCTCCCTTTTGCAACGCACCTGATTCAAATGATCAGATCATCAGCAACCTCTGCGCAAGCCTGACATTGAACTTGTTCATTTGAATCAGGTGTGTTGCAAACAGGGAGACTTGGAAAACATGCATGACAGCGCCCCTCCAGGACATGTGTTTGACACCTATGACGTAAGCCCTTCTAGCTGCCCCTGGTACGCAGACTCGTGATCTGATTGGCTATTGCAAATTGACTGTGCCCGTTCATTTACAGCTCTTTTTAATCTGAAGGCCTCCAGCAAGTTTAGTTTACCTGGCAACACAAGCTATCTGAAATATGATTGGTTAAAAACTCTACCATAATAAAGTTATTTATCGAGTGGCTTTCAATGTTATTTAAAATAACATTGAAAGCCACTCGACTAAGTGGAAATAATATGACGTAAAGAATACAGAGAATAATTTAGATGACATATTTATGAAAATAAAAACAAATTAAATTTATGTTATTCTCAGAAAAGTAAATGTAATATATTTACTTTTCTGAGAATGTTTAGGCCAGCAGAGAAGGCCTTGCTGGCCCTGACGGAACATCACTGACTGAAACGTATTTCTCATTTGACTGCATCTCGCTTCCCTTTCCCATTTGAAGATTTATATATACATAAATAGAAGTGTGTGTGTGTGTGTGTGTGTGTGTGTGTGTGTGTGTGTGTGTGTGTGTGTGTGTGCGTGCATGTGTTAGTAGAGGCCCAAACTTTTTCTTCTCCTCTGAGTGGGGAGTGAGGAGAATTGTGTGTGTGTTACGGGTGGGGGTGTGGGGGGGGGTAAAGAGACAAAAGAGGCAGATGGGGTCTTTGTGAAAGAGTGAAGGAGAAGAATTTGCTCAACAAAAGATGAATAGGTGAGGTAGAGAAGGAGAGGGGGAGAACCCAACCACCTGCTGTCCTCCTCTTTCACACACAACACTCCGATTAACTTCCCTTTCAGCCTGCTGTCTCAATCTGCGCGTGCGCACACACACACTTCACGGCACCGGCTGATTTGACTCTTGGAGCATGGTGCCATAAGAGGTCTTGGCGCCCGTCCGCCTCCCTCTCCCTCTCTCATCTGCTCGTCATCCTCCTCCCGCAGTCAGCGACACACTCCAAACGGTGTCGTCGCTCAACTTGATGGCTGCTCTTCTCCGCCCACAAATCCACCTACCGCCACGATGACGCGTACACTCGGTCAACTCTGGAACAGCCTTTGCAATCGGGAGTTTCGGCGTCCGGCGCTCGCTGACGTTTCTCTGAACGCCGGTTGACTCCCCGGTTTGATGCGATTTGTTTCCAGGCCTACTCGCTCCAGCCCGAGTATCAGCCGATCGGAGGAGGTCTGATGAATAGCGGAGCGGTCATGTCATCATCGGTGGACTACCACCAGCTGAGTCGACACATGGCCAACCATCAGCCATCTCTCGACTGGAGCGGAGATTACCACGGCAACGGGTACGTGTTGGGGAAACATTGCAAGTGCAGGGAAATGGGCTTCGGTTTCTTCGCGTGTGCGCCGATCGGCGCGTTCCCACTGCCGCAAAGTAAGATCAACTGAGATGGGTTTTATGCGGCTGACGCCGATTCCAATATTTGGCAGAGGGAAAGTTATGAGAAGCGTTTTTCCGAGTTGCGCTTTTGGAATGTCACATCTCAGGCTTTGCTAAATGTTTTTCCCAATTTTGTCTTCTGTCCTCCAGAGGTCCCCAACGAGATAAAACTTTGTACCTGAGTTAATTTCAGAACAACGTGACTCCCAACGTCCTTCGCCTCAGTACGGTGAGACCTCGTTCAAACCTCTACGGGAGCCAGGCACTCAAGCGGACTTTCAGCGGAGCCCCCCGCCCCCCCAAAAAAAGACAAAAGTACTGACTAAATGTTGATTTACGCAGAATGGTGTACAGTAAGAGCTGACAGAAAATATGAGAAACTCAACGAATGGCGCCACATCACTGTGTCCTAGAGGAAACAGAGAACAGGTCAAAAAAGGAAGCCCCCCGCCCCCACCCCACCTGCACATAAATTAGTTAGACCAGTTAAATTTTATCTCCTCCTTAAGTGTATATAGATTCTAAATGAAAGGATGTGTTACACAAAGGAAGGGTTTTTCTGGGTTGCTTTTTTTTAGGCCTGAGCTCTGAAGAGTGAAGGTTGGTGTACATAATGTCATACAGGAGCCCTCGCAAGCGGGTCATTCTAGCCGACTGCGACAAAGCAGTATTAAAGGATCACGCTTAAAAAGAAAAAGGAAAAAAAAAAAGGAAAATGGCATTGTCATAAATTGATACAATGTTACTAGAATACGGAGTTCATTTTCCAAGATAATGAATGCACCATTTTGCCCCTGTGACATTCCAACTTCATTCTCTTAACATGAAGTATTTATATTCTGGCACGTTTCATTTAAGACTGTTTTTTCTTTCTTATCTTTTCAGCGTGGCCCTCATAAAATTCTTATCAGCCCCCCACCCCCCCAAAAAAAATACAAATAAAAAATAAATCTACCTGTTTTTTTTTTAATCTGAACTGGACTACCCGTTCTAAAAAGTTCTTAAGAGCGCTTAAGAATCCTGTCAGCTAAATGTTCATGCTGTCCCTTCTAAATCCATTGAGTTCGTTTTTTTTTTTTACCTCCATCGCTGCAGCCAAAGGAAAAAGAGCACAGCACACACAAGCCCGCGATGTTCTCTCGTCGTGACGCTCTCGCATCTGTTGACCACAAAATGTATTTAAGTCCTTGATATGATGAAATGTCAACTACTTATTTGCTGAATTCAAAACTTGATATGATGGCGGCTCCTCCTCCACATGTCTGTCTTTCCGGTTTTCCAGAATTGGTTTGGACCCAAAATGCGTACGTGCTTGCGTTCATGAGCGAGCGTGCTGGAGAGAAAGTGGAGTGGTTGATATCGAGGAGGAGCGCGCTCTCTTTTGTCATCTCGACTTCTCTGTGCGCAGAGGCTATTTATGAACCCCCAAACTATTGCTTTGTTGGCTGTGTTTCAATGTTTTCAATCAAGTTATGTTTTTAGTGTTCAAGTCTTTTTTTGCTCGCCTTGTATCTTTTTTTTTTTTTTAAACGTGTTTTGGGGCAGATGAAAGGACTCTGGGCAACTACCATGAAGATTTTCTTATTTTTAGAGTCTAAAAAAAAATGTGTTTGACAATAAAGTCAGTGCTGCACTCACATGCAGTCATTACTCCCAACTCTTGGTGTTGTTTATTTTCTTAGCCATGATAACAATGACATGCAGTCATGTCCTTATTTGATTATTTATTTGAGCTTTTGCATTCGTTGGTATCCGAAACCTTTAAAACATGTACATCCATCCACTGTGACCGTATTCAGCAGGGGTCCACAACCACCGGGCCGGGCCGCAGGGAGGACGTAAACTCACCTGATGATGCGACGGCGTAGCGCCATCGCCCCTGATTGTTTCTACGGACATACTGTACGTTAAGCAGTAAGAAAGGCGATCGATCGGTCAGGAAGAGTGAGGGCCATCTCCCGGAATGTGGGCTGTCCATGTGTACGTGTAGCTAAATATCACAACATGTCTTATTTCGTTTTGCCATGAAAAGCGCTTCTTCCCAAAGTTGACTTTGGTGATCACATGGTGAGCACCATCTTCCCGGTGGCCCCTCGAGATTGGATGATGTCACGGTGGGCCTGAGCAGCCTGGTCCAGTCGATACTCCTCACCGACAATTGGACGCAGCCGACCAGTTTCCATCCCGGCAAAGAGCAGCGCCGCGCACTCCTTCCTCTCCGCCTGAGCGAGGGGAAGAGCAAAATTCTACTCAGCGGACTGTTCGATCGATGTTGGACCCAATCTTGACATCATTCTAACATCGTGACCAAAGCATGTTGATGTCTTGATATTAAATCCGACCGACAGTTTACCGGTGTGGCAGAGAAGAGCGACACTCCTATGATGCTGCTCTCTTTGGCCATTGTGTCTCTGGGGTTCATTTCAATGGACCCTCTGGAGCCCACAATCTAAAGAGGAGAACAAGAGAACATATTTGTACATGGAAAAAGGAAGCGAGAGGCAGGAAAAGTCATACAAAGGAGCAACTCGAGGGCGGGGACTCTTCTGTGAGCCACGGAAACCGCTGTGACGAACGACGCCACTGACCGTGACGCGTCCTCCAAACGTCAACATTTGGAGATCGTGGTTCAGGTTGATGTTGGACAACATCTCCACAATCACATCTACTCCTTGGCCTTCTGTGGCATCCTGAAAGAAAAGAACACACCCTTAAAACTAATGGCAAACACCCTCATGCGATCCGATCAAGGATCCCTCTCAAAGATTTTGGTGATCTGCAGAGTCATATTAGAAACAGTTCTCAGGAGGGTCATAATTAAGGCTCTCCGTCCACAGGAAGTGGAGGCCTGTGTGTGTGTGCGTGCATGTGTGAGACGGTACCATAATTTTGCCGATATAGTCCTCCTCTCTGTGATTAAACACCAGGTGGGCTCCATTTTTGGCCGCAAGTTCCATTCCCTGTTGGGTCCCGGCAGTTCCCATCACTCTGAGGCCCAGCATGCGGGCGAGCTGACATGTTGCCAGACCGACCTATGAACACCATTTAAGATCTTGTGTCTTTTTTTTTTTGTGGGGGGGGGGGGGGTGATCAAGCATGTGAAAAAAAAAAAAAAAAAAACGCTCTCACCCCTCCACTGGCTCCATGGACGAGGACGGTCTCTCCAGCCTTTACATGGGCCCTGCAACACCCCCCCAAAAATGAAAATACAAATCCATTCATTTGGGTCAAAGGTGAGCCGTGGCCTATCGCAGCTAACGTTGGGCAAGAGGCGCGATACGCCCTGGGTGCCAGCCAGTGGCAAGGCACATAGAGACAATTATGGGTCAGCGCTGCGCGTTTGTTGATATGGGATGGTGAGCGAAGCACGTGATTGGTATTCACCTTCTGCACGCTACGTCACGGCCTTCGTAGGAACGCCCCTAAAATATCGGCGAAACAGGCGGCGCCACCGCCACATAAACATGTGATGTGGCTGACGGCACTCAAATTTGGCGACTAGATTTCAATACTCGTGTTGATAGCCACATCGGCTAAAAGGTTTGATGACCCCGAGCCAAGCCCATATCAACTTGCCTTGACTTGCCACAGCACATCGAGTTTTACAAAGATATCGAGGCTGGCAGCATCCGGCGTGTCTTTGCACTGCGTCTTACTTGTGAACCAGAGCTCTGTAGGCGGTGAAGTATGGGATGCCGATGGCTGCTCCCTGGCTGAAATCTAAAGAATCGGGCAACTTGTAGACGCTCTCATCTGCGGCAACGGCAAATTCCGCATAGCCTCCGGACAGGGTGGATGTGGTAAAAACACGATCCCCTGCCTGCAAAGCAACCAGACCGGAAAACATTAAAAAGTTTTTTTTTAATCTTCACCCAAAAAGACCATTGTCTGGAAAAAGAAGAAACCTTGAACCTCATTTAACAAACAAATAGGTGACAAATAGTTGATTCAAAAGTAGTAATCCATCAATTTGTTGTGTATAAGTTATGCAATGAGATGATTGTAAAGTGTCCTTGGGTGTCTTGAAAGGCGCTTATAAATAAAATGTATTATTATTATTATTAAATATGTATTCGGTTTCACTGTCGTAACGGCCCTCCGAAGGAAGACGTCGCTCCAAAGTGGCCAATGACAAAAAAAAAATAAAAATGAGTTTGACACCTCTGACACAAAGAATAATATACTGTAGTACTGTAGTCAACCGCAACACACCGGTTGCAGCCATTTTCGTCTTCAACAAGACCAAACTCCTCACAAAAATAAAATAAATCCTGTGCAAAACATGCAAGGAAGTATAAAAATGGCCGACATGACTCCAATCATGGTGACTTTGATCAGGAGCGTGCATTTTTCATGTGGTCAACAATAAGCAGTCAATTTCGGCGGTAAGGCGGATGCGTTCGCCAACCTTCACTGCCGTGACGCCGTCGCCAATACTTTCGACCACGCCGGCCACGTCGGTGCCAGGTGTGTACGGAAGTGGGGGCTTCCGGGCGTAGGTCCCAGCTCGGATGTAGGTTTCCACAGGGTTCACTCCACATGCATGGACACGGATTAACACCTGCACCGAAGCGCATTCATGCGCAAAAGTAAAGCTTGCTCAGATATTAACACAAGATGATGGTTTTCACACCAATGCCAGACTGAGGTCATTTGTAACATTTCTCTCCTTCTCGTTGAGATTTTAGCCCTGAATGCATTTTCTGTTTGTGCTGCACCGCACAGATATTTTGCAACCCACTCTAAACAATTGAGCCAAGTTAATATAGCGGTTTGAAGTCGCTAACTTGCTCCAAAATAGAGACGCGTGAAAAATGTTACAACCGTCAAGTTTCACTGAATAACACACACTCAAGAGTAGTTCGTAGCTTTCCAAATGTCTAATTAGTACAACGCATTTGTGTACACTCAGAGAGCACCTAGCGGAATGGTTCCAAAGTGCGTTAACTTGTTCGTTGACGACGTCAACTCTGCGTCGACTCACTTGTCCGCTTCCAGGCTGTGGAACTTTCACATCGGCGCACAGTTTGAGGACAGAAGGCTCTCCGAATTGACTCACTCGAATTGCTCTCATCACTTTGAAGCCCGACATACTGTACTGTACCCAAATGGCTCGATAACAGCCTGCGTTCAAGTCCTACCAGCCGCCACAGCGATTGTTATTGTACTGCATTACCGTAATCGGCCGCAAGCGAGCGGCGTTGGGCACCTTCAAAATAAAAGCTTTCAACTTTGGCATAGACGTCAATACACGTTAAAATGCAGTGATGTAAAATCTTTTCTTAGCGGTCAGGCAACGACGACTTCACCCAGGGATGACATTTCTTTATCCCGCAACCAGACAAGGACTAGTCTGTTTGCGGGATAACTGATTTTTTATTTTAAATCGGGTGTAAACAAATAAAAAAAAGTCCAAATATCAGATGACAAAGGCCATTTATTTTGAAATGTAACATCATATCTTCACGAAAGTAGATAACTAGGGTGGCCGAGTGTGCCCTAGACCCGGTCTGGCTGCGGGATAAGACCCTCAACACATGCACGTAAGTGCGTCCGATGCCGTGTGCATCTCAAAATGTTGTTTTCATCCAAAATACAACAAAATGACGAGAACACTACAATAACTTGCTCTTCATTGGACAGCCCCCTTCTGTTAGATTTGATTTTTTTTGTGCCCATAAGTTTATATTGTCACACAGCTGCCAAATAGATTGCCTTCCAAAATGGGTTTTAACCAGGACAGGTGGTGCAAAGAGAAAGAAGAGCAAGCAGAGAACAGTTTATTGACAGGCAAGAGAGGATAGATATTCTGGTCTGAAGACACGACACAATTTAAGGGTTGGTTTAAAAAAAAAATAAAAACGTTTAATTTGTGATAAACTAAGCTCAAATGTTTCATTATTGGAAAAAAGCAAACAAGTAACACTAAGTCACACATTTAATACATGGAGATGGGGAACTGTTGAAATAGCCAAGAATCAAGTGTCATCTAAACAGACTAAAGGCACATGTATGTTGATCTGAACTTCTCAAACCAGAGACCAAGACCAGGAACACGTGTTGAAACCTCATCCAGAACAGTTTGACCCAACGACTTGAACAAAACATTTCAGTTGACTATCTATACAGGGTCTATCAAGTTCATCCCGTGTAATAGATCAAACTCACGTGCACTATAGTCCCATTCTGGCTCTCTCATTTAATGGACTGAGGTCGATCACCACAACAGCAAGCCCTGCCTGCTTTAAAAATGATTCTCAGTTTCAAATAGCGACCTGGCTCAATGTTGAGCACAACCCGTGTCGAAAGAAACAGGGGGGGAGGCTGTTCAAGTTTCAATGTGACATACATGACCAGAGTCACAACGTTTACTGTTGAGGGACTCGGAAAGGGCAGAAGGCGTGGCCTGGACTCAGACCTCAACCCCAGCTCAAACTGTTGCGACTTGATGCTGATGCTAGCTCATGCCTCAAGTCCGGGGCGCATTGAGTGGCGAAGGCTCGCAAGTGCGGGGGCACCGAGCGAATGTTTTGGGGTTTTCAAGGTCGCAAACGGTCACAAGGCCATTGACCAACAATTTAATGGTCTCATACCGTTTTTCTTGTTGCAAAGAAGCTTTGAATGTATTCCAAATTTGACAACAAGAAAAATGTTTGCAGCCATTAAGTGTTTGGGAATGTTTGGTGAAAGTCTTTGCGACTGTTTACAACATTGTACATACCCTGACAAAAAAAAAAAAAATTACAAGGTGCACGCGCACTTGCAAAGCTTCTTCAGCCCTCAGCGAAACCTTAAATTTGACGCCGTGGTTTTTACAATTGTGTAAAAATGACAGCGACCTCCTCGTTCAGTGCAGCACTTCCAAGTTGGCTGTCAGGTTTAGATGGTGGACTTGGAGAAGGAAACTTTGAGATGGTGATTCCCGCCCATGTCATAATTATGAAGATCCATCAGAGTCTGGATGGCCTCCTCCACTGACGACATCTGGATCAAGGCCATCTTACGGTCCCTGGAGGAGGAAGAAGCATAGAGTCCAACGTGATGTCAAAACGAAGCGCACTAACACTGGACTTAATCGTCAAGATTTGGTTATGTGGCTCCTAGAGACGGTATTTGCTAACTGCTATTTGCTAACTGGGGGTTCCGTATCTTGCTCAAGGATGCTCAGACATGGTCACAAGGGCTGAAAATCAAACCCCCCCGACCACTTTACTACTGAGCCATGCCGCCCTCGACATCGCGTGAGTAGGCCTCATCTTTTTTTGCGACTTTGGAATACTATGCAGGACAAATAATGACCTCTAAAACACCAGTAAAAGGAAACTTTGATTCTCTCCTCATTCATCGTTAACTGCTTCTACCGAGAAGGCGTACCTTGGAAGAGTTGTTACAACTGTATTCTTGTGGATGTAAATGGTGCACGGACTACATGGAAATGGTAGTAGGCAAGGGATGGCAGAGTTAATTAAAATTCAAGGGCTTCTCTTCTTACTGGAAGAACTTGAAGGCCTTGACCGAACCCCCGCTATTGGAGAACAAGAGACGCAGGTCGTCCTCTCCGATGCCGTCCCTGGAAAAAGACAAAGCGTTCGAGACAGGACAACGCAACACTGTCGCTCACACCAACAGTAAGAAAGCTTAAGCAAAGGCCCGCAAGGCAAAACATGAGCAGCCCCCGCACTCAATCGTGACATTGTTGATAAAAACGATGAGCGGAACGTATCCCGCCGGGCATCCATAAAAGTGGTTCTCAACTATTAGCTCACGGACAACGAGTAAAAACGACAACAACAAAAAACAACACCACCAGTCACGATTCACACGCTTTTGTCGTGCTCTTGAATTGGCTCTCATTCGATCATGCCGCAATACCGCATGCAGGCCAAGCGAGGAGAGAAAAGAACGCTGGATTGTTGGAGCTCTACCGGATGTTGGAGAGATGAAGCGTCGCAGAGGGAGGAAAGATGTTCTGAAAGTTTTTGGATCCCGGCTTCTTGAAGCGATGTAGCGGGGAGCCGGAAAAATCTGCAAAGTAAGCGCACGTGACGTCTTCTGGGGGCCAGCGAACGCTGCGTGACGCGAGCGCGCTCACCTTTGGTTAGAAGCTGGTCGTCCAGCCCTTCCCTGGGCAGAGCCACAGTTTGATGTTTGGACAGTGTCACTCTCATCACTTTACCAAACACCTTCTGACCATTCAGGTGGCTCATGGCTACAGACAAAGCAGAGAAATATGTCCGTTTCTATGTGTGGGGGGGTATGACGCAGACTGAGAATGTCAAATCCCGATAACGGTTTTACTACGGAGAGCCCGGATCACCAACACTCACCCAGCTGAGCCTGGTTACCATCTGACAACTGTATTAAAGCGCTGTCCTTTTTATTGTAGAGGATCTTCACCCGTTGCACGTCGCCATAGACGCCTACACATATGGAGACACAAAGAGAAAGAGAGAGAGAGAGGTGGACCAAGACAGGGAGAGAGAAAGATAGACAGAGAGAGAGCACAGGATGTAGGAGAGCACGAGGACAGAAAAGAGAGAGCAGGAGAGGAGGAGCCGACGTAGATTAAAAAAAAAAAAAAGAGGTGTGAAGGACGGAAGGAATTCAGTTAGTGCTAGAGAGACAAAGGATCAGAAAGGACAGGCTCTTCCCATCTGACTGCCACTTGAATACAACACTTGTAACGCCAGTTTTGGATTCGGACCGTCAACCATGGCCGATTTATTTAGCATGTGTGTGTAAAGTAAAACAGAGTAGCCTTAAGAACATACGGTGAGTGGTGAAAGAGAAAAATGCCCTTTTCAAAGCGCAGCTGTGCTGCTGCACCAAAGCAGAAAAAGCGGCAGCGGAATTTTGGAGCGTCAACGCAGGGCGACTCATGTACAGTAATAATTTAAGAGGACAAACTGTAAGAGTGGGCTGGTTGGCGGCCGCTATAGTCGGAAGAACATTCATTTTGGGAAAAGAGCGCCGTTTGAACTGTTTGAACGGAGATAGGACATTTCAAATTGCGAAAGCACGTCTTTCATACCATCACGTCAAAAGACACGGGAAGATTTAACAATAGAAAGAAATCATCTGATGAGACAATTGAGCGCAGCGAATTAAGAGTGAAGCAGCAAAATGCCACGAGGACTGCAATATCAGATCAATCTGTCTACATAATAATATATTGGACACCCACATATTCACAGTTCGGCACATGCCAATTCACCTATTTGCTGACACACACACAATATATATCTATATATGTGTATATCTATATATATATAAAATTGTTTAAAATATTTTTTGTCCCCCCCGACATTTAACTTCATCTGCCGTCAATTATATGCAGATTATCTCTGCTCTGTCCTCTCGCACCAAAAGGTCAGATTATTTGCTTCCTTTGTTTATTCCCTTCAATGTCATCGTTGCCACGCGTGCCTCGGAGCGGCGCATCGATGGGCTACTGTATATTTATCCGCGTTTACATTCCACTCCCGTTAGGGGAGGTCCAATATGCATTCCTATTGTATTGACATTTCGAAGAGACCTGATTCTGATCTGAAGACATCTGATTTCGTGCGTTGGCTTTTTTTTCTCTTTACGCTGCCCCCCCCCCCAAAAAAAAATCTGAATTTTGTCACCTGAGACATGCCTAAACAGAAATAAATAAATAAGCAGAAGCCATTAACCGAAGAAATCTAGTATGGTGGTTGTATCGAAAAAAAAGTTACTCGCATTATGGGTCAATTATTTGTTTGGACGTGAAGAAATAGAGCGCAAACGACCAATCATGCTACGATTGACCGCTGCCATTCACGGGGCAGAGGAAGCAAATCAGCCTGCCAAGAATTGACAGCCACTGAAATGCATTCTGAAAAGATAAAAGAATACTTCCATAAACGCTGGAAAACTGCCAGTATGCTTCTCCCATGAAAAACAGGGGTTGGCTCGGAAAAAGAAAAAAAAAAACAGGGGGCGGGGTTCGGAATCCACAATGCTGCGAATCTGCGGGTGCCAAATGATGAATATGCGGGAGTCCGTTCTAAGTGTAACCACTTTCCTGATACAAAGATCTGCGTGCAAAATTGCTCCAGTATAAGACGTTGGCGATTTACAGGAGGAATCTTTGTTCTCATGAGGTCAACGCTAAGGCCATCAGACCACCTCTGGAATTGCCAATCTTCTAATGTCGATAGCGCAGTGAATACGAGGAAAAAAAGCTTTGGTGTGTCACAATCGAACATCCACGACACCCGTGAAGAAAAAAAGTCGAGCAAACCGGATAAACAGAGAGAGATAAACAGATTGAAAAGTAGAGAGTGAACATACCGAAGAGGGTAAAGAGACTTTGAGGCGTGACCATCTTTACAGAGAGAGACCGCAGAGTAGAGGACAGGAAGAGGAGGAGCAGAGGAGGAAGAAGAGGAGAGACGAAGGTAGAGATCAGACCACCCGGCATTGGACGAGGGGGGAGATGATGGTTTCCATGATGATGATGATGATCAGAGCAAAGATTGTTTGGGGAGAGGTCGACAATGGCACCGGTCGGGTGAGACCGCAATTGACCAAAAGAAGGGGACATTCACGTTAAAAAAAAAAAACGGGGGCAAACATACAATAGGAAAGGATACGTGGTAATAGGGAGGGACAAATAAACACGACGTGCGGTCGAAGGGGCGGGAGCAGAGAATGAAAGAAAAGAGGCGGGGGGGAAAGGAGAAAGGAGAGGAGGACAAAAACCAAAGCAGAGGTCAGTCAACAGCATCAGTGGAACATCAACGGAGTGAATGAGTGCCGGCTTGATTCATTCAACAAACACACACAAAATCCTCAGGTGGGCGCGCACACATACTGCCGAATGAATTCATCCGTGTAGGAAAGACAAAACAAAACGAGAAAATGAACAAGAGGAAACCAATAGCGAGCGTAGATGAATGATAGATGGGTGGAATAGATCAAACCACGAGGGGGGCGGAAGTGGAAGTCAGTCTCGGGATATTGATTGGCAGGTGACAATCGGCACAAACGGTCAGTAACGATACAACTTATGAAGCACGGGTATTTTTCGCTTTTCAAATACAAAAGTGAATCAAATGATTGGTAAACACATCTCACTCCTCTCAGGCTCTGGTGATCTGCCAACGACACCCTCGGCCACGGGAGATTTTTCATCCCTCCGTGGTTTACCTTCATGGTCTTGGGGGGTCAGATTTTTCACTTCTTGTCAATGGCAATGCTAAGAGCTACTCGTAGCGTAGATTACAATAAAAGGGATTTCAAAAGGGAGTGGCGGGGGTGTGACAGACAACAATGAAATTCTCTGTGAAGAACATAAACCCCAGTTTGAACTTGCTGCTTTTCCAAACGCTCAGGTCGCTATCAACAAGCCAGCAGTGGGCGCTATATGACAGATGTCAACGCATATGGCCTGTCGGCGCTAACGTTTTTTTTTTTTTTTGCAAAATCAAATCTGTCAATTAAGGGAGCTACTGCTTCATCAAGTGTTAATTAGCTTCAAGTAAAAGAAAAAAAATGCCCACAGAAGATTAGGGGGGTATTTGAAAGCAGGAAAAGAATCTGACTGAAATTGGAATGGGAGCAAGACAAAAACTGAGCAATTCCAGGGATTTCAAGGACAGCGGAACCTCTAAAATCAAAGGCCTGTACTGTTTTACTTTTGGTCAACCAAAGAAAGTTCTGTCGGTCTCAGCATGGGGCCGGAGAAGGAGGAAAAGTCAGACTCATTCTGTGTGTCTGCCCAAAGAGTCACTTCCTCTTAAAGTTTTGTGAGTTCGGACATTTTATCGTTGACGTTTAAATAACCGTTCACTTTTCTGCCAAATCTTCACGTTGAATTGTAACTTTCGACGATTTTTTGATAATGAATCGCGGTTTAAGCAGACTGCGTTCAATTTGAGAGGTTCCACTATTCAAACAACGAGGCGGCAATGAACGCTGCGGTCGCACAAAGACGGTGACAAATGGGGACAGACATGTGAAAACCACCACTCCGATGTTAAGGCGCTCTCAAAAAGGGAAATAAACAAAGACGGACTGAAATAGTCGAAAGAAATAGTCTCTGACCGAAAGGTCATTCCAAGAAAAGATTTTTGATATAGATTTAACAATTTGCATGTGTGTGTGTGCTGAAAATTGACACTTAACAGAAAACTAGCTCCAAAGTACACGCATGCTAGTGTCCAGATAATCGTCTAATATTCATGTCTTGTATATGGTGTTAAATTTATTAGGTTTACATTCATCCAAATATACAAACATTTGAGAAGACAAATTAAAGACATACTTAACCACATCCGGTTGCTCCCCAACACTAACAAAGACACGACACATCGAATTGGCTCTCGGGAGAATGCGTACGCTCCGTGTACCTCTTCGTTCAGGTTCGACGCCAGCAGCACTCCCGAAACTCCGGACCCCGACAGAGCGACACGTCCTGCGGCGGCTGCCGCGGCGGCGGCGGCGCTCAGAGGGCTAATGGCTCCTGTGAGCAAGCAGAATGCAGAATGCTTTAAAGCAGGGGGGGCTTGTGGACTCCACAAAACAGGACATTCAGCAACAATGATGCAGGCAGCAGGAATAGCGTAGAGTTGAACAGGCTGTGATCGAAGAAAGATCTAAAAACGTTCTCATCCCAAAAGTATATCGACCGCAAAGTAGACATTGGAGGTACCTGCACCCTGCGAGAGGGAGAGAGAGGATGAGTAACCTGCCCCACTTGAGTACGACGCCAGCGCTCCAGACGGGGTACCTTCAAGAAAGCACACGTGCCGAATTGGACCACAAACGGTGATAGAACCGAACACGGTTGGCAGTCGATAAAAGGAAACACGAGGCTGAGAAGGCGCCATTCCAGTTTTGACACAACGGTCACTAATGTAACAAAAATTAACTTATGGGTTGAGGTCCAGCTTTAAGAAAATACGGCCATGTATGCATTGTTTTGGGGGGGAAACTCAACGACTATGTACACTAGAACTCAGGTTGAACGAGTTTGAAAAATAATATATAAAACACACACACACGAACCTGCCGTGTTGATTGTCTAAGCCTTGACTTGGCCTTTAAACGTAATCGGACGGGGGAAAGAACAGACGCAACATGACAACATTGTTGGAATTACCCAATAAAGAATGATCCTTGCTTGACTCTCCATCTCCAGTCGGTAGGTCCGGTCGCGTGTAATCTCGACTCTTGTCATTGTTGTATTTGACGTTGAGATTGACCAGTTTACTGAAATCGATCCTCAAAGTACAGCAAGAATTATAGATGTTCTGTCCATCAAGAGACTGTCCGAGGAGGAGACAAAAGACAAGACGGTGTTAGTGTGCAGGTGAACGGTCCTTGCAAACAGCCAGGACGGAAAGCTGAAACCGATTTGGATTGCCCCCTGTGAACGTTTGAAGAAATGAAGAACTGAAGAACTTTTTTGGGGAAGGAAGATGATATTGTGTCGAGGTGGCCTGAAGTATAAAACAGAAAGCCGTGTGTGATGAGCTTGGTGCTTCCTCCCACAACAAGCCTCGATTAACAGAACGGTGGGTTAACTCGGATGTAAATAACCAGGTGACGTACTGTCGAGAGAGGGAGGGATGGCACTACAATTAATAACTCTCTATTTAGAAACTATGCTCTGTTTTGGCCAAGGACCAAGGGAGCCAAACGTCCGTAGTGCAATGTGTGAATGATACGCAAGCTAGACAAGTGCGCACAAATTACCACGATGCTATGCTATCGGTTACAAGTTTCAGAATCTTGCAGACCAACCAGTTTAGCCTGCTGGGCGTTGACAGGATCACTGAACTGCAGAAGTGCTTGAAATTGGTTGTTCTTGGTGAAGGTAATGATCTTCATGACTGTCCCAAACTTGCTGAATATCTGAAAAAGATTTGGGAAAACAACATAAGCAATTTAGTCTTTTCTAACAGAGTCGTTAAAATCTAGGAAGACAAACATCAAACGCCCACCAAAAGAACAACAAAAGGTGAATTGAGATCAGACAAGCAGATGCATAAGGAAATCATATTTTTGCTAATATTGAAAAAAAGGATGCATAACAGTCTGTAAGCCATTTATTTATCACAAACCGAGTTAAAACATTTACTTTGTTTTTAAGTTTTATAATGAAGAGGTTAAGAATTGTTTTAATTGGCTGCATCTTAGTTTTTGACCCTAGAACGGATTCTATGATTGTAGAGTGGACCCCTTCCAACCCCCCATAGTCACGGTTCCCCACCTAGAGATGAGCATATTGGCAGATTTGTTTTCCTTCCTCAATTCTTCCCTGAATATTTGCGCTTGAGATGGTTCAAAACTTAATACCTGTTGCAGAACATCAAGAGTCACGGGATAAAACATGTTGTCGATAATAATACGCAGGACAGGACTGGGAGGTGGAGCAAGGTCCAGAACCCCGTGGTCCGATGATGGAGAACTTCCATCTTGAACCGCCGAGACCGCCTGGAGCACTGCTTGGGCTCTCTGGGAGAACAGAAGAAAATCCGACATCAGGCCAAGCCTTGCTTGTTTCCTCGAGCTGGGATTTTTCTCAACAATGCGAATACCTGGTTGAGCGCAGAGTCTGTTTTCAATTCCTTATGATTAGAGTACTGGATAAAGACGGGACTATTTCTGACCTACAGGAAAGAATCCACAGATTCTAAAATGCGTCGCCAAGCAAAAACCACATCTATTCATTCCACCATCAAGTGTAGGAGCAAATCACACGAAAGGATTTCAGACCTGCGGCGTCACAGCAGAGTAGTAGTTCACCATGGTAATGGCGGCTTCCGTTGTGCTGAGCTCCAGAAATGCCTTGGAGGAAACATTTTGTTGTCGGCCAAACATTTCACTTCACAGTCACCGCATGAAACCATGTTGTAGCGTATACCTGGTTTTTCCCCTTCAGCATCAATATATTGGTCACTTTCCCAAAGGGTAGTCCCAGTGCAATGACTTCTGTCTCTGATACTTCATTGGGAAGTTTTCTGATGTGAAGCACTCTGGATGGAGGGGACTCATCCAGACGCTGTTTCTTAGTGTCGCTGCCGTTTGCTGAACATGCACATAATTATTCAAGCATGTGAACCAAAAGTCGTAGTACCGAACAGTGCATAGAAATAAGCTAGAGCAATTTCATTTCACTTTCAGCAAGTTTGCTAGAAAGTCCAATCGGGATTCAGACCTCCTCACAGCACAGAAACAGCTCTTATTAAAGAGCTACCTGAGGTAACATTGAACACTGAGGTAGGGAATATGTCCGCTCTGAATTTAAGAACAAAACAAAAAGGTTTTCTTACCCGTCATCGTGTTGGGGCTGCTACTGTACATATTGAGCTCATCCGAGCCTCTCTGGTGTGAAAAAGAACAGAAGAAATATGAAGCTACCTGCAAGGCTTTCATCAATGTAAGTGATGATCAATTTGTATCTGAAGAGGAGTAACCAAATCGCTCAGGCACGTCATTATTGTTCAGTCAAAAGGCTCAGATAGTAAATAAGGATGCTTGCCTTCACACCAACCCCAACATCACTGCAAAAGTGAAAAATGCATCGATAAGGAAAAGCGAGCCCCAACACATACATGTGCATGAAAAATACATACATCATATCATGTCATTTTTCACGTTTTACATCATATGAGTTTATTTTTTTAATTTCAGGCTAGCAACACGCTTTCATTGGTCGGTTTGTAAGCACCTAATTTGTATTGAATAAAGCCATTTCCTAAATGTATGCCCTCTGTTCTTCTACTGTGAGCCTGTGACTAATGCGACTAAAAGTGAAATCAATCTTCTAATAAAACCCCAGCAAAATTAAAGTTAAGTCATTCATACTTCCCGGTTAATATTGCTCTGTATATCAAATTAGGAATACCTACATTACAAATGACATTACCTCATGATACTAGCCCGGTTCATGGGTGGACTTAATGCTTAGCTAGCTGTCACCAGGTTCTGTAACAATGCAATATCAAGGTTTGCAGCTCAGCTAACGGCTAGCCTATCTGAAACCGAGAACGCAACGCAGCGTCCCTTTAGATGTCTCATGCGTTACGAAGACGCGTCCACAATCGAGGACATTTTACCCGTCCATTGCAGCTCTTTGTCCTCTTCTGTGAAACGTACACCGACGTCGAACAAGTGGAAGCAAAATGGGCGCCTTCTCATCAACAAGAAAGAGGGCTCCATATCGCCACCTTCTGCTTTGGAGGGTGGCCTCAACGTCATTTACATTTAGCCTTGACGGTACAGTAACAACATTTGATGTTTCTCAAAATTCTACAGCCTCGTTAATGATCTAAGTTTATTATTTTTAATTTAAAAAAAGTCTATCTAATGTAGGATATTTCAAGAAAATGTATTTAACCGTTGAATGTGTTTAGTGGAATAACCCATTCAACTGCTCGAAGTAGGTACAGTATTTTATTGATCCTGAAGGAAATTCTGGCACATGAGTATTCTTGAATTAAAAGAATATACAGTAATTATACATTCTCATTTCAAAATAAAATACCAATCTTTTTTGTAATCAACAATTTTCCGAGACAGATTGTTCATTTTGAAACCCCAAGCACCAAAAATGGTGATAATTATCAAAATGCTAATTTGGGTCAAAAATTGCTGATCACAACAGTTAATGCATGTCAAAATTTTAAAATGTATGTCTGATTTTGTTCAGTTCAAACTACAGGTCGACAAACCCAAACGACATTACCGTATGAATATGTAACAATCCCGTGATTTCCGTAAGTAATAGCTTTTTTGAGACCTGACAGTAAAAGTATATTTCAGGATGCTCCTTGGAATAAAAGAAAAACCCCCAAAATATTCAGAGAACACACAAGCCACAAAAGAAGTGCCTGCTGATCAAAAGGTAACAGAATTTCATGAAGAATCGCACTCTGTTCATCAAACACAAGCATCTATCGGTGTTGTGACCGATTTCAGCCATTTGTTCCAGGCCAAAGAACGGAAAGTGTGCTTTAGCAGACTGGATTAATCGGGACACCCCTCTTGGGTTGATACGGTGTTGTCCTGTTCACCATCTTGATGCAGTCTATGATTGGACAGACACTCAGGCAGAGAGTGCATCCTGTACAGCTGTCAGTTACAAATGGAAGATGAGTCTCAGGGTCGAACGTGATAGCCTGCAGAGAGGCAAGAAGCAAAATGTCACTCAGGCACAGAGTGAATGCTAAATGAGATTTGTGAAAATATGCGTGGTGAAAGGATTGTTCTCTACAGTCTTGATGTAGGTGGCAGGGAGCGTGTAAAAGATTGATTTTGTTTTTTTTCATTAAAATCGACAAAGCCAATACATGAGCTACATCAAGCCATTTTCGGCTGTCTACTCTATTCGATGCTAAAGGTGAGCTGGTGTTAGTAAGTCGGACCCACAGGGAGCTGTGGGTCCGACTTACGAACCACTAGTCCACGATGCTGCCGATCCCAAAGCAGGAGCCAGATACAACAAGGGCTGAAGATATATGCCTGACTTTGAATGACAAACGCAAGCATGGTACTCGTACGGCATGTTCCTTATCGGCACACACAACTACCTGATATCCTGAGTCGTTGCAGGTCATGTAACATTTTCCACAGTTGATACACATCTCCTCATCAATCAGAGCCTGAACCTGAGACGTAGGACAAATGATATATCACAATTAGACAAGATAAATTGTTATTCTTTTAATCATAACTTAAACATTGCATCTTTGAATATAGAGAAAAGTTCTACAGTGTATAAACAAATGTATTAGTCGTGATGGCAGTTATTTTTCGGGCACCTTCCCTTCTCACTCTGCCCACTTTCACTTTTTTGAACTAACCTTGCGGCCCAAGTCAAATATCATTTTTAATATAGTATACAGTATATATTTTTTGTCATGTCACAGGGCGCTGAAAAATGGATGGCGGATCGCAAATGGCCCCCGGGCCGTAGTTTGGGCACCACCGCAAAAAAAGCTTTTATCCCAACTTGGCGCAAGCCAGCGATACATCAATTATTACCTGTTCCATGTTGTTAAGCTCTTGATAGGCTCCGATGTGGCGCAACGCTCTTGCTATCACGTCCTGCAAATAAGCACACAAAAACACGCATTTAAGGTGAGCGTTGATAAAGCTTTGTTTTTGATTTTTGCATTTGAACAGAACAAATCACACATTTGGTTGTAGATGGCATGTGTGAGTGCGCGCCCCACACCTTGACAGCTGGAACAGTTTTTTTAGGTGTGTTCGTTTTGGCGACGGTGGCTTCCATCACATCTGCACCACCGGCTTCTTTGAGCTGTTTCTTGTACTGTGCAATGGCATCTGTCTTCTTCTGAAGGTATGGTCCAAAACTTGGAAGACTCTACACACGTGCGTACGCACACACGCAAGCACACACAATATCTGCAAATTCTCTCTCTCAATCTCAACATATAAAAATTTTGAACAGGAATGAGAAATGTCAAACCGAATATAGCTTTTTATATCCAGCTTTTCGGCTCACTGGGCGAGCTCGGGAATGGATCAAATACTCATGAAATAAGTAAAACATCCTAACCAAGAGCTAGTAATGCTCTGATATGACATTACGTAACAGTGCATTGGGATTCTGATAAGAATAAATAAAGCACTTCAAAAATACTGATGCATGCGATTTTAGAGGCTTCCATTAACCTGCCGTGCATGTTTTTTGAATGTGGGAGGAAACCGGAGAACCTGGAGGAAAGCCATATTGCCCTGGGGAGAACATGCAAACTCCACCACAGGAAGGCTGCAGCCGGACTTGAACCCTGCACCTCTGCATGGCATATTGTTTGTCACATATTTCATTAATGAACCTTATTTATTTTGTTTGCTGTAAAAAGATGTCCCTGGCTAGTTGCACACAATCCTGACCCTATTTTGGGAGTTACCTGCATCCGTTCTACACACCCTGTGAATTGGGGTACGGTGGCAGAGTAAAGATGACTACGTCTCTTGTGCCGGCCACACAAAATTATTTTTCCCTGAGGGGAGGAGTCTATCTGAGGGCAGACCATTAATTGAGAAATAGTCTATGGATCACTATTTTAGGACGATCGCTATGACCACATTTTATACACTGTACCTGTCCAACCAGATCTTCCAGTCTCGGAATGGGTTTTCCCTTCTGGTGTCTCTCTGTTGGAGGAGACTGCCCATCCCAGGCGCTCATGTCAAGGCTCTTCAAGTATAGCAAGGTCTTTAAACCTACGCATCCACAGAACTCTCACCACGACGTATTCACAAACCACACAAAATTATGGAGGGGGTGCAACATACCCACACAGTAGTCCTCGATCAAAGTGAAGTCTTGGTTCTGAACAGCACTGCACACCTGTGTATACATTTTCTTTTGGTCACCCAATCCATAGAAAATGGATGCCGCTCAATTGAAATGGCTTTCATGTGCCCAACTGTCAGGTCGTAAAATCACATGACCTATGCTAGCCAAGCAGGAAATGAAGGCGTAACAATATCAAATTCAACCGCATGAAAGAAAAGCAAATGGGCGCAAAGACTGACTATCTTGTCACCTGTAGCACGGAGGCACCAGCATGAAGAAACTGTAAACCGGTTTCTGCTGAGTCAATTCCCCCGGTGGCCAAAATTGGAAAGCCAGGAAGTGCCCTGGCGATGGCTGATACGGCTCGGAGAGCAATTGGTCTGATGGCGTTACCTGCACCAATGATAATAGCAACCCATGTACCAGTAATTCGATAAGGTCTATTTATGCTTATCCATCGGTCACTCCAAAAGTTTCAAAAAGACTCAAACGCTAGCGTTTAACTTTACGATGGCTCGATGATGAATGATGCTTTAATTGGGAAATGGATCTGCAAAACTGTAACCAATATTGAAACCGACTGCATTTGAATTCCTCAAATGAATTCTCGCTCTTTTCTCCCACTTTGGCTTGGCTCATGAATTCAGGGGGGGGTTTCGGAAATGCATTGTGAAAAATAAGCAAGGTGCCTTCAAGAGCAAGTGCAAACCGAAACATGTGACGCGCATGTGTCTTTACCCGACACCCCTCCGTATGTGGTCCGTTTGCCAGCTCCAACACCCGGCCAGGGTGAGCCATCTGCCTTCAGTCCCATCATGCCTGAAACCGTGTTTGTGGCTGTAACTCCATCCGCTCCACCTGATTTACACATTGGTTGTATTCAAGCATTTGTAATCGATTAGTATTTGAGTTCCGATGCAGCCGTGCGCAGTATTCCGCACAGCAGTCAAACAATAAATATGAAAACATGCGTATACCTTCATAGGCGGCCTTGGCAATATCAACGATGTTGGTAACGTTTGGGGTCAGTTTGGCAAAGAATGGGATGGAAGAAGCAGCTTGCACCCAGCGACAAATGTTACGCACCAGCACAGGGTCCTAATGTGTTATATACACTGTAAATGAAGAACCTTTCCAAAAAGGGACACTTAAGTTATGCGTGTGGATTGCTATTGCGTGTGGGGAAGAGAGCAGAGAGCGAGAGAGAGCGAGTGTGTACCTGCCCACAGGCCAGCCCCATGCCTCTCTCTCCCATCCCATGAGGACAGGACAGGTTCAACTCCAAAGCATCAGCACCCGATTTCTAGGTGAAGCATCCACGTCAATTTTACGTCTACAACAACACTTAGCGTAACATGCGGAGAACACTTGAGTCAATTCTTACCACAGCCATCTGAGCTAGTTCTGTCCAGTCTTCCTGGTTGTAACCACACATGATACTGGAGATCACAATCTGGTTGACGGACAAAAAGAAAAAAAAGGAGATTTTTCCCCAAATCCATCGCAACGGAAAAGTCACGTAATGAGCAAGAGTAACAACTTGCATTTTTGGGAAAGTCTTTCTTAAGCTCAGCCACGGACTGGCACCAGTAGGCTGCCGTCTTTTCACTGATCAGCTCAATGTTGAGGAACGATCCCTGACCCGGTCCGAAGATGTGACCGGAAGTGGTACCGCGTACGATACGAGGAGAAACATTAGTAACCAGGTCCTGCAGAGACAGAGGAACGCAATCGGGCCATTCGGTATATCATCAACGCACGGCAACGTCATTCGGCATAATCCGAGCGGAATTTAGCATTGCGAGGCAAGTGTGCCTTTACTTTATCTAATCCGAAGGTCTTGGTCAAGGCAAAACCCCATCCTTGTTCGAAAGCTCTTCGGATCATGGCGGCGCTGGTGGTGGGAGGGGCAGAGGCCAAGCCGAACGGGTTGGGAAACTTTATTCCGCAAACCTCCACGCTGATGTCCACCTGATCGATAGCGCTGTAGAATAGCGGCATCTTTGGAACCGTATCCACTGTCTGGCCATAGAGGGACTGCAGAATGAAAACAGATGGGATCCGTAACAACAACGAAAAAACAAAAAGAATAAATATCTTGTTACATTAGCCCGTGCATTTTGCACATGCTCTTTGCTTCAATGAATTTGTATTTTTTTCCCCCCGCTCTGATGGTTGCGATTTAAGGAGGGATGACTTCCAACCATAGTAAAAAGACAAAATATATATGACAAAGGGAGTAAAAAAATAAAAAAAAGATGTGAAAAGATGACAGGAAGTGTGATGATGAAAACTGGAATCTGTTCTTTCACTGATCACACTAAGTGTTATCTCTTGCCTCCCTCTCAAGTGGCAAGCGTGCACTTTAAAGATATCATTTGTATCCTTATTTTAGTCTTCAATCTTGCGCTTCTAGCGATTACAAAAAAAAAGCACAATTTGGCTGTAAAATCTGAGCTGCCATTCAATTAACCGAATGTAACCTTTTGACAATGACGCACTCAAAAGCTGTGGATTTACAGGAGGGGCATATGTTGTCAAGATAAGTGCTCATTGTTATAGTAAATCGCACGGAATGATGCCATTTCAAGAAATAGTAAAAATAATTTTTAAAAAGTCATTGACATGGCCTGGAACAGTTGAATTGGCCAAATATGCGATTCTTGCTGGTTCCTGATTATCCAATGAAAATTATGTCTGTTTGGTGATCTCAAAATGAAGAGATACTTTTTCCTCTCGTCGGTATTCATTGACTTCTCAAACGTGAGGACAGAACAAGAGAAGTTTCCGATGCACACGACCTGTATGTATCGATGAATATGCCAGGAGGCCTGTTTGCCATCATTCACGGACTCCACCGTGGTGTTTGCCAGTCCGGCGACGTCGCCTCCTGCAAACACCCCGGGCTCGCTGGTTTGCATGGTTTCTGTGTTGACCTCAGGAGTACCCCAACGGCTCAGCTTGACCGGAGACAGGGCCTCGCTCACTGCACACGGAATAAACGTACAAAAAAATAAAATAATAATAAATAGTCTCCTTGAAAAAGAAGAACGTGTGAATTATGTGGGAACAGCTGAGTGGATCAACATCGCGAAGGCATTCAAGTAAGGACAGTCAACCGGCCGCACTCAAAGTGGCGCTTGACTCGTTTTTCAAAATGAAATGTTTCTCAGAGCGCGGGATTTTTGAGTTGCAGCAACAGTGTTCGAATGATGGCCCCTCCATCGCTTTGCCTTCGTGTCCGATTACCTGCCGGCTCGCTGAGCATGGAACCAAAGGCGCTGATGATGTAGTCCGCCTTCAAACGCACAACTTGGTCTTCATCTTCCATCCAATTTCCGTCCTCGGCCTGCTCGGTGCGACAAAACTGCAGTCCGGCGACGCGGCCGTTCTTCATGATGACCTCTCGTGGAGAGAGGAAAGGGAGGAACTCGCACTGCTCCTCCTTCGCCAGCTCCATCTGATCAAAGACGGGCATTCGTTTCTCTCTCTTTCCCCCACGTCCATTCATCCACGGACATCCCTACCTCCTCAGGAACAGCCCTGATGTTGGTGAATCCCTTCCTGAAGCAGACAAACACTTTCCTGGCCCCGCAGCGGAGGGCAGAGGTGGCACAGTCAAAGGCGGTGTCGCCGGAACCCAGGACAATCACCGCTCCTCGTAACTCGGGAAGGGAGGAGCGACACTGGCACATCCCTGGAGGGGGAGAGACGGCGCGATGGGACACTCGTGGGAACGGTGAGTGTGTGGACGTGTGCGCCGAGTGCAAAACCTCTCTTGCTTGCCGTGGCCACCATGGGCAGAAAATCTTTGGACGTGAAGAAGCCTTGATCTGTAGATAAACCCTGGAAGATTTTGGCTCTGTTGGCCTGAGGGAGCCCTAAAATGACATACAGGTTTTCTTTCATTTGACTTAATGATAACCTTTTCATTATTTTTCCGTTTGTTTCAAGTTCAAGTGATCAAATTACCTTAAAAAGTCTGACTCCAAGCAACACAACTTGGAAAATACGCTCATGTTCAAGTCGCCAGAACATCTGGATTTTATTTTATTTTTTCCCGGCTTGTTTCAGTGTTAGAGCGCTCACCGATTCCAACGAAGACTGCCTTGAATCCGTCTTCTTTCAAAGAAGTCAGAGTCATTCCGTTCATACCGAGACCTTTCTCACACACGACCTGGTATGGATCACAAAGCAATCACGAAAATGACATCACAGTGCCTAAGGGCTCCAATAACGACCAATTATGGACGGCCCTGGTGGGGGAAGCCCCCTTCCAGGATGACCAGGCTGCAACGGATGCCCAGTGGGCAACATTTGACAAACAAAATGGAAAATGGGAGCTCATACCTTGACTCCCAGGTCCTTCATCAAGTCTATTTCAAATTGGACCACCTCATATGGAAGACGGAACTGGGGGATTTCTGCTGTGCTGCATGAAAGCACAAAAGCAATTCTTATACACTACGTTGTTGTTTTTTTTTTCCCCAAGATGGCGCCCGAGTAGGCAGCCTTCGGCAAGTGCTCTTCAAGAGCCTTGCTTTTTTTGTTCTTTTTTGCTGTTTTTGTCTTTTGTTTTGTCACATGTTGTTTGTTGTTTCATTGTGTGGACCTGATATGGACTGTTTTCAGCGCTTTTTGGCCACGACATTCGTCAAAGGAGCAGTATCTGTGCTTGGTGGTTGCGCCTTCTCGGCAGCACGCCTGTACCAGCACAGATTTTGATTGGGAGGAATGTCGGCGCCATTGACTGTCGGTGCTGGACAGACCAGGGGCGCTTGTGTTTTTTGCGCCAGTAATGGGCAGCATTTTTCACAACCCCGATTTGTTCAGTGGCTATGTCAGCGCTGTTGGACAGTCTGCGTTGGTGCGGCTGGATGGATGGCCGCTTAAGTTGAGGATGAGGAGAGAGGAGCGTTGGCGAAGAGCGCCCATGCGTATTTGGAACCGTGAGTCGCCGCTTGGAATTGAAATGGATTTCCATTTGGACAGGAGAAGTGAACCAATCTCTTTTTTCGTCAATGGATGCTACAGCTTCTTGTTGACTTTGAAACTTAGCTTGTAGCCGACGTGTGCACATTTTGAGCATGACGTCTCTGATCCACGGGTTAAAGGACACTTTGATTCTCTCCTCTTTCATCTCAAACTGCTCCAAACAACAAAGCGTGTGACGGAAGAGTGGTTAGGACTGCACGACTGTCCGTGTTTTATGTTATGTTTATTATTTTACTTTATGTTTAACTGTTTTGTAAAGCGCTTTGTTACAGCTGCCGCTGTTGTGAAAGCGCTATATAAATCAGCATGTATTGTATTGTATTGTATTGTATTGTATTGTATTGTATTGTATTGTATTGTATTGTATTGTATTGTATTGTTGTTGATCAATTACCCTGTCATCTGATTGAGCAAATACATAAGATAAGGACTGATTTCCTTTGTTTTGCCAAACCCGCTTCACACGTGCGCAAGAATGAAAACCAGCCTGGATGGAAAAAGTAAACCTTCATAGGTGAATTTGTTTTTGATTAAAAAAACAGGTTAATCCGGTACGTCAGATGTGTGGTTTGTCTGTAACTTTGCGTACCACACGATGATATGCTGCCTCAATAAATATTCTGAGAGCAACACGACACACAACAAACTGCAATTGTTCAACAGCGGTAGAAATATTTGATAAATGACCCTACCTTAGCCCTCCTGCGTATTTTTGTTTCTCAAATATGGTGATGTTATCATATCCGAGGCGGCCAAGAAAAGACGCGCAGCTAATAGAAGCCGGGCCACAGCCAATAAGAGCAATGGGCGCGTGGTAAGACTCCGGCATCTCATCAGGCGGCGGGAGCTCGGGATTTCGGATCTGAGGGATGCCCATCTTACTGAAGACCTGCGAAGATGCACGCGCATCACGTTTCAAGATTGCCTTCAAATCCATTCATCAGTGACATCCTCAATGCGCAATGGCAAACAAAGGCCACCCGGGGGAAGATATTTTGAGTCACGGGAGAAAATGTTTAACTTTTAACGAGACACCAAACTAATGTTGATTTAAAAAGACAACAACAGTTGTGTGTCAGAAGTCTTAAATCTGGATGGGGAGTCAACAACATTTCTCAGACTCTTGGGAAAATTTATCAAATACATATGCAATGCATTTTTTTTCTCTCTCTATTATTTATACTGTGTATATATAATTTGTGTCTAATGTGGCCATTCATTGCAAAGTATATATATTTTTTAAATATAATTTAGTGTTGGTTGTACCTCAGTAGCAAACTGCTGCAACCCTCCAATGTTAATGGGACCTTCCTCAGAGGCGTACAGATTGCAGCCCCCAACGCACAGCTCCGATGTGGGACAGACCATTCCGCAGGTCAGACCGAGAGGGTTGTCAGACAGGATGGTCCGCGCTGCTCCATAGTAGTTCTGACATGTCGAAAGACATACAGCAAATGCGCACATAGAAATACAAATATCTGAGACTTGTATACGGTGGCGGAGACTTTCTAAGTTTGCCCGCTTTCAAAGGTACTTTGCATAAAGGTGACGGCACAAGAATCAAGACGGGCGCCTGTTTTTACAGTCAAGTGCAGCATGAATATCGAGCCTCGAGTGTGTGTGCAGTACCTTATTCGAGATGCTTGTAATGAATGACTTGATGTCCAAGTTAGTGGGGCAGCTCTTCTGACAGGGAGCATCCGCACATTTGAGACACCTAATCACAGCATTGACACAGTTGAAAGCGTAGTGAGGCGCCGAGTCAATTGCGGAGTTCGTCAAAGCGCTCCCGTTAAATGTCACGTTAATTCACGTCATTTGGAACACGAAGAGGTAGACAGGACGGACTTATTTGATTCTCACCTCAGGGCTTCTCGAAGAGCTCCCCGCTCACTCAGGGTTGTGTGTTTTATATCATCAAAGTTGTTCTCTAACTTAACACACGACTAGGGGACAGACAAAATCATTCAAGAGAGAAATTGATGTCACCTGTCACATAAGCAAGTCATTTTGAGCGCTGGTGTACAAATTTCGACTCATCGGTGAATCAACTTGACGTAAACGTCAAGCAGAGCAAGACTTACATCACAGCCCCTGTCAGGATTGCGCTTCCAGTGTTTCTTTTCTTTCTTTTTGCTCGCCGTGGACATGATCTGAGCGTGAGTCTTGACCCTTGGGTTCAGAGCCAAGATGCTCTAAAAAGTACAAGGAAACAATCAAACATCTCAGCTCATCGAGAAACCTTGTTAGTGAGACATCACCACCGCCATTTATCCGGTGTCTTTCAAACGTAACATTTTATTGCTGCATTGGAGAGCTCAGTAACGTTCCTGTTATCTCCCTTTATGGCAAAACACCGACATTCTGAGAAGTTTGCTTGTTTGACTGTTTGGGGTCGAGTAGATAAGATATTGAAGCGCTTTCAGGTCATTGCACGGAGGTTTTGTGCCCGGTTGAGGGTATGCACAAAACAAAAGAAAAAGAAGTCTTGAATATTATACCACAATGACATCTGCTAGGAAAAGAGACATTCTGAGATGGTTAAAAACTGCAATCATTTAGAATCATATAAATTGGGGTTCTAATCAATTTCGGTTCAGAGTTCCTGTACCTGCAAATTATTGTGCAATTTGTTATTCGGTGGTTTTCGCACATGGCCAATCTGTAGCATGGCCACAACTTAAGTTAGACTTGGAATCACTGCTCTTTCATAGATAACTTAAAGGGGGAAACGGAATAGAAATGGATAAAAAATATATTTTGTTTATGATTGTGTATTGGTTTAATGTTTTATGTCCTGCGTTCTGTAGCGTGCTTTGTAACAGGTGCAGCTGGTGTGAAAGCGCTATCTAAATAGAGTTGAGTTTAATTGAGAAGAGAGGCAATAATCGTTTTTTTTTCGGGGGTTGTTGGGCGTTTCTGTTATTTTAATAAATACTCGAAAATTAGAACGAGTTTTTTGGAAAGGCGAGCTTCTAATGTAGGTTTTACATCAGTGTCGCGAATAATTGCTGAGTATTTGTTTACGTACCGCAGCAATTTCAAGAACTAGCCTTGGGGCAATGACATGTTCAGGGTCAGATGAGGTTGTTTATCAAAGCACATCTTCACAATCTACGACGGCCAGCGCATTCCTCAACACTACTTTCACACTACCGTGGCCGAGGTGACAATCGGAGCACAACACATCGCTCATCTTAAAAATATTTGCTCACTTTAAGTATTAGTGCAACTTGAAGTGCGCTAAAAAAAGTGCACGTAGGTCTAGTTTTTTCACAACATTGCTCCTCTACAAAAAAAACCGTGTTCTGAATTTCACTCCATTTTATTTTGAAAGGTGGTTGCACGCAATAAAATCATCTGCATTCAAGTTTTCAAAGGAGACTCAACATCGACTTAAAAGTATCTCTATCCGTATGAGTCAATTGCCCGCGACAACCTGGCGAAATGAAATTGAGTAAATTCAACAAACTTTCAGTGTAAACAGTATATTACTCTGAATAAACGACATTTTTTTATAATTTTCCCATGAAAAAAATATCGAGACTCCGTAATAAGGGAAATTATTTTAATTAGGAAAGGACACAAATTGTGAGATTGAGAAGAATAAATGTATCTACACGTTACAGTAGGCAGAGCGCAGTGCTGTTTTCATGTTTTCGACACGCATGTCGCTTCTACGAGGCTGTGCATGCTTTTTTGTCCAAGTCCGCAGAACAGACAGAAAACACACCAAAGTTACCTCGATGTCTGGAAGATCTTTACTTAGCATGACGGCTCCTTTCTCTTTGTCAGCAGCACCAAAGAGTTCCTGAAGATTCTGGAAATTGGAGAGCTCCCTCAGGCTTATCAGCGTCTTGTTATACAACAGTCCCGAGAGAGAGATGCATTTTCCCCGCTGAACCTGGCAATTTGGAAGACCGGGTGGAGCTTATTGGACTCTTCAGGGATCAAAGTTTAGCAGTGCCGCGAGGTGCTCAGATTCAAATGTGCATTGCGCCCAAACTCCAGATAGATTAAACAATAACCATTGCAAAGTGTCGGCTCCAAACTCCATCTCCTGTGAGATCATTGTCTTATTTATTTTACCATTATATATTTTTTTCTATACAGCGACGTACGCTGGTGGCAGCGTCATGCTTGGGGGCTCTTTTTCTTCAACTGGAACTGGGGCCTAAAGGTGGAGGAAAATATGAACGGTTTGGATTTTTTTTTTTTACAGAGGTTTAAAATGAGTTTGTTAATTTTGAACAGCCACACCCCTGTCATAAGAGGAAGCCTTAACGTGTCTGAATAACATTTCTTTTTTTTTCCTTTTTGATTTCAAAAATTTGTTTTGGGGGATTACCCCCCCCCTCCAAAAAAAAGCCTGGCATTTGAGAAGTGGGGTATAGATTTTTTTTTTAAATCCACTGTACATAAATCTGTCTGCAAATTGTTGTTACAAGTATTGAATTAAAAAAACGGACAATTATAAGACATCATGTTAAAATTACACACAACATATAGACGTATTAACTCGATAATCAACACTGACAAAACATTTTTGTGTGCTGACGTTACGAGCACAACCCACCGTCACGTTAACTGTTCCAAGCTGTGACTTAAATGCGAATGAGAGCAAATTCTCATTTTGCCTCCAATGTGCAGGAAATGAGAAGATGAGGCGACACGTGATCTCTTTTGGACACACTGCTCTACTGTATTTGCACATGAACATGCGCAAATACACAAACCAACCCTCACACGTTTGTGCATGTGTCTAAGGCTGCTGAGGAAGCATGGCTTGCCACAGGAGGTGCTACGACAGTTTTACACGGCAGTCATCGAATCAATCCTGTGTTCTTCCATCACGGTTTGGTTTGGGGCCGCCACAAAAAAGGACAAAATCCGACTTCAACGGACAGTTAGGACGGCAGAAAAAATCGTTGGCACCGCCCTACCCACTCTTGAGGACTTGCACACTGCAAGAATCAAGACAAGGGCACGGAAAATCCTCCTGGATCCCCCGCACCCTGCCCACCACCTTTTTCAGCCACTCCCCTCAGGCAGACGCTACAGATCTATGCGTACCAAATCCAGTAGACACTTAAACAGCTTCTTCCCTCTAGCCATTAACTCCTTAAACAGTCACTGACATAGTCACTCTTCTTGCACCACAAAATGGTATTACAAAACTACTGGTATACTCTAAGATGGTTCAATGATTTTGTTGTTTACGATGATACTAGTGCAGCGTGTTATACCGGAGACAAATTCCTTGTGTGTTCTACATACTTGGCCAATAAAGATGATTCTGATTCTGATTCTGATTCTGAAAAACAGAGTCCAGTGCAGAAGCCAATTGAATGATTTAATCTGGATTTGATGTTCAAATATTTTGGTGTGCCTGTGTCAGATGTCATGAAGGTAGAGCATCGAAGCGGCAGTGGCGAGAAGGGCGACAACAGTGGCCATGGCAACACCTAAACACAAAAGGGCAGAATCAGAACACCGCATGTGTTAACTATGGTAACGATATAGTGATGCACAACAGGTGGCAGTCGAAAGCAAAACAGCTTGCGCAAAGAGAGTTCATTATCTGATTCTGTTTTTTTTTTTATAAGCAGCTTGTAGTCAGTTAGTAATACCGAAGAACCTTTAACAACAAAGAGAGGCCATAAAAAGCATTATTTTTCACCTATGTAGTTGTTTCTCTTTGGTTCTTGCACGTCAGCAATTTCTGCAGTGGATTCTGGAAACACAACAAAAACACAACGCAATCATCACAAGTGCCCTTTAAAGACAAGCGCCAAGTTGCTTTCAAATACACACATTTTTCAAATACAATACCGAATTTGAACGTTCTAAAGAAACAGATAAACCTGGAGGTCAAACACTTGATATTTTTGTTTGTCTCAGCTCAGTGAATGGATTTCATTTAGCAAAGGTGTGTGCGCCCACAAGGGCTGTGTTCACGCCCACAATGACTTCTTCACTCATCTGATATCATTCCGATATGGCATAGAAGGAACAGTTCCTCACCTTCTGATTCTCCACTTTCGATGATTTCGGCAACAATTTCTTGCTTGGTATCCAAGTTGTGATCAGCTGCGTTGACGTCCAACATTTCTTTCAACCTGTCAATCACCTCAGATGGGTCCTCGTCGTTGAACCGGTAGTCACACACACAAAGGGTCCCATTCGCCTTTGCAGGACAAAAGACACGATGGGGGAGGCAGAATTGCTCTGAAAGACATGACCAATCAGCATACATTTTAGCACATGAAAGCATGAAATGGTTCTTGAGAATTTTACTGCGTGAAACAAGCTGCCTGTCTTGGAAGGACAGCGTTTACATTTCACATTCATGTTGCTAACGAAGGGTTAAAGAGTTGAGGTGGAACTTCAAAATGCCATTCATTGTGACTGCCAGTATTGTTTTTTGTGAATGCACAGAACATGTCGTTGACGGTACTAATCCTGCAGAGTCCTCGGTACGAAATTTAAAGGGCATTCAAATCACAAAGGATCCATAATAACAACACATAACCGACAATTTACCAAATACAGCTCTCAGATCAATAGCACACTATATCGGCATATAAAGCAGCTTAGCAACCATTCGGAAATGATGTCCTTTAGATTCCAAGAGCTCAATGACCTAAATGTCAGTTGGCAAAACATGTGGGTACTTACGTTATGAATTCCAGAGTGGCCTCATGATAATGAGACATTAGAATGTAATGAGACAACGACCCTAGCGAACAGACATCATTCACTTACTTTAGTTAATATGTATCGACATGATGTGTTACAATTAACTGATGAACTTTGCTCTTGCGGATTAGACGCGTTTTCTTGTGTTGGATGACATATTATAATTTTACAGGATGAACTGCTGTATCTTTTTTTTTAAATTAAAAAAAAAGATGCTGGAGGGGGCCACAATTTTTCACAGTGCAACTGACAGTTTTTTTTTTAATTCATCAAAGGGGCACTCATACCTCTTTCAAAGGTCTGTATTGTAACGCATGACCAAACCATATGTTTGGTAGAGGAAAGCTAGCGGACACGATGGAGTGGATTGATGATTAAACAAAGTAAATGAGGCCAGAAGTGCGGAGAAGTACCGTACCTGTCCCCGGTTTCTCTGTGCCGACTTCCTTGCTCTCATCTTCTCTAGCCAAAAGCTCATCAAGCAGCATCTGAACTCTCGTGACCATCGTAGAGACCACATCATTCTTCAGAATCTATAGAAAGATTAAATATTTCATAACAAAAGGGAGACAATTTGCAGTTGGAAAAGAAAGGTCTACCTTCTCAGCCAGTTTGGCCTTTGGTTTGTTGTTGTGTACGTAAGCTCGACTGTGGATGGCTCCTCTGAGAGACAAGGCGCCTCCACATTGCTGGACCACGTCTCTTGAAGTGTTCTGTTGTGCCTGCCATGCATCAAGAAAATGCCTTGACTTCTGCCAAACTGTGCAGGAGCATTTTGCACTGTCACATGTTCCTCAAGACCAAGTAAGGGACAATGTCAGGACAAGGGCACAACTTTTCAATCTTGCCATAGTAATAGCATACGTTGGTGTGAAAACAGCGTGTTTGTATCTTACCGGTGTGACGAGCAGCTGAGCGGTGAGCAACTGTCTCGCATTCCTCTTCTGCAAAATGTTGATCAGACGTAAGACTTTTGAATACATGCTTTAAAAACAGGCCTGTCCTTGTGCGTGTGTCTCGCTAAGGCCAAGAATCGATTCAGATTTCTGAAAATCGCTAAAATTGCACTCGGGGCGAAAAAACTCGCCCTTTCCGTTCATGTTTACATAACCTGTCCTGCTGTGAGTTCTGCGTCATCGGGCAGCTGGATACCATCAATCAAACAGACTGCATTCTCAATCTGGTACGTCCACACTTTCAGTCCCTCCTAAAACATAGGAGGCATGTTGAATAAATCCATACACATTCTGGAAGACTGGAAGATTTCATGTCAGTACACATACCTTAAGACACTCATCCATGCTCTTTGTACAGGCTTTGTTGTCTGGTAGCGGAACAAGTAAGTCCACCTTCACACAACAACTAATTGTGGACCAGGACGAACATACGGCTGCCTGATACTTCCAATCAGCAGGCTTGGCCAAACTCTGGAAGAGATTCACAAAAAATCCTTGAGTGCCACGGAAAGGTATCCAGAGGTGGACATTCCGTCAGTACTGCCGGAAGGTCCGTTAGCTTTCTAAAAGCTGCAGAGAGAAGATATGACTGAGGACTCACCTTGGGATCTTTTATATCAAATGTTCTGCAGCTAATTCTGATGGGACAGATTAAAGATGTACAACAAGTAACTCAGCCATTCAGCACAATCCACTGAGGCAGTCGTGCCAAAGGATACTTTCTGGATTTGGGGTTGATATGTAGCGTGACACAGTCTGTGACTTCATTATCATCAGCTTTCCACAGGCTTTCAGAGGATATCAGGCGCTGCACTGCAAACACCAGCTTCACACAAACACACACACACACTCACACACTTAAATTTGGTAATTGAATAAACATTTTTATGAGGAACAAAATAAAGATTTTCATATATTATACAAACACGCACACCCACTCACACACTGTCTGTCTGTGTATAAATACAAGTACTGCCACCTAGTGTAGTGAATGTGCAATTACACATAGAAAGCAGCCCTTCTCCCTATTTGAGAAGGATTGATCTCAGTGTAAAAAGGAGCCGCACCTGACGAAGTGAGGCTAGTGTTTCCTTTGCATCGGCATCAGAGATGACAAATACTCCTATCACAGACAAGCCCCCAGGCAACATTCTGGAAACCTGCACAAACCAATTTAGAATGCACACCGGTAAAAACAGAGGTGATTCAGTTACTGCACATCTTACACATTGTACAACTCATTTTCCTTGGACTTTCTGCCTAAAAAAACAACAACAACAACAACAACAAAAAAAACGAAATGGGTCGTGACCACCTGAGTATGGTCATCCCCGTCTTATATCGAGTTCCTACCTGTCGAGCGTGCTCACTGATCCATTCTTTGTCCGGGGACTTTCCTGCACCAACAAGGGGCTCCTCTCTTGAAGGTGTTCGACATGCCATAATGACAAAATCCCTCTGAATTGAGTTCTGAAATGTGCAATCATTAAGGGCAGTCTTAATTTCATGACTGTGCTGAAGCAATATACTGCATGCAGGTGGGCGGCAAGAAAAAAAATGACAATATCAAGGGAAAGTTCGTGTATTTCAATAGTGTGTTTCATGTGCATTCACACATCGCACAGTGAGCCACGAGCTTCTTTTGCAATTTCTTTTTGAGACCCTTTCTCTTCAATGGAAGGTGCTAAGTCAGCAGTCTTCCCCATGATTCGACGCCTACTTTGCCAGAGCCAGACTGAGACCGTTTAAAGGCTGCGAATAACCTCTGCAGTTGTTTTGTGTCAATTAGCTGTCAAGGTTAGGACACAAGAAGCTTTCTGATGATTCTTCGAATTTTGTAAAAATACTGGATTTTTGTGTCTTTCTGTCATAATCATCAAAATTGAAACAAATAAAGGCTTGAAATATTTCACTGATCTATAACTACAATGCAGTAAGTGTCAGTAAAAGGTTGCTGCGGTCTAGTGAATATTACCAGCTGGACAAACTCTCAAACCAACTGCAAGAGATGTTAACTTACCTGTCCAATGACCAGGCCAGTGACATGATCCGATTGTTGTTCACATAGTTTGGACAGATATACCTCCACAGTATCGTCTACTATGTAACCACGGCCCATCCTACCTGCATAATAACACAGAATTCCTTTAAATGCCATTTTAATTGTCAGGCTGCAATAAGAATGGAAAGAGAAGCGAAGACGTGGCATCATAGAAAAAAAACAACTAGAAAACTTTAGGCACGTTGAATGTAACAGTGAGTCGAAGCAAGACACATTACATTACAAACAGCTTAATGTTAGTCTAGTATTAGTGTTAAGTTAGCAAGCACACAAGAATAAAGTACGTTTAGCTAGCAATAGTCACCTGAACTTAGTGGTCAAAGTACTGACGTACAGACTCAAAAACGACCCATCAACGTACAGTGTGGAAGATACCTGCAAAAAGACCCTTGCCAAAATATAAATTCAAATGCTGGCATTTGACTAGTTTTGACACTTTGAGGTGGATCAGCAATAGAACAAAAACTGTATTTACCAGAATGCTTTGCGTTTGAGACTTCCGTCGCATCTGACTGTTGTCTCCGTCACTTCTGATTCTATTATTGCAATAATTCAACTCCGTTTTCGTTTTCAAAATAAAATAAGACCAACGAGTAAAATTATATTTCCCCACACCACATTGCCACAATTAGGTGAATGTTATTTGGTCAAAATAATAGTTTTTAAACAATAGACAGTGAAAAATATTAGGAAACAACAGACTGCGTTGCATTCGATTCTCAGAGGGTATCTCTGCATTTCATTTGAAGTGCAAAATTGACTTCCTGATGTTGCCGTGTGAGAAAATTAGGTTGGTTACCCGTGCTTTTGTCGAGTAGCTACAACAAGGTATGCATTCCGGGCAACTTTAATTCATTTTTAAACGTTTTGCCTGCTGGTCGGAGATGGCAGCCGCCCTGTTGCGAGTTCTGGAGCGGGCGGAGTTGAATAAGCTCACTAAAGGTGTCCAAAATAAACTGGAGAAGTTTGTAACGGAGCTCCAGAATGCTAACGAGGCTCTCAGGACCCAACAGGAGAGATTCAAAGCGGACAGTGGTACGTAGCTCAATTTAGTTGGAATAGTTTCTTGAAGTTTGTAAACTGCCGTGGCTTCACTTACTGGAGGCACTACATGCACTATATAAAATCTGTCTTCTGATGAATTTGGGAATACAATGTGTTGCAAATGATGCTACCACCGCCGGCTAACGAAAGCGACATGGCTAACTTTGGCGACAGGCATCTTTTATCAGAAGCTACTTTCAATTCGGCATAGTAAGCTCCTTCCTGTGTGTATATGACAACATGGAGTCTATTTAGTTGCATCAACTATAACGATGCTTTTAGTAAACGAATTCATCAATATTTGTGCCACCAACAAACTGATTTGTGACTTTGGACTTGTGGTTTCATGTTCATTGTGTTCCCCTACAGAACAGCAGTACTTTGACATCGATAAGAAACTTGGGGAGAGTCAAGAACAGATCTTGTCTGCAACTCGAGACCTGCAGACACTCAAGGAGGAAAATAAAAAACTAAGTGGGTTTTCACTCATACGCTGAGATGTATAATTGGTCCATTGTGACACTCATTACAACAAGAGTGCTCAGATGTTAACTTTTACATTATGCTATATAAGGATGTTGTTTGTTTGTTTTTCTTTGCACAGATGAAGAGTTGAGTGCTCTGAAGGGAATTGACGCAGACACTCCTGAGGATAAAACTCAGCAGCAGGTATGGGTCAATAATATTTGAAGTTGTATAAAATATGTGACACTATGACTAAAATGTGTCCGTCTACGTGTATCGGAATGCAGCAGTACAAGTCAAAGTATGAGATTGAGGCGGAAAAAAAAGAACTGGCGCGGCTGCTGGAGAAGAGAACGCAAGAGGTGGAGAACCTGACTGGTATGCTTGTTCACATCACAAACCAGGGTCCAGTGCGTGAAGGGCCATTGCTGCACATATGCCTATTTGGACGGTTTTCAGGGTTTTTTTTGCTTGTAATTTTGTGCATTTTAGAAGATGTAAAGCGCCTGAATGAGAAACTGATGGAGACCAACAAAGTCAAGATGGAGTTGCAGTTGAAACTGGATGAGATCCAATCCTCTGAGGCCTCTGTGCAGGTATACAATAAAACAATCTTTCGTCAGAACGGAAGGCGGTGACTTGACTTATCACTTGAGCCGTCAACAAAAGTGCTCTTGATTGTGAGTTAAAATATGAAACCTGGAAACCTTTGGTTTAAACTGTAATAATGGAAATGTCCACCCTGTTATTCTTATCATGTGCCAGCTAATAATAACATGCTGCTTTAATGCTCAACTATCTCCTGATTGTGCATGTTCCCATAGCACCGGGAGAAGCGCATGGAGCAGGAAAAAGAACTGCTAGATCAGAAAATTGAGTGGTTATCTGCAGAACTGAAGACCAAAACTGAGGAATTGCTGAGCAGTAACAGAGAGACGGGCAAAGAAATCCTGGAGCTGCGGAGTAGCCTGAAAAGCGAGACTGAACAGGTAACACACAAACGCTGGAGTTAAATGCATAAAGTGAGTCTACTGTGTAAAACGGGGTTAGCCACGATCAGGATTTGAAATTGGAATAAATCTAAATAAATATGCCTTTATTTTGTTTGTCACTTGTCCAAGTCCAGCCAACACGAGTTGTCCTTTTCGACACACTCACCCCTCACCTTGATGCTCCTCATTTGCAGTTTTTGCTGTACTTTCTTTTCAACATGATTCACTCTCATCCATCCACTGAGTGACTTTGGGCTTCTTCTGCACTTGCTTGAGAAGGCAGCTTAATATTGCCTTAATCATTCGCTCGCCCCCTTGTGTTTGGCCGACTACACTTTGGACACAAAGCTCAATTAGACCTGTAGCTGAGTCTCCCTTTTAAATGTCAATATTACAGATGATCTGGTACTGAATCTTGGCAGGCAAAATTATGATCACAATTAAATTGAGGTTAACTGTGCAGTCACGCTCTTGCTATCAAATGTAAAAAGACCAGAGCCATTTAATTCAATCAATTAATCAAACTTTATTTGTATAGCTCTTTTAATGCATAAAAATGCATGAAAAGTAAAAACTTCAAAAAATAGAGACCATATGAGAAAAAAGGCAGCTAATCCACGCTGGGTGACACCCATCACACCTCCCAGGTGGAGGCCCCCCAAGAGGAAACACTGGCGTTAAAAAAAAGGACAGTAAATGAATAAAAGGCTTGAATTAAAATACATTATTTTATTTATATATCGGGCGGCCCGGTAGTCCAGTGGTTAGCACGTTGGCTTCACAGTACAGAGGTCGTGGGTTCGATTCCAGCTCCGGCCTCTCTGTGTGGTGTTTGCATGTTCTCCCCGAGTCTGCGTGGGTTTTCTCCGGGTGCTCCGGTTTCCTCCCACATTCCAAAAACATGCGTGGCAGGCTGATTGAACACTCTAAATTGTCCCTAGGTGTGAGTGTGAGTGTGAATGGTTGTTCGTTTCTGTGTGCCCTGCGATTGGCTGGCAACCGATTCAGGGTGTCCCCCGCCTACTGCCCGAAGACAGCTGGAATAGGCTCCAGCACCCCCCGCGACCCTAGTGAGGATCAAGCGGTTAGGAAGATGAATGAATGAATGAATGAATGAATGAATGAATGAATATTTATATATTGTTTGAATTACTCACATTCATAATACATAAGATTTTACAAATGACTATATAATTATTTAGTATGTCAAACAAGTCGGACTCCACTTGACTTGTTACGTTTCTGGTCATGAGGGTTTATGAAAGACACCGACAAATTACTTCTGTACTAAAATCCATAATATCCATATTTTAAATAGCCATCATTTTGTTTTGTTTTTTCCACACATTGCTGTTGCAATTGCTCTTGCTAAAAAATGTCATACGTCAAGGTAAAAAAAAAAGGCGGGGGGATTTTGAAGCACACAATTCTATACATGGTGCAGTATTTATACAATTGATTGTGTTTTTGTCAATAGGTGACCAGACTGGAAAGTCAACTCGGTTCTCTGAAGCAGTCCAATGAAAACCAACATGAACGAGCCGAAGACCTCAATAACAAACTGAAACAGGTAGGTCAACAAATCGATACGTCAGCATGGTCCTTGAACTCGACATGTAAAGTATAGTATGTTCTTTTTGTCGGTAAGGGCTACTGAAAAAGCTCTGACTGTTTACTGCTGTTCTCTCAACCTGAAAGTTTGGGTTTACATTTGCCTCAGTGGAAAAATTAATCTACATAGTCGGGCAATACGGTACATGATAAATAATGAACTATGTGTTGGAAATGTGAAATGGGACCCAGTTTTCTTACTTTCTGTTCAACTCTCTAGGCTAAGGATGAACTGAGTGCCATGGAGGAGAAATACCGGAATGAGCTCAATGCCCATATCAAGTTGTCTTCTCTCTACAAGGTGTGAGACCTTGTAGAATCAACAAATGTGTACTGTTTGCTCATCTTTTCTAGGCACTTGTCCTTCATAGTTACTAGTCTTGGATGTAATCACAATTAAGTTTTCCTCCTCATATATGAAACCGTTTTTTATATACATCCCATATTGCAGGGTGTAGCAGCAGAGATGGAAACTAAGAATCAAGAGCTGAACAGAGCAGTAGAAGAACTCGGCAAATTGGTGAAAAACACTGCTGAAGGTTTGATTCCATTTTATGCTTTTATTGGCTGATTATTTTTTACTGGAACTTGATTGACCTCTCATCTCATCTGAAAATCTAGTGTGCGGAACCTTTTGTTTCTTCTGAAATGAAAGTTTTATGTCCACTTCAAAGCATTGATGTACCTCCGCTGGAAAATGTGAAAAACCTGCATGTTTGTTACGCAATCCCTCGACGTCTTCTCTCTTGTTGTGTCCCGATAGCTAACAAAATGCTGGAAAAGAAGGCGTCTGATGCATATGAGCAAAAGGCCCATTTGGAGGCCGAGCTTCAAGAGAAGATCAAGAAAATGGAGAAAGACTTGGAAAATTCTGTGACGAAGGCCTCCGGCAAATACTGTTGTAAGAAAAGAGCACCACTTTCTTCTCGTTCTTTGAAGGAAATTTTTGTTTGCCTGTGGAAAGGTTCCCATTATTGCAAAATTGCCGGGATATAAAGGGTGGACATAAAGTTTGGGAGTCACTGCTTTATCGTCAATGTAGTCTTTCTTGCCCATTGTTCTAAAATTTGTCGATTGTTTTCCTTGAGGTGCGCCCTCATTGACTGAGGAGCAGCTGGAGTCCATGTGTCCATCTGCAGCCGCCATTGCTGCCATCGTTAAGCCTGGAATGAAATTCTTTGACGTAAGTTGAACAACAAGAGTGTCTTGAACCACCTTTTGAGTTTCCATATAGGCTTCGGTGAGATACATTGTTTTATGTTTGAGGTACGTCTTCATTCATTCTTGGAAATGATGGGCAAAAAAATGGAAATGCAATCTCATTGATTGTCGTAAAACCAAAAAACAGTCAAATGGGTGTTTAACATTGTCTTTTGCGCGCTACTGTTCCATTGACTGATTTGCCAACTTTCTTTTGTCTGTGTGCTGTCAGCTGTATAATGCATATTCCGAGTGTGAAATTCGGCTGCAACTGGAGAAGCAGGAGACCAGAAGGGTGAGCAAAGTGTTGGATGAGGTCATCCAGGAGGTGGAATCCAAAGCGCCTGTCCTCAAACGTCAACGGGAGGAGTACGAAACCATGCAGAATTCAATGGCCTCCCTGTGGAATAAACTGGAACAGGCTCGAACGGTCTGAGACGTCGACATTCAATGCACGCGTCATTTCAATTCCTATGAAAATGATTAGAAATAACCGGATGTTTCCCTAAATACAACTTCTGTGTCCGTGTTAGGAGATCTACCGTTTACAGAAAGAGAAGGACGAGGCCAAGCAACAGTGTGACAATTTGGAGAAGGACAAGCTGAGGACAGAAAGACTGCTGGATGATACATCCACCCAAGTACTTTGCATATAGCCACGTACACCAAACACCCAATTGTGTTTCAAGCAGCCAAGCGCCATTATCGTAACCAGCAAATAAAAAGTCACCTGTTTTGTAACACTTCATTTCTCATCCATGATTTAATCGCTAAAATAATTTCCTACGCGTGGTATTACTTTTCCTTCCTTCCAGGTGTGTGCACTGCTAGTTGAACTTGAAGAAGCCCGAGGTCATCAGGTGACCAAAGACGATGGCGGTTCCTCGAATATTTCCGGCCAGGTCATCAGGCCGCAACAGATTTCCTTCCGCAGCGTGGAGGAGCTCCAGACGCAAAACAGAAGCCTGCTGGAAAGGCTGAGGAAGCTCGAGGAAGAGAACACAATGCAGCAAGCCCATGCAACATCTACACGGTAACGTTGCTATTACTACTTTAAAAAAAAAAAAATTTTAATGATGAATTGCTTGAAATGCCGTTACTCATAGCTGATGACATGTTAACGCTCCAAATTCCACTTTCTCGATATTTTGATTTCAAATAAGAGAATTAAGACTAAAATGTTCCAAATATTAAGAACTTTGTGTCAAAAATATGACCCTGTTGTGTGACTGATGAAAGCACTCATCTCAACTCAACTGCATTTAATAAAACCAAAAGTAAATTGCGCAATCGTTCCACACGCCGCACATGCATTCCCACTATCATTGAATACCCGGTACGTTTTTTTAACGCTCTACGGCTAATGAACAATCTGCTTTAAATAAATGCTCCGAAATCCATGAAACATCTGCCTGTCTGTTTCCTTGCAGTATCTCAGAGTTGGAGGCCGCTGTGGATAAACTTCAGAAGGAGGCAGAGCAGCTGAAAGAGCAGCGGAACCAACAGAAGCAACTTGCAGACTCCAACGCTAGGCAGAGAGACATGTACAAAGCCCTGCTAACGCAGAGCACCGGCGGCTTGAACCTGCCCTCTCAAGGTGACACCCAGAACCCCATTTCGGACCTCTTAATGGTTTTGAATAATTTGCTATGTATCTAATATGCAATAATGTCAGAATGTGGCTACACAGGTGATTCACAAAGAAACAAATCACAGGTCACAGGTTTCATTGTACAGATTTGATCCTAACTTGACTGAGGTACTCGTGAATTTGTGTGAGCAACACTTGCATCATAATGTTTGATTGTCAACATCCAGGCACTCCAAAACAAATGAGAGAACAAATCTTTCCTGGAAAGGCATAAATCCATTTGTTTATTTTATGCATTTCCATCGGTCCAGATTTTTCGCCCCCTGCACCCACTCGGCTGTTAGCCCCAGTAACTCGGTCAACGCCTCAGAGAGCCGCTGCTGAGTCTGCACAAACCGCCCAGGCTAAAGCCGCATTAAAGCAGGTAAAACAAAGATTCTTCTGAATTGCCGTGATCAAGTGGTGTTAAAATCAAGCATGTGTTCAACTCAGTGTGGGTCTCTGCCCCTCCAGCTACATGATGCCTTCACCTTGTATAAGAAAGAGAAGGCAGAGAACGACAGAATGTTGAATGACTCTCATGACAGACTGGAGCGTCAGCTGACAGAGGTTCGCTCCAGTAATGCCAGACTGACTTCTCAAGTGGAGTTCAGCAACAAGAGGTGTGAGCAAAATTGCAGTCTTGATTAATGTACATTATGAGCCATGTTCTGTTTTTTTTGTGGGTTTTGAGGAGGTGGGGGGGTGATGTCTGCATTAATTGCTTGCTGTCTCAAAACTCATTTATGTTCTTTGGCTTTTGACTCAGACTTGATCTTAGTTTTACTGTATTTTGCGTTCTACCGTCTTCATTATTAATTTATTGGTTTGTTTATTGTTGTATATATGATATTTGCTCCATGCACAGCACTTTGTAGACAGCGGTGGTTGTTTTAAAGTGCTCTATAAATACAGTTGAGTTGAGCTGGATCGCTTTTTTTACGGTAGGTATGAGATGCTCCAAGAGACCGTCACGGCGTTTCGTAGAGAGAACACAGCTCTCCAGGACAGGAACCAAAAAATGTCTGAGACAGTCATACGATATGAGCACATCATTCACACTATGACCCAGGACCTGCGGCAAGCTAATGAAAAACTGGCTCTTGAGGAGGTGAGGAACAGCATTCTGCACCCAAGATTGTGACACCAATTGATACAAACACGTTTTTGAGATGTGCTCCATGCTGAGAGGCCTGCACCCATCACGTATCCAGTTTTTTTGTCCCCTCGACTGCCATTGCACATGGAAGTGTATTTATGTCTGTAGGTGCGTGTAGAGAACTTGACTAAAGAGAGAGACCTCTTAAAACAAGCAGAGAGTCGACTCAATCGAGAGAAAGAGGTCATGCTGGCAGAGCAACGGAACCAAAACCTACTACTCACCAACCTCAAGACCATACAGGTACCATCTTTCTGTTCTTCTCATGTTTCCTCTTCTTTGTTTTCCAAAAAGTGCTTTCTAGATGTCTTGAGAAAAGATATCTGGCGTTCTGTGGTCAAAAGCCATCTCTATTTTGGGGCGCGCTGTTATGACCTATGTATGCATTTGTGTTTCATTTAAACTAGCCCCACTGTATTGTCACTTTCGAAGAACAATATTGTCAAAGATAGCCCGCTCACAAAAACTGTTGTCAATTTCACACTTGATGGCAGGGCGGGCACATGGAAACCCGACCATTTGTAAACCGGCAAAAAGTCAATTTTCCATATCATCCCTTCAAATTCATTCTCATTTCTGGCTGCTTCTTTCTCTCCACTGGTGCAGTTAACGATGGAACATACAGACGCAGATATCCGTCACCGACTCAACACTAAGATTGAGAATCTGGAAACAGAACTGGCCTCAATGAAGACTCGGCTGGAGCAGGAAGTAGCTCAGAGACATACCCTTGGACGCAATATGGATGCACGTAACCCTATTTGCGTTTTAATATTCAACTTGAGCAAAGCTTGTGGACCTCAGTCATTTCATCCATCTCCATATCCTGTTTTCTTCCATCCAGGCTCAGTTGGTTGAAGCTAAAAAACAACTTCAGACTCAAAACACCTTGCAGCAGAAGACAAGAGAGTTGTTGAAGAATTCTGAGCAGCAGGTGGCGGAGCTGAAAGCTCAACTGGGTTCCGTCTCATCTGAGGGTACGAGCACTCCAGTAACCAGGGCAGCAACTCTTAGAACACCCGTCAGAGGTAACAATTTCCTCTGAGTGAAATAATGCGGTGCTCTCGTCAATGTCATGGCCCTTTTCTAGAACCGTTTTCCCTTCGATAATTTCAGTGCGCTCTCCGGTTCAAACCACTCAGCAGCCCAGCCTGTCCGAGCTGGCAGAAGTCAAAAGTAATCTAAATGCTGCAGAGGAACAGAACAGCAAACTAACCGAGCAGCTGACAAATGCTAATGCCACTGTTGAGCAGTATAGGGCTGTGGTCCTGACTTTGGAAGACAGTCTGAAGAATGAGAAAGAGGTAAAGTTGATACCATTTCTTTTTGTGATCATGTGCGCGCAAACATGCACACTCAGCCTTTTCTTGATGTCCTCTCAGCTACGTTTTCCTGTTGAGATGAGACTCAAGGAATCGGAAGACATCCAGAAGCAGCTGGAAAACAGAATTTTAGAGGTGGAGAAGAAAAATCAGCAAACGCAAGAGGAGAGGAGGAAGGCTTTGGACACACTTGAGAAACAGGTAGGTCTTGTCACACAAACACACTCAAACCATATAATAAATCACTTAACCCTTTAAGAAGAAGTGCAGTATAATGCGTTCTCCTTTTCCAGGTGAGTGACCTGCAGCGCAGTTTAAAGGCCAGCCAAGCAGAGCAGCAGGATGCCCTGGAGAGAGCCGCTCGAGCTGTCGTTCTGGAGCAGAATGCCATACAGGAGAGCCTGCTTCAGGTCAGTAGTTCTCGTCGTGCTTTGGGCACACTTGACCTTTACACGCCCCGGCTCAATTCTCGGCCCCACCAAAGCATTGGAGGAATAGAGGTGAGTGTGTCCTCGCAACAGGATCTTTTACAGCTACCTTATTGTATTAATCGATTTTGATTCGCCATTCTCCGTATTGTCCCGTAGCACGCAATTCATTGGAAGAACGTCGCTTCTTTGGACTTGTCCGCGTACCCATATAACTCGATGTGCCCGCTCACCCGTTTTTGAGGAAATCAAGTAGACTTGTAGTCAGTTGTGCGTATCCGTTTTTTGCCGGTTTTACCCAGTCAACATTGTATTTGTCTCAGACCAAGCAAGCTGGTGAGGCTCAGGCTAAGTACGAGCGAGAGCTGATGCTTCATGCCGCAGATGTGGAAGTCCTCAAGGAGTTAAAGAAAGCATTGCACCAAGAGGCGGAACGGAAGAGAGAGATTGAAGAGCAACTGAACAAGTCCAACTCACTCTTAGAGGAAAAAACGACAGGCTGGACAACTTTGGAGAAGCAGCTGAAGGTCAGAGGAAGGACTCGGGAACTTTTAAGAAATTTAGTGTTAGTTTCTAACACTAAATGCTGGAAACGGTCCCTGTCACTCATCGCTATTCACTTGGACTCCCTCAGGATGAATTGGCTCGTCAAAGTTTGCGTGGTGAAGAGCTAGGAAGGCAGAACGCTCTCCTGCACCAACAAATGGATGAAATGGCCGCAAGGAGTCGTCAACCGCAGCATCAGCTTGACTTTTCATTCGATGAGGAAGGGAAGACGCTTGAACAGATTCAAGAAATACTCAGGTATCGTGGCATAACCCACAAAGCAAAAGGTGGAGAGGAAGAGGGTTTGCATCTGACCTTTTTGTGAGTCGGATGTTGAACTTTGTTTCCTAGCAAGTGGGGGAAATTGAAACATCTCTGCATGATTTAGGTTTGTACGGAAAGAGAAGGAGATTGCCGTGGCCCAAGGCGAGGCCTCTGAAGGCGAAGCTCTCCGCTATAAACAGCGAATGGAACACCAAAACCGGGAACTTAAGGAGCTTCAGGAAGCTCTGAACGCTGAGAGAGAGAAGCTGCAGGTAGGAATGGATGGATGGGTCAACAAACGTTTTGGAACATCTCATTTATGATCAAGAGTATTGCCTCTGAGGAGTAAATGGACACAAACACAAATCTTGTCATGCCGTCAGGCCGCGACGAAGACCCTGGCTCAAAAAGAGGTTCAGCTGAACAACATGGGCGATGTCAACACTCTCCAAGAGACCAACAAGATGCTGAAAATGGACCGAGAGCAATTGGAACAGGAGCTACAGCAAGCACAGGCAAAAGTAAGCAGTGTGTGTTTGTGTGTATCTATCTATCCTTAGATATCTATCTCTCTCTCTATCGATATATCTATATCTATGTCAGAGCTCCTACTCATTTTGCTTTTATTTATCCAAGTAAGGCAATTGAACAGCTTCTCAATTGCAATGCCAAACTCTCCCAAACAGCACCGATTGTTACAAAATCACATTTGAAATCTATGTAATGATCACATACCGATTTAATCCAACTTTCTAGATAAGAGTTTCATTGCCCGTCTTGACTTCCTTTCAGCCTCATTCTAACTCGTCGTCCTTTGTTCTTGTCAACCAGGTAAAGAAGCTGGAGTCCAACATTAGCCCCCTCCATGAGTCATTGCATCATCTCTCTGACAGAAACGGTTCCCTGCAGGCTGACAAAAGGTTGTTAGAAGAAGACATAAAACACTTGAAAGCCAAAGTACAGGTAGGTCTTGACCCTGTCGCATGAACTTATTTCCTGGATTCCTAATAATGGTCTCTCATTGGATTCACCAATCGAGTGACTTGCTGTGAAATCCGGGCCTGCTTAATTGAACACAAAACTGGGACAGTCGCAGAAAGCCACGATGACTTCATGAATTGTAACTGGTGGCTTCACAGATTGATTGTGCTCGCTCTACGTTGCTACCATCGATAGATGAACAAAGATTTTGTGATTTAAGACATAATCATCTTTTAACAAGATAAATTGGATCATTTTTTTCAGAGCACCGCTTATAATCTTTGACCGCCACTACCCCCTAGTTTGGAATCACTGACAAGCTATTATCGACACATACAAAGCAGCATTCCGGCCACACTCAATCTACACTTAGTGAAGCCTCTGCTCTTCATGTCTTTGCCCAGAACAATGTAATTTTAAAAAGGCATTTTCTTCCACTCCTTGTCCACAGCAACTTGTTAGCCAGCAGAAAGATGGCGATGTTCAAGAAAAACAAAAAGTCACCGCCGAGAGAGAAGCACAGCAGAAGCGTATCTCCCAGCTGGTTGAAGAGACAGCCAAGCTGAAGACTGAGCTGGCCAGGTAAAAAAAACAACAAAAAAAGCGCTAGAAACATCAGACCATTTATTGTCAGGATACCAAGAAATCAAAATGCAAAATACATTCAAAGCAAAAGCAGGATCAAACCTTAATACAAATCAGCGTTTGGAATCGTGAAGAATTAAGAGTCAATGATTGCACTCTGTCAAATGCAGATCACTCTGATCGGTTATTTGCAAGTCCGCCCAGCAGAAAGCCTGCACTGGGGCAATGATTTTAACGCTCCGGCAACCCCAATCGGTCAACTTATAGAACACCAATTCCATTGGAGCCCAATGTGCAATGTGTAATATTGTCAAGAAACGTATTACCGGTACTCTGAAATGCAAGTAACCAGTACGATGAAATATGTTCTGATCCCAGATCCAGCACCAGCACGAACTCGGCGCAGTCTCAAGCGAAAAGCCTGAGAGAGTCTGTGACCCGCCTAACAGCAGAGAGAGACGCACTGAAGAAAGAAGTGGGAACAAAAAACAATGACATTATTGAGAAAAACAAGACCATCTCGCAGGTGAAAAAGATCGGGCGCCGCTACAAGACGCAGTATGAAGAGCTCAAAGCCCAGCACGATAAGGTTTGCAGTTTGTCGCGTTGATTTTTTTTTTAATGTCGTCGTTGACAGCTGCGGTAAGACCTGATCTCTTCTATTTCCCCAGCTGGTCGAGGAGACTTCGGCTAAAACGCAAGGCGAAACAAGTCCGGTGCAGCAGGAGCTCACGAAAAGTCAAGAGGAACTCAACAAGGTCAAAGAGGAGCTTGCCTCATTGAAAGAGTCCATGCAGGAAGTAAGCACCATGCAGCCGCCAAAGAGGATATGCGCTCGTTTCAAGGAATTACAACATGAAGAGATGTAGAATTGTATGATTTCATCAGCGTTAAATTACACAGCCCTTTTCTAAAAAAAAAAATGTTAGCCAGGAACTATGACAAAGTGAATCTTTGTACAATGCCGAAGTTTAGCCCGAGCTGTTCGCCGCATGTGTACAAGCGCACCTGTGCTCAAAAATAATTTTCCACCCCCAACATCAAAACATCTGTAATGTGTTTTTCACGATAATATGGATAAGCCGTTCCAAAAAATGGAAGGATGATGTGAAATGAGTAGCAAATGATGTTAACCTGTTTAGGAATCATGGTTTCTTGTATATGTATGCTTTGAATCACGCATAGAGGCAATGATGAGCATTTTTTGGGGGGGCTTTTTTCTATTCATGACTGGGTTTGGGTCATAGACCCTTGAAGTAGTGGGAAATTTCTCCAGAGTACATAAAGCGCGGATCTTTAATATGCCGATGAAGCAGGAGTGTGGGGGTGCCAGTAAAATTGGATTCCTTTTTATAGGCCAAAAACTCCAAGCAAGAGCTTCAAAATACCCAAAAGGAAAACCAACAGACCAAGGAAAAGTTACAGGAGATCCAAAACCAGTTGACGCTGAACCAGAATCAGCTGACACAGGTATTGTAACCACAAACATATTTTTGGTTTGAGCAGGAGGTGCAATCTGTATCCTTCAGAGAAGTACAGGGGGTCTGTTTTGTTTTGTTTGTTTTTTAAACAGTGGGTTGCAAAAGTATTCTGTCCTCTTGAACCTTTTAATCTTTTGTCACATTTCAGGCTTCAAATACAAAAGTACAAAATGTTTTTTTTTTTTTTTTGGTGCACACTTAACACCAAGTTTGACAGAGTCCTGAAGTAGAATGATCTTCACGCTATAGTTTAAGCTTCTTTTCCAAAAAAATAACACTGTATTTACATACTGTAGCTCTCCGTCAAAGTGGGCAAGACCACCTTTTTAGTCTTCTGACATTAAATAAGCATCATGAACCATTTCCATTGTTATTTTTGTTTCGGTAGACTCAAGCCCAGTTGTCTCAAACCCAGACACAGTTGCAGCAGAGTCAGAAAGAGCTTCAACAAGCAAAGACCCTCACGCAGCAGGTACAGTAAGCGGCGCTTCCCCAGAACATCGGCTGTCCCATTCCCTCAAAAATGGGACACTTTTAGGAGTGTTGATGCATAGCCAGTTTTACATGGAGACTTGTTTGTCCTTTCGATTGAAATCATTCCGACCGGAGAGATCTGGTCAACCCGTTTACGTGTGACGCGATCTGTTTCGATCTGCCGTTTGCGTGTAGTCGGCACAACCGCGTGATGCCCAAAACTGTGTAAAGATCACGGCATGTATCAAGATAGAGTTCCGTCATCCGTTTAGCGCAGGAGTTGTGATTGTTTTAACAATTTTATGAAGGCAACAGATGGATTGAAAACAATTTACAAGTAGTTTAGAACACGTCGTCCCGGCGCAGACGCGTAAACCGACGCCGCCGCTACGCATTTACATCAAGGCAGAGCATGAAGCGGACCGAACGCAGCCTGGCCATTCCGATGAAACCGTCTCCATGACGTTTTGGCCGGATCGGTGAAGGAATGCGCCTCCCTTGTGAACACGAATGAAATCGCATTTGGATACGGCCTTTTTGTTCCGATTGAGTTGTTTATATGTAGCATTTTCATTTCATTTGGTCACTCGGTTTCCATTCGAATCGGAATCTAAGACTCCACGGCGAGTGCTACTGAGTTTCCTCATCATGAATCCACAGTCGTCATCCCGGACTATCGGTCTTGATTGCAGACACAGAACCAACTGAAATCGGCTCAATGTCAGGCTCAGGCCCGTCAAAGCCAGATTCAGCGGATGCAGAAGGAGCTCCTTCAGACTAAAGACACTCTGCAGCAAAACCTTACCAATCATAAAAAACTCCAGGAGACCCACCAGCAGGAGATAAACAATCTTAAAAGCTCTTTGAGCCAAGCAGAGAGTCAGGTGAGTGACTGTGTTCCCCTCGGTTTTTATTGTCCGCTAGCATAGTGGTCCCGAACCACTGGGCTGTGCACATATTAAAATAAAACAAACAAACAAAATAAAAATGTTTTGTGTCTGCTTGCTTCTCCATAGGTGTCTCAGCTGCAAGGCCAGGTGGACACTCTGCATAAGGTAAGGCATATTCTACACCAGTGTTCCCCAATCACCAAGCAGCGGCGCAATCCAAAGCGGCCGGTCCGAACGGATGAAAGACTAAAAAAAAAAATGACAGTACTTCCAGTTTATTTATTAGTCAAGGCTGAAAAATATGTTATTATTTATCTTAAAATTTTTGTTTCCGACCCGCGAGAATTCTGCTCTTGTATGAAAAAAAACATGGTGACCATTGTTGGAAGAAGATCGCGGCGTGAGAATTTCTGACTTTGTTTGTCAGATGATGTCTGCTGAACAAGCAGAAAATAAGCGCCTTCAAGAACAGCTACAGGAAGTCAAGCAAGCCAATGAAGCTCTCATAGCGACGCAGACCATCCCGGACCAAAACTTGTCGATCCACGCCAGTGATGATCATCCCGCAACGGACGCAAATCAGCCATTCCAAGTGGAGCTTGAACGACTCCGACAGGAGGTGTGTTTTTGGCTGTCGTTTGAAAGACGTCAACTGAATACGATTGAGCCCAATGATCTCTAACGTCTCGATGTGCTTAAAAAACAAAACAAAACAAAAAACACATATCCATTTCAATCACAGTGTTTGGAGTAATGTGTCATGCTTGGCTTGCAGCTGTCTGTAAGCAAGAACAAGGAAGAGAAGCTCAGACAACAGATGGCTGACAAAGAGATGAAGACTAAGAAAGCCTTTGTCGGAGCCAAGGCGAAAATCAACCAGCTGAATTGTAGGTTCCAACTGTGCACCCAAACGTAATACTGTATCCTAAACTGCAATATACCGGCACGCTTTTTTTTTCTTTATTCAGCTGCAAAAGATAATCTGAGCAAAGAGGTTGAAGACCTCAAGCAGTGTAAGGAGGAACTGGAGGTGAGGATGAACGCCATGAAGTCACAGTATGAAGGAAGACTTCTGCGGCTTGACAGAGAACTGCGGGAGACTCAAACTCACTCCGAGCCCAGAGAGGAATCTCAGGACCAGACTGGGTCGAAGGTAATCCAACCTGAACGTTTCACGACCATGCACGCGTCGCCGGTCTTTTAAATTACGGAACGCAGCAATCATCACGTCGGCATCATCGGCTCTTGAGTTGTCATTTCAAGTTGGCTCTTTACTTAGGTGGGTGATCAGAACAGATCTGGAGACCAGAGGCAGCTCTCTTTGAAGAGTCCAGCCCAGGATCGGAGCAGGTGGGTGACTTCTGGATTCATTGCACGGCTGCAACTGGTGTTCTGTTTCAGCTTGACCAATATGACATTTCCCGAGCCTCGGGGATCAAAGCAAATGACCGATCGCCAACCTCCCATTTGTTCCTACAGTCGTTCTACGTGTACTGTTACAAATAATGACAATAGTTGTTTGCAGAGTCAGACATAAAAATCAGGCCACTGCTGTCATGTTAATGCGGGAAATGACAAACACACTCCCTGAGTGAGTACGGAATGAAAGTTGTCATGCGTGCAGCTCATTTTTTTAAAAGCAGTCACGCACTCCCTTGTCTAAAAAGGTACAGTGTAAACTTGCGGGCCAATTCTCTGTTGCTTAATATTTGCGCTCAATCTTATTGTCTGAACTTGACGTCTGTGCCGCATCTTTCCCGCGTCAACTTGTTCAAGTGGCGACCGCTGGCTTCTGGTCACATCTTTTTTTTCCCACTTTTTTGGGAGGGAATGGGCACTGCAGTTTCTCAGGTATTCGAATAAACAAAATGGTTTTCTAATACCTTTTCAATTTGATCCCATAACAGCTCGAGCCTGTCCGAACCGCCGACCGCCAATATCCGCCCCACCCCGAGTGCTCCATCTCCGAGCAACAAACCGAGCCCTTCACCTGCTAGCAAGTCAACGCCCCGTGCCAGTATCAGACCTATGGTTACCCCGGCAACCGTCCCCGTGCCAACGCCCACCGCCACCGTTATGCCAACCACACAGACTGAAAGCCAAGAGGGTAAGATTTTTTTTATTTTTAAATACTACTACCCGTAGTAGACATTTCCTTGGACCCGTAACCTGTAACTGATGGCTAAACGACGGTCCTCCACCGACGTGCGAGTGGAACCGAAGAGTGCTGAGGTCTCAAGTATTCGCAATGCTTCTGTTTGTTTAGTGTTGATGACTACGGGAGCCGCTGCCCACACGGTCATCTCCAGTCTCAGCGCACCCGCATCCATAATGCAAACGAGCGGCACGCAGGCCACGGCATTTGTCCAGCCCACTCAGCAGCAGCAGCAAGCGGCATCTCCGGATGTAGGCAGCAGCGTAGATACAGAACGGCCGTCGACATCCTCTGCCATCGGCGGAGCACGTAAGCCGCAGTGCGATGCCTCCAAGCGTTCCCCTCGTCCTCAAAACTGCGCCTGCCAAGTGGCACGCTGTCTCACCGTCGTACCAAAGCGCAGCAGCGGTTCTATAAAAGCCCCATAATGGCGCGCAATGATTTTCTCTTTGACCACAGCGAGTTCAAAGCGAAGTAGAGAGGACGATCTTGAGGAAGATGACATCAAACCAGAGAGTTCCCAGGCCCATTCGACTGCCAAAAAGCTGCGACTGAGACAAACTCTTGGCCTGCAGGTAAATGCAGACCTCCCGATTGCCTCCTTGAGTTTCTTTGCCGTCCAAATGTCAAAAAGTGCTGCGTTAAACTTGTGTCCTGGCCAAACCTTTGGCTGTAGTCTTCCATAAGCAACTCGGTTTCCGATTTCATTTTTGTGATTTGAATTGTTTCGAGAATATCCTAATAAGCCAAGCCAACATTTTAACATTAACATTGTATTGGTTACATTGGTGAAACATGTGAAAAGAATCGTTAAAAAAAAAGCTGGCATAGCAAATACAGTACTGCGCTGTGAAAATCAAACCAGGGCGGTTGCAAGTGAGTTTTTTTTTTTTTTTGTTTTTTTTGGCTGTCCTTTAACTTTGAATTAACGCTGTCGCAGATGGAAGGTGATGAGGAGATAGAAGATCTACGGGAGGAAGATGAAAGACAAGATTCACCCGACAACAGTCAGGTCAGTTGACAATGTTTTCAAAGACAGAATTCCTTCCAGAGTTCCCGAATGTGTCGGGCTAATCACAGGGTTTGCACTATTTGCGCTGTAGGAGCTTCCAGACGATTTTCCTGTCATCCCCGATGATGACGACATAGAGGCGGAAGGCATGTCCCAGTCGGTCCCTTCAGATCGGACGTCCCCTCAGGAGTCAGGTCTGACTCGTGAAGTGATTGTTATCGACACAGACAGCGAAAGCCGTGAGAGCAGAGGAGAGAAACCGGAGACCACCGGTGCGGAGGAGGAGGAGGAGGAGGGTGAAGAAGAAGAAGGGGAGGAGGAAGAGGATGAGGAGGAGGAGGAGGAGGAGGAGGAGGAAGAGGAGGTGCACCCCTTTTTTTCTTCTTGTCCAAACATATCCAGATCTGTTCTCAAAGCGCCACTTCACTTTTAGTATAAGGCGGAGGGGGCAGAGGAGGAGGAAGAAGATGATGATGATGATGAGGAGGAGGAAGGCGATGATGCAAGTAGCGCCGTTATGAAGAGAGAAGAGGAAAGCAGCGAGGAAGATGGCAATGCCGAAGAAGACGGAGAGCAGCCCACCGGCGCTGAGGAGGATCTTTCCCAGGGTGCCCCTGAGCCGTCCCGCGGCAGTGAGCGACGTGAAAAAGGCATTTGCTATGCTCCTTCCTCTCGCATTCCCTAAATGCGTCGGTCCTCTCCTCCAGGTGACGCCGGCAGCACCGGCGAGGCGGAAGCCCAGAGGGAGGCCGTGCACGTCCCCCCGACGTCCTCCCCGTCCACGCCCTCCCCTTCCACTTCTTCCCTTACGCTCCGCCTACCCCAACCCCGAAGGCCCCCGCACTCCCTCCCCCCACGACTATACATCCAACCCCCAGCTTCAGAGCTCGGCCCCCCTCATACGCAGGTAAACTTGAAACCTCATTGGCATATTCAATTCATAGCAGGTGTCACACTGTTGCATAGCACACAGTGTGGCCTGGCGGGCAAGGGGCCCGCCCACATACTCCCCAACAAAAAAATGCATTTGAAGTCGGTGAGGTTTATTTTGCGTCTTTGTGTGTCTATCCAGAGACAGTCCTCCCAACTTCGACGACCATCAGTAGGTCGAGGACCACAGCTGACGCCAGGGATAGGCAGTATGGTAAGCCGAATGAGTCGCTGGACCGTCTGGAGCGTTAACGAAGCTTTTTGTTCTCACGTCTGTATTGGCTTCCATGTTCTGACGCTCCGCACCGGTAAGCCAAAGTTCAACACGTGTTAGATGGGCGGATGTTCAACAAATGGCTCCATTGGCTGCTCCCGTTTTGGAGATTTTCATGACTGGGGGAAACGATGAGGACTGTGACACTAGGCCCAAAATGGCTCCATCAGACAATGTGCCACTGCACTCCCGTTGAAACAGAAGAACATCGTGTTCACAAACTCTGAACTTCGCGCTGTGATGCTTCAACGTGTGCTTTTTGTGTTTCAGCAACATTTCTTCGACGATGATGACAGGATGGTTCCAAGTACTCCGACTCTGGTCGTGCCCCACCGTACTGATGGCTTTGCTGAAGCTATCCAGTAAGCAGAGCTCGGCACTATTTCTTGGCCGAATAGCGCTCGGATCACCACATTGATCGCCCGTGTCGTTCTGTCACCTCAGCTCTCCTCAGGTTGCAGGTCTGTCCACCAGGTTTAGATTTGGACCTCCCGAAGACCTGCTCCCTCAGACTACGGCATCGCACTCGGACCTGGGGCAGCTGGCCTCTCAAGGAGGTAGCGCGCAACAAATGACACCTGCCCAAAATATAACTCCACTTCACCGCACGGTCAGCGGACAAATTTCACCAAAATGTTTCTTGTGCACTCCAAACACGCTTTTGTGCTCCAAATGTCCTTTTCTGAGCTTGTAATTGGAGCGCAAGTTTAACGTTAGACTGTCGCCTCTTCCTACTTGAAAACGACCATGTCAACTCGTGAGCAGTTCATACATTTCTGCGAGCCGTAAGTGAAGAGAGGATGTCACATGGTACGCGAGGCACAAAAAAAAAAGCAACCAAACTAAGGACCAGTGGAGCAACCTGACAAACGCCTCAAGATTTGCAACCGAGGAAGCACATTAAGCCGCCATTGCGTGATTAGGTCTGGGCATGTACGAGTCCCCGCTGTTCCTGGCTGCTCATGATGAGGACGGAGGAGGAAGAAGCGTCCCCACGACCCCTTTGCAGGTGGCCGCACCCGGTGAGGGACACGCGCACGTCCGCATACGCGCATTTATCGCGGCCCGTCAAAGAACGACTTGACGTTGTATCTTCACTTTGTGCGCCAGTGACGGTCTTTACGGAGTCTCTGCCCTCAGACAGTGGCGACAACATGGCGTCCCAGTCTGTTCCCATGGTAACTGCCTCGACTGGGATGTCCACACCGGGCGACGATGGAGACGAGGTGTTCATGGAACAAGAAGAAGGGTGAGCTACTTTTAGGGAATTTTGGAGTGCGCCTCATATCTATAACTGCTCTATAACTTGTCGATTTCAGTCCATCCGCCGAGGCTTCTTTGGACAGCCGCGCCGACATGGAGACTGCGGGACAGCAAAGTGAAGATGCGTCACTTCCGTCCACCAGTCAAGACGCAGACTCCTCCACAATTTTCAACACCTTGTGCAGTAAGATGTTTGGATATACTCATTCGTTGTCGTGAATTTCGGCCGCCTAAAAGTGGAAGCGTGCCACCGGGTGACGGTGAACATTTACTCAGAGGGAAACGTTGGAGACGCCCATCTGCTATGTTTACAGACAGCGGCGGCGTCACTCAGAGGCGCGTGGTGACCACTCAACCTGTGATGAGCACCCCGCTAGGCAGAGGAAGCAGAGGAAGGGGCGAAGGACGCGTGCTGATCAGCCGCCGAGGTAAGGACATGAAGTGCTTTTCACAGTTCGCATGCAAACGGGTAGCCGTTCATTTTAACCGCAATGCCGAGACATGCGCGCGACAGATATCCATATTTCTTCTATGCTCTAAAACCTTGATTTCCCCCACTTGGCGTTAGGGACACTTGGTCGATCAAGAGGAGGAGTGGGCAGAGGGAGCTCCATCTAAATATCAGTTCGCCTTTACCTGGACAACGCAAAAACAAATCCATAATGTTGAGCAACGTATCAGAGTTTTTAAAACACGATTCACAAATACGTCAGATCACATTTGGGTTTTGTTATTGTACAGTTTGTGGTCATGGGATGCCAGTCTCTGAGCCAGTCCCCCCGACCCCCAATTGTTCAATGCTTTTCCAGTCATGGTGTTGTCATTTTCATCAGTCTTTTTTTTCTCACATTCTTATAATAAAATGAATAAGAAGAAGAACTGTTGTTGAACTGAATAATGCTTGGTTTTGAAGGTAGAGATGTGTGCTATTTGAAGCAAACATGTTAAGGAAGTTGGTCTTTCCAGTTGCTACCCCTTCTACCAAACGTTAAATGAGTTTTCTGCTGACGGTGAAAGACATCGGTGGAGTGACCCAACAACGCGGAGGTGCTAAGGACGGATCCGGATGATGAGCCAGTACCAGAAACTCACCAAAGAAAAAACAGCAGGGAATATACTACATATCAATCTTAATCATAATCAAGAAGAAAAAATGCACACTGGGTTTATTTGTTTGGCACAGAAAAGAACACAGAAATGCTGTTGAGTGTGGAAGGACCCTACACGCTTGTATTACTCATCCTCCGAACATTTTGTAAGAACAGAGCTGGTGTGATAGGGATATTCTTGGGTTAAAATAATTATGAAAACATTTTGCCAAATTGCTTGTGTTTAGGATTTTTACAAAATAATCACACTTGGGTGGGTGTGTGTGTATTTTGCAAATCAGTGTGTTTACAGTATTGTTTTCAGGGTTGCCACTCTTCCACTTGCTTTTTATTTATGGACCATTTAAGGGCTAATTTAGCCACTTTTTAAGGAATTTTTTACCAAAAAACGACCATGTATAGTAAGGCGTTTTTAGCCAAAAAAAAAAGACCATGTTTTTTTAGGCGTTTTTTGACGAAAAAAAAAAACGACCATGTATAGTAAGGCGTTTTTAGCCCAAAAAAAAGACCATGTTTTTTTTAGGCGGTTTTTGACGAAAAAAAAAACGACCATGTATAGTAAGGCGTTTTTAGCCCCAAAAAAAGACCATGTATAGTAAGGCGTTTTTAGCCGAAAAAAATGACCACGTATAGTAAGGTGTTTTTAGCAGAAAAAAACGACCATGTATAGTAAGGCGTTTTTAGCCGAAAATACCGACCATGTATAGTAAGGCGTTTTTAGCCCAAAAAAAAGACCATGTATAGTAAGGCGTTTTTAGCCGAAAAAAATGACCACGTATAGTAAGGTGTTTTTAGCAGAAAAAAACGACCATGTATAGTAAGGCGTTTTTAGCCGAAAATACCGACCATGTATAGTAAGGCGTTTTTAGCCGAAAAAAAGCGTGTATAGTAAGGCATTTTTAGCCGAAAAAAAAGACCATCTATAGTAAGCCGTTTTTAGCCGAAAACCCCCCCGACCATGTATAGTAAGGCATTTTTAGCCGAAAAAACGACCGTGTATAGTAAGGCGTTTTTAGCCGAAAAAACGACCATGTATAGTAAGGCATTTTTAGCCGAAAAAACGACCGTGTATAGTAAGGCGTTTTTTTGTGAAAAAAAAACGACAATGTATACTAAGGCGTTTTTAGCCCCAAAAAAACCGACCATGTGTAGTAAGTGGTTTTTAGCCGAAAAAAACGACCATGTATAGTAAGGTGTTCTTAGCCGAAAAAAAACGACCGTGTATACTAAGGCATTTTTTTTGGTGAAAAAAACGACAATGTATAGTAAGGCTTTTTTAGCCGAAAAAACGACCATGTACTGTAAGCCGTTTTTAGCCGAAAAAAACCTACCATTTATAGTAAGGCATTTTTAGCCGAAAAAAAACGACCATGTATAGTAAGGCATTTTTCGCTAAAAACCGACCATGTATAGTAAGGCTTTTTTAGCCGAAAAAACGACCATGTACAGTAAGCCGTTTTTAGCCGAAAAAAAAACACATATAGTAAGGCATTTTTAGCCGAAAAAACGACCATGTACAGTAAGCCGTTTTTAGCCGAAAAAAAACAACCATATATAGTAAGGCATTTTTAGCCGAAAAAACGACCATGTACAGTAAGCCGTTTTTACCCGAAAAAAACCAACCATATATAGTAAGGCATTTTTAGCCGAAAAAAACGACCAAAAATGCCTTACTATACATGGTCGTTTTTTTCTGCAAAAAACGCCTTACGATACGGAGTCGTTTGTTTTCGTCCGAAAACACCTGACTCTACATCATCGTTTTTTCGGCTAAAAAAAAACTTTCTATACATGATCATTTTTTTCGGCAAAAAACGCCTTACGATACGGAGTCGTTCGTTTTCGTCCGAAAACACCTGACTATACATCGTCGTTTTTTCGGCTAAAAAACCCTTTCTATAAATGATCATTTTTTTCGGTAAAAAACGCCTTACGATACGGAGTCGTTTGTTTTCGTCCGAAAACACCTGACTATACATCGTCGTTTTTTCGGCTAAAAAACCCTTTTTATACGTGGGGGGTTTTTTCCGGCTTAAAACGCCTTACTTATCTCAGTCGTTTTTTTCGGCGAAAATCTTCTTACTATATACATGGTCGTTTTTTTCGGCCCAAAACGCCTAACTATACATGGTTGTTTTTGTCGGCTAAAAACGCCTTACTATACATGGCATTTTTTTGGGCCAAAAAAAACCTCTTTACATGGTCTTTTTTTGGGCTAAAAACGCCTTCCTGTACATGGTCGTTTTTTTTGTGGCCCAAAACGCCCTCCTATACATGGCCATTTTTATCTGCAAAAAATGCCTTACTATACATGGTCGTTTTTGTGGCCCTAAACGCCTTCCTATATATACTTGGCCATATTTATCGGCAAAAACGCCTTACTATACATGGTCAAGATTTTTTCCGGCAAAAAATTGATCAGCAACATGCGGATGGCTTGATAATTAAAAAATAAAGCGATGCTTTTTCTTCGTCTTTGGGCCATTCTGGCAACGGAAGTTTTGTCAGCATTGGTTCCGGTGTCACTCACGGGCATATCATTGCAGACTGATGAACACTATTTGAAATTGTGAAAAATATCAGTCTGGATTTTTAACTTCCTTCGAGTGGCATTTCGGAGTATGAGCCATTACTCTGACAAGACGGTCACATAGGAACTTTTACAGTCAGAACGTGTTAACGCGTATGTTTTACCCGGACGTCAGTTCAAGCCGTACGCGTCACGCCAGTGTTTGTCATGCTCCTGGTGGATCCCGGTGTGTTCATTGGAACGGCGGCCGACCTTCTGGACAGTCCGGGGTTGGAAGAAGCCGGCATCACTCACATCGTGTCTGTGGACTCCGCGGACCCGGCGCCTCTCCTGCCCGTAGACTCTAGCTATCGCAAGAAATGGATTAACATCCTGGATGAGGTGACGTCGGACCTCTTGAGCCACCTGGATGATTGCTGCCTCTTCATCCAGGAGGCCGTGGACGGAGGCGGGGCGGCACTCGTCCACTGGTACGGGGCAATGTCATCCATGACCGGTCCTATTGCGGCCCGGGCTCAATGACGTCAAAGTTCCGTGTGTGTATATCGTCTGCGTTAACTGAAGTCTCGATCAATTCCATGTACGGCTGTGGGATGAAACACCAGCAAATAAGTGAGCCCTGAAAGTGTTTGTGCTTCAGTCAGGCCGGCCGGAGTCGCAGCGCCACCGTTGTGACCGCTTACCTCATGAGGAGACACAAGCTGGGCTTTGCTGAGGCTTATCACAGACTGAAGAGTGTCAAGCGGGATGTGCAGTACGTGTCTCGCCCTGCTTCGCGATGCAGTGATTAGCAATGTCACCTGGCCATGTGGCAACAAATGTGATGGGTGTTTCAGGGTCAACAGCGGGTTCGAGGAGCAGTTGTGTCTGTACGAGGCCTTGCGTTGTCAAGTGGACACCAGCGATCCACTGTACAAACAATACAGATTGACAAAGATTACAGAGAAATACCCTGGTAAACGCACGCGCACACACACAAACCAGTGCATTTTCGGTATTTTCTTCATTCCTACTGTCCATAGAGTTGCAGCAGGTTCCTAGGGAAGTGTTTGCAGCTGACCCCGCTCAATCCAACTCATCTGAAGCCTCCTATCGTTGCAGGAAGTGCCGGTAACTGTTTTTGCTTTTGTGTCCAACGCCTCATCTCCTTTGGCTGGATTTACACAGTGTGGTTCAAGTGGCAATTCAGATTTTTTTTTTGCTGTCACACAACTCACATAAATGGAAAGGCAAGGTGACGGCTGGCCCCGCGACCCTCATGATCAGAAGCGGATTAGAAAATGGCTGGATGTAGAGTTGGGTTGAGTATTAAATAAGCAACCTGACTGAAGATGGCAGCTCGCAAAGGGAATGCGGCGGTTACCATCAGTTACATTAGTTGGGGGAAGAGACATCGGATTCAGAATGGGTCGCTTCACTGGCCGTGTAAATCCAGCAAATTGCACCCTCAGTTTCCTCCCTATCGGAATAACAACCAACACTTGTTTTTCCTCCTTTGCAGACGAACTCTGTTCCGCAGCTCCAGTCTCCTCAGTCACCCAATGGGAGAAGGAGCGTCAGCATTCAGCCATAAAAAGTCCTCCAACCTGACTGGTCGGTTCATACGATTGGATTTTTCATTCGTTTGTTTTTTCATTACATTTTGACTTTTGTTTTGTTGCTTTGAATTAGTTAGTTCGTTCCATGAGCTTTTTTTCTTGCACTCAACAAATGGGCCAACAACTCATGCTAATAATGAAAATAACAACTAGCAAACCTGCACTAAAAACAAATTAAAACTCAACAACAGCAAAAAAGTCAAAATGAAATAAAAACAAAGAACCCCAAAGTAACTTCTAACCCCGAGTCGAAATTGTTGCTTATCTTTGTATAGAAGGAGTCAAGTGTACATCCTATTTCATTGAACCAGTGCAGTGGATGGAACAAGCGTTACTTGGCGTGATGGATGGACAGGTACCGTATATCACCTTTGGCTGCTCTCTCTGCGTGACACAAAATATTTCCCTCGGGTTCGCTTTTGGTTTGCAGCTGCTGTGTCCCAAATGCCGATCCAAGCTGGGCTCGTTCAGCTGGTGCGGAGATCAGTGCTCGTGTGGCCGCTGGATCACGCCTTCTTTTCAGCTGCACCGAAATCGAGTGGACGAGATCCGGCTCATGAACTTACACCGATGACTTGCGTCACTCCTCGCAGTTGGAAATACACGACACGTCGTCTTATCTGCACATCACTTTAAATAAAGAAGAGAAAGGTCAAAAAGAGTCACGTCTCATCTGTCCAGTGAGTAAATTGTCAGACACCATTCAGCAGATTTTTTTTTTTTCAAAAAAAGTGACAGAGCGTCTTTTTCTGGCGTTATTGGAGTCACTGAGATGAAAGCACGCAGCGTTCTCCACATGCAGTGGGTTCTTCCGTCGGCCTCTCCCCCGTCCCAGAACACTCACGGGTGGTCCAGTCCTCTTGCAGGGCTAAAGTGGGGAGTGGGCTGTGGGGGGTGTAACCTCATCCAAGTTCTTTTGACAACTACGTCACCCGTTAACACGGCGTACCGCGTGCTACGCCTGCAAATGTTCATGCCAACCCAAAGATAAAGGAAGACGGCGTTTGTAAAAACAATAATTAGATATTTATTCAGTGACAATCAGTCAGTCAGTACAGAAGCTCAAGTTTTGTTGGAACACAAAAATCAGACATGACAGAAAATAACATTTTGTTAATGCAAGTTTACGCGGTTCAGACACGACACTCGGAAGACGCCACCGCCAGTACTTGCTGAGTGAAAACAAGCCGTTACTTCGTGCGCAAACAAAACTGACCAACTCTATGGAGTAAAAAAAAATGCTGTTTATACACGATCAACACACACACACACAAACAATTTACTTTCATCAAGATTTATAAGTGAACTCGCTAAACGTCTATAGTATATGCTTTACGGTATAAATTAATACAAATCTCAAACGAATTGTGATGCAAATACTAAAACAAAGTGAACAGATTGAGACTGAACAGTTTGAATAGCGTGAAATAAAATGGACGTCCAGCAGGGGCAACGTTTCTTTTTTTCCTCAATGTTAATCACTTGGGCGTGTCTCCCGTTACCCGGCATTGCCTGGTGGTGAATATTCTCTGCGAGTGATTTTCGTCTAGTTCCATTCACTTAACGTCTTTAATGTACACATTTTGATTTGAATCACAATTATTTTCCCTGATGTTGTCCATGCACAGAAGAAAGTGTAGTTTAGACCTGGATTTTTGTTCTCATCGTTGTTTTCATGTTGCTGTATCAAAGTTCGGTTTGGATGCCACAGAAAAAAAAAAAACGAAAAGGGTGACCGCAAATGGATTTGAAACAATTCAGCTTTTGCGCATGAACTTGATCCCAATCACAAAGTCAAAGAGCGCCGCCCTGATGATTATTTTCACTGATCGACCCCGCACATTTTGAGCAATGCCGCTCGCAGTGCAGCCTTCAAGTTCTCCGTTGCTGTATGTTCCCGACGTATGTGTTCTCGATACACAGTACGATGTAGTGGTTAGCGCACGAGCGGGTGTGTTGACCTAACAGGCGTCCGGTCTGAAGCAGGGCAGCCTGACCTGTCACCGCCGCGTCGGCGGTCCTCCAGGCTTCGCAGTAGTTTATGGTTGCGCGGATTCCTCCTGCGCTGGAACCGTGCCAGATCAGCTTTTCTGGCCTGGAAAGGAGCGAGAGAGACATATGAGCCGTAAGATAACGCGCGGGGATAATTTCCGGACGATAGAGCGCACCTGATTATAAGCCACACACACACTCCATTTTTAAAAGGAGGGGGGGGGGGTGGGATTGGAAACATACATAAGCCGCACCTGTCTATAAGCCGCAGGCGCCCACCATTTCGGCCACACTCACCACGCCGAGTCAGTCAGCACGTCGCGTCCATCGAAGGAGTAAATGGGGACGGAGGGGTCAAAGGTGCCACCATTTCCCGAAAAGATGGACATCCAGCTTTTGAAGAGCAAGTCGCCCTGATAGGCGAGGACAGAAAAAAGCCATCGCGGGTTATTCTACGAACGAGCATATTTTCATGATCTCGCGGAACAGGCGTGGTCCTCACCCTGAGATTGACCACAGGCATGTGGCCGCGGTCTGCCTTCCTCACAACGGTGGCCAGGTCTTGGAGGTGCGAGGACAGGAAGGCCCTGTACGTGCCGATCAGCCCCACGGCCCGTGCCTGCTGGTAGCACTGGAAGTCGGCCCCGCGGATCCCTCGCATGTCTCCTTTCAACGGAGCGTTGAGAGCCACCAGATGGAGCTGGAGATGACAGAAGAATCCAATGTCCAATGTCCAAAGCTGGATCCAACACTTCCGAAATCACGACTTTTCTCAAATGACCTTTTGATGTTCTTATTCATCGTTCATGATATTGCTTGATGCGAAGCACACCAATCACGTTAATGCAATTGGCAAACGGATGAATCTCACATGCAACGCTTCATTTCCACACGTCTGCCAGTGGTTCCGTTTTTCGCCGACTCGTGTGAACTACCGCGGCGTTGACCCCGGGTTTCGACAAACAAGGTTGGCCAAACACACGTTCGGAATCATTTAAAGGAAGCAAATCTGTCAGGACGTGGCCTTTGAAAGCGTCAGCGTGATTCCCCGAAAAAAAAAAAGATGCCGCCCCCCCCTACTGCAAATCAAATTCAAAGAAATAAAACAAAGCGCTCAATGTCACACGGTGAAGTCAAAGATGGATATTCACCCCGGCGACGGCATTGAAGGTCTGCGGCAGGATGTGAAAACTGGGCTGAAATCCTCTGCTGCCCTCATGCAGCTCCTGTCCGACAAATACACAATCGCTTAGCTTCACCCGTAAACGGTACATTTCATAGCCAGATGTGGCTGACATTGCATTTCAAAGTTTTCGGAAAACAAAGATTAAAAAAAAAAACTCATTAAGATTGTTTAGAAAAAAAAAATAATTGATGTGCCCAAATACACAACCAGATGTGGATCAAGTTAGCAAAAGGAAAAATATCCTTCCATTCTCTTCGTTATTGCTTTATCGTGTAAATTATTTTCACTCCACGTACGGCACTTTGGATACAGCGCCGGTTGTTTTCAAATTACACTTGAGTTGAGCGCGTACTTGGCTGTGGCTCCTGTGCGGTCGGCTCCATTCGCCAGGTTTGTTGTGGGCTTGAGCAGCCGATGAGGATGACGGTTCGGATTGGATCAACTCTCCAAGCTGAAATGGGAACAGGCACGCGCTTACACAAGTCACATTTCACACACTGGGGTGGCACCCGGGGGGGAAAGGAAGGTGCGGAGCGCACTTGGGGAACACCGTTGACTGGCAGGTCCAATACACACCCGGATTTTGCGCCATCCATTCTGTGATTTGATGTAAAGCTCTCCGCCGTTCTCTGACACGTACGCCAAGGTTCCCTCTGGGGCACGGCGAGTCTCTCTGGTCAGAGCATAAATTGTCTCGTGGGTGCTTACCTGAGCACACACATCCGTGTGAGAAGAGGACACGTTTACTTTCAAAAATTCTGACCATGTTTCTTACCGGGTTTGAAAATCCTGGGAGTCCAGGAGGACCGGGAGGTCCTGGGACACCCACACCTGTTGACAACATATAATACACTCATCAAAGACAACAAGCACATTCAACTTCCTCTGTGTGTTGTGCCGCTACACACCTGCTTCAAAATCAGGAAGTGGTCCTGGGGGTCCGGGAGGGCCGGGTAGCCCTCTGGGACCTGGACGTCCAATCCCAGGGGCTCCACGTTGGCCTGGAGAACCAGGAGAACCTGGAAGGCCAATGACTGACTCACCTTTAGGGCCCTGAACAAACATAAACAAAGAACATTCACTTTTCAATATGCATTTAACTCATTCACTCCCAAAGACGTTTTTAAACGTCTTTTCAGACTTGGTCCAGAATTGGCTCGTACTGAATGAGTTAAAGAAGACCAATAGGAAACTGGGTCAACACCCAAGAAGCCCACAAAAGAGGTAGAAATGACTTATTGGGTAGCTTTGCGCTTCGTTAGCAGAACTCACCACAAGTCCTGACCGCCCCGGTAGTCCTGGAGGCCCAGGAGGGCCCGAGTCACCCTTTTCTCCCTTCTGGCCTTTAGATCCCCGCTCACCCTTCACACCCTTCACAACCCACAAGAACAAACAGATATCAGCCAGGAAAAAGAAGCTTGATGTGTGTCAAACTTTTTATTCCGCTGCCTGTCATCAATTATACATCAATCTGTACTCACCACAGGTCCATCGAGAAAGTCAGGGGCTGACAAACAACAACATAACACATCGGATGAAAGAGAATTCCAAACAAAAATGGCTTACGAACGAGACGTGAAAAGTTCTTACCAGGTGTCCCTGGCTCTCCGGGTATCCCGACCTCTCCTTTTTCACCTTTCGCTTTTACGATATTGACCCTGTTATTTGAATCCTACACACGGAAATGAACACACTCATCATCACCCGATGGACACACCTTAGGCACTTTGAGTGTTAAATATTTTGATTTTGATTGGGACGAATGTCGGCGCCATTGACTGTCGGTGCTGGACAGACCTGGGGCGCTTGTGTTTTTTGCGCCAGTAATGGGCAGCATTTTTCACAACCCCGATTTGTTCAGTGGCTATGTCAGCGCTGTTGGACAGTTGGCGTCGGTGCGGCTGGATGGATGGCCGCTGAAGTTGAGGATGAGGAGAGAGGAGCGTTGGCGAAGAGCACCGATGCGTATTTGGAACCGTGAGTCGCCGCTTGGAATTGAAGTGGATTTCCATGGGACAGGTGAAGTGAACCAATCTCTTTTTTCGTCAATGGATGCTACAGCTTCTTGTTGACTTTGAAACTTAGCTTGTAGCCGACGTGTGCTCATTTTGAGCATGACGTCTCTGATCCACTGGTTAAAGGACACTTTGATTCTCTCCTCTTTCATCTCAAACCGCTTCAAACAACAAAGCGTGTGACGGAAAAGTGGTTAGGACTGCACGACTGTTTGTGTTTTATGTTGTGTGTTGTGTTTATTATTTTACTTTATGTTAACTGTTTTGTAAAGCGCTTTGTTACAGCTGCCGCTGTTGTGAAAGCGCTATATAAATCAGAATGTATTGTATTGTATTGTATAAATACCGGATTTACGCAGACAAAACGGTTAGGACGTTCAAAACACAGCGTCGTAACCAGCGGTGTTACCATCAATAATTTCAGTCCATAGTATTATTGTATGAGTGGGATTCTTCAATATATATATATTTTTTAATAAGATTAAAAGTGACATATTATGAACTTGAAATGTTGATTATGTATCCTGCAATCTGCCCATTCCTTCAAATTTGTCTGTGAGCAGGCTTGAAATGCAGGAAGTTTCTAACTCACGAAAGGGATCCACAAAAAATCCCAAAATATGCCAAAAAAATCACAGCAACATCAACGAGCAGTCTTGGTCACGTGCTCAATCTGGCGCTGCCAGCGGTCCTCATAGTAACGAAAGCGGTTTCAAATTGAGAACAAAAACAAACAAAATAAAATGACACACCGCGGTTCATTTTAGATGAGATAGATTTGAAGAAGAGAATTCCGTAAAGGTTTCACATTATTTCAACAAACTTGTTAATTATCCAATTTAGTAAGGCAAGTTTATATTTTACCCCCCCCCCCACAGAGACTATGAAGAATCGTTGTTAGAATGTTTCCTCATGCACCCAACACCACCAAAACCGAGTCTCATGAGTGCAATAAGGAAGATGAGGTCAGGAAAGGAAGTTTGGAGGAAAGGAGGGGGGAAGGGGGGCAGATAATAAAGGGTGGCCACAGAGCTGCCATGCTGCTCTTTCCACTCCCCGACAGAACCATCGGATGGCACCCCATTTCAAAACGAAACGGACCCATGAGATGGTACGCCTCAGACTTACGAGTCCCTTTTTGCAATGCGGCCTGGGGCGCACTGGGAACACTGTCTTTGAGAGAAGAGCACGTTATCAGCTTTAAGTCATGGATTCATCACTCGGCACGACTCGCAAAAATGGAACAAAATATTGAGGCAGAAAGAAAGGAACGACTATTTTTGCAAAACGGGGTGAGGACCAAGAAGAAAGTTCGAAATTTGGGTGTAAAAATGGGCTGATTTATTGATATGTAAAGATGCAAAGAGCTAAATTTGCAATTTGCTCAACGCTGTGCACGTAACGGACATCGTGATGGCAAGGGTTTCACACCGGAACTGATGATTTCTAGTTTGTCGTTGGATTCGGAATAGAATTGGATTTGAAAGACCAACATCGCTGAAGAGTGTTTGAGCTCAGAGATTCCACTGGAAATACCCATGTGTCTGCAGTGTTCAACTACTAACGTCACTCATGCCAACATTTCGAGAAACTCGGGAACATTTGACTCCTGGTAAATAGGCAACAACTCCACAACTAGCATCAAGTGTGAAATGACAAAGACATGATCTGGTTTGAGTCGGTCGAATGAACAGTTCCCGATGCCTCTAACGTTGACATTTGGATCTTCCGAGTCCATCAAGAATATAACCCCCCCCTCGCCAACAACTCAAAGATGAACACTTACTCCATTCAATCCAATAATTCTTCCTGGCAGTCCGGGCGTACCGGGTGGACCGCGGGGTCCCTGAGAAATCAGATTGACATCGTGTCAAAGGCACAACCCAATGGATGATCGGTTGTCCGTTTTGCAAATGTAATTGGAAATGGAAACGCCTCCAAAACTGATCTGAGTTGGCAGCTTGATGTACTGGTGTACAATTAAGATTGCGTAAAGATTTAAAAACAGACTGCTGTTGCTTACCGGCATGCCAACAGAATCTCCTTTTTCCCCTTTCCTACCAGGCATACCAGGGCGTCCCTGTTAAAAGAGAACAAACATTTTTTTGGGGGTGCACAAACGCAAAGCTCTGTTTTAAAAACCCACTTCCATCAGCTACGGAATACATACGGAGCGTCCAGGGAAGCCATATTCTCCCTTTTGCCCGGGAGGTCCATGTGGGCCCTAAACAAAAGATAAAAGCAACACACCATCTCCAACAGTCGTCTTTGTATCTTTGTTTCTCATGAGAAATCGAGCAGCATTGAAGCGCCGCTTCTGATGTCTAAAACCAAAATAAAGATATACGGTTTACCAAGTGTGTGCAGCTTTCCCTGACAAAAATAAATGTCCTTTAATATTCGTTGTGTCCGTTTGGATGGACTTACCATGGGTCCTGCAGGCCCAGGTGACCCACGGGCACCCTGTCAAAAGAAAACAGAATGCGGACAAAAATGATTGATTTGGCTCTCATATTCTCCTGAGGGATCTTTTTTTTTTTATTTGGGCCCTCTCACCCTCCAAATGACAAACATATTGCTTAAAACTCATTCAGTACCAGCCAATTCTAGACCAAGTCTGAAAAGACGTTTAAAAACGTCTTTGGGAGTGAATGAATTTTAAAGTAGAGACTACATGTGTAGGGTCTCAGTAAATCAGGTCATGCTACTCCAGATAAGTTGAATTGAAGGGCGAAAGGACAACCTTGATGCCTTTGGGCCCACGGGGACCTCTTGGTGCAGATAAAAGCGATCCATCTGCAGCAATGGTCACTCCCGGCTCTCCCTTTGCTCCCTGTTAAATGCGGGGAAACAGACATTTGTAAGTAACCCTGGCAAAAAAGATTGTACATTTTAAGTGAAATTACTTGGTTTTTTTTTGCTTGGACCAGTACGCTTTTATGATTGCAATTGTCATTAAGCGAGACTCTCTCACCTTGAGCCCTGCTGGCCCTTGGATACCTGGAGGGCCTACGTCTCCCTTTGGTCCGCGGGGGCCCTATGAGATCAACAAAGAATGACAAAGGGTGAACTGTAGTTTGGACATCCCTGCCATACAGGAAGCAGAATCACAGGTAACATTTATGCCTGTTGCCTCATTTTAACCGCACTGGAAGTCTAATTAATGAAAGCAATAATTTTGTTTTGCCATTGATACAACTATGCACAATTTGTGTGCATTACTTATTTCTTCTGAGAATGAAGTGGATATGTCTGCGAAAATGTACTTACAGGGAATCCAGCTTTACCAGGCAAGCCCTCAGGTCCCTGCAACATAACACACACAAAAAAAGCGCAAGTGCACGCATCACGATGTACACTCATAAAAGCTAAAAGAGAATCGGATCAATTATCTTTGATAAACCAAGCTTGCTCATATACAGGTTAACTGTCGCAATTAACCAAAAGCGAAAGCATTTCAAACACACATCATATGCTGCCGCGGATGCAACGTATGCTGAGAGGCTTCAACCACACAGACGTAGACGTTGAGGGGGAAAAAATATGTGAATATCTAGTTTGGAGAAATGAGCATGAACCTAATCAATATTCACTTGACATTGATATTTCCTACCATAAATTTGGCGACTAACCTTTGGCCCTGGTGGTCCTCTGATCTCTGTGAAATTGAATATACTCTCTGTGCCGTTGAGGAGCAACTGCGGATCAAATAGAATCATTCACACATGTAACCGATCAATAGAGGACAATGTTGTATGTGTATGTGTTGTTTGGTGAAAAATCAGGGGAAAAAAAACCCTAAATGTGTCTTTCACTTATATTCATATTTCAATTTACAGGTAAGCATTTTCGGGAATTAACAAGAATACGGATGGAGAAATGTGTGCATACATCTGTCAGATTAATGACAGGGCCGGGAGGTCCGGGAAGGCCAGGTGGTCCGATGATGCCGATGCCATCCGTGCCACGATTGCCCTTGCGGGATGCAGAGAGTTTTGTTTATTGACGTGTGTCTATGCGGGAACACAAAACTGTGGTTGGGAAATAAAGAACGGAATCGACGAAACCTACCTTTTGCCCCGGCCTGCCCTTTTCGCCTTTAACCCCCTGCGCACATCAAGTAAATAATGTTAGCGAGATTAATGTGTGTGTGTGTGTGGGCAGAGAAATGAAGCCCCGTGAATACTTTGTGGACGCACTGTATGCTTCAGAACGCGATATACGTACCCTCGGACCTGGTAGTCCGGCGGGACCCTGCAAACCCTCTATTCCCGGGTCCCCTCTTTCACCCTGCAATAAACCGATGGAAGAAATTGAGTTAATAACGGCAAACGACTCCGTTTAATATCACCAACGTGAATGTCTCATCATCAAACAGCCCATCTAAGGAATGCTTGCCAAAATTAGCAAATAAACATTAAAAAAAAAATCAACTTAATAAAATAATGGAGGGATGTGGGTGGTCGTAACAAGTAGGAGTTGTACCTTGACAGAGGGTCCTGGCGGACCTGGAACTCCATCCTCACCCTTCAAAAGACAGAGAATGGAAATTTGATGCCGCGATATGAGCGAACATGTGATGGAGAACTAGAGTACTGCAAAAATATAGCACAACCTTTGGACCTTGCGAACCAGGAAGACCAGGTGCACCCTGAACAACAGAATGGACATAGCGGATCGAATAAAACTCAGCACAAACTTTTACTGACCCATGAAATGAAACCTACCTGTGGGCCTGGGCCTCTTGCTCTGAGGAACGTGTCACTCTTGCCAGATCCCTCCATATCCTAACAGAGAAGGTCCGATTTTGAAATGGAAGTGGCACGGAGCCATTGGATACGAAAGAAAAGCAGGTCACCACCTCAACAAAGAATTTGGTTCCTGCAGGACTAGGGGGTCCCGGGGGTCCCGGTGGACCTGGTGGGCCTCTCCTCCCCGGTGGACCGCTGGGCCCTTGAGGTCCCGCTGACCCCGCATTGCCTGCGGTTCCGCATTCGCCCTGAGGAGACACAGAGAAACGGAAACTTCCTTGACTTGCAGACGTTTTTGAACTCAAGTACAGAATATAGAGAATGAGCAGAATTACCTTTGGCCCAGGTGATCCAGGCAAACCTCTGTCACCCTAAAGATTTCATGGGAAAGGACAACAAGAGAGTATTTACACACATTTACACAATATGGCATGCTGGGCAGCTTGGGGGGGTTATCGGAGCACCGTCGTATCAAGAATATTTGCTTTGGGATATTGCATAGACGCACAAACACCATGTGGAAGTTGTGATTAGCAGACCTTCTCTCCCGCAGCTCCACGGAGGCCCGGAGTCCCATCTTTTCCCGCTCGACCCTAAACAAACAGGCGCAGACTGTCACGGGCAACGTTGCGATCAAAAAAGACAAATCTCAAGAAATACAGTAAAAGGAAGAAATAGAGCCCAGGTGTCAAACTTTAGTCTTTGAGGGCCACTCTCTTGCTAACGATGATTAGCAGGCTCTTGCAGAGCTTGCTGATGAGCTGATCAGTTGAATCGTGCGTGTGGGAGGTGGCAAACGACTAAAACATGCAAAAGAATGGGCCTCAAGGAGTTTGACTCTTGTGAACTCCGTGGAGATGATGATAAGCCGTTTGTTGACCCCCCCTCAGCCATTCCCATTCAGGGCCAAATCCAAATGTGAGAGCTTGTTTAGAGGAATACTCAACTTCCTCGTGAAGAGATGAAGCTTATGCAAATTGAACAAAAAGTTTTTCAATTCAGCTCATTAAAAAAAAAAAAAAGGGAGCAAACACAATTTATATTTTTGACCAGTACAGCTCGATCGCTGCATCAAAGCATCTACAAAATAAAATCCAGTTAACGTCTCTTCTCACTGCACTTGTTGAAACGTAGCATAAAGCAGCCCATCATTTTTTTTCTTCTCATCCTTCACGGAAAGCTGACAAGTCATCCTTAAAGATTGCTCGCATTCCTCCAAAGTTTCAGAAACACTTAATTGCAAGGCAGGCTGACATATTGAATCAATAATGTCATATTGTTTCCTTTTCAGTATGCCTTAGAACAATGTGTTCACTGAGAACATGGATTAAAAAAAACAACAAAAAACAACAACAAAACAGCGCAAACATGGAATGAGAGAAGCAAAATGGAGTCTCAAAGTGCGACAGCATGCGTGTTTGTGTGAAGTTCCATTCCAGTGATGGCAATGAGCAGATCATGTCAAACGAGTTGCAACCATCGCTGGGTGGAGAAGCGATGTTGGTTTGCACACATCTGCGTGGATGCAGAAGACCACTTCAGGCGAAAAAGAGTCAGCTGTCAGCCGCAGGTTTAGATACCGTTGGAGGACAGTGTACAGTCAGTAGCCAGAGTACCGAGGTCGGGACCTCTTTATTACTCAGGATAATATTCATACACAAATGTGTAGAAATATCACTTTTACTGTCTCAGACTCGCAAATATATCATATCATATAATATAAGTAAATAAATGCAGACTCAGTGCACTGGCTTGTGACTGTAACATTGCATTATGGTTTGCTGTTTCACCATGCCCCCCCGAAATATATATATCAATATACCTCGCCCGATACCCAAGCAGAGCCAAAGTCAAGCCCAGACCCGGAAGCAAAACTGGACTCAGAATCAGAAGTGAAACCAGAGCCAAGGTCAGAGTGCAACTCTGTGCTCAAACCTGAAGCACCAGACCCAGAACCAGAACCACTAAACCAATCCTTAAACATCTGCAACAGAGTGGAGAGAGGAGCAGCAAATGTTCGATGCGGAACGTCAAAATGGAGGAGGCATATCGGTAGTGGGAGGTGAACAAAGACGAGTAATTTGACTGGACACAACGTAAACACGTTAAGGTCACGGAAACCGCTTGAAGAACACAATGGCAAAAATGGATACTTCGAACAGATCAACACTTCCCCGGTATGTTCACGTTTTACGTATTCCTTCATTGCGATCAATGTTCCCTCTCTCTCTCTCTCTCTCTCTCTCTCACACACGCACGCACAAACACACACAACTCTACTCTCGTTCCTTCAGTTTTCAAGTTGATACACAGTATATCTTTAAATTTGTGACTTACTGGTGTTCCTGGCTGCCCTACAAGTCCATTTTTACCAGGGGCACCATGTGGCCCAGCATACGTGTGAGAGAGGCCCTCTGCAATGTCAGCTGACAATGAAGGCTTGGTCCCAGGGGGACCGGGTGGTCCAGGAGGTCCAGGTGGCCCTGGAGGACCCTGGCGAGCACAGTGACACTTACTCAATTGTGTTGGTGGATCATCTTTGTCGAGTGGATATCACAGATCTCCCTTTACCCGAATGAGCTCAGTATCGCTGTCCAGATCCTCAAACCCAGAACCCAGCGCATCTTCTCCATACTACGGAACAACACAACAAAGAATGGATGCTGATTCATCATACTTCAAGATTCTCAAGCATCAAACAGCCATTCCATAAACTCATCACAAAACAAGATTTGATTGCATGACTACTGGATGTTAACATGACTTACAGACACACTGCGTGATCGAGGGGGTCCAGGAGGCCCGGGAAGGCCTGGTGGACCTGGAAAACCAACTCCGGGCTCTCCCTGGAGGTACGGATGTCATAAAATAAAAGAGCAGCAGTAAGTCTCCCCTCAGAGACCACAATGACTGACAAAGACGACAACCGCCCGGCACTTCTGACAATTTGGTGGCAAATATTCATTTACACTTTATGCCTGCTGGAAGTACATCTAAGTTTTGGCGCAGATAGTCAAATGCAATAAAATATAGGCGTCAACATTCGGGACTCGAGCAAATCAGTTTCTTCCTTCGCCACGTCAAGGTCTATCAGCGCACCAGTCACAAACTGCATTTAAAGGGAACGAGATTGGCAGGGAATCAAGTTGACCTGTATTCACGCCCACAATGGCGCAAACTGCCTGACCCCCGTTTGTTTTTTTTTTTAAAATGTTTATTTTTTTATACAGGCCTTCCAACCTGTTTAACTTTGGAGTAAGCCGTCTTAGAACAGACCGGGTGGTGTTGTAGTTAACAAAGTGCATGAACTAAGACTCATTCTTATTATGATTCCAATGAGCTAGACCTTATCTCCTTTGACTCCAGCATTTCCATCCAAACCTGGAAATCCTTGCGGTCCTCTCTGACCCTAGAACAACAACCAATGTTTCATTGCAAAGCATAACATAAAGCACGTCAATGATGACAAAAAGTAGCAATACGAATCTTACTGCATCTCCATTGTCTCCCTTCATTCCCTGTTAAATATTTGGTCGAGGTCAGTGGAATGTACATTAACAAATCTGTGTCCGATTTACACAAAGCCCAAACCTGCTGTCCATCTCTTCCTGGCTTTCCTGGGATTCCTGGTGGTCCTTGTGGACCTCTTGGCCCTGGCTCAGTTTGCCTCGGAAGAAGAGTGGGCCCAGGGGGGCCAGGTAGTCCAGGCTCCCCTGGCTCTCCTTTCACAGTGTGCTGGACAGGAACCTAAGTGTTCAAAGTTCACAGATGATTTTTTATGTCCAAAAAAAGACACAATCAAGCATAGATTGAAACAATATTCATGATTGTGAACTGACCTCTTCAGACGCTTCCCCTGGCTCGTCTGTCTGCTGAGGCCCTGAAAATGGCAATTTATAACATTCTGACCACAATCATGTCAAAATTAGTACATTAACAATCAGGACAAATCAGATTTTTACTTAAAGGAAGCACGAAATTGAAATCATGTAAGGAGCTGCAACAAAAAAACTCCACCAAGATGCGCTCACTGAACCTTTTAGGGAGACTTCTTCATTGGCCTCCGGTGAGGTCAGCCGGCTTGAATCCTCAGCACCCTCCGAGGTTGGAGGCTTTGCGGGTGGCGCTCGAATTGGAACGGTGTTTTCCTACGCGAAAGGGATCGTTGAATTTGCCATTTGCTATGAAACCGCATCACGCTCAAATTTACTGACGTTTATGAACAAACCGAATCAATGTAAGGCAACTACACGCGTGATTCATTCAGGATAAAACACCCAAAATGACAGAACTTCAACTTTTGAAGGATGTTTCCAGAATTTCCTTTGAGGCTTCAAAAGACGGGTGCTCCATGGGATGTTTAGGGTTAGCCTGACTTCCCAGATGTGGGAGGAAGAAAAATGACAAACAGGCACATATTTATTTGGGTGTGGGTCTTTTTGATAAACTCAGCGCAAAGTAAAAAGTCGTATTGGAAGGCGTCGACGGAAACATCCACGCAGTCCTTACTCAGGCTTGCGTAAATAAGTTCAATGTCAAGTCAAGTCAAGTTAACAGTATTTATAGAGCACTTTCAAACAGCCATCGCTGCATACAAAGTGCTGTACATGGAGTGATTTAACATACACAACAAACAGTAAGACGAATCGTAAACAAAGGCGGTAGAAAGCACCAAGCAGTAAAATCAAGAACAAAAAAAGAACAATGTCATCAAATCGCAACCGTGATTCAGTAACTCTGGACGGAACAAAGAACTATGTTCCGCATGGTAGCTCATTTATTCATTCATACGGGGAAGGGTATGTTTGTTTTTTTTGTTTCGTCCTTGATTTTGTTTCCCACATCCAAATCAAATGAGACTGGCCTGCCACAACCACCTGTAACACAGAGAGTAAGACTAAAAATATTTCAAATACCTGTGCTGCTCCATGTTTCGCCCCTCCTGCTTTTTTTGTGATTTCTTCTTCTGTCTCTCGGTCCTCCAAACCATCATCGCCACTAGCATACCCAGAAGCCTTCAACCAATGCGGCATGTAAAGGGAAAACAAACATGAGGAAAAAAATGATTCAACAAACAAGAATTACAGTGTGGTACGGTTACGAGTACGGTACTTGATCAGTTCTTGTACTACTACTACCTACCGATTGAACTTTGTTTTATATTCAGAAAGAAGAAAAAAAATGTTATCATCTCATGCAACCTCACACAGGGCGATGGATGATCAAATGATTTGCATAAAAACATTCAATATAGACTGTCATTTAGGACTTGAGGAATTGGACAAAAGCATTGAATTTTTCACTGTGCGATACACTCTGTAACGTAGCAGTGATCTTATTCATTTCAAATACACATACTGGGGCGGCCCGGTAGTCCAGTGGTTAGCACGTCGGCTTCACAGTGCGGAGGTACCGGGTTCGATTCCAGCTCGGCCTCCCTGTGTGGAGTTTGCATGTTCTCCCCGGGTCTGCGTGGGTTTTCTCCGGGTGCTCCGGTTTCCTCCCACATTCCAAAAACATGCATGACAGGCTGATTGAACACTCTAAATTGTCCCTAGGTGTGAGTGTGAGTGTGAATGGTTGTTCGTCTCTGTGTGCCCTGCGATTGGCTGGCAACTGATTCAGGGTGTCCCCCGCCTACTGCCCGAAGACGGCTGGGATAGGCTCCAGCACCCCCCGCGACCCTAGTGAGGATCAAGCGGCTCGGAAGATGAATGAATGAATGAATGAATGAATGAATACACATACTGCGCTCATACTCTTCTTGTTGAGTGAATGATCATTTTATTCATTGAGTCAGGTTGAGTCTGGCCACAGACAAAACTACTGTGTCGCACTGTGTGTATTGCTCACATCAGGATCGTCATCCTCACATTGTTCCTCAGCTGCCCTGGGATCATCTTTGATAAGTAGCTGCTGAATGGATCCCTGGAAAAAAAAAATCAAATGCTTCAGGTATACGATGAAAAATGAGCTCCAGACTCAGTTTTCTCGCATAACTCAACTTCTCTCTTCTAAAGAAGCAACAACTTGACCGTCACTAAAGAGTTGTGCTCTTGGTAAAGATGCAACATGTATAGCGCCGCGCGCATACTCATACATGACCCCACATTCCATACTGGATAACGATGTCGGGATGCTTTTGATCCTCAATTCTGAGTCAGGCTACATGCCACAAAAGTGGAATGAATGGACAATTACAGAGTGTTCTTTCTATGTCAACAGTTAAGCATTTGTGGCGTGTGTTTATTTTGTGAGCACTGTGCATGGAAAGCTTAACCGACGATGCCAGTCTCAACAAGTTCGTTAACTTGGAACTGGAAACTGTAGTTGGAAACTACAACATACTGTAGAATTATTTCTTGATGCTTTTTCACGAATACAGGGTATGCAGAAACAAACTAGCTAACTAGCTAGCTTGGTAGCTAGCAAACTAAGTTGCTTGGTAGCGAGCTAACTAACAAAGTGATTCACTAATACCGTACGCAAGTGCAAGGAATTGTAACCATGCTTTAAAAAACATGGTCTTGTTCTGTGCCAGGATAAAATTGAAAATGTGTATGTGTTGGCTTCTGAAGGTTAAGCTTCTACCAGTCACGCGTTGCTCAGTACAGCTGAGCATGCGGCTCCAGAGATCAGTTGTAAAAACGCTGAAAGACAAGCATTCAAGCGTACACTAATGTGCAAAAAAACTGCGTTTTGCGTCAACGCTGCAATACAATTGTTTTTCTGATCAAAATCAAATTTGTACTGATGCATTCAAGATAAATATTAGCTTGTGTTAAATTTTCACATTTCCTAAACGTTACAACTCACTCTCCGTGAGTGCATTAACCTAGCATCTGCAACGTGAATCAGGTAGTTGACTCACTTGTTCCTGATTGGAGGAAATGTTACAATTGACCCGTGTTATAGTTGTCGCCCGTCTCCCCTGCTTGTTGGGAGACACGATTCCGAATGGTAAAGTTCTTGCCATCCCTCTGAGGGGATTTAAGACTTAATGGCATGTTTGACTTCCTCATCTGGTATCATGAGCTGACTCCCTTCTTCACTCCCCCTTTCCACATGAAACGCCACTCCACTCCCCACATACTTCCTCCCTATGTTTGATTCTCAAAAATGTCAAGAAATCTACGCAATAGACATTTGCATTCCTGAGGGTCTTTGGTGGTCACGACGTATTTTGGGTCCTGTACAGTTGTAATGGCCATGCGCTATGACTGGTTGCACACCCTACATAGTTCATGCAAACCGTGAGTATCAACAGTCCATTAAATGTGTATATTTTCCACTTACCACAAAATTCTGAAAACCGGTGCTTCCTGCATTTGCGACGAAAATGCCAGAGTTATGTGAGAAAGTGAGTCTTTCTGGCCTTCGACGGAAGGTCGTCCTCTCGGCTTCACCGCAGTCCATGTGGAGACGCACCTCATTGTGCTCCACCACAACCTATCACGTCAAAAAGACAGTCCTGACTTACAAATTGATTGAAGACTCAGAAATAATCAAAGCATTTGCTTCAGCAAGTATTAGTTCATAGAATATTAAGAATAGCCGTGGCAACAGGTCTGAGGCATTTGTCATACGTCTGCATGCAGTTGTTCCAGTGGTTTCAAAGTGTAATTAGTTGAAGTAGATTACAGATTTGATGTACTTGAGAGTAATTTTACAAATATCTTGGTGCGGGACTTACAGTAAAGCGTGTCCACTGGTCCGTCATGTCTGGGACACTGAAGGCAGCGGCTTTCTGGCTATGGGATGGCTGCTCGCCGTCAGTGTAGTATAATAAGATACTCTGCAGACCTGCGTGAACTGGAGTGAGGGCTAAGCCCAACTCAACCACCTTTTGAGGGGCATCTGTTATGGCAAAGAGCATGCCTCCATTCTGGCTGGCTGGGCGAATCTATGGGATATAAAATATTTTTAAAAAGACGTGTGTGCATTTGATTACCGTTTCACCAAATCAACAATACACTCAATGACACTAATACAATGGGAAAAGTACAAGATTGCACGGCACCACTATGAACAAGAATGATCAGTAATTTCTGCATGTGCCTTTATCAAACGTTTGGACAAAGGAGAGCTAAGCAGAGAATACAAGAAAATTAACAAAACTAAACTAAAATGGAAGACCGTAAAGATGCAAAGAAAATTCAAGAGGGAGAAAATATTAAACATACAATACCACAAGAGGGCGTAATTTTTTTTCAACGTTAAAAATGGCATTTGGTTTTGTTAGGGAGCGTTTCAAATCCATACGATTCTGTTCAAACTCTTTCTTACCGTGACAATGATGGCAAAGTCGATGAAGAATGAGCCTGGCACGAAGGTCTTGGTGAGCCTGCCTATGTTAGCCTCGGGCCCAAAGTTGTACGCCGGAAAGCCCTCAAAGCCGGGAGTGAAGGAGACAGAAGGCGGAAGGGGCACGCCAATTAACTCGGTCAAGTCCAGGTGACTTCCGGAGCTTCGCTCTGATAAGACAGAAAATGTTAAACTTGAGGGGTGGAGGTTTTTTTTTTTAAAGTGTCGAGGTGTTTACGTATTCGTGCAGAAGCGATCGTATGAGTCCATGGCTGACTCGAAGCGTTCAATTTGACTCAGCGACGGCTCGTCAATAGAGGGCGCTACGGCGCCACTCTCCAGCCCAGCTGACTCACTTCTGAGAGGCGCACACGTTCATATCATGAAAGGTCAGTCAAACTGTATACTGTACACGATTTATACCTGCACTCATGCGCACACATTCTCTTGTAGGACTTATTGACACAAAACATTTCCTAATCCCCCACCCTCACCCTTAACAATCACAAATGAACAATTGCAATTAGGCCAATGTTAACCCCGAAACTCCTCTTATTCTTCAAGTCATTGTGCGAGATGGGGGTGCCATACACTTTTTTTTTCTCTCACCCAAATGAACAAAAACTACGGATTACACCGGACACTCCAAAGATTTGGGGCTCTCTAATTTATCAGCCTGACCAACTGGAAACATACCCTATTAGAGGCTTGAGTTAATGTGTGTGTCGGTATGTGTTGGAAGAAGAGAGAATGACAGCCGATGTGTCGCTCTACTAACACAGACCACGGTGCACTATACTCTAGTTTACAAACTTTGCATTTGTAAACGTTATGTTGCAAACACAAAAGGGATGGTGCGCAGTCAATAAAAAAAAAAAGAATATGTAAACACAAAGCAAAATTCACTCACTGAATGTCATCAACCAATGCACTCATGAGTGCTCTGATCTCTGAATAAAACTATAAAAACTACAAAATTGTGTCCAATCTTCAGAGGATCTTGCATTTTTCTCGACATTGGGGCTAGTCGTCGCCCCCCCGGTCAGGATGGTAATGAAATTCATTCTCGACATTGGCCCAGCAAGAAAGGGGGTTGGGTGAGTCGTGCTTATTTCAATCTTTCCCACCTGCACTTGCGCCTAACTGAGGGCATTTGGGTCCACTCGCGTCTGTCTCGATCACATACAACTGTTCCAATGAAATCTGCTTGATGCGCTCTACATTTGTGATTTATTATATTCATGATAAACGCCTATTGCCAGCAGCCAGGAAGCCGAGTGGCAACTTTCAAACCACGAGTGTCCATTTATCCGCAGCGGGACATGAACAATGTGAATTGAAAAGCCTAAAACTAACTTTTGAATGCGTGCCAGTCATCATCAATTGCATCACAACGCCTTCACCGAGACCCGTGCATGACCATTGACCAATTCAGTTCATTTGTGACCAAAGCTAAGTACTTAGCCTGTCCTTTAAGTGTACCAGTGCAACATTTTGATCTTTCAGGAGACTAATTAGGACCTGTACTGTGTCAACCGATGTCAGCTCCATCAGAATCTTTCCATAAATCTGTCCAGCGTGGAGCTAACTGTGTGCTACAATTTCTCCTTCAAGTCTCCACGTAATCCTCATCATGTTGGCCGCATGAATGCTTGAGCAGCTTGGAGAGACTTAAAAAAAAAATTCCAGCCCCAACCCCTCCGTGTAGCCGTGCGTAACCTTTTAAACCCACCTCGACCCTGTCAGACCACACAAAAGCTTCCCGCTGTTTGGCCCACTCCCCCTGGATTTCTCAGGTTCTCAAAGATTTAGTGCAACGTAAATGAGGGGACCTCGATGTCATATACCAGCATGCTACCAGAGCAAGTGCGAGAGCTTCGAGAAAGTCATAGGTGTGCTTGAAGAATCATTTCCCTCACAGGGCATGGAATCCGTCACAAGTGGACTGTTGCAGGGGTCTTCGGAGACGTTCCGCCTCTCGTACTAACCGGCTTCATCAATTCACGCACAAGGCCAGTTAAGACAGCATGAGCCACAACTCTGGCACTCGCACATGGCTCGCGTTGGCCTAACTGGCCTTGTGCGAAAATTAATGACGTCTGTTTAGATGAAAGGTGGAACATCATTAAGGCCAAACAAAACAGTCCAGATTGAGTTGATACCCTAAGAAATAAAGCTTGGGAAATTGTGAAAAATTCTGATGTATAAATTAGTGTGTGCTGTGTTTGGAACATAATATTACCCCATGATACAATTAATTTAAAGGCTGCAGGGGGCGGGGTGGGGGGAGAAATAGCAATCCCCCCCCCCCCCAAAAAAAAAGTGGAGATTAACGATCCCGGTTCAAAAATGAAAACACGCTGAACACCACATAAAGGACTTGCCAGAAGGCAACCAAGTTCTAAAAAGCATCGAAAAGTTGTCTTCGACACTCCGGTTTGAACACTCACCGCTCGTCCAGCGTTTCAATGGTTTGAAATGCGATCTGGCGTTCGTGATCATCACCCCCGGAGGTGGCGTCCCCCGGAAAGACCCTGCCGGGCCAAGGTATGACATCTTGGTGTGGATCACAGGAGTGAAAGCGCTCCCTGTCGTCTTGTCCTGAGGTCCCACCCACGCTGTTGTCCCTCGCATGTCCAAAGGGTTCGGTGAAGTTACAGATGGAGGAGAGGGCTGAGGGCTGCTCTTGGGGCTTGCCCAGAAGAAATTCCACCATTGAGCTGTTACGGGTGTGGACAAGAGCAGGCAAAGAGCGAGAGAGGTGCAAAGAGTTCCCATGGTCCTCTGCTGGTGGCACGGACCGATGCGATCCTCTCAAGTGTAGCAATCACCTAGCTACCCGACAAGCCGTACGCGTTGCGGCTCACAGGTACAGAATCGAGAAAGAGTGAACGGTCTTGCACCTTCTCACTGTCCTCTCTCCATCCACTCTCATGCTCTCGTTTGCCTCTCCCCCTCCGCCTCTTGCTGTAATTAGTGACACCCCCTACTCTGGCCCTCCACAACGCGGCAGACCTGATTTTCACTCCCTTGTCTCTTCACTCGGATGGACGGGCAGATTAGAGAGTGTGCTCATCACTACTTCCTTTCGCTCTTTCTAACTTGAGCTACTGCTCTCTCCACCAAACATGAATTACACCGTCAAATTAAAAGAGTAAGTACGGTGGGGACCGAGTCTGCCTTCTTGTGCTGTTGAAAAACTCTTCAAAATATTAGACACGGGCAATTTAAGTCTGCCGCACCATCAAGCCAAAGGTGACCCAATGTCTCGTAATGTGTCCCGACGGGCAACTACTTTTCGTGAGTGACGCTGGCATTGCTGCCTGCCGGGACACGTCATGTAACATCATGTCACAGCCAATCAGAAGATTTGAGGAGCTTAGTTAGCTAGCTAGCTAGGTAGCTAACTAACTAACTAGGTACCTCTCGGGTATCGGCCAATTCAAGATCTAGCTAGCTAGCTAGCTAGCTAGATCTTAAATTGATACAGATTTTCTTCTGTTACTGTGTCTACCTACTAAATGTACACTTTGTCACAACCATATTTCACGATTAAAAACACTCAAACAAAACAGAAGAAACATGGTACAACAACAATAATCCAGCTATGCTTTTTCTAATACGATTATCCTCATGAAGGTGGCGAGCGTGCTGGAATCTCTCTCACCCTCACACCTCGGAACAATTTCGAGTGTTTCGTTAACCTGCCATGCATGTTTTTGGAATGTGGGATGAAAGCGGAGTCCTCAGAGAAACCCCCACAAGGGCACGAGGAAAACATGCAACACAGGAAGGCCGCAGATGGAATCAAACCGAGCACCTCCGCACTGCGTGGCGGATGTGCTATCCAGCCAAGCATTGTGTTGCCCTAAATGAGTACCATTCATTATGACTTAAATGTACAGTAATAATCTTGCTAAACGTAAATGTAATTTTCAAAATGTCAGGCGTGTGTCTCAAAATGGCAATTTGAAAGTAGGTTTGGCCCTTTCCAAAAGGTTGATGGCGACCTCTGCTGGATCGTGTTGCACACGACAACGCGACCAGAACAAAACGAACATTTTGTCAACCTCTCGCGTTCACCAATAACAGTGCGAGCAAAAGATTTTTTTTTTTTAAATTTGCCTAAAATATGCTGTTTGAAGAGAGGGATACATACCTACAGTTTTATTCAAATGTAAACAATATCTGACGTTACTGTCGACTCTACGACAGTAGGAGGCGTTTTATGGCACACTTAAAAAAACGTAAATAATAACACAGCTCAACTAACTTCCTGAATAGTGTCGCGCAGAAGAGCAAAGCCTACATAGGAAGGCCGCAGCCGAGATTCGAATCACAAACATCTGACCTGTGAGGCAGACGTGACAGCTGCTGTCACTGAAGAGTCAAAAATACGTCAAACAATGCAGAAACATGGGAGGACGGGTGCAAAGGTCAAACAGAGAGCTTCTGTTCTCAGGTAATGGGACACCTCACACTCTCGCTCCGTCACTTCTACACTACACACACACACACACACACACACACACACTGTAGCCACTAATCAATGAAGCTAGTGTTGAAACTTTTTCCCCCAGCTTCCTCTCACTTTCTCACTCCCCCTACGATGTGTTTTCATTTCATATTTCTAGGCCATGTTTAGTCAGAAAAGGAAGAACAGCTTTTTTTTGGGAAGCCCGGTCCGAACAGACCATCCAGACTTGGAAAAAATCATCTCATCGCGTGGAGTTGGGCTACGCATGAAATAGAAACAACTAAAACTGGCACCAGGCATGTCTACAACCATTTTTGGTTTTACCGAATGACTTAAACCACTTTCGGAAAGTCCTTCAAACACTCCTGGCCACAAGCTCAGAGTGACCCGTCCGTCACACCACAAAACAATCAGCTTAAGTTTGGAATCGTCCACGGATGGCTTTCTGGTTTACTTGGTGGAACAGACAAATTATGAAAACTGACACTGACAAAGGGAGCACGGGACGCCATTTTGCCTCTAACGCTCAATGAGACTCGCCGTGATTCCTCAACAATCAATTTGACAACATTGACAGAATTCAGACCGATCAAAGAATTTTCATCCATCATGACGGGCGTGTGCCTTTTGGAACCCACACTCCAAACTAATTCTGAAAGCAAAACCTGGCGTGGTTTTTTGGGATACTTTTCAGGTTTTTATCGCTTCCCGGCAGCCTGAGCGACGGGCCACAAAGACAACAGTCTCGGTTGAGATGAACATCTTGTTTGGGACACGTACCGGTCCTCCTTTGCTTTCTCAACATCAGGCTCCGAGTGCGGCCTACACAGCATACTGCGGATAAAGGAATGCGCTGTTTGGACTTTGGAGATCAGAAGTGACCATCTGCAGAGGGCTCGTCTCCGTGACACGGCGTGTCTCAGACGTTGAGCCCATCCCGCTTCGCAAATCGCCTGCCATCCTTGCCGTCACCCAAATCTCACCCCCCTGAAGAGCACAAAGAGTCGAGCCGGGGAGCGTTTTGGCCTTGGCTCGTGGCGATGAAGAAAGCCCAGAAGTCTGCTTGGTGACAGACATTTAATGTGTGGAATGAAAGACAACCTTCAGAAAAAAATGTCACAGGAAAATATTATCTCATATTTGCCGCAGAGTGTCACTGGCAGAGTGTGCTCACTTGACAACGCTCGCCATTGTTGAGAGAGCCCGACAGCGCGATGAAACGGTCGCGGGGGCCGATTCAAATGCTCCATCTTCACTCAACTGTTTCATATTCTGGCACTTTGGGAAACAGACACCGGAGGCCGGCTGATCCGCTTGGTCCATTTCATTTTCTTTGTTTCCCCATCGTTAAGTTATTCTCCACGACGGTCTGCTAAATTGTCAGCGTTGGAATGGACAGAATTTGGGGAAAGCAATATTGTTGAGGGCCGCGTACAGGGAAATGGATGAAGCAGTCTTTTTGCATGCATTTCATTGACAGTGTTAGACTACTTTCATGCCAGAAATCTATTTTCCGAAAACATTTGCTTCTATTAAGGTTCATTTAAAAATGACAGGGACGCATCAAAACTTGACATTGCATAATTACATGCAGATTTTACACAGAGTCCTTCAATTAGCAGAGCGACATTCTTTGTAGCCATTCTGCCCCGAAGCAGAGCTTGTGTGACACACAATGACAACGATTCACGGTTAAACTTTTCAAAAGTAACCATGGAAATGCAGATACAAACATCCGCGACTCACTTTTGGGATTGAATGAACAACATTCAGCAACTAACCTTTCAAGCAGCTGTGGTCAAAAACATTTTCTACTACTGTACATCTGAAGGTTAAAAAACTGACGTTCTGCTTTGTCACATCCCATCATGGAAAACGCTCTTTTCCAAGTCCAGCCTTGAGGCGTTCAAGTTTCCCAGCGAATACGTGTTCCCCTTAAAATCTCACACGGTTGGCCGTAATGACCATTGCCTTGGATACTTGTTCATTCGAGTCCGCCGTGAGTTACTCCGATGCTAATGCTCGGATACTTTCGAGGGAGGACGGCGATCGTTGGCCTGGAAAAAGTGAGGCAATGTTTTCAACTGCTTAACATGAATTAAAAACGTAGAACGCAAGTGCTGTGCACTAATTAACCAAAATATCACTTGGATTACAAATGCAACTGCAGAAGTCACGAATAAATCACAGAGTGGCGACAATTCGAATCCCCTTCATAGCGAGTCAGCAAAGCGCTAATTAAGGTGAACGAGTCAGCGAGTGGAAAACAGAAACAGCAGAATCAAGCGGATACGAGAGTTTGTGAAAAGGGAATGACTGCCAACTTTCGTGGAGACCTGACGCGGAAAGCATGGGACGCACTTTTGCCGCGTCTTAACTATCGTAGCTCACGTGTACGGTTTAAAAATGCTTCTCCCGTTTCTCCAGATTGCCATTCTTTGCCAGTGCCATTGGTGAATTGCAGATGAAAGCAGCTTGGAATGAGAATGAAAACAAAAATCCAAAACAACACTTACCGCTAACAACATCCGGTGATGTAGGTCACGGTTAAAATTTAATTTTTAAAATACTTTTTGGCGAAAGTGATATGATTGTATGATGCTTAGGGTGCAGGTCACACCAACACAAAAAAATTTGAAGATTAATAACACCCAATTTTTGTTTCATTTCTTTTCCACACTATAATCGTCACGATTGACTTGGGACCCGTCCGCGGGCAACCGATCGATCGCGATCCTCTGGTTGGGCACCACTGGTCGATAACAACATCCACAAGACCGAAATGAACAAAGAGCATCAGCGGCAGCATGAACGTTACCTTCCAGGAGCTGTGAAGTTGCAGTCTGACAGCACAGGAGGACGAGATGCAAAACTCGAGGCCACCTGAGGAGACACATCAGACATGACCTCAAGTTGAGAATTGATTGAAAAGAAAAACGCGTTTTTGAAATTTGTTCGACGAGGGAGCCGCATTCACTATATGATGAGAAAGGTTCATTTGAATGTCGAGCTTGCCAAAGGTGCACTCATGTATGACTGAGGGGCTTTGAGAAGAAATGGGTGACGTCACCGTGATGCAGCTCGCTTAATTTGGATGAATCCATGCTAGCAAAATTGTAAGCGTCTTACCTTTGCAACATTTTCGAAGGAAGGGATTTAAAAATCCAGGAGACAAATCCAAGTGCATGTGTGCGAGGAAATGCGGCTAAATTTGTGCTCTCCCCGCCTGTCTCCCAGCTCCCTCTCTCACTCTCGGTAGTACAAAAGCTCTCTCAGTTCGCAGCAGAGTTTTCAGGCCCGCAGAGTTGGGAAATGTGATTCCCTCGGTGAGAAACCCCACCCTTAACCCACTCAATTGACCCTCCCGTCCCTCACTGAGCGAGCGCTTCGGTCAAATTTTCTCCATTAATTTGAGCCGAATAGTTCCTGCTTCTACTTTAACATGTGACACTTTAATTGTACTGAATACGAATATATGACTCAATGATGGGTACATTTGTGAGGAGAATACAACATCAGTCAAGTTCCGGGAAACGAGTTTCAGGAAACAATCGGGCCTCCACCCGCTTGCACTTGATGTGGTTTTCAAGGTGGCGCAGTGCAAGGCAACACATAACGCCAAACTCGGGATGCTCCTCTAGGTACCGGTAATTGTAGTACACTTTAGGTGTGCAATCGTCCAGAAACTCCTTGAGCGCTTTAAAGTGTCTGATGCTTGTTGTTCAAGTATGTAGAGAGCTGGAGCTAGTGCGGCAATACTGTCCCACAGGAGCCACTAAAGATTTGAGTCACTCTTTAGGGAGTTAATGGCGGAAGGGATGACATTGAATGTGTGCTGGTTTTGGTGTGCATGGTTCCTTAGCGCTTACCTGAAGAGAGTAGCTGGAAGAGGTGGTGGGCAGGGTGTGCGGGGGTCCAGTAGAATTTTCAGTTTCCTTGTCTTGGTTCTCGCAAGTCCTCGAGAGTGGGTAGACCGGTACCAATGACTTTCTTCCGCCACAATCTTAACTGTCCGTTGCAGTCGGATGTTGTCCTTTTTGTGTGAGAGCGTTTGACGGCAGCCGAATCCCATCTCCACATTCAGAACCCCTCAAAAAGTCGAACTGAAGCGCAGTCGAAGGAAGACGACGTTACATGTGAAACGCTGCAATCTGACATGACATCATGCATGATGGCACTTTGAACATTAAACCTGATTACCGACCATTAAATATAAAAAAAAAAACTTAGTTTGACAAGAGTCAAAAATATGCAAAATATATATATTGTAACATTGGATTTTGAAATGAATGAACATTGAAAAGTCAATTTTTTTTTTACACAGTCACTTTAAGGCAACTCGTAAACTAATGCATTGCTCAGGCGGATCCAAATGCAATCAAACTCTGTGCGACTTTAAAAAAAAACCCCAAATGTGTCTACTTCCCGATGAACATCCTTTTGTGCCAGAGGAAGCCAAAGGGCTCAACGGGTTCAGAGGGCGTCGCTCTGAGAATGCCCATGCTGTGATGTGAACAGCCCATTATTAGCAGGAGCAGGAATGATAATGGGCCCTGAAGAAAATCAAACGTGCCCCCACCGCTTCCTCATCCTCTGGCTCTCTTCCTCTTTGTGGAAAACATTCCCTCACCGGGCACACCACTTTTGTTTGACCTCTTGAGCTCTTTGCCGAGATGCAGCTGTCAGATAAACAGTGTCCCTCAAGGAAAACGCTACTTAGCCAAAGCATCACACGTTTCACAACAATCAACACCAAGACACCACCTCCACTTTGGTATGCCGGGGCATATTTCCCTTTCCCTCGGCATCGACAATCACTCTCGATGAAAAGTACTCCGTAAGAGACCGTTGTGAGTCATTACCTGAAAGGAAGATCACAATATGCGGTTGTAGGATACGTACCTGGTGAAAGAAGATGCCACCGCAATGCGTTTGAGAGGTTTCACAAAAGACAGGCGTTTTCATTGGACAATTTACAGACACTTTAAGTATGCGCGTGCATGGTTGCGCAGCCGATCGCAGGAGGTCAGGGGCTTCACAAAGGCGATCTTCGGTCAATACTAACTAATCACAAACAACACAAAAGGGGCGGTTTGATTGCAAAATGACAGTTCATTGCAAGACTAACATTGCACGGATGCATGAAATATGCATGGACTTGGTATGAACGTTGAACTTTGTGTTTGTGTGTGCGTGTTCACATAGACCCTTCTAAAAATTCTTTTTTTGTGTTTTGAATGTGAAAGCAGCTCCTTTTGCCATCTTTTCTTGATTTGAAAAAGCTACGTTGTCGAGTTACCGACGGTACTCGCCACCACACTGCTTTCGCACGCCACATGTGGACCAAGATCTGACCATTCCTGCCATCTAGTGGTGATTTATCATGCTCAAATTATTTCCAAAGTCTTGATACTTACTCGGGAGCTGCGCAAAACCCTTTAACTTTTTTTCATTAAAAAACACACACACACACACACACGCACACAAAACAAACACATTTTGGCATGATATGAACTCATCAGTACCAAAGAAGTTGTTACCAGTTTCAAGAAGGTTGGTAAGAACACCATTTCTACCTCATCGGTGATATTGCTTGTTTTTCACCGTAGATATGCTCAGTTTAATGTGGGAGCAAATACACTCTGGAGTGAGCGAGAGAGAACAAGAAAGGCGCAGCTGGATACTGATTACTTTCATCACACGACTGCTGCCACATTGGTTTTTGTGTTCTGCACATGCTAACCCAGCAAACTGTCAGTGAACAGACAAGGGAGATTTGGGGAAATAATAGGTTTTTGGAAACGGGGCTCGCTTGAGCTTGTGAGGTAAGAGAGGACAATATTTGGCAGGAACACATCCAAGAATGTTAGAAAGTGATAACAACCATGAAGCTAAATCGGGAATTTAGCCAATACGACGCCAACGTGCATCAAAGAAACAGGAAGGGGAATCGGCGCGATAATCCAGGCATCTTGTTGCCCTAACAATGTCCAAGCATTATTTCGATTCATTTCCTTTGTATATACTGTATACTTCCTGTTGAGCCGTTTCCCGCCTTTTGTCCAACGCAGGGACCGATTGAAGAGGTTCCTACCAGGCATGAACATGCTCAGCTACAAACCATGCTCACTTAGAGGCTACGTACTCACTTTGGTACTGGTCAAGTTGGATCAGCAAGACTCCCATTATCCCAAGTGGTCCGACACCCACACCCACAGTCCAAAAATACGCCCCATTCCCCAAACAAAAGCCACAAACAGTCCCCCTTTAGCGCAGTCTTTGGAGCACCCCGGAACCTCTGATCCAAGAATCTGGTGTGAAGGATTAGAATTACGATTGAAGTATTGGGCGCCCCTTGCCTAGCATGTCGTCTCATGCTTCCTGGCAGATTCTTGGCTAGTTTTGTCAATTTTCCAGCCAGTCGTGTTAGCCTGAGACATATCTGCGGCTCGTGTAGCTTTTCATTCCAGTTTGCATCAAGAATAGCTTTGAGAGATCTCCGAGCAGAGCGTCGATGAGACACCACCAATTAGGCCAGTGCAAGAGAGTTGCCGGGGGAGGGAGACAACCCGGCGGCAGGGTAATTATCTGCCGCTTTTGTGAAAGATGAGGAATGCTGCCAGAGCCTCCCAAATTGACCTCCACCGTGTATTTCTGCCCTAATGGTAAGAAACGGACATCATGAGGATGGCACGAGTGGCTGACGTCAACAAACGGGGCCGTGAAGTTCCTTTCGCATTTTCCAGGGAACACCAAGAATCTCTTCACTGTTGAGAGCCAGGTCACGTTGGGCGACAGGCTCAAGTTGGTTGTGGTAGAGATTGCTCAACTGTTTGTTTTTTGGGGGGAAAATGAGAAATGTGAATCCAGTCCTCAGGGGGTTCATGATTTAAGCTTTCCATTTATTGTTAATTTGTCCTCAACAGAAAGACTTTTATGCACATATTGAAACACTTTCAACCAGAATATTCAATTGATTGCCATTTGCAGTAGGATACGTGATTTAAGCCTTGTTGTTGTTGGTTGAAAAGCAAATGGCAGTAAAAGGCATGAGGACAATGTCAAAGCAATGAACATTTTTGCTTCTCTGCATCCAAGCCATTTGTAAGCGCTCGAGACAAGCGGCATTCTGAGGACAAGTTGTACAAATAAATACTTAAAAAAAAAGCTATTTTCAAACATTATAGACTAACATTTGACTAATTCTGATTGGCACACTTGATGAATCCACAAGACGATAAATGGGAGCGTACGCAAGTCGCTCAAATTGCGTGGCCATTCAAAATCCGTTCATGTCAAACGCTCAAAATAAAATCACAACTTCCAAAGTTGCATGACGGACAAGACATAAATTTCTACTTAAAAAAAAAAATCTTTCTCACTACCAACAGAAGTTCGGCACTCATTTCGTTGTCAAGGTCAGATTTTTGCAGGAAATACATCGCCGTCGGCCAATGCAGATGTTACAAAAATGCCTCTCGAAGGCAAAAGAAGAGTTTGGCCATTATGCTACTTTTGATGACATGTAAACGCGCAAAATTTACTGCGGTTGGAAAAGGGTTTGAAAACATGTGAGCAACCTTTAATGCTGTCGTTTTCCTCAAACCTCATCTTTACCTTTCAGGACAGTGACATGACTCAAAACCACACATCCCAAGATTGCGCAATCGGTACTTTCAAGAAAGGATTTCGCCATGTTGATTCCTTGTTGGCAACAAAATAACTCATCAAATAGACAACAAGTGACATGTAAAAATCTGAAATTCTGTGAATTGAAGTTTGAATTTGTAATCTTATAGTTTACAGCATGGGTGCCCAACCAGTCGATCGCGAGAGGTGTGTGTGTGTGTGTGGGGGGGGACAGGGTAGGCAGCGATTTCCTTTTCACCCACTCTTGTATCTCCTTGATTTTTCTGTTTCGCTCGGGTTCGGGGGCTGTTGTGGCCGTCGCTCATCAGTGCATGCGTGGCGTGCGCCCGTGGTTCGGCGTGCAAGTGTGGTCATGGGTCGATCGCGGAAGGTCGGTTGGCTTGGGCACCCCCCCGGTTCACAGTCTCGCTGGTTCAACAACATCTGCAGAATGGGGCCTTGAGGTGATGCACTGACCTGACTTAGTCCGATTTTCTCATTTCCACAGTCTCTGACACGGATGAGACTCGCGATGTCCATGTTCAACATTGAACCCGTGGACTTGTTTGTCCCCAAACTTGTCACTGTCCTCCACGGTGCTCCTTCCAGTTCAGAACCGCTTGGCATTAGGAGTAGATGGTGATGACCTCCCGGCCACCTCCGCGAACCAATAAGACGCGATCCAGTCCTTCCATGAGCACTTCCAGAAATTCCATATCTTGCGCGCAGTCTCTTAAGGAATGCCACAGTACATACAACACGACGATGCGCAAGCCAGTGCATAACCACGGCCGCACATCCACATTTTCACGCGGTTTCTCAAATGAGCAGCACCAGACGACGCTTGGTAGAAACCTATTCATCAATTCATTTTGAGGAAGCTTCAACTCCATGTGACTTTTCAGCATTGCTTCAAGGTCGAGTGGGGCCTTGAAACACAAGAACCGTGATGAAAAAGCGCTTGCTTTCTGTGCACTTTGATCCATGATTTACACTATCGCCGCCTACAGTATTGGGGTGGAACAGCCATTATCTATACATCGATATAGATAAAGAAATAGCACCTGTGTGTCAGTTTCTTTTTTTAGAATCAAACGAATTTTTCTTTTATAATGAAGGAATTCATTGTTTGAAATCAAACAATAGATATGATTAATAGTGTTGGGCTTTGGGGGAGTCATCACTGTAGAGTTGATGACGATACATCCTCAAGGTATGTGCGATCGTATTTTGGTTCGACAGTTGAGCGACGCAAGGTGTCATGTTAAAAAAATGCAAAGAACAACCACGGTCCAAAAATACGTGAAAGTAACAAATAAAAAGATGACCGCAGTGAAAAAGGATACAGTTTTCATCCCCTTTTTTGTTCTTTGGCGGGCCTGGCATGTTAAGCAATACCAGCTGTGAATCCTGCGATTTCTTCGCCACCACCTCATTCAGTTTTACAGCCGTGTGCATCCTTCTCACGTTGGACTGGTTGCTAAACGAAATCAACAAGAGCAAGATGAGAGAACACGTGACAATATCGGGACAGCCTTCTATTCTACCCAAGAAGTAAAGTCGCCAAATCCCCTCACAGCAAACCTTTTGGACATTCATGCAAATAACAACAATGGCATTGAATGATTCATGTCGGAGGGATTGGAAGGATACGTTGCTCAGTGTAGCTTTGGTTTGCAGCGTTGGGTTGTGTCAAAACGGGATTGGTGTTACTTAAGGGATTCGCATTTGCTGCATTAGGGTTTTTTTTCCTGTCTCCTTTTCTGTATTTTGGATATGACGAGTATTCTACATGTATGGAAATCACTTGTGAGTGCTCTCTGTAAACGTGCTACGTACTTTCTTATCAAACTGCAGCTCATCTCATCAAAAGGCCTCATTTTGACATGTTTAGTCGCGCTCCATCACTTTGTGCCCCGTAGAGTTTATTTTGGATCTAGTTGACATCTCAGCGGCTTGAAGCTAAGTCTCCAAATCTCCCGTCTGCATTTTTTTACTCTTGTTAGAGGAGCACCTTTTTTTTTTCCTAACCCAAGTGTCATGGCTCTTGTTTGGGATACAGATGTTGGTTCATAATCGCCGTCGGTTTCATGTGAAGTGTATTATTGGTCTCGCTGCGCAGTCACCAGCGACGACCATCGTTTTAAACTCAGACCTCTCACATCATCACTTGACGAAATATGCTGCTCATTTCTGTCGCGCTCGTCTTCAGCGCAGTCACGGTTGACCCGCAGGCCCTGCCACTTGGCGGGTTACACTAGGCCGGGCCAACCGCAGGGCTAAATAAAACGTGTTTTGCACTTCACTTATTTGTAGTCTCGTCATTTTCTACGTTGAATTTCGGATTGAAATGAAGCTGTGCGCAAGTATTGAGCGTGCCAATCGACAACATCATGCACTTGGGACAGGGTGATTCTCATGCACATGCATACGCAGAGGGTCATGCTCATGCCAGGTAAGCAAAGTGAAATCCAAAACCACTTACAGATTCTCCCACTCACTAAAGGGCGGAGAAAAAGACAATGTTAATGCCGTTCGGTGTTCTCTGGCAACGGTCGGATAGATAGTAAGATGCTTCCATTGAGGTTTGGGGGTGCAATTCTAAACAATTGAAGCCGAGTTCGACACGCTCCACGTGCATCACGCCAAACGTACTTACGGTTTCATGTTAAACATGTCTTTGACACCCATTCCTTCGCGGTGTTTATTTCTCTCATTAATGAGTTTGTCTTTGGTCCAGGTCATGTGGACGCGATCGGGTTTGTCGGCTGACGCTTTGGCTTCTTTTGTGGAATGAGACGCTGTATTACGATCATGGATTAGTTGAGCCTAGTAAAAAAAAAAAAAGGTCTGAGCTTGGAGCAATTTTCTTGAGCTATTTCAAGACATTTTTTGATGTTTATCTTTGCACGGGCTAGAGTACCTCTCTCTCCCGTTCTGTGCGGGATAACTGCATTTGTTTGAGCATTTGAGATCTCTGCTCCATCACCAGCGTCTTCTCATAGGTGAAAGCCGAGATGTCGCTGTCGTGCTAGGGAGGTAAACGGGTTTTAACGTCGGCAGACGCTTCGAGATAGCTACCGTGGCACTCGCTCACCATCTCGACCACCTCCACCACCGCGTCCAGACGTAAATGGTACAGGAACATCTGGAGATCTTTCTTCATCTGGATTGAATTGTCATCCATCTGCGCCACCGTGAAGATGCGCATTTTACACTTCCTCCATACCTTCAGAAGAAACATTCTCAACTCAATTCAACTGTATTTATAGAGCACTTTTAAACAGCCATCGCTGCATACAAAGTGCTGTACATTGAGCAATTTAACACATACAATAAAACAGTAAAACAAATCGGTAGAAAGCACCGAACAGTAAAACCAAGATTTTCTGGTTACTTTCAGTTTGCAACGGCGTTATACCAGGACGCCATCATACTAGTATCAAGATTGTAGTAGAAAGATTGGGTCCAAAAAAAGAAAAAAAGAGCCAGCCAATCACAGTGGAAAATACGTACCGGTCATGATAAATATATTAATAACTGGTCGACTAATATTACACAACAAACAAACAATGCCGTGCATTTTATCTCAAGTTAGAGATCGTCATCAGGCAAATTGACCCGATGAAAAGGCGCAAACCTTGTGTTGGCTGATCAAAAACGGGAGCAGCATGAGCAGGCCGCCGTCGTGGACAATCCACCAGACATCGATTGTACCTTCCTTCAGCCGCTCCTGGTTCCCCGGAAAGCGGTCGATGTTCTTGGCAACAAGCAGAGCCTGATGGGCCTCCGTTGTCTCTCTCACAGTCTCTGCAGTTCAAGGGAAGTTTAGAGTTGAAATGCTGGAGCAGACATTGTGACGTTTGACCCCGTGACGCTCACCTATAAAGTTTCTCCTGGAGGAGGAGTCTCGAGCCTGTTTCCAGCCTGCCGGCCAAGCCATCAAAACGGCATTGTGCTTCATCCCGCCCAGTCCCGCTGACTGGATGAGCAGGGAGAAACCATCGCGCAAATTGGAAGACACGACCACGTGGGAGAAACCCTTGGTCCGTTCCGCCGTCATGGCGGCTTTCAGGTTCTGCGGGTTGGAAATGGAAATGGGTCCATGAGTGGTGAGAAGGGATCATGACGCGCGGGATGGAATTTGGAGCCAGAAGCGGACTGGGCGCGGAAGGGGAATTACCAGCTAGTGGCTAACAGCTAGCCGCTAAGCGCTTACCCCACATAGGCTGGCAAGAGCTGTCGGATTATTTTTCAAAGGCAGTTTAACAGGCGAAAATGGCTGCACACTTTGAGAGCAATAGTTTGAAGCAGTTGCTCCTCCTGCCGATCAATTTTGAACAAACCAGGTGAACTCGAATGTGCGGTTTTAGCTGGCAAAACCGCTACTGTGGTTCTGACATCATTTCGTCTCAAGGCCCCAAATCTCACTGAAGGAATGAGTTTGCTGCTATGCACAGTTTAAATTCAAGTAAAAAATGTTGCTTATACAACAATGAAGACCAATTGGTTATTCATGCGGGGAAACGTGTTCGTTATCCAGGGTGGTCATATTTTGTAACCAAGCAAAAAAAAAAAAAAAAAACCAAAACATTTGCTTGAGTTACCTTTTGAGATGGAACATGGCAGACAGACAACAACAACAACAGGTGGCCTGAATATGAATGGGAATGACAACTGTGCGATCCTTGATGCCAAGGTGTGAGTGAACCAGAACCAACTCTTCTGTTTTGTCGACATGCATTCTTCATTAGTCGGAGTTGTGCATCACCGCACGCCTGAGAATCTGCAGGATCTGTGTGCCGGTTCCCTGGGTCAACAATAACCGAACAAAGAGTCAAACCTGCTCTCCGGTCTTGGCATCAGCCCCTCGCGTCATGTAGGTTCCCTCCAGTACGGAACAGACGATGGTCAAGCCTTTGCCCGCTTTGAGCTGTGTCGTGAAAGACAGGAGGCGCGGATGTTTCACCGCCAGGCATGAGTCCAGCTTGCACAACACTAATAGCTGCGGCCTGAGGGCATGACAAAACCTAAATTGTAGCAACTGCAAGGCCCGCCTCCACAATACACAGGACTCACCTCCAGTTTTTGGTGTGTAGTGGAGTTTCCTCAAGATGGGTTAGAGCGTATCGTGCTGCATTTAAAGACAAACCTCGAAGGCCGTCTCCCCACTCCTTCTCTGCCCTGTGCACAATTAGAAGTATCGATGTTGGTGCCTTGAGAAAAATGTGGTATCGGAGCATGTGTTGTGACTGCAGTTAGTCCTTTGAGGCGTTTAAATGCCGGAATATTGTTGCACTGCGGGACCAATAAGATTTGTGGTATTTAAACAGGTTTCATAAATAGCTGTTCCTGTTTCCAAATTCATCGTTATATTACAGAAAGGTCCATCTTTCAGAAAAAAATAAAAACAAGAACTCACCCTCTATATTCGATGTACTTGTAGATGCAACCTGCTATCACCATGGCAACCAGGGCGTAGTACCAGGAGGAGATAAACATGAGAGACAAACAAAGACTCATCCCCAAGAAAGACAAAGTCCTACGATGAGCAAGAGAAAAAAAAATATTGTCCATGTATTCATACTGGGATATCATAATCATATGCGAAGCACAAGGATGGGTTTAAACGGTGGCGATATCCTCACCAGTGATAGAATTTGAAGCGGGGTCTCCAGTTGGGGGTTCGGAGCAAAGTCTGCACCGCACAGGCCAGGTTTACAAACAGATAGCACATAAGAAAAAACCTGCGGATATGCAATGACACTTTAAGAAAGAGACACGACGAAGGAAAAGGCATCAAATAATTTCAATTTGAACAATGTAATCAATACATGGCTGCAGTACAGTTCAGTCCTGTTTTTGGATTTGGAATAAAGCTCTCAGTATGTAATTCAACAGTGTACATATTCAACTCCGAGTCTGAAGAATAAAGACAGTAAAAGCATTTTTGCAACTTGTATTAGAATGTTGGATGGATGAATGATGGAGGAACACCAGTGTTTAGATCTCAGTCGACTGACAACGTCCAGTACGTACATTGAGAGAATGGGAGCCACGGCATCCAAAGAGGCAATGAGAATTCCGATTTCACAGATCGCGACTGTCAGCAACAGAGCCCAAGTGGGCTCCCCATTGGCTTTGCCATGACCGAAAACCTAAGAGAGACAAGACAAGGAGAGAAAATGTTCATCAGTTCTTCATCTTGGACATCAAAGAATTGGAACAAGGCTCTTGGACCGTCGGAACGACGTTTGTCTTGACTTGAGGACAGCTTGCAACCATCAATTTTTTTAACTGCTTCTCTTTGCAGGTCAGCTCAAGCCCATCACAGCTGATGAAAGGCGAGAGGCGGGGTGGGACCCGGACCAGCCACCGGCCAATGAATTACCCGGCGCATCGAAACAAACAATTCCAGGTTTGCATTCACATTCACACCTATTCTTATTGCGACGAACTTCAGAAGCATGTTTCTGGAATACGGGAGGAAAGCCGAGGACCTGAAGAAAACTCGCAGACTGCACACAGGCGCCTCGGCAAACCTCCGAAGATGCATTCATTGCTGGCCACTTTTGAGACTTCTGAACTTTGTGTCATGCCGCCGCGGACGGCGCTGACCTGTGAGAATGGGATGATGCCATCGCGAGCGATGGCCTGAAGAAGCCTGGGGGCCCCGGTCAGGCTTTGAAGCCCCGCCCCACAACAGGAAAAGAACGATCCGATGACAATAACCCAAGGCGACGGCCAGGCCAGGATTCCAATCACTGGGTTTTTCTTGACCGAGTCCCCAAACCTGGAACGGGCACAGCCAAGGTTATGTTGATCCTCGACACAAAGCGCAAAGGTGTCAACCGTTCCAAGTTGTTGGTCAGTAACGAAAACCTCTCTTGTGGATGCCCGACACGTGAAACGGGTCGTAAGGATCCACTCACTTGTCCCTCAGCACCACTCCCTCGATACATGCTCCAAACAATAGCACACATGAGATGTCTGATATTGGAATTGAGATGAAATTCTTGACCATACAATGGATACGCGGCACATAAAGGACATGACATACAAAATAGAAATCAATTCCCTCGCAAAGGCTGAGAGATAACGCAAAGTTGTTGTTGTTGTTTTTTTTAAATGCGTGTTTATGAACTTCTGGGTCATCTTCCGGGTCAGTGAAAGCAGCAAAGATGGAGCGTTTTCGCCCGAGTTTAATTGAATTTTACTTTGAAATTGGCTTGAAATACAAAGGCATAAAATCTGTTCTTGATCTTAAGCACAATTTCCAAATAAGCGAAAGACATCAAGTGTACTGTCGTATCTGAAAAGATGTGCATTAGTGGCCAAATTGACCTGGTAGTACATGAACGGGCATAAAAAAAAATAGCATTCCCTTGGGTGGGGTGGGGGTGGGGGATGACTTTATCTCACAAAACTTTTCCAGGCAATGCAAAGTTTGTGTGTGTGTGTGTGTGTGTGTGGGGGGGGGGGGGGGGGAGGTTGTCCCCCCAATAAATACAGTGGCTGTTCATAATGGAATGATTGAAAACTCTAACTGATCCCGCAGAAATTTTGGAAGACGCACTTGATGCCGTCGGGTTGAAATGTTGACCTTCTGCGGTATTCATTTGAATAAGCCGCACGTGAAGGATACAGAAGAAAGAAGTGGTGAGAATAGCCATGATGGTCCCAACGGGGATGGACCTCTGGGCATCTCTTAGATCGCCGGATCGATTAGAGCCAGCCATGATCCCTGCAATGAACAAGACAAAAAACACAAGCCTTCAGTTTTTGAAGCAACATTCTGTGGCCTTGGCTTTCTCGCCAGATCACAGATTTCACCTGTAACTGAGGGGAAGTAGATTCCCACCAGCAGCGTGAAATAGGTGGCCATGTCATTGAAGACGTAGGGTTTATAGACATCGCCGGAACTGTCCTGAGCCGCTACCGATTCCTGGTTTTTCTTCTCGATGACCGTATGAGCTGGACCATAGTCACCCCATAAGTTGTCTGAGTCGCCGACAAAAGCAAGGAAAGAAGAAATCGACTTTTCGCCCAAGTCTATCGCGAACCAATCAGTTTGAACGGTAAAAATGTCACCTCTCAGTACTCCGCTCAACAGCCCGGGAATAGCCGGGAGCTCCGTAACGTTATTGAGACTGAAATAGTCATCGCAGGTGGCGTTGAGATGTTCGCCGTTACAGAAAAGTTTCCAGAGATCGGTGGTCACAGTCTGGTTGTTCAGCATCTCGGTCTTGGCACACACTTCAAACTTGTCATTCTTCAGAGAACGGTTCCCCAGAAGACACACACTAGATGACAGACAGTCGACACAAGCCATCAGTTAATAAGGAAAATAATTCATACAGCCATTTCGGAAGACATATTTAGCGGAAATAAAACATGCTTGTGAGAGTTGTATAATCTGTCTACATGTTTTGCTCCACCATTTCAGTTCAAACATATGTTTGCTTCACAGGTGTCGAACTCAAGGCCCGGGGGCGAGATCTGGCCCGCCACGTCATTTTATGTGGCCTCGTAAGCGACCTGCCTACTATCTATGTGATTATATCGATTGCTTGCTGAGAAGTGACTTAAGTCTGCTCGGTCGATCTCTGAAAATCATGTCTTTCAAAACCCCGTTCGCCGTGTCACCCACTATTTAGGAAAGCGCGGCGCTAAATAAGAAGCGCTTATTTGGCCGGTTACTCACGTAAACTCTGGCGGTTCAATGGCAGTCTTGATGACTCCTGCATAGGTGGCCATGATGGAGAGCATGACACAGGCCAAAAACACCAGAGCCAGTTTATTCACATACCTGCGCACCAGAGGGCAAAACCATCAAGTGGAATACGTCCGTGTAGCCGGGTGCTTTCGTGCGACTGTGGATACATACTTTACCCCGACAAACACAATAAGCGCCATCAGAAGCAGACAACAAGTTCCGTAGACACGCATATCGTTGAGGGCGGCCGTTCCTTCCTCCTCGATATTTTTGGCCTCAAACACCGTTGCTGTCGGCACAATGTAGGTCTGACGAGGGAGAGTCAGCGGGAGGACACGTCTGAGTGAAAGAGTCCGAGTCTTGCCACGCAACCACCACCGTGGCCACATACCAGCAGAATCTCGATGGTGCCGAGTATGTACAAGGATCCGGCAAAGGTGGTCCCCAGGTAGAAACAGAGACCGACCGCTCCGCCAAACTCGGGTCCCAGTGATCTGGAGATCATGTAGTAGGAGCCGCCCGCTTTAGAGAAACTTTATCCTGGTTAGATTTCGGCAGACTCAAAAGGTTTTGTTTTGCATTGCGACGGTTAACGGTCTGTTTGTGGACAGATCAAGACATTATGTTTCGACATTCATTTGACAGCATATTAGGATACATCCGAACTATTTTTCACGCTACAGCAACATCTGTAAAGTTGTGTGTGGTAAACTACGAGAGTTATTTTACCTGGGACAACTCCATTTGTTGCGATGGCACTCATGGATATGGCTGTGAGCAACGTCTGCGGGGCAAAGAAGAACCCACTTGAGTTGACCTGGAATCAAGCTGCATGGAGGTGAGCTACAGCTGCTCGAAAAAGTAAGTAAGTGAATATAGATGTGTGTGTGCGTGTATGTTTTCGTGGAATTGCATAGGACAAGTTGTTTAAGGTGGCTCAGGTCAGAATTGTTGTCTGATCATGATCACTAATTAAGTAAGATTGTGCTGGGCCTCGTTTCCATTCGACAATTGTGAAACTGATAGCGACGTGTTCTTTATCCCATCATATTGTTTGGCTGAAGCATCCGAGTAGATAAACATCGGAGGGGAGTAGCGTGACGAGTGCCGATTGCTCACATCACGAGTGTCGAGAAACAATCCTCCCTCTGTCGAGCGTCCTCGAGCTGCCGACATACTCAAACTCACCGAAGCACATCAAAAATATTCAACGTTGCTTTTCCGAAACCCTGACTGATCAGGCACCAAAATCAATTGGATGTGAAAAAAATAATAAATCAGTGAAAGTATCCCGTCATTCTTTCTTTGTTGCGCGGCTCACTTTCTGAACATCGCCTCCCATCATCCCGGTTGTTTGATGAAGTGTGAAGCGACTCACGCAAATGCAGCACATGGACACAATGGCGAAGGATCCGAGGATTCCCGCCGTTCCGACAATCCAGGTGAGACGCAGGAAAAGGATCACACCCAGAATGTTCTGCAGGCAGGGCAGGTACACCCCGATGAACGTTCCCATTTGGGGTACCTTGAGAAGCAAGAGACAAACGGGTGAGACCAGACAAAGGTCGGGATTCCTTCCATCCATCCGTCCGTCGGTCCGTCTCTCGCTATCGAGCTAGCTCACTCTCTCAAATGTGTCCGATTCTTTTCAAACGTTCAGATTGGACATCGGAAGATGAGGATGAGACGGTGATCAACATCATCGCTTGGATTTCCACGCTTTTAAAAGCGCCATCCGATACACAACCGACAACTGTACCTAAACCTTGCTATTCAGAAAAAATGATCATCTATGTTGCAGCTGTTGTGAAAGCCCTCGATTAATAAAGATGTATTGCATTGTATTATAATCATCATCATACTACTACTAATAATCAGCATCATTATAACGCAGTGCAATTTAAGAACCGCATGAACACAACATGATACAAGAGAAATCTATGGAGACTGGGGTCACTTGTGCAAAACCGCACCGAAAGAATCTCCAAATCCAACGCGGTCCTTACCCCTCACTGGGCAGTATCACGATATGAACCCTTGCGTCGCAACTCATAAGGCAGCGCAACAGCTCCGCTCTGCGTGAAACGCGGCATCATGTCTGGCTCCTGAATTAAAAGCCACATGTACGTACCATTTTTTCTGTTGTCCTAAAAATGCGGTTCTGCACTTTCTCCACGGCTTTCAGTTGTTCGTCAACGCACAACACAGTCGTCGATGTCGACTTCCAAATCTCCCACATCTCCCGTTTTGTGCTTAAGCTCTCTCTCGACTTCCTTCCCTGCAGCCGGCTTGCATCGCTCTGCCCTATTTTCTGAGTACCGAGCCCAAGAACTCAAGACGACCACAGAAAGAGCGAGGGTATGACTTGGGAGGCGGGATTTAATATGGCACCATCGAGGTCACTTCACAAAGCAGCGCTTTTTCAGCGTTTTATCACCTTTCTTCCTGCCGCCTGAGATCATTTGCGCGGAGGCCGCTCAATGGTGCAATACCTTCCAGGAGAAGGAGAATCGGATTTTTCCAATCGTTGCTTTTGCGGCGAAAGATGAGAAGGGGGATTGTGCACGAGTCTCTACAGAAGAAGCGTTTTTACCGGTTTTACCTCAATTTTCATTTAGACACGGCACGTAAAACTCACGGAAGAAAAAGAAGAGGTGCCTAAACTTTAGCGGGGAAAAAAAAGCCAATGAAGAGATTCGTTCTGCTCTACAAAGTAAACATTATGAGCTTGCTGAATTAAAAAAAAAAAAAAAAATAATAATCTCTCTGTGCAATGTCTCCAGCATGCCCCCAAAAACCTTTTGAACATTGGATGAATTGTTTGACATAGACGCCGGCTTATATTTGATCAGACAAACTGCTGTTTTTCTCTTGTAACATCATACAAGAAACAAATTTGACCAATGCCCGTAAGTAACCGAACACAACTTCAAAGCAACTTTTTGAATGCGATGCAGTGTGTCAAAATCAATCGATTGAAGAGGGTGGGGGGCAGGGGGAACAGTTTCAATGGACAAAATTGAAAGGTGTTTTTGCTCAGCGACCCGTGTGACTTAACTGACAATGCAGGCCTACTCAAGAAGCAATTTTTCCATTGCAAATTATCGCCTGTGATGAATGAACGGATTTTTACATTGTGGCATGAAACGAGTTAAAAGTTCATACCATGATGGCGACCCTTCTAACCCCATCTTCGGCCTCCTCGTGTTCCCGAACACCTTGGGTGAGGTTGGTGTAGTTGGCGAGCTTGTTTAGGAGAGATGACACCATTGGGTTGCTGTCCATTTCTTCCTTCAAAGGAGCATAGAAGAAAATGGATATTAGAAACCATTTTGCTCTTTTTTTTTTTTTTTGCCCTCCCGAGCTTTGCCTCACATATCTGGAACCACAGTGATGGTGATAACATAATAAAATGGTCAAGTTGAATAGAAGAACATGTATTTATTTATGTATTTTTACTGGTTAAACGCCCTTATGGGACAAAGTCAATGTACGGTACACACAGAGGATCCCATATGCAGACATGATGAGGTGCCCAAACGGTTCAAAGTTCAAACATAATATTTACAGTGTCATTTTGTGCCACACGTCAAATTCGAACGATATGAATTTGCCGGCTTAGTTGATGGGCGAACGTGTTTTTCAAGCCTTACCTCAAACAAGGCCATGTTTTTGCCATCATACTGTTCCACCTCACGGGCCGAGTTGATGAATGGGCGTGACTCCCTTTGAATGTCATCCCCTAAAGGGATTCACAGAAAAAAAAAATCATGTGTGTTATGCAACACATGCAAATAAATGACACAACTGTCGGCGCACACAAGTAAACAAATGCTCTTTGTATCTGATATGTTTCTATTCTACATTGTAACAGAACAGTTTGTCATCTGTGAACTCAACATCCAGAGGCCACACAAACACTCAAACTTTGTTGTGCGCATGGCTGTTGACCGTGAAGCTCAGATGTCTGCTCCGGTCCGTTGTTACAATAGATCACACTGTTGTCTTCTGATCATGAAACCAAGGCCCTTCATTCGGTCGCACATTCATGAAAGCCGTCAAGAAGGAAAGTGGGCAGCGGATGCAGCTGGCCTTCTGTAAATCTTGCTTTCCTCATCTTATTGGAGTCCACCAGGAAGCAACAGGATTATTCTAAGTTAAGTTAAGTGATTTCACTTTCTCTGCTAATTGAGTACAAAATTAGTTTTGTCTCTTCCAACATCGATTTGTTTTTGTTTTGTCTTGTTTTTTGTTGTGCCACAATAGCCGGCTGGGAAAATAGCCATTATAAATCACAAAGCTAGCGGCAGCCCAAGACTTTTGAAAAGTGCCGAGTGTACATTGCAATGCAATCTCCAACCAAAGGAGACGGTCATGGAAAACGCACCTATGTTATTGTTTCCATATAGTTATACAGGTTTCCCGTTATGGAGGAGTAGGGTGAAATTTCATGGCTTGCACCGTGCTTTCCTTGGATCTATCAAGTTCTACTAGAATTTTAAAAACAATGATTTGACCACAATTGCTAAATATGCCTTTTTGACAAAAACTCATGAAAATTCATCTTCGCTTACTAGTTCTTCGGAATGATTAAAAAAAAAGTCTCCATGTAAATCTGGCTTCTCTCTAACTCTTTTACATTTGTTTTGCCTTTGTGACTCAAACCGTTGTAATCGTTAATGCAGACTCTGAGGGCCTCATTATTTATTTGTGTTACACCAGAGCGATCTGTGCGCTCAAGTGCCAGGATGAGCCAGACATTTTGCATTCTTAGCAGGTAGCAAAATAAATGATGTTATACTACTTGTATGGTCGCATGCAGATTGATGATCATGCCAAAATGATGCGGCATGTATTTGTCTCACGGGTCCGTGACACAGAAAAGGTTGGGGACCACCGGGTGAATCGTGACGAATTTCACGCCCGCATGCCTACCGCAATATGTGATTGTTTGTGTCTAAAGACTTTTGCTCGGGCTATTCAATGGCACACCGATGCAATGAAGTGAAGTTCGCCTTGGGAAGCCTCGAAACCCCCCACCGTGACCCGCAGCTCAAACGGGAGGCGGAGCTCTCTGAGCACATGGTTGTATTCACAAGCCAACATTTCCACTCATGCCCTTCTCGTTCCTACCTGACTGGGATCCATCCGAGTTATCATCTTTATCTTCATCCCGAAAAATATTGTTGAGGCTCACAGGTTTGTCACCTGCAGTTGCGGCCGCTTTGTTGCCGTCGTCCTCGTCATCGTTCACCGGCACCACGGTGAAGTTGGTGGGCATCTTGACCCCACCGTTGCCTGGAGAGCGGACAGAGTTGTGTTAAAGACGTCAGCAGGTAGAAAACGATCCACGCATGACCCAGTTAGACACTTCAAGCTGTTGTTTTGGTCAAGCGTGATCGAATTTCCTCGAGGCTCGGCTGAACGAGTCTTCCCGCACGTAAGAAAGGCCAAAGTGTCTTTTTTTTTCTCCCCCCTCCCTCCTCCTTTCTCCTTGTTGTTTTCTCTCCCTTTCCCTCCAAGAGCGTGGCCCCATGTGACACTTTGTTTAACATGGACAGAACTGACTGCAGACATGGAGCGAATCCCACAGCTCCTCCCCCGCTTTCTGTCATTCTTCTCGCTCTCTCACCTTGGGTGAAATTCCGAAAGGTAGAGAAAGAATTCCCATGAAAAAGAACAACAGAGGTCACGGAAGGATCTGCCTCAAAAGATGGCGACAACTCAAAACAGCACTCACATGAAAGGTTGGGAATCTAACCGCAAACTATGTACTTTTCTTGCGACTTTTGCCTTTTGTTGCCACTTCTCTTCAAGCTGGGAGCGTCTGCCTCGGATTTCCTACGAGTCAACAAAATGGGTGTTACCTTTCCCACAGTGCATTATGGGTAGAGCTGAGGTGTTGAAGTTCAGGCTGGGGCGGTAACGCACCCAAAGCACAGGATAGACAATTTAGCGGTCATAAAAACCTTGGACTCTGGCCGATGAATTCGGAGGACAATCTGCAGCCCAAAAGGAAAGAAGCAACGGGAGTAGGAATTCAATTCTTTTGAAGAGAACAGCGGCCTCCCAGCGTTTACCTGGGATAAATAGTCAGGCAGCAAAAAAAAAAACAGGGATTACTTTTGGACACTTATAAGACTCTAACAAGTACAAGTACAAATGAGTATGTGAGCTTATTTCAGGGAAGTACGTTAACTTTTCGCGGCTGCTTATGAAAGCACACCAGCTACAAATAGATCCTAATATCAGACTAATCATAAATGCCGTCATTTTTCTTGTGGTATGACTTTCCTGTCAGTGTGACGTTGGATTTATGCAAAGGTCCACTTTTTTTAAGCAATGACCCGACGGCGACTCCCGATGACACATTTTGTTGCGTGTGCTGCGTGAATTCGGAAAAAACAAAAACTCAGTCATTCCCTAACTACGCGTTTTCTTTCACAGCTAAATTCAAGCCTATCCCGACCGGCAGGAAGCAGACCACCACTCCGAGAAGGCATGCCAGCCAATCTCAGGCCGCATGTAAAGAAAAAATAATAATAAAAATCACCTTTCACACTGACGCCAATTTGATAATTTAATGTCTTTCAAGAACGGAGCAGCTTTGGTCGGGATGTGGCATACAAATGACTCACTTTCAAAATAATCTATCAGCAGTCTCGTGGCTGTCATTCTCCTTTCGATTTTAGTGCTCATTAACTTGTCGAAACGTTGGTCGTTTGCATGATATTTTCTTTGCCTTAGACTACACCAAAAAATGATAGACCAAGGGTGCCCAAGCCCGGTCCTCGAAACCACGTATCTGGCCTGTTTGACATGTTTCCCCTCCTTCAACACACCTTACAAACGACCAGGTCATCAGCGAGCTTTGCAGAATCCTGATAACGATTCTGATCGTTTGAATCAGGTGTGTGAGAGGAACACGTCGAACAGCCTGGAGAGGGGCATTGCAAATGAGAGCTAACTGCAGCTCTCATTTGCAATGTCACTAGATGGTGCTGTGGGTACGTAAGGGATACAAAATGACTGGAAATTGATGCACCCGCTCACTCTCTGCAAGGAACGGTTGTTTTGCTTTTTTGGCAAGCAACAACTGAAGATGATTGCCAAGAAAGTTTCAGCAAATGACCGCTGCGAGAATCACGCATGAGAAGCGTGGCTCGTGATGTTGTGAAAACAATCACAAGGAAATAAGGAATCAAACAGTATTGCATCGGGTATTGTCAAACGGAATTGTTAAACGATTACGCCGCAATACTCGGAAGCCTTTCGGGGTTAGAGAGAGTTTCTATGATTTAACTACAGAAAAATCCAAAACAAAAACAAACATTAAGCAAAGGCGTGTTTCTGTCATAGGTGTTCATTTATGAAATCATTTTCAAACTGACCTGACAACGTGTGAATCACTTTATGTTTTCAGAAACAAAAAGCCCTTTATAAATCAGATTTAAATTGATTAAATTCTGTAAGTGGAACGGAATATTGATTATAAGGATGAGAGTTTAGTGAGAGAGAAATGTGCCAGTGTGTGCTTATGTCTCCCTGTACATCCCCATAGTTGTATACTTGAGTGAGCCTATATGTCGACTTCTTTTCCTTTCCTTTTCAGATTGAGATATCCTAAATGAATGATTTATTATAATATCAAACACGTTCAAATTGTCAAAGGACAAGGGGTAGGACTAGACAAGTTTTTTATTTCGAAAAGTTTCATTGTGCTGAATGAAGACGATTAGTTTTTTTCTATTTTTTTCCAACTTCCCTATACATCCGGAGACAAATGTCTGTTATCTATTTATATGTTCGAGCAACAAACAAACAATTCAGCGACACAGGTGACAGTGTTTTGCACTAATAACGATGCAAGAAAAAAAACTCCAATTTGGAATCACTCTTTGAACGGAGCGACGAAGAATTTCCCACTCATGCGTCTGAAGTGAAAATTAGAAAGAGGTAAAATGAAAATCCCTTGAGCAAACAGTAAAAAGGTCAGTGCTGACGCACGCTGGGGACAGGCTGCCCACCCCTCAAGACCATCTTGTTAAGTGACCTAATTCTATTTGTAGAACTCTTTTACCTGTTTACAGTGTCCTCTTCCAAACCAGGTAGCTGCATAAACACACGGCGGGGTTTCGGTTTGGCCAACCTCGTGTGTCATCAAACAGGAAAAATTACAAATGGCTGCACTGTGCTCTGCCGCCGCAATATGACGGCAAGATGGGGCCCACTTTCACTTCACCGTCAGAGAGTTGAATGAGTGGCATGTGTAACACACTCGAGGTAGAATGGATTTGTCCTGCGCTAAACTATTTACCTAAAACCGACAGCACTATTCAAGCCAACCAGATATTTTATACCAAGCTCATTCGATAGAGTTCCATTACTCCAAATCCTTTTGACATACGCCATCTTGTGGTTTTAGTATTAACTACTGGACTGATCGGTTCGGATATGTCAGGTTAAGGGCCTCGCACGTCTGTCTCACGGTTCTGAGGTTTTTGGTTCAAATCTCAGCTGCGGTCTTTCCGCGTGATGGTCGTCCCGTGAATGGTTATTTAATTGAAGACTCACAATTGTTTATCGGTGAGACCATGAGTGTGAGTGATTGTTTGTATGGATGTCTATGTACTCCAACTCTTGGCCAAAGTTAGCTTGGCTAAGCTTCAGCTCACGCGTGACCCTAAGGCGCTCTAGAAAAATGCTTAGCATTAGTATTTCTAGCTAGCATTTCGCTAGCTGGGTTAGTTGAGGGAGCTACATCTGGCATTCACTAGTAGCAACAGGAAAAGTATCAATCATCATTGTAAATGTCTCAAAACAAGTCGATCGATAGATCAGATGAAATGATTTTAAAAAATGTATCCGATTTGTCTTTGCATGGAATGCATCAGCACCTAAAGCACGTCGGCGAGTTTGTTTGTTATCCCTCAAGGCCTTCTCAACCTTTGTACAGAATTAATCAATACCTCAAAACCAGTGCATCGAACGGCCTTTGACTAAGAACAAATAAAGATAGAACTATGGTGTTTTATACAGTGTACTGTGTATTAATATGAAAAAAATAAAAAACATCGTCACCTAATTGGTGTGTATATTCAGCATATTGTAAGCGACTGAAGGGCACCAGGGCTGCTGGCCGGGTGTCATGCTTACTATTTTTAGCAAATGGGGAAAAAATTGGAAGGCAATTCTGCAACAAGAGTGCCAAGCGGAGGGCGTTCGGGGGTGGGGGGGCTGTATAAGCAGAAAGTTAGTGAATTTTGTGAGTCTGCGGCATACAGTGACACTCTGCCACACTGCTGGCACTAGTGCTCTGTTTGTGGTGAGCAACAAAACAGGACAACGGGAGACTTGTCCTAAATTGACGCGTGGTTCAATATGAGTGTGATATTCAATATTATAATCATTTTGCACTTTAGTTAAAGCCGTTTCTGTGCCATGATGAGGTCAAACACCTGATTGGAATTCAGCAAAAAAGCCTGAGTTCAAACAGTCGCGAAATGAATTAAGAAACTCTTGCTTGACAATCTTGATGCAGAAGTGAAGCTTTGAGATTTTTCACACTTCATTCTCATGCATGCACAGATGAGTTCGGCAAGCTGCTTTTTCCATTTGGTACCGTAAGTAAGAAAATTGAAATGGCTATAAATAAATGTCATCCTACAGAAAACCCAGCAATGGGAAATGATGACCATGTTTCGCAACCAAAACACAGCTGCTTACTATGCTTACGAAAAAAAAAAAAGGGCGTACGCACACACACACACACACACTACGTGTCCGCAGATAGTCACGCATGGTGTGTGTATGTCCAATGTCCACCCGGGAATTTAGCGCCTTAGGAGCCAATTTCATAGTGGGAGAACCATGAGAGTGACTCACAGTTACACTTCCCAGACACATGCAGAACTACTCATTCATCCGCAAAAGCACACACGCCCTTTGGTGTGTGTGTGTGTGTGTGTGTCAGGCACGTCCATCTGTGCTCAAATTTCAAACATATTTCACCCCCATAATTGCTATGTCGCTTTGACACACACAATCAAGCAGGTTTTAGACTGTAGCTATAACTGGCAAGACAGGAGTGTGTTGTTAAACCAACACAAAATAACAGTCGGGCCTATTTGGTCATGCTATGAAAAGACCCCTTAGATTTCGGTGTATTTAAATCTTGCGGGTTGAACGCTCCAGGCCTGTAACGAGCAATATTTAAGGGATCATGAGATGACAGGTAAAGCTGTGATTATAAAATGTAGTTACCTTTGGTTTGAGGTCAAGTATTTTGAAGGCTTTGGCCCTGGCACAGATTTACTGACGTCCTCACTGTATGTGGCGGTTTCGCCCAGAATCGCAAGCATGGCACTTAGCTTTCTGAAAGTCCATTCACCTATTTACATACGCCAATAGATTTGGGAAACGGGTTAGCATAAAAAAAACCCTATGTGGTTTTTCAAAATCTGACGATGACACATTTACAACATTTTTCAATGTTTATCATCTCATTGTTACACACATTAGTACCTGTACCTTGTGGAAAGGTTACTCCAAAAAATGACATGCTTTACTCTACAAAGTACTTATATTTATTACTCCTAACCCGTTTCATTTTTAGAGATGTAAAATGACAAGATGGTGTGTAACGTGGACCATCGCACCACATCGGAGCAACATTGTGGACAAGAGGCCCAAGAAAAACAAACACAAACATTTCATGTTTTTTTTCCTTTTTTTTTTTTTTAAATGTCTCTCAAAGTGATTTTATTGCCTGTCAATCCTATCATGCACAAACCTGGCCAGCCAGGGGTGTAAAAAGTAAGAAAAATATCATCTTTCAGAAAGTATCAGTGTTCAATATAATATAATGTTTGTGTTGAAGTTTTCTAGTTATTATTGAGTGAGATTCAGGTGGCCACAGTTGAGAAGAAGGAGCGTCAAATGCAAAAGCTCTCATACCACATATGGTGACAATTCCGTTCGTATTTATGTTTGGATGCAGTATGTAGCTTGTAAAGTGAAGCAAATGATGCCAATGAATACCGTCTGTCGCCGCCTACAACAAGAATAAGTCATTGGTCACGGGGACGGTCTATATCGACGGCGTTTCCACAAAAACATTCTGCGATTTCATGAGATGATGTAGAGTGTGACGGATTATTAGAATGAAAACGACCTAAAAAAAATTGTGCGAAATGTAGAGTCTTTGTGGACAGACCGTATATTTATCGGTTAACTTGAACGGCACACAAGTAGAAGCGGATTTGACAAACTTGACTGCTTGAGCTGCACAGTCCGAATTTAAAAAGCTCAGTAGCTCAAGCAGCACGACAAATGAAGACGCTCAATCATTCACAACTCGTCTTCATAGTTAGGCACGGCGGGTCTTTGAAGCGCTGGATTTTCGCCCAAGTTAAAATGGCTGCAGAATTGTTTTGTGGCCTTTTGGAATTGAAAGTCCATTATCAGGAACTGTGTGGGCAGCGTGGCGAAGCAATGCATGGACACAGCAAGGCTCCCGAACTGCGGGCGGTATTATAGAACGCCTTACTGGAGCACTCGCGGGGTCATTCGTCAACCTCTTTGGCCAAGCTATCAATGACGTGATTTTAGTTGCGTTGAGACCTGTGACACCGTTCGTATCAATGCCGGAGAAAAGTGATTGTTCCTTCGTAGGAAAGCTTGATATCTTGAGTGAGTGAAGAGTTCTGTCCTTGGATCCGTTTGCGACGCTTCCATTTCAAATGACAGCAAACACTCGGAAGGCTTTTCCTCCCGTCGGGTTACGTAAGCTGCAAAAAGGCACGAGGGAAGGATAAACGGATGAGGGCGAGGCTGAAGCCGGACATTTTCTGATGATCTTTACATTAAA